>NC_065428.1:306876-1518338 GCF_024362695.1 Pectinophora gossypiella | reverse complement strand
GAAAATACTTAATAAAAAAAACTAAAGAAAAATCAGTCGGCGTGACCATTACAGACGGCGATACGGCTCCTATCCCGTTGGTGGAACAGAAAGCTCGATGGGTGGGAGTTGCGATGGATGTACCACTGACTACCCCAATTGGGATATAGTCGTGAGCTTATGTTATGAGTTCTGTATGGTAAGTTAGATCGTGTCTAAGTATAACATAACTCGATGATTAAGATGTCGATTCTCAATTAGGATCGATGTCGTACAGTGTGAGGCGTAGATCCATCGATCATTATGTTAAGCAACGTTTAACTCACGCGCAGACTAAGATGAAATTACATCTTTCTCATTAATATACTTATTGGGATCAGTAGAGCCGGTGCTTCCGTGGTCCAGTGGTTGAGCGTCGGGCTCGCGAACCACAAGTCTCGGGTTCGAATCCCGATAGGTACATCTCATAAATAACTCTATGATTAGGTTAGTCAGGACATTGCCGGTTACCATAACCATAAGCCCACCAACCTACCTGATTATCCATAAGTAAGTATGCGTGCTTCGGAGAGCATGTTAAGCTACTGTTTGTTGGGGTAAGTATATCCTCGTAAGGCCCGGATTTCCAGGCACAATAGTTAAACAATGGGATTTGGATTTTAAAAGGACTTTGGGCCTTACGACCATATTACATGAGCCATGGCAAATACCAAATTCAAACAGGGAGCGCGAGTTCGAATTCTGGTATCTACTAGACTTGCACCAATAAATGATTGGTGCTGATTCCTGTAAACACCATCTAATTTAATTCCATTTTATTTTATTTATTTATTTCCATCAATTTTTTTTACCTGTCATTTTCTTATCCGCCGAAAAGGAAAGGGACGGGTAATCGACAGGCATAAAAATTAAGGAACACACGTCAATTTTAGGCACGAATCTAAAACAACCGCCTAAAAATGATCAGTAACCCGTCCTAATTAAGTTTGTGAACTTAAAGGGTTTGCACACCAATAAGATACCTCTTTGGTTCGTTCGGATTATTCATTCATTTTAAAATTAACCGTTGTTAATCATCCGTCCCTTTCCTTTTAGGCGGATAAGAAAATGACGGGTATAACTTAAAATAAAATTAGGATATGTCTGTAGGAATCGAGGCCATTAAGTACTTTATTTTAAGTGCAGTTTTCACTGACTCTATTAGATGAAATCTATACTGGATGTGGCTTTTTAGCGGGAAACGGGAACGGGACAGTTGCTTTCTTCATTGAATAATCTAAATAATTAATACGAAGTGGTGTTTTGTGGTTAATGATCGCATTAAGTTAGTCGGAAGACATTCGCGAGTGTTATTACATTGGAGTATTCAATAAACAAAGTGTATCTGCCTATTTTCGCTTCGTGCTAGGAAGCCGCTTCATAGCTCAAAAGTTTATGCGGACTTTTGAGTTAATTCGTTTGGGGTTCGGAGTAGGAGTCTACTCCGAGGGTGGGGGCTTAGGTTCCATCATCATCATTCATCACCTTTCACCATTTCATTAATCATCAAGAAAAACAAATACGTCAGACATGGCTGTATGGGCATAGTTCCCTTTGCCTTACCCTTCGGGGAAAACCAAACAAAAAAAAACTATACTGGATGTACCTCTGACTACTCCATTGGGATATGGCTTATGTTATGTTATGATTTATGCAAAGATCTATCGCCGATGGTTCATCCATCATTCAACAGATAGGTATATATTCATCTTTGATATTGCAGTTTAAATCGTGCACGCGTTTAGCAATATGGAGGACTTAGCTATTAATATCGGAGGAGAAGTGTGGATCAAATGTATAAACATTTGAAACACTTCTCATTTTTTATTCTATGCCTCTGATCTGATCAGTTTTTTTTATTCAGATAGATTTATAATAGACATCGAAAGAGGGACATACGAGTATTTCTATATTTTTAAGCTAGGATTAAATGTTTATACATTTGATATAAAATGAGGAGCTCGGTGGCGCAGCGGTTAACGCGCTCGGTCTGCGATTGTTGAAGTAAAGCAACTTTCTCAAAGGCCGGTCATTGGATGGGTGACCACAAAAAAAAAAAGTTTTCATTTCGAGCTCCTCCGTGCTTCGGAAGGCACGTTAAGCCGTTGGTCCCGGCTGCATTAGCAGTCGTTAATAATCCGCACTGGGCCCGCATGATGGTTTAAGGCCCGATCTCCCTACCCATCCATAGGGAAGGCCCGTGCCCCAGCAGTGGGGACCTTAATGGGCTGATGATGATGATGATAAAATGTTTATACCTAGTTTAAAAATATAAAAATATGTCCATCCCTTTTTCGATTTCTATTATAAATCTACCCGAAAAAAAAGGTCAGATCAGAGGTATAGAATAAGAAATACCGTAAATACCTTTATAAATAAATAAATTAATGGAGCATACCTACTCCACCACTTTTCAAAAGATATGTGCAAATAACAGTTGTAAAACTTCTAACAGTAATTGTAGACTTGGTAGAATTTCTTTCGATACATCTTTACTCAATTCATCATCATTATCATACTCAGCAGTGATTGAAAACATCGTGAGGAAACTTACATTCCCGAGAAATGCATTTTCGGAGGTATGTGACCTAACCTGTATTGGGCCTAACTTGTAGTTAAGAGTATTTGGTAATTATTTATTTTTATTTTGGTGCTATAAAGTATATTAGATCTATGCCCAGCAGTGGGCGTCGTACGGCTGATGATGATGATGATGAAAGTATATTTATATTTGGGCTGGTTTTTCCTTCGAGGGTTGAAAGGTCAGACAGTCAGTTGCTTCTGTAAAAAACCGGACCTGTCAAATCTCAGATTAGATAAGCGGACCCTGTGAAAAACGGGATCTAGCGTCCGCTTACCTAAAAGATTTGACAGGTCCGGTTTTTGAGAGATGATGATGACATCTTTACTACAAGATATTCGACAATAACTTATTTGATTGAACATTGCCTCGAGTTAAACGATTTTAAATAAATGGACGAAATTTTACACAATGTTTATTCGCACATTTCATTAAGCATTCACATGATACGCATTGCGCGGGATTCTACGGTCATACACGCTTTATCGCAGTAAGGCCTATCATTTATGCAAAAGCGGCGCGTCCCAGCATAATATCAAACGTGCGCGCAAAACAACAGCAAATTGACCGGTCGATTGTTCTAGACTCTAGAGTCTAGAGCAATAAGGCCGCCTAAATTGTACTGTATTCATGTGTTTAAAAAAAAAGAAAAAAAAAAGAAAGGAAAACATGAAACAGTAGGACTAGGGCCCTGTGCTGGGAGGTTTTCTGGCCACGTCTTTCCCTCAGCGTTACAGATTCCGATGTGGTAGTAGTTTTACAGCTAGTTACATAATATGTACTTACTTAATTTATTTTTTTTTGACGTTCAAAAATCGCTAACTTTGTAAGCCAATTTTAAAAAATAAATATTTTTGAATTTTATGATTTTGGTTTGTTTTTCTTTTCTGTTAATGATTTTTGACTTTGGTGTTCTTTTTTTGTGTATTGATTTCCGTGTGGTTTCTGTCCTGTATTGAGTGTAATGTACGTGTCTGTCTGTGTCTGTGGTGTCAATTTAAATCTTAGCGTTTGAACGCGCCGCTCTCCGCACCGTCGCCGCCGCGTCGCTGCCGCCGTCACCCAGTTTGAGGCCTTATATTTTCTGATGCGAATTACAGTTCAAAATCGGTGTAAGGTCAATGTGACTCAAGCAATTATCGATTGCCGATATCGTTAAGTTTCGCAATCTTCATTCGTGCCCGTACGTAACATTAATAATTAATGTTTCTAATGAGTCACGTATCCGTTCTGTTTTATAGCTTACTCTTTTTTTTATAGGAGTCTGTAATGTTAGAAAAGAATCGATCGACCGAATCTCGATTAATACATCACGCTAATGAACGGCACAACACTAGCATACAAACATACTTTGACAGGCGTTTTGGCGGGAACGGAAATGGGACGGTTGCTTTCTTCGTTGAATAATGTAAATAATCAATAGGAAGTAGTGTTTTGTGGTTAGTGATCGCATTAAGTTAGTCAGAAAACATTCGCGATAGTGTTATTATATCGGAATATTCAATAAACAAAGTGTACGCTATTTTCGCTTCGTGCCAACAAGCCGCTTAATAACTCGAAAGTTTATGCGGACTTTGAGTTAATTTGTTTGGGGTTCGGAGTAGGAGTCTGCTTCGAGGGTGGGTGCTTAGGTTTCATCATTCATCGTCATCACCTTTCATTAATCATCATTAAGAAAAAAAAACGTAAGACATGGCTGTATGCGCGTAGTTCCCCTTGCCTTGCCCTTTAGGGAAAAACCAAAACAAAAAAAACATACTTTGACAGATATTCTTACCGCGCCGCGCATTGAAGCCATTGTATTATATCTTTATTGAAATATAATCACTTATGAGAGAGTTTCCAGGATACGTTCATCAAAAACAATAAAGATGGTGTTGTACAGCTTTTCCTTCGTTTGACCTTCTAATTTCATGGATAACAGACATAATATGCACCTTTTATCATTGTTTTTGGGTATAAATGACAACAGACATATGCATCTATTACCTTTTTTTGGGTAAGTACTTATAAATGATGACCCTTTTTTATTACCTACACCCGACATAATACATCTTTCACCTATTCTATGATCAGTAGTTTTGGGCGGATGAGACGTTCGTTATGTAAAAATTGACGATTCAAAGTGTAACTATGTTACCTACTGAATAAAGATATTTTTGAATTTGAATTTGATCAAAATAAAGAGAAGCAATATAGCAAAAAATATTTATAATGCTTCTGTAATAGGAATACACATTAGTTTCGGTAATAACATAACGATTTGTCATCACCAGCCCATTAACGTCCCCACGTGCTGGGGCACGGGCCTTCCCTATGGATGGATAGGGAGATCGGGCCTTAAACCATCACGCGGGCCCAGTGCGGATTGATGGTTATTAACGACTGCTAATGCAGCCGGGACCAACGGCTTAACGTGCCTTCCGAAGCACGGAGGAGCTCGAGATGAAAACTTTTTTTTGTGGTCACCCTTCCTATGACCGGCCTTTGCCGACCGAGCGCGTTTACCGCTGCGCCACCGAGCTCCTCCTTCGCTTCGCCGTTCTAAACGTAGTTACATAACATAAACTGCCTATATACGTCCCACTGCTGGGCACAGGCTTCCCCTCAATCAACCGGAGGGAGTATGGAGCATACTCCACGACGCTGCTCCACTGCGGGTTGGTGGAGGTGTTTTTACGGCTAATAGCCGGGACCAACGGCTTAACGTGCCCTCCGAAGCACGGAATCATCTTACTTTTTCGGACAATCAGGTGATTCAAGCCTGAAAAGTCCTTACCAAACAAAGGACTTCGACTATGTCCCCATCGGGAATCGCCGTTCTATACGTGGTTATTATTCCTTATTCTATGACTACATTAAAAAAGATAAATCAAAGAGTGATCTACATCAGACACGCAATAACTAACTAACTATGGGAAAGAAGATGATTCAAGATAGCGATCGAATCATGATTTAGAGATTGCAAGATCCTTTGGCTTCCTTGCAAATTAAAATTGCAAAAATGTTAATTTTCGTAACAGTCCGACGGGCTATCATTATATCTGTATGACAAGCTGATAGCGAACTCGTGCGCACAGAAAATTACCTAGAATGCTTTCGTGGTACAAGCCAAGCGAGAAAGGATAGGTTAATTAACATAAGTTCACGATTCAAGACAAGTGTGTCAGGATCGAAGCAAATGGAATTCTATAGTCTGCTTACCCCGGTGGGAAATAGGCGTGAGTTTATGTATGTATAGTATACTATAGTATATGTATATAGTTTATGTATATGCACCATTAATACACAGATGACGTCTGCCACCTGGGTGGAGGCTTCAGGACCCCGATACCGACCCCGCCAGCGTGGTCGACGATTTCCTTTATTCAGTCCTTATTCAGTTGATATATCTTATACTGATGAAAAGAGCGCGTGCTTTGGACCTCCAGTTAACCCAAACTAATAGAAACGCTGTGTTCGGCGGCATCTAGCACGATGTAGCAACGAACACGCGAGCAAACTCGGGACACAGGTGTAGTATAAGCTTATACACACCAGTTCGAATCCCGATGGAGACACGACAATAAATAAATAAATAAACGTCTAATAAAACAAACAATTTGAGAGACTGTTCCCGGTTTGATTAGGACATTGCAATGTAGGTACTAGATTCAAGATAAATTATGAAATTCTGATTTCTAAATAAAGACATCTAAAACTAACGAAAAATATATTATTAATGTGTATTTGTACGTGTGTGTCTGTATTCATGTGTTATGTCTGATTGTTGAAATTTAGTTCTGTGCTGTTCTGTGCAATAAAGTATACTTGATTTGATTTGATAAACATCTTCTTTTTTCTATTTAATTTATTTATGTAAACTAATGATTGTCGAATTTGTTTTCGAATTCATTGGTTGTATCATAAATTATTATCACGTGCTCAGCTGTGAATGAAAACATCGTGAGGAAACCCACATTCCCGGGAAATGCATTTTCGGAGGTATGTGACCTAACCTGTAATGGGCTGGTTTTCCCTTAGCGGGTTGGCAGGTCAGACAAGCAGTCGCTTCTTTAAAAAACCGGACCTGTCAAATCTTCAGCTTAGGTAAGCGGACCCTGTGGAAAACGGGATGACGGAGGACTCGGGAGATGATGATATTTAACTTATTTATGTATTTTAATCAAGAAAAATGTAATAAGTCCGACATTTTATCACGTTTTTCTATGACGTCACAGTGCTCTTTTTCATAAAAAATCCGTAGTAATTTCGTGTTTTTTTTTTAACTGCCTATATACGTCCCACTGCTGGGCACAGGCCTCCTCTCAATCTACCGGAGGGGGTATGGAGCATGAGTATGCTCCATCATAATTTCATTGGAGCAGCGTGGTGACTCCACCACGCTGCTCCAATGCGGGTTGGTGGAGGTGTTTTTACGGCTAATAGCCGGGACCAACGGCTTAAAGTGCCCTCCGAAGCACGGAATCATCTTACTTTTTCGGACAATCAGGTGATTCAAGCCTGAAAAATTTCGTGTTTTAACTTTAGTAAAAAGTAACTGATTTGACTAGTTGGAAACTAGCCTATTGCTTTCAAAGCAATTCCTTCTTCATATAATTGCACGGTATCCAAGGTTACTATCGTAAGATAATTCATATCAATTCGCTAATTCAAACATGATCGACTGAACCATTCATAATTTCATACTTAAAACAATACATCAAAATTATGTTCAAGGTCTTATTATTGGGATATTAATATTATGATGTAGTGATGCGAAGTGAGAAAGCTGTATCGATAAAAGTAAGCAAGACTTCTTCTATCGTGTGGGTTGTGAGGTGGATTACCAACCTCATCAACCTTGGCGTCCAGGTTACTATTGAGCCACCAAAGGCCCCTGACGTAGCTCGTGTAACGACTACTTACTTACATCAGTAAGTAGTAACCGGGACCAACGGCTTAACGTGCCCTTAAGCACGGATCATCTTACTTTTTGGACAATCAGGTGATCAGCCTGTAAAGTCCTAACCAAACTAAAACTAACTAAAGATTTGCCGTAGATGGCATTATTACTTGGCCGGACAAATGGGGAGCGCAGTCGGCTCTCACCTGGTACAAAATAGGATAGTTTGCAACAAGTCAAATCAGTTAAGTACTTTTTACTAAACTTGAAAACACGAATTTACTAAGATAAAATTTGTATGAAAAGCACACTGTGACGTCATAGAAAACGTGATAAAATATCGAACTTATTATTACGTTTTTCCTGATTAAAATTAATTTAAGTAGTTTTTAATCTGTCTTTATACGTATTTAGCAATCAGAATTCCATAATGTATTTTAAATTACACGACTCAATTTAAGTGACAAGTGATAAACTTACTACCCACGTAATGGAGGCTCTGTGATACCTTTATCTGTCTTCATTATAGTGATTTTTATGATATGTCCCCACCGGGAATCGAACTATGCACCTATATATCGAGAGACCAACGCCCAACCACTAAACCACAGAGGTTATCGACGAAAGCGTCCAACTCTAATAGTTAATTTCGCAACAGTCAAGCACGAGTTGTAACACTATTATGACAATGTGAGATAGAACGCATTCAGAGCAAGGTCTTCTTTATACTATTATAAACATGGTATAAGAGGACTAGCCGGGTCTGCATGACAACCGCACCGCGCGCGGCGCGTATTATATTGAGCGCTTCGGCCAATAAACAATACGAATGCTATCTACGTAGATGGACGTCAAACGGCTATTGGTCGAAGGCCTCGATATAATTCGCGCCGCGCGCGGCGCGTTTACTGTGCAGAGCCTACTGGTATGCTCAATCCTATGACAAGCCGCCATTGCTAGCCCAATGATGACGTAAGTGTTACGATTCAATTGGTATCTCCAACATTCCAAGGACGTTAATTTTATTATTAAAAATGAAGTGAATTACTGATTAATGTATTTAATTACTATTACTTGTCATATATATATTAAAAAAAATTGTAAAAACTGTAAGTAAATCTTTTGCTAAAAGTTCAAAGTTTCCTTGCAAAATAAAAACATTGGTCATGGGTAATTTATTTGGCAATACAGGGCGGGATGACGTCAGCTGGGATAACCTTGAAATGTTAGCTGTCAGTTTTGAGCATGCCTATAGTCTCTGCACGGTATCCGCGCCGCGCGCGGCGCTAATTATATCGAGGCCTTCGACCAATAGCCGTTTGACGTCCATCTACGTAGATAGCATTCGTATCGTTTATTGGTCGAAGCGGTCAATATAATTCGCGCCGCGTGCGGCACGGTTGTCGTGCAGACCCGGCTGGTTTTCTTAGACCATGATTATAATGATCTATTACAATACTTACCTATCAAATATTTCATGCACATTATAGATGCATAAAGGCTGCAACGCTTAGACAAGATTGGGCTAGCACTTAGGTGATTATCACACGACACTGCTCACCGCTGTCGGCTGGCCTGATAACTGCTTCTGCGGTCCATTGGTTGAGCGTTCAGCTCACGATTCGGAGGTGCTGGGTTCGAATCCCGGCGGGGACTTATCACAAAAGAAATGTGATACCTAGTTTGGTTAAGATATGGCAGACTGTTTACCCAATTTTCCGAAAGTTTTATGATCCGAGCTTCGTCATCGTGTGGGTAGAGAGGTGGATGACCAACCCCTTCAACCCTGGCGTCAGGGTTATTATTGAGCTGCTAAAGGCCTCTGACCTCATGTAACGATTACTTTCCTTAGTAAATGTAAAACAATCGATTTAACGTGTATTCGGTTGGATTATCTTCCGGACAATCGGATGATCAGCCTGCAATGTCCTAACCAAACAAGGGATTCTAAAGTAAATATGGTTGTGAATCTATAATTATTATATCCAGATAGTTGGACACCAATCACGTTGGTCTAACCGCGAAAGCCATATCAATCCCAGACCAACCCCGCCGGCTTGGTCTTCATTTTCCTTCAGCACTTATCACTATCAATTACCTACGATAGAAATCGTTTATATATTTAAATAATGATTTAAAACTATGCTTAGAAATAATTTCAAAATGACAAAATCATCAATTCGTAACGCATATAACTCTAACCTAACACAAATTGAGTTCTAAATCATCCTCCCAAAGCATAATTCTGTCCATCTCAGGCTATCATTTTCGAATTGTACTATTATCATTACCTCCTACGACAGAGCATGGAACGAAATTACGCTCGGCCGCTACTAGAAGGGACAAAGAGACAGACGAGCTTAAAATAATAAATGTTTACTTATTTCCTTTTTCATTCTGTCATTTCAAAGATATCTCTCTCTGTCTATCTATAGGTTATCTAGGGGTTCGTGCAAAAGTTATATTTAGCAGGTTAATAATTTTAAGGTTTTTTTAAAGATTAAGTTACTTACTTACCAGGTAATTTATGCGTGAAATACCGACCACTTAATGAAAAATTTAGTATATTATGAACTTGATTTCTTATTGGAAGGATAAAACCCGCGGATTTGTATTGAGATTTACTTTTCGCGCTTTTTGTGAAGTGCAAAATCCGCTAGAGGGCATCGGTCGATATACGTTGTATGTCACAAATAAAAAAGTGATAAAATAACATTAAAAGTAACGCCATTAAATGCCATCATGCGCGGAATTTCAGACAGGCAGTCGCTTCTGTAAAAAACCGGACCTGTCAAATCTTTAGGTTAGGTAAGTGGACCCTGTGAAAAACTGGATAATGCTAGGGAGATGATGATGCATGGGATTATAGAAAACTATATTTTTTCTTTAAGTACTTCTAGTTCAGTAATTTAAAAACACACTACTTTCCCTACCGTACTATTTCTATAAGTGACTTTTATCTACTTGTAATAATAGTACATATTCGGATTAAACTCACTCAGAATCATTTGGTTATCGAGTATTTTTAGCGTAGTATTAAAAACAAAAATACAAAGAAAAACAAAAGTAACAAAACAAACAAAACAAAACTTGTGTACTTACTTACAAAACTTGTACAGGAATAAGCCTTTCGGATCAAGCGGCCATCGACAACTAGTCTTTTTTTTAATTTTACTTTTTTATAATCAGTGTTGCCATAATAATCTCACAATTTGCAACAAATGGCCCCTCTAGTAGAGGTCAATCGAAATATTCCATGCTCTGTGTTTGTTAGTGTTATAATATGTAATGTAAATTACTGTAACTTATGTTAAAGATGGTAAGTCATATCGTGATGTCTTGAGCAAACCTATCTAAATATTAACATTCTAAAGTCTACATTTTCATATCTCTAGAGCTCTTTAGATGTCTTAAAATGGGATGGGCTTAAAATAATAGAAGTAGTATTATAATAATATTAGGATCAGTAGAGTTAAGGCACATAGTCACTGTAATTAAAGCACACAATAACGGGTTCTTACCGCGTTTAAATGGGGATATGAGACTCCCGATATTTCGTCACTGTTGCATGTGCCATGATCACGGGATGACTGATGAGATTGGAGTGGAGTAGGTAGATCCATAATTTTCTACGGGCAGACATATCTGTCTACCATCTTTCTTTGCCGCTTGTTTATGTTTTTGAAATCGGAATGTTCGGAACCATCTGAACTCGCACCAAACTCACTACGACAAACCGCACTCACTGTGTCCTCACGTTATTTCACCACATTAGGCCGTTTCAAGCTTTTTACAACACCTACTACTGGATTATTGGAAAGAAAATTATGAATCTACCTACTCCACTCCAATCTCATCAGTCATCCCGTGATCATGGCACTTGCAACAGTGTCGAAATATCGGGAGTCTCATATCCCCATTTAAACGCGGTAAGAACCCGTTATTATGTGCTTTAATTATGATAATAACCGCGTAAACTTAATACATAGTCACTGTGCTGCGGCTTGCTTCTCAATCGGGGAGCGTCGGTTCGAACCCTTGTACAGTCATGAGCAATATAATGTACCCACTTTAGGACTCTGTCGCATTAACATATTTGACATTTAGTGAAACTTACAGTTCAATTTGTAAAAAAACTTAATGTGACATGGTACCAAAGTGTATACATATGAATGCTCTCATCCGGTACAAAATTTAAGACAACAGGCCTAAGGGTGTCCAGTTGGGCGCGAATTTCGGCTCAGGGCGTCGTCTGAGAGGAAAATATTTGAAAGAATTAATGTACCCTAGTGGGTCGATAGCGATAAGCGCTGATTGAGGGAGATGGTGTTAGTGGCTGTAAGTATTACACCAATGATTTGTCTGTCTAAATATTAAATTAATGTGTGTATATTTTAATGTTGTAAATGTATATGTGTGTCGTAGGTTTTACCTAAATAAACTTTTTTATTATTTTTAACTGTTGTGTCCGAAGTTTTTACAAATAAAATTATTTAATTATTTATTATTTAATTATTTTTTATTTATGTATTTAAAAAGAAAATCCTTGCAAATCTCAACGGTATGCCGAGGTTACATACATACATAAACTCACGCCTATTTAAGCAGAGTCTATGGATTTCCATTTCCTTCGATTCTGACACACTTCTCTTGCTTCCTCCACATTCCTCAATAGTTTCATACACGCACGCCGGTTCAGGGTAGATCTAACTGAACCTTTTCTAAGGACATCTCCAATTTGGTCAATATACGTCCTTCTAGGTCTTCCCTTGCCAGTCCTACCATCAACCTTCGCTTTATATACCGATTTCGTAAGCCTATTACTCTTCATCCGCTCTACGTGTCCAAACCAACTTAACATTCTTTTCCTTGCCCCAAAGCCCACAGTTTAAGCTCACATAATTATGAACTTGAACAGTTAACCTTTGAACCCTTGGTTATAATTCAAAGAAATTACCACCTGTCTTCACGTGATCGATTGAAGATCGATAGAGAATAGCTTCTATATGCGTTTTAGATTGATGCGTTACAGTAAGTTTGGGTTGGGCACACACTGGGTAATTACATACATACATACATACATAAACTCACGCCTATTTCCCACCGGGGTAAGCAGAGACTATAGAATTCCATTTGCTTCGATCCTGACACACTTCTCTTGCTTCCTCCACTGCGTAATTAGGCAAAAAAAAATGGCGTACCTAATAGTATAGTCGCGCTTGTAACCGCTTTTGGCGTAGGCAAGGCATAGATTTACTACTACCGTAGATTTAACATCAGAGCTCAAAAAGTAGGACGCAAAGGTACTGGTAATATAGCGACGTTGACAGTACTTTACCTCAGTGCGCGATTAGGCGCCGAACTGGCAACACGGGGAAGTGCGTGGTAAAAACTTGCAAAAATAGAAGCTCAAAGCGAAAAAGAAAGCTATTGCATGTTATCATAGTATAAACATTTTAATTTTCGCAGCAAAATTCACCAAAATTATTGCTAATTAAAAGTATTGGTGGGGACATATCACAAAAATCCCTTTGTGATCCCTAATTTGGTTAGGACATTACAGGCTGATCACCTGATTTTCTGACGATAAGATGATCCGTGCTTCGGAAGGCAGGTTAAACTGTTGGTCCCGGCTACTACTTACTGATGGAAGTATGTAGTCGTTACATGAGCCATGTCAGGGGCCTTTGGTGGCTCAATAATAACCCTGAGGGTTGATGAGGTTGGTAATCCACCTCACAACCCACACCATAAGAAGAAGATGAGACCCAGGATGTTTTAAAGAAAGGCCAGGTCTAGAGTAATCTAAACCGGCGAGCATGCATGATCATGCAAGCATATTTTAATGAGAGTAGAAGAAGCGAAGGTGGTGTGTCAGGATTGTATTAAGTGGAATTCCGAGATCTCTGCGGAACGGAAAATACGGGAAATAGGGGTGATTTTATGTATGTAGGTACGTAAGTATAAAAGCTTGCCTCTCACTTCGAAGCCAGCACAGGCCTAAACCAATGATTGTCGAATTTGTTTTCGAATTCATGTTTGGATAATTGATTATCACGTGCTCAGCGGTGAAGGAAAACATCGTGAGGAAACCCACATTCCCGAGGAATGCATTTTCGCAGGTATGTGACCTAACCAGTATTGGGCTGGTTTTCCCGTCGCGCGGGTTGGAAGATTAGACAGGCAGTCGCTTCTGTAAAAAACTGGATCTGTCAAATCTTTAGGTAAGCAGACCCTGTAAGTATAAAAAATAATAAAATCGTTTTCTGTTTCATTGATTTATTCATTTTAATTCACTATTCGAATCACAGTCTACTCGTATAGAAAATATAATAAGTATGTTGTTACAGCAATCGACCTCAATAAGTAGGTACTTCTTTATTTAATAGTTGCAATTGAAACGTAAATAAGGATGTTTTTTCTGGATTCTGATTTCTGATATGGCCACGACTTATATACGTATACTCTTCATTCTATTCTCGTGATTTGTAACCGGCTTCAGAGTTTCCATACGAACTCTTTTATCATCATTTCCATTTCAACTGTAATTACTGTGTACCTTCATGCTGTTGTACAACAGCGACAAATAATTATAACAGGCAAATTCGTTTTTAAAAGATATTTCATACACAATAATTAAAACCGTCGCTTTTAACGGTCTACCCCCAAAACAAGAATAAAAACATAAAAATATACAAATTATTTTTTAATAAAGTAATTAATATATTTTTTTGTACTTTTTTGGTACTTTTAGACAATATTTTGACTTTTGGTACAATAACAAAGTACCTTTAAATACACTTATACTTAAACAAATTATGCTGATGCATTCCTTTATAAGTTATAAAAAACTTCATAAGTGTCAAATATAATTCTAATCAGGAAGAAATAACAAATATAATTAGCCCTGTGTAAAAAAATGATTTGTAAAATGGTTACTTTGTTTAAAGTTAACTTTTTCTGTTTTTGATTTATGGCAAAGACAATGTGTCTCAGAATCCGGAGATGTTTTGGCAAAAAAAGCAAGGACCTCATTCGTTTTTGAGAGTAGAAAGAAGACAATAGTTTATCTTACTTTCACGGAAGGATAGCACTGTTTTCAAAGTTCTCAAACATAAAAAATAGGTAATGACTCACCTAAGTTTCTTTAACCTCCTAAGCTTTTTTAAATTCGTGAAAAAGAAACATAATTAATTATTTTTCTCTTTGACAACCCTTAATTTTCGGGTAACAACCAATGTTTTTATTCCATGATTGTAATATCAATTGAATCACATTTTCAACTTTCAACCTCAAAAACGTAAAAGTATGGTTGAAATCCTCGTAACACAGATTTAGTAATTATTTAGTACAAATTAAATCCACGATAATCCATTAAAATTATAATGATTTTAGTAAGTACATATTTAATACTAAATATGGCTGTGTTATTCGTATATTTCATCCGCCATGTTGTTTGGTGATCGGACGTTCGGACCGCTGCGTTTGCGACGTATTGTGTGAACTGGTCTTATAATAACTTAACTATAGGAACATCCTGGTTAAGTATAATTGCGAATGTGGAGCTTAATACTTTTTGCGTCGTGTCTAACCGGCCTGAAACAAAAAAAAACATATTGTTTATGCCATCTGCGGCAAATCTACAACAAGACACGTCAAAAATACAATAAGTTTGCTTCGGTCCAGGATTGAGACTATTGGCATAGAATAAGGAATAATACCTACTACGCTATTGAGCTTTTAAAAAACTATTCTTATCTTCCCGGGAAAGACATCATTTATACCCAATAACTTATATTATAGTATTTGGATATTAATGATGACCTATGTTATTACAACCAGGCACAATTACATCTTCCACACATTATTATTCTGATCAAAGTAATAAGAAGCAATATACCTATATTGCTTCTTTGAATTATGTTGCTAACTAGGTAGGTAGCAACATAATTCTATAGGTAGGTAGGTAGGTAGGTACCTACGTAATGTGATCCAAATATCAAGCAATAATTATTTTTATATAGGTAATATGCTTCTGCCATTACATTATTTTTTGAATAACTATTTATGTACAGCCATGAACAATATCATGTACCCACTTTAGAACCCTGTCGCACTATTATATTTGACATTTAATGAGACTTACGGTTTAATTTGTCAAAAAGTTAATGTGACATGGTTTCAAAGTGTATACTGTACCCTAGGAATGAGAAAATACCTAGGTACTTAGGTATCTAATTATCACGTTAAATCTGTACAACGCCAACTATAATTATTATTTATTTCCTAGTCTGTCTCTGTCCACACCATAGGGATTACGGTCGTGAGTTTATCTATGTACTATGATCCCTTATGCGACTTCTACGATGATGATGTTGTACGTTCACGAGTACATTTATAATGTAAGTGATGAAATCTAAGGGAATGCAAACAGTGCCTGACAAAACTTGCAGAGCAATGTCACGCTTATCCGTAACGTTCTTGAAGTTATAGACAGGCTTGCTCTCTGTCATCGACACGTCATACGCGCTCATCTACATATCTGTATTTTAAAAGAATATCTCATTAAAAGTGTTAATTACATTCAAACGGGGTTTAATTTCATCAGTAAGTATGTATACATATCTTTGAAACCATGTCACATTAACTTTTTTGACAAATTAAACCGTAAGTTTCATTCAATGTCAAATATGATAGTGCGACAGGGTTCTAAAGTGGATATATGATATTGCTCATGACTGTACTAGAATGATAGCTGGTAGATTCATTTAAAGTACACTGCCATCTATCGTCGAGTAGCGGTACTCACTTTAGCAGGATACACAAATGTAGTGGCGTGTTTGCTTCCGAAAGCATTTTCTGCGTGGCAAGTGAATTCACCCATATCTGTCCAACGGAGAGATGAAATCACTAGTTCACCTGAACGGAGCACCTGAAATTAGAAGTAAAATGGTTTCATTTGTAGTGTAAAAAAATTCCGCTCTTAGCGCCATCTACTAGGTATAACACCAAAAACTATTTTTGTTGTTTATGTAACTGTTATAATATATAGTAACAAAGTACAAGAGTACTTATGATGCTAAAAAAATACGTGCTTTTGGCTATAAATAAGCCAAATAAAAATAATTACTGCTGGTGTTTAACAAAACAAAACTTATTTATAATACATACTACTGCCATCTAGTGGTGAGTAGGAGAACTATCCGCTAATATTAGGAACCTTACCTTCATTCTTGGGTTGTTTTTGACGAAGTTTCCTTTATTGTCCTTCCATGTAACATGTGGTCGTGGATGCCCCCTCACTTTGCATGGGAGGACGATGCTGTTGCCTATGAGGTCGATGAAAACTTTGTATGAGACGAGAATTCGGGGCGTTAGGGGCGTCAGTTTTGCGCGCTCTTGTTCGTCTGTGCTGCCATCTGTTGAGGAGTAAAATTATTAATTTGCTCTAATTTACGGAAAACAAATTAAACATAAAATATAACTGTTACTAATAGTCTATATGGGAGATAGGCTGATCCCCTATCACCATACGGTTCATCATTATCCATCTTAGGACTATGTATCAAAAGTGGCTGCAAATAGTCTTCTGATTATTTGTGGCTCTGCCCACCCCTTCGGGGAACATGGGCGTGAGTTAATGTATGCATGTATGTAATAGTCTAAATCGTAATGGAAACTAAACATAAATACCGTTGCAATCAATAATTTAGTTTTAAAAACCTATTTCGTCAAAGCGTAATTCTTGCAAGCGCCTGCAATTTTTAAATAGCAAAGCGTAGGTATGTAAGTCTTGCTCTGAAGAAGCTCACAGGATCTTTCATAATGTATTTTTTGGGATTCAAACTTTGACTTCATATTATTATTATTATGTAAAATACTTACCGCCATCGCTGTAAACTATAGTAGAAGCCCTGGCAGTCTTCAAGCCAGCAGAAATGACGCAAGTATACGTGTCCTGGTCTTGTGTGGTTGGTATTAATAAGGAGGATGTGACACGAGCTAGCGAAGTAGGGTTGGCGTCTATTATTTCGTTGGACTCTAAATCGTGCTGAAAAAAGAAATATTTTTATTAACATTTTATATCCACATTTTTCCAAATCACCTCTTCGTTTTAGAAGTCGGTTAACATGGTGTTAGTGACTTCGTAACGAATACTGAGGGGGATGATTCACACCATGATTCTGAGTTGATATCAAGTGGAATTTCCAGTCGGAAAATTCATGTTTTTTTTTAATTATTTTCAGTTCCATACTTTTGCGACGGAAAATTCCACTTCGATATCAACTTAGAATCAAGTCTTTACGTCGTTACGATGTCACTAACACCCTGTATAAATAAGCTAGTAATAGTGATCTTACTTCATAAATAGGAGCATCATTCTTAAACCAGCGCACGCTTGGCGCGGGCGCACCGACGCCTGCGCAGGTCAGCTCGAGTGGAGCGCCGGCCGGGTGCTCTACCGCGCCGGCGGGGCGGCTGGTTAGGGCCACGAACTTTCGGTACTGCTTCGTTGTTGGTAGTGCTGTAAGGTTAAAATTAAAGTTTAAAGTTAATTTATCTGGGTCCTATTTAAAAATAAACAATTTTTTTTCGTATCAAATTCAAATTCAAAAATATCTTTATTCAGTAGGTAACATAGTTACACTTTGAATCGTCATTTTTTACATAACGAACGTCTCATCCGCCTAAAACTACTGCAGCTTCTCACAACCTGTATAGCCGGGGAAATGAAGCTGCAAGAAAAACCTCGGCATAGGGCCCTAGACGTTCTTTATTTAAAAAATAAACATCTATTTTATTGTTGTAGTGTTGCCTGGCTGTAGCTTTTAATTCCTTTTGTTTCGTTCTTTAACTACCTATGTTAATTACATAAGTTGTGCACGTCTGTAATTGATACAAGCACTAGTACTAGCCTATCTTCTTCTTCTATCATGTGGGTTGTGAGGTAGAGTGCCAACCTCATCAACCCTGGTGTCAGGGGTACTATTGAGCCGCTAAAGGCCCCTGATATGGCTCACGTAACGACTATTAACTTACATCAGTAAATAGTAACCGGGACCAACGGCTTAACGTGCCTTCTGAAGCACGGATCATCTTATTTTGTGGGTCGATAGCGATAAGTGATGGGGGAAATCGTCAAGCTCTCACCCGGTTTTTGCTTTAACCCAACCCAATTGAGATTGAGGATCTTCTTCTATCGTGTGGGTTGTGAGGTGGATTACCAACCCCATCAACCCTGGTGTCAGGGTTGATGAGCCGCCAAAGGCCCCTGACATGGCTCACGTAACGATTACTCACTTACATCAGTAAATAGTAACCGGGACCAACGGATTAACGTGCCTTCCGAAGCACGGATCATCTTACTTTCGCCTGAAATGTCCTAACTAAACTAGGGATCACAAAGTGATTTTTGTGATATGTCCCCACTGGGATTCGAACCCGGGACCCCCGGATCGTGAGCCCAACGCTCACCCACTGGACCACGGAAGCCGTTCAGCTAAATGAAGATGTACTAACCATTATTCTCAATGGTATTATCCAGCTCAGATATCAACTTGACGTGCCTATCCACGTTGGCTGTCTGACTGCAGGCCAGCAGGGCAGCAAACACCAGCACCAACTGACGCATGATGATGGAGAGGATCTGAGGGTAGCTGGAACAAATAAAATAATAATTATTAATATAAATACTACAATCACCTATCACGTAGGTCTAACAGAAAGCTCGGTGGGTATTTAGTTAATCTTGACGTATGTACCTCTGTCTACCCCAATTGGGTTATAGTCGTGAGCTTAACGTGTTATAAGCTACGCGGCCCTAGCAAAATATTCAAGTGGTGTAAGACCTCAAAGTGGCACCCCTCAGTAATCAGAAATCAGAAAAATGATCATGGATAAACTTGTTATATACATAGGGAAGGCCCGTGCCCCAGCAGTGGGGACGTTAATAGGCTGATGATATTACCCATACCTGCTTGTATGACTACCTCTGTCTACTTGTACGGGGTGTAAGTGACATTGTAAGTAATAACGAATACTTAATTTATCTTAAGTACAGTTTTCACTAATACCACTAATCACTTTGTGATCCCTAGTTTGGTTAGGACATTACAGGCTGAACACCTTATTGTCCAAATAGTAAAAAGATCCGTGCTTCGGAAGGCACGTTAAGCCGTTGGTCCCTGTTACTGCTTACTGATGTAAGTAAGTAGTTGTTACATGAGCCATGTCAGGGGCCTTTGGCGGCTCGATAATAACCCTGACACCAGGGTTGATGAGGTTGGTAATTCACCACACAACCCACACGATAGAAGAAGATCTATAAATAACTATTGACATTTTATCACGTATAGTACATATAAAAACATGATCGATCCTATACTAAATTAATATAACATGAATCATCCACGTTACATTATAAAATTACATAATAATTAGTAACAAGTTATTTTTTTTTATACAAATTATTGTATCATGTTGATAAAGCAGGTTTTAGGGTTCCGCGATATAATGAGGGTCTTTCCATGTTACGTTCCATAAAAACCGATGGTTCCCATCTCCGCATCTGCAACCGTTGAGGTCTTCACCCTGGGCATGGGTACTATGTTTTACTAAGGAGTAGAATTCTCTGCCGTCTTCTGTATTTCCGAATGCATATCACCCGGGTGCTTTCAAGGCCAGAGTGAACAGGCACCTTCTGGGCGAGCTCGCTCCATCTTAGGTCTTGTCAATGCCTTCGGGCAAGTTTGGGGCCAAGTTTTTTTTTTGACGTGACTTATTGTAGATTTGCCGCAGATGGCATTAACTACTTGACCGGACAAATGGGGAGCGCTGAAGGCTCTCACCCGGTACAACGTTTAAGACAACAGGCCTGAAGGTGCCCAGTTGGGCGTCGTCTGAGAGAAAAAATATTTGAAAGAATTAATCGACCCTAGTGGGTCGATAGCGATAAGCGCTGATTGAGGGAAATCGTTGACCACGCCGGTGGTGTCGGTATCAGGGTCCTTTGGGGCCAAGAGCAAACCCATCACAGGTAAAAAAAAAATCCTGTGGGTCTGGGTTTTTAATAGCTACGGAACCGTTATTATTATTTCGCTAATACTGTCTTCGCCGCGTTTTTATAGCGATTTGTAAAGAGACCGTCAGACGATTTTGACGATCGAATAAAAAAATCATTTTTTCTTTTCCATTGAGTAACAGATGTCAGAGCCTTGAAATTAAAAAAAGGAAATCCCGGCTAGTAGGCTGGTCATTCACCTTAAGCCTATATTTGAACTACGCGGGGTCGCTAGAAGGAATCTTTTTTAGAGATAAACCCACCTTTTTATAAAAAAAAAATGTTTCTTTAATAGCCTACTATAAAGAGCCGAATATAATTTCTGTATTTGTATATTCTGTGTTCAGTCGGACATAAATCACGCTATTAACCTCTAACGGGGTCGGCAGAGCAAGTCAAAAGAAGACACGAGTAGTAGCAAAATATTTTAGTACTAAGTTTTAAGATGGATATCTTCTTCTATCGTGTGGATTGTCCGGTGAATTACCGACCCCATCAACCCTGGTGTCAGGGTTATTACTGACCCGCCATAGGCCCCTGACATGACTCATGTAACGACTACGTACTTACATCAGTAAGTAATAACCGGGATCAACGGCTTAACGTGCCTTCCGAAGCACGGAACTTTTTACTTTTTGGACCAGGTGATCAGCCTGTAATGTCCTAACTAAACTAGGGATCACAAAGTGATATTTGTGATTTGTCCCCACCGGGACTCGAACCCGGGACCTCCGGATCGTGAGCATAACGACTGGACCACGGAGGCCGTTAAGATGGATATGATACAATGCCATACAATTATTTCTGAGCCTTAAGGTTGCCTAGGAAAAATTGCTGCTGCATAAGATAAATTTGCATTCTTTTGATTTCTTTGAGTTTAATTTTATTTATTTTATTTATCTCATCATACAAGAATAATTTTATAACGTACACACGAAATATTATAGCACAATTTCTTCCAGGCGACTAGAGGCAATAACTAGGATAACAATTAAAAATTATGATGAAAAAAGAAGAACCATTCTGTCGGCTTCTCCGACATATCCGGGAAGATAAGCAGCTGAATGCATCCTATGTTTTTAATCGCTCCCATCGGCCTCTGTGGTTCAGTGATTGAGCGGTGGGCTCTCAATCAGGTCCCGGGATCGAATTCCCGTGGGAATAAAGTCCCAAAAATCACTTTGTGGACCTATTGGTCAGGCTAGTTCGGTTAGGACATTGCAGTGTAGTCTATAGTCCGAAAGTAAGATGATCCGTGCTTCGGTAGGCACGTTAAGCAGTCGCCACAGGCTACTAACTAAATAAGTATGCAGTCGTTATATGATTCATGTCAGGGGCCTTTGGCTACTCAATAAGTAACCCTGATACCAGGGTTGATGAGGTCATCGACCTTACAATGCACACGAGAGAAGAATTCAGAAACTGTAATAAATATTCTTAACTAATAATGTGTATGGATATATCTAACAGCACGACGGTCGCGCGGATGCGGTGCTGCAGCAACGCGACTAATTAGAAGACCGTTACGACCATAATTTCAGTTAGTTTCAGCCAGTCAGCTTTCACCCTAAGGTTGCCTGGGAGAAATTGCTGTTTAGCAATAAGACCGCCTAATGTACTTGATTTGATCTATCTCATATTGTATTTTTTTTTGTTTGGTTGCTTAATTAAAAGATTTTGTATTAAAATAAGTGTTTTTGTCGTAATAAAGTATTTCATAGATAATTTATTTAAAAACAATGTTACAAAGAGTTTAAAAAATATATTGAATACGATTCCAAACAAAAAATTGTAACATAAACAAGAACATTAAAGAATATTTTAATATAACTTTTTAGAATTATTTATTTTTCGTTTAAAAATAACATTTAAAAAGACGATCTCAAAATAAATCTATCCAAAACCAAAAATATAAAGTAAAAAACGATACCTTTAAAAATCACAGGCACAAAACCACAGCTTAAAAATCCCGCCACAAAATAAAACAGAAATGTTGAAAAAATAAAACTTAATTTTCGAACACAATTCGAAATAACACAGAATAAATTATCTTATAGACTCTTTATATCAAAGCTGAGAATATTTAGAACACTTTTAGAGGCGACCGATTGGCTTTAAGTCCAGGGTTAAAATGGCTGGATACTGCTGTTGTTTGCCTTATATACCATCAAGAGTTAAGTCTACAGTCGTCATAGATCCGATTTGAAGAAGCTGCGTATATCGGGACAATACTGTGTTTCCCCGCTGTGTAAGTATTCGCTGAAAATAAGTTCAAATTTGGAATATGTTTTTTGGACGAAAACTTTTTTGTGATCCTGTTAACGAACGATCAAAACGATACATCTCTATTGAATGACGTCATCGAAAAAAATGTGATCAGACTTCGAATTTTGTGTATTGGGTTGTGTATTAAATTCTGATTAAGTAAATAAAGACAGATCCAAAACTAACGAAAAACATTTCTTTTTCCTATTTAACTTATTTATGAATTTTAATCAAGAAAAACGTAATAATATTTACGACATTTTATCACTTTTTCTATGACGTCACAGTGTGCTTTTTTATACAAATTCTATAGTAATTCCATGTTTTGACGTTTAGTAAAAAGTAACTGATTTGACTAGTTGGAAAATAGCCTATTGTTTGTTTTTTTTGTGATGTGTAATTTGGATAATGACATTGTAAATCATTTTATTATTATTTAATAGTTAATGTACCTAATGATTGTCATTTAGATTATCAATTTTATTTTATTTAACTATTTGCATGTTATAATTTAAATAACTAAAAATGTAGACCAAATGTTAAATGCTGACCATCTGCAAACTGTAATTTTTTATTTATTTTATTTATTTATTTATGGTCACCAACAGAGTTAACAACAATAAATACATTACAAGTTACTTATATATAAACAAGAGTAATTGTTACCCTAATTATAGGTGACAACGGCATGCAAAATTAACTACAGCAAAGATAGCTTAAATGAAAAAAAAAAGAAGGCTAAAAGCGCATCACGCTTGCACAGCTTAGGCTATTTACACTTAATAATACTTACCATTCTTATTGCGAATAAATGACTATGAATTATTTGAATTTAAATTCATACATACATACATAAGATCACGCCTATTTCCCATTGGGGTAGGCAGAGACCACGGAATTCCACTTACTATAATCCTGACACACCACTTTCGCTTCGTCCACTCTCATCAAAGACTTCATGCACGCTCGCTGGTTTAGTGTACTCTAGAGTACTTTAGAACATTCTGGACATGTAAATTCATACAACATATTATTATATATTTATTATTGTATTTATTTTTGTTTTTTATTATTGTTTATTTTTATTTTTTTATTGTATATTTTATTTTGTATTTTTTTATTTAATAAATAATTTAGTCTTTTAATTCATACATAAGTACATACAACACGCCTATACCTATATCGGAGTGGACAGAGTCGACTACAAAAAGAAAATTGC
The DNA here is from genome assembly GCF_024362695.1 of Pectinophora gossypiella. Taxonomy (NCBI): domain Eukaryota; kingdom Metazoa; phylum Arthropoda; class Insecta; order Lepidoptera; family Gelechiidae; genus Pectinophora; species Pectinophora gossypiella. The sequence continues at coordinate 1,494,310 of NC_065428.1, read as the reverse complement.
TAATATTCTCTTTTCGTGGGTTTGAGAGGCAATGTCCAACCTCATCAACCCTTTTAAAGAAGCGACTGCCTGTCTGAAATTCCAACACGCGAAGGGAAATCCAGCCTAATACAGGTTATGTCTCACAACTCTGAAAATGCATTTCTCGGGAATATGGGTTTCCTCATGACGTTTTCCTTCACCGCTGAGCGCGTGATAATCATTTACGATCCAAGACAATCGTTGGATTCGAACCTGCCACGGCTATCATAAACAGTATAAATCAATAAATCTTATTACTTTCCATACAAAAAAAACACCGCCTCCGATCATCTGAAATTCCGGCCAAGTAGTTAATGCCATCTGCGGCAAATCTACAATAAGTCACGTCAAAAAAAAAGCAATAAAAAAAAACATCTGAAAGAAAAATGTCACCATTTAAAGAAGATGTCAGATCGTTTACCATACATACATTTAAATATTTTCCGTCACATTCTGGAAAGAGGGCAGGGAACTTTGAAGCGTCAATGTGACCGAAAAATAATCATTCATTATTTCGCACTGGACTGGTGACGAATAAAAGAATACCTTTTTTTGACGTGACTTATTGCATGGTACTTATAAGTAAACCAGGTATGCTCAAAAGTGACAGCTAACATTTCAAGGTTAGCCCAGCTGACGTCATCCCACCCTGCGTTGCCATTTCGTAAAAAAAATTACCCACGTCCAATCTTTCTAATTTATTTTGCAAGAATTTTTTTAACTTTTAGTAAAGTATTTACGTACTTAGAGTTTTAATGATTATTATATGTGTAATAAATTATAAGTAGTAATTAAATACATTTATTTATTTATTATTATTTATTTTTATTTATTTAGTCATTAATTAACTTAATTTTCAATAATAAAATTTCCGTCCTTGGAATGTTGGAGATACCAATTTAATGGTAACACTTACGTCATCATGGGGCTAGCAATGGCGGCTTGTCATAGGATTGAACATACCTGGGGCCTGTTTAATAAAACTTACAATTGTAAATTACAACGACAATTTGGTGTTCATTACGTAGTTAATATGAAACTGCAAAATATTCGTGATTACACACTCCGCGATGTACATCAAATTGTCATTGTAATTTACAATTGTAAGTTTTATTAAACAGGCCCCTGGTCTTCTTATACCATGACTTATTGTAGATTTGCCGCAAATGGCATTAACTCCCCTTACCTGGCTTCTTGAGCATACGTTCTATATTTATAACGAATTTATTTAATTTATTTTATAATTTTATTTTAATATTTAAGAATGACGAAGCTTGTGCGGATTTTATTATGTATGATTTGAATATGCTTTCCCTTAATTATTTATTTTTTATTATATCCGTTATAATTTTTTTTTTGAAAATGAATGTTTTACTGACGAAGCCTGTGGTGGATTTACATTCAGTTTATTAATATTATAATTTCTGAATAAATTTACTTACAAATGTAAGAATGACTTTTTTATTACTGGATTGTATTCATTTTATTTATTTTTTTTAATATGTACTTAATGATACCTAAAAAACTATTCTACTAGTAGAATTTAACCTATATATACGATATATGACATGTCATACGAACTATTATGAATATGAATACTCTTCTGACCTCACTCTCTGTTCGATTGTGGACGAGAGTCCCTATTTGCATCACTGCAGTGGGCTACACGCGCCCAAATGCATTATAAAGAAAGAAAGAAAGTTTATTCAGTACAACAAACAAGTCATCATCATCACCAGCCCATTAACGTCCCCACTGCTGGGGCACGGGCCTTCCCTATGGATAGATAGGGAGATCGGGCCTCAAACCACCACGCGGGCCCAGTGCGGATTGGTGGTTATTAACGACTGCTAATGCAGCCGGGACCAACGGCTTAACGTGCCTTCCGAAGCACGGAGGAGCTCGAGATGAAAACTTTTTTTTGTGGTCACCCATCCTATGACCGGCCTTTGCGAAAGTTGCTTAACTTGCTGCGCCACCGAGCTCCTCAACAACAACAACAACAACAAACAACAACAACAACAAACAAATAACAATTATAAATAAGGCTCAATTATAATTAACGCTCTAACCACTAGACCACGGAAGCTGTTAAGAAACGTGGTCTAAATCTTTACTCGCATTGAAATTTTTAAAGAAATCGAGGAACTTATCCCGTTCGTCTAACAGAAAGTACGGTGAGGTGTGGGTACTTAGTTCATCTTGCGATGGATGTACCTCTGACTACCCCAATTGGGATATAGTCGTGAGCTTGTTTTTTATGTTATGTTATTTTGTAAAGTAAATTTACTATTCTTACTAAGTACTTATATGGGGATCGTAGATCGTAGTTAAAGCTAAAGCATTCACATGGGAGCGGGCGTCGCGCCGTAGACCAAACATAATATTGTAAATCATTACGTTCTACCGTAGACCAACTATAATAACATATCAAAAACATAATTAAAACACATAATAACGGGTTCTTACCGCGTTTAAATGGGGATATGAGACGCCCGATATTTCGACACTGTTGCAAGTGCCATGATCACGGGATGACTGACCCATTTAAACGCGGTAAGAACCCGTTATTATGTGTTTTAATTATGATAATAACCGCGTAAACTTAAAACAATGTATATCAAAAACATTCGAAAGAATTCGTTTTTCATCATTTAAAAAAATACATACATAAATTCACGCCCTTTTCCCACCGAGCTAAGCAGAGACTATGGAATTTCATTTGCTTCGATCCTGACACCCAATATGTGAGCCAGCAAAATCTCTTTTTCATTGAAATTCTAAAATTTGGGCGGCCTTATATCGACCCCGCCGGCGTGGTCGACGATTTCCCTCATTCAGCGCTTATCGCTAAACCCGCTAGGGTCGATTAATTCTTTCAAATATTTTTCCTCCTAGACGACGCCCTGAGCCGAGGTTCGCGTCCAACTGGGCACCCTCAGGCATGTTGTCTTAAACGTTGTACCGGGTGAGAGCCTTCAGCGCTCCCCATTTGTCCGGCCAAGTAGTTAATGCCATCTGCGGCAAATCTACAATAAGTCACGTCAAAAAATAAAAAAAGGGCGGCCTTATTGTTTAAAATCTATTTTTAGAAGAAAGTTTATTTTTATTTTGCTCGTCCTATTTATGCTTCTAATATATTTACATGCATAACATCGCGCCTATTTCTGATTGGGGGCGACAGACTTGAATCTACTTACTCCGTTTACGTATGAACACACCTCGGACACTTCATACAAACAACCTCGTTTTACACAGACACCACACATTGACGTTATCGTACACGCGCATCTGTGTGTGTGACGTCTGATGCCATACGATTCAAGTCTAAACTGTGTTCGAGGGGGGTGAGGTAAACCTATCTCAGACGCTGGTGGGGAGTAGAGAGTTGCCTCTTCGTACATATTCTCCAGTTATAACATAAGCTCACGCCTATATCCCAATTGGGGAAGTCAGAGGTACAATCAATGAGCAAAAGTTCAGTCGCTGCGCCCAGCGAATTACTGCAAACAGTGGTGAAATTACGAACCATTAGTTGTCATAATTATAAAATTTATATTTTTGTAGGTGCTTTTGGTCTATTACAGAAACGAAGTGTAACCAGAAGGTTTTAAGTGCAATCAGTTAATTTATTACTTTGCAAGAAACTGATTGGACTTTTGCACCTTATCGTACATCGACTGAGCTTTCTGTTAGACCAATAGGGCTATATTGGTCGAGCCAACTGTGTTATTGAAAACTGTACATTGAACATTGTATTTACTATTATTATTTTTCTTTTCTTTTTTGTTGATATATGATCTATTTAATAATTTTATTATTTAAGTAAAATTGATGATCATATTTATACATACAGACATACATACATACATAAACTCACGCCTATTTCCCACCGGGGTAAGTAGAGACTATAGAATTCCATTTGCTTCGATCCTGACACACTTCTCTTGCTTCCTCCACATTCATCAATCGGTTCATAAAGGCACACCAGTTCAGAGTAGATCGTACTAAAATCTTTTCTAAGGACATCTCCAAGTTGGTCAATGTAAGTCCTAAATATATATATATATCATATTTTTATTACTTAAAATGTGTCAAACAGTTATAATAAAATAAGTAAATCTGAATCATATACCTAGCATGCGTGTTTAGGCTATTTCTTGGGTGAATATTAGATTTTGATCCTTCACTTAGGTTCCGTGTCTAATACCCAAGTAAATGTTAGCAAGATCTAAGTTAAGAGCACTTACATTCTAAGATTAAACTTAGGTAATCTGGGACGCTTACTGAAGATATTACGGTATCCTTGGCCATAATCCTTATATGCACCCCTAAAAGCATCTAAATATAGAATTCGCTTACATTGAAGTATGCGTTATTACATGAGAGATCAAAGTAGACACGTGATAGCCGAGTTGTTAGAACGCTTGCCTCTTACTTTGAGGTCGCAGATTCGAATCCAGCACAGGCCTAATACAAAGATTGTGGAATTTGTTTTCGAATTCATGTTTGGATCATAAATGCTTATCACATGTCCCGAGAAATGCATTTTGTGACCTAACTATTGGGATGATATTCCTTTCGTGGGTTGAAAGGTCAGACAGGCAGTCGCTTCTGTAAAAAACCGGACCTGTCTTCAGGCTAGGTAAGCGGACCCTGTGAGTAACGGGATACATACATAAACTCACGCCTTTTTCCCACCGGGGTAAGCAGAGACAACAAGCAGCAACGGATAATGCTAGGGAGATGATGATGAGGAAATGTCGTGGCCAGATCTTATTCATGATGTGCTCCGATATATATATAAGACATAATGGTAGTGTACGGTCACGAGCATTAATATATATACACTTTGGTACCATGTCACACTAACTTTTTTGACACATTGAACTGTAAGTCTCACTAAATGTCAAATAGGTTAGTGCGAGAGAGTCCTAAAGTGGGTATATCATAGCTCATGACTCGTACCGAATAGTATCAACCCGGGCCTCCATCGATTTCCAAATGTGTCGATTGACTTTTAAAACGTGGCAGATGCCAATCGAATTTTAGATTCGTATTCGTAAAGGTACACCGGTCACACGAGAATTGCGATCCTGAATTTCTCGTGACGCCATCTTGTTGAAACGAAGAAACAAAGAGAACGTTCAGCTGCTAATTCCTTGCATAATCTATGACACATTGCAAAATCTATGGAACCGTAAAGAAAACTTTGAAGAAGCCCACCTTTTAAAATCAGAATCATTTATTCAACGTAACTATCATGGAGGAGCTCGGTGACGCAGCGGTAAACGCGCTTGGTCTGCGATTGTTGAAGTTAAGCAACATTTGCAAAGGCCGGTCATAGGATGGGTGACCACAAAAAAAATCATGTCGAGCTCCTCTGTGCTTCGGAAGGCACGTTAAGCCGTTGGTCCCGACTGCATTAGCAGTCGTTAACAACCACCAATCCGCACTGGGCCCGCGCGGGGGTTTAAGGCCGAATCTCCCTACCCATCCATAGGGAAGGCCCGTGCCCCAGCAGTGGGGACGTTAATGGGCTGGTGAGGTTCTCTATTTTTACAATAAAATTGTATGTAATAATTTACCATGGCATAATGTTACTTGTCCTATTATTAGTTACGCATAGTATTAATTTGTCATAACTTTTTAAGCATAATTTTGAAACTCATAACTACGATAAGCATAATAATTATGACAATAATGATATATAAGCATAATTATTATAAGCATAAAAACTATACTCCGAATAAGAAAAGTTTTGGCACAACCTTGAACATTTTCCTTGGCTGCATTTGGTTCATGATTGTCACTATTTATATTTTTTGACTCTATTTCATGCTGTTGGTCATTATTCAGTATACTTTTCGTGTGTAAGATAAACATGCTGGCGGCGTAGGGGTGGCCCAAGGGCCACCCCCGCCGCACCCTAACCTACTGTTATACCTTGTAAAATTATGACAAAACACTACTTATTATTCTAAAAAATAATTATTAATACCTATTTATATGCGAATCAAATTTACGCCAACAAATATTAGTCCAAAAATAAGTTATACCTAACAAACCAGTATTCTTAGATGTTATTATGGGAAAGTGCTATTATGCTAAAAAACGTTATGCAAAAAGGATTATGATAATTAAAATTATGACAAAACCATTTATATGCATTTTAAGAGAATCCCGGCTGAGGTTGATGATGATGATGACCTATCATGGATAAACTTGTTGCAATGTAACATTTTTGAATTTACGTCATCTCGCAAGGTGTTATGGCTGTCGCGCGCTTACGGTGCTAAGTCCGCAGGACTTGTGCGCGATTAAAGCCAATAGGCTCGCCCTGCCATCCAATAACACGCTAGAAGAAAAAACTAAGTACTTACGCATTACTTTGTTCAAAAGATTTTTGAAAACAACGGTCAAGGACATAATAAAAAGATCTTTTTTCATCTTTCAAACGGGTGATGTGAAAAACTGAAAATGTAATGTCGTTTGGATGTCAACTGTCCTTACGTAAGTTTTCATCAGGAAAGATGATTCCAGACTGCTCAAGGCTATTTATTTATTTATTTTATTAATTCGGAGTACCAACAACTGTAACTATACAATGAATGCTTACAAATTCAATTAAAACAAAGTCATTTAAAGGTTTTCGCAAATGAAAACATATGATGTTTCAGACTTATCATCTAGGAAGTTAAGAAACAGTGTAATTAATATTCAAGTATATTAATTGTCGCGTTCGCACTGGGACCAAAAAAGTTATAATCTAAATGATGATTAATAAAATATAATGATTAAAGAATCAAATTAAACAAATCAGTTACTTTTTACTAAACGTCAAAATGCGAAATTGCTATGGATTGACAAAAATCCGAACCGGCGTGCGTGTATGAAGCGATTGATGAATGTGGAGGAAGCAAGAGAAGTGAGAATCGAAGCAAATGTAATTCTATAGTCTCTGCTTGCCCCAGTGGGAAATAGGCGTGAGTTTATGTATGTATGTATGTTGACAAAAATCACTTTGTGATTCCTAGTTTGGTTAGGACATGACAGGCTGATCACCTGATTGTCCAAAAAATAAGATGATGCGTGTTTCGGAAGGCACGTTAAGCCGTTGGTCCCGGTTACTACTTACTGATGTAAGTAGTCGTTACTTGCACGTCAGGGGCCTTTGGCGGCTCAATAATGACCCTGACACCAGGGTTGATGAGGTTGGTCATCCACCAAACAACCCACACGATAGAAGAAGAGGAAGGGCAAGTTTTCAGAATAACAGACTTGCCTAGGTTTTGTAACACCCAATAGTAATTTAGATGTATTTTTTGTCATCCAGAATCCATTGCATTATTTATTTAAAATCATTTTTTGCGTTCACTCGTACATAACTGCGCCATTGCATAAATGTGTTTTTTTTTAAACATTTTCATGTGTATTCAAATCAGATTTTAAATTTACGATCCTGACGTTTGCCTCTCACTTTGAGGTCGCAGGTTCGAATCCAGCACACGCCTAAACCAATGATTATCGAATTTGTTTTCGAATTCATGTTTAGATCATAAATGATTATCACATGCTCAGCGGTGAAGGAAAAAGTCGTGAGGAAACCAACATTCCCGAAATCATTTTCGGAGGTAGGTGACCTAACTTGTATTGGGTTGGTTTTACCTTCGCAGATTGGAAGGTCAGACATGCAGTCGCTTCGTTAGGTAAGTGGACCCTGTGATGATTCTGACAACCAGATTACTTTAGCCATATAGCAGGGTCCACAGAATACCAGCGTCGTGGCTCGCGCCGCGGCTTATGCTGAGTGAGGCCCTTTTATAAAGGACACCACCACCATCGTTGACCAGTCCATACACACAATTATTTGTATTTCTCATGTATGTTGTCTTTTAATTTTTTTTATTATTTGTTTGATTGTAAGTTATGTGTTACTCCGTGTTTTATATTATATATTTGTTATTTATTTTATATTTGTTACTGTGGTGTCCCTTTATAATAAACGTTTCTTTCTTTCTTTCTATTGCAGTCTCATTTGTAAGTACAAAATAGGCTGTAAAGTTGCATCTAATGCCTTAATTATGTTTGTGACATGCAATAAATGAATATGCATAAATAGACGCTAGCGACGAGTGGGGTGGGGTGATAATCGATCATAAATATTCCGGCCAAATGGGGAGCGCTGAAGGTTCTCACGTTGAGGCGATTTAAAAATGTTATCTTGTTGATATATTAATCAATTATTGTACCGAATGTGGCCACTTTAACCCCTCTGGTTGTTCTGTTTAATCATCACCATCATCAGCCCATTAACGTCCCCAGTGGTGGAGCACGGGCCTTCCCTATGGATGGATAGGGAGATCGGGCCTTAAACCATCACGCGGGCCCAGTGCGAATTGATGGTTATTAACGACTACTGCAGCCGGGACCAACGGCTTAACGTGCCTTCCGAAACACGGAGGAGCTCGAGATGAAAGCTTTTTTTTATGGTCGCCCATCCTATGACCGGCCCTTGCGAAAGTTGCTTAACTTCAACAATCGTAGACCGAGCGCGTTTACCGCTGCGCCACCGAGCTCCTCGAGTCAAGTCAATGTCATTTGCGGCAAATCTACAATAAGTAACGTCAAAAACGAGTACCGAATGACACCTGAGCTTATCTTTAAAAGTGATGGCTTTTTCCTGTTAAGTAATAATTACTTCTATAGAAAATTCCAGAACAAATCATTAATGAAAGGAGAACGAGTTAGTCAACTACACTACATGACGTAAATCGTAATTTATAACTTTCCGATAACTTCTTCTTCTATCGTGTGGGTTGCGAGGTGAATTACCTCATCAACCCTGGTGTCAAGGTTATTATTGAGCCGCCAAAGGCCCCTGACATGGCTCATGTAACGACTACTTACTTACATCAGTAAGTAGTAACCGGGACCAACGACTTAACGTGCCTTCCGAAGCACGGATCATCTTACTTTTTGGACAATCTAGTGATCAGCCTGTAGTGATATTATTTTTTGTTGTTTTATGTTATTATTGTTTTTATGATTTTGGTTTGTTTTTCTTTTTGTTTTTTTTTTTGTCTATGTACTTATTGATTTCCGTGTGGTTTCTGTCCTATGTTAAATGTAATGTACCTGTCTGTCTGTGTCTGTGGTGTCCGGAAGTAATAAATGTTTCTTTCTTTCTTTCTTTAATGTCCTAATCAAACTAGGGAATACAAAGTGATTTTTGTGATATGTCCCCACCGGGATTCGAATCCGGGACCTCCGGATCGTGAGCCCAACGCTCAACTACTGGACCATGGAGGTCCGATAACGTATTCTTTATCTTCATTTACGTTTTCTTAGAAAAGTAATCTTTATGCTCATAAATGTTAATAGCCCTTAGCTTGTGACAAAAAACGCTATCTAAAACTAAACTAGACCTCGGACGCTCCATAAATAATATTATAGTAACTATATTATACCAAAAACTACATTAATCAGTAAAGCTTATACAGGGTGTTAGTGACATCGTAACGAATACTGAGGGGGATGATTCAGACCATGATACTGAGATGATATCAAGTGGAATTTTCCGTCGCAAAATTTTAGATTTTTTTTTTTAGTTTTTTAAAATTATTTTCAATTCTATACTTTTGCGATGAAAAATTCCACTTGATATCGACTCAGAATAATCAGCTGTTTCATCCCCCTCAGTATTCGTTATGATGTCACTTACACCCCGCACAAGTACATACTGTACCCATACAAGTAGGTATGGGTGTTAGTGACACAGTAACGAATACTGAGGGGGGTGATTCAGACCATGATTCTGAGTTGATATCAAGTGGAATTTTCAGTCGGAAAATTCATGATATTTTTTTTCTTTTTCTTTCTGTTCCATTCTTTTGCGACGGAAAATTCCACTTCATATCATCTCAGAATCATGGTCTCAATCATCCCTCAAAGTTTTCGTTACGACGTCACTAACACCCTGTATAGTAGGAGACTATCTTGAAGATAAAAATATTAAATGGATTATTTTAGCTCAACACAAAAAAGACAAGAATGTTTGTAATAAAAACTTGGCCCTAAAATACTGAAAATAACTTTGTTAGTGGATTAAAAAGGATTGTGAAATACTTGATGATATTCTTAACAGAAGAATAAGTACTTTTTTTATCCAGGCGGAGAATTCTGAGCTTCTTTATATAAGTGGTGCATGCTCGCCTCGAAATGTTCGTGTACGCGGTGGCGTCCGGAAGTCGGGTCGCACCTTTCCCTTAATAAAATTATTGGGTGCTGCGTATGTGGACAGGCCTGCTTCTGTTAGGGAGCTCATAAAACACTGTTTCTGTGAATAAGTCACATAAACTCTATTGTTCACTTTCCTTCCACCGTCTGCAATTGGAATACCATTGTATTTAAGTTTAAATGTAATATAAATTGGACTTAAAAAAAGAAAAGAAAACATGAAACAGTAGGAGAAGGGGCCTGTGCTGGGAGGTTTTCTGGCCACGTCTTTCCAAATTACATAATATGTAATTTAACTTTTGACGTTCAAAAAGCGCTAACTATGTACTTAAGCCAATTTGGAAAAACAAATATTTTTGAATTTTTAATTTTTTGACTAATTGACACCTACTTCTCGCCAGCTATGTTTAAGTCTCAATTCCGTGGTAACCATCTGCTTATTCTAACAGGAGAAGGCGTGAAGTTATGTATGTGAGTATGTAATGTACCAAAGAGTTCAAAAATCTCGTATCTTACACACTAATAGTTTGTTTAACATTAAACAATTTACAGTTGATACTTAGCAGAGGTAAATCTTTCAACGCGTACGATCTATTTTGCCCTAATAAAAATAAACATTTTTTTTGTATGTTTTTTCAGTTTGTGAAGAGTAGCTGTTGTACGCGACTTCATTCGCGTGAACTTTGGTTTTGGTCTACTTTTTTCTCTGCTTCGCACTACCCAAATCCTTTGGAAGTAGCGACTTCCCGATCCCGACCTCTATCCAAACCATCGCCTACAGTTGATACGATATCGTTTCATGCAATTTTTTTTTGTCGTGACTTATTGTAGATTTGCCGCAGGTGGCATTAAATACTTAGACGGAAACTTCATGCAAAAAAAAACACGCTAACACATAATATATAGTAAAAAAAAAATCCGCTAAAATGAAGTGGGAGTAAGCGGGACATTTCCGCCGTATGCATTCAGAAAAGTGGGCCGAAATTACATCTGATTGGTTCCCTCGCTCGTCGACGTCGATGATGACCACGACGGTGGATGGACGAGCTAGATGCCTTCCAGAACACCTGGCAGAATGTCCAAGACAGGGAGGGTTGGAAACAGAAGGGGAGGCCTTTGCCCAGGACATCAATTAGGCTACAGAAAAAAAATATAGTAAAGCGACTACTCCGTGACGTCTATGTTCGCTCGCGTCGATTGTCAATTTTTTGACAATTCTCTGATTTTGACAGAATAATCAAGGTTATTGGCGGCTATAGGATAAGAAGGGATTTTCGAGATTCAAACTTTACGAAATTCAATTAAAAAGGGTTTGAGGGTTTGTATGACTTTGTCATTTTTAAAGTTAGAATCATGACGCGGAAGAGGTCGCGGGCGGATAGCTTTTTTCAAGGCAAAGATAAATAAAAGGGTATTTGATTGGGTCAAATCTAGAAATAGAAGCCGGTCTTTGATAATCAAAAATTAATTTAATTTTACTTTTCAACTTATTTTCGAATATTATTTGTGATTTAAGTAACAATGAGTACGACGTTTGACTGCTTGTATTGATGGCGTCACAGGACAGTATTTCCATACGAACTCCGAAGAAAACTTTCGGTTTGACATTTCGTAAAAAGTGTCCCATTTAACTAGGTTGTCAAGCAGCCTATTTTTCCTTAGGATTTTAACAAACAAACTCATTTTTTTTATTTATAATATTAGTAAGTATCTCAGAAAAGATTACTGTTTATACTAATGAAAGAAAATATGCGAAACCAGTTGAAATATTTATTAAAATTGCTTGCGAACTAAGAAACAGATTGATTGGAATTTAGCCGAGTGAATGTTTCAACAAGTTTTTTTTTAATGTGACGTAGAAGGGAACGGTACCGAACTTGCATGAATGAGTTATTTATATATATCTTAATTGTAGTTTGCTTGTTTGTTTTGTTGATTGGACACCTAATAAGACACGACGAATTTATTAAAAACATCATAGAAGGAAAGAGAGGAAGGGGAAGACCAAGAAGAGCTTACATGAAACAGATTAAAGAAAAGGTTAACGTCGTGTCTTATAGGGAAGTCAAGGAATTGGCCTTTGATAGACTGGAATGGAAAATGCTACACTGACAAGAGCATGGCTCTTAAATTGATGATGACTACCAGCACAGGCCAATGATTGTCGAATTTCTTTTCGAATTCATGTTTGGATCATAAATGATTACCACCACGTGCTCAGCGGTGAAGGAAAACATCGTGAGGAAACCCACATTCCCGAGAATATTTCGGATGACTTAACCTGTATGAGGCTGGTTTTCCCTTCGCGGGTTGGAAGGTCAGACAGGCAGTCGCTTCTGTAAAAAACCGGACCTGTAAAATCCTAAGGTTAGGTTAGGTTAACCTGTATGAGGCTGGTTTTCCCTTCGCGGGTTGGAAGGTCAGACAGGCAGTCGCTTCTGTAAAAAAACCGGATCTGTAAAATCGTCAGGTTAGGTAGGCGGACTCCGTGAAAAACGGGATAATGCTAGGATAATGATGATATGCGCAAATGTCACATAACAATATTCCTTTTTAGATGAATTTGCAACAATGTGCTCTTCATAGGCCGCCTGCGCTGAATCAAATCATATATTTAAAGTTGATTTCTACAGAATTGATTGGATTTATACGATTGTTTTGTAAATATCGCATACCTTACTTTCTACTATTTGCACGTTCGTAATGTGTTACTCAGATTAATGATTGAACATTCCTAACGCTTTCAGAATAGCGACTTTCTATGGAATCGATATTTTTAGTGTTCACGAACTAATTTCGTTAATTGCTCAATTTTGTATGCGTTCCAAAATGAATCGTCTTTGAATCAGAATCCGAATCATTTATTCAACGAAGGGATAACCAACCCAATAGAGGTTAGGTCACATACCTCCGAAAATGCATTTTTCAGGAATGTGGGTTTTGTTTCACCGCTGAGCACGCGATAACCATTTATGATCCAAACATGAATTCGAAAACAAATTCGACAATTATTAGGCCTGTGTGGGATTCGACCTTGCGACCTCAAATCAATATAACTATTGTTCTTAATCGTCTCAATCTGATTTCATCATCACTTGTTATTAAAAAAAAATGTGGGCACTCATTGTCTTCTGACTCCTCCCTTCTGTTTGACTCCTTTTTCCTTCGACGCAGTCGGGTAAAAAGTTTCAAGTATAGATATCTCGGCTCGTGCTATGAATCACTGAATTAAACTTACAAAGTAGTGTCATGGTGTGGTCATGGGTACGAATCTCGGCTCGTGCTATGAATCACTGAATTAAACTTACAAAGTAGTGTCATGGTGTGGTCATGGGTACGAATCTCGGCTCGTGCTATGAATCTCTGAATTAAACTTACAAAGTAGTGTCATAGGTACGAATCTCGGCTCGTGCTATGAATCTTTGAATTAAACTTACAAAGTAGTGTCATGAGTGAATTAAACTAGAATTCAGTGATTCATAGCACGAGCCGAGATTCGTACCTATGACACTACTTTGTAAGTCACACGAACTCCGAACAGAACCATCACGTAGTGAAAACTTGCCCTTCCTATTTCTTCTATCGTGTGGGTCGTGAGGTGGAGTACCAACCTCATCAACCCTGGTGTCAGGGTTACTATTGAGCCGCCAAAGGCCCCTGACATGGCTCATGTAACGACTACTTACTTACATCGGTAAGTAGTAACCGGGACCAACGGCTTAACGTGCCTTCCGAAGCACGGATCATCTTACTTTCGGACAATCTGGTGATCAGCCAGTACTGTCCTAATCAAACTATTGACCACAAAGTCATTTTTGTGATGTGTCCCCACCGGGAATCGAACCCGGGACCTCTGGATCGTGAGCCCAACGCTCAACCACTGGACCACAGAGGTCGTTATTTTCCTTCCTTATATTATGTTCTAAATCACCATTCAACAGATATACAATTTTCCTGATTCCTTGAAATTTTTATTGTTCCGTTTTTCAAGCTACTTTTATGTAGGTTGTATCAATATACATAAAGGTTACTCGGAAACATGAATGGATACAAATTTCAAGGATTCTAGACATTGAAGGAAAACGAAAAATACTTATCTAGGTATACTTATATTTTGCAACTTTTTATTTTGCACTATCTATCCCGCTACGCTTTTTATTAAATTCATTTCCTATACCTAAAGGCTGTCTGGAAGAGATTGCTACCTTAGCAATAAAACCGTCAGTTGTACTACCTATCTAATTATAATAATACCTAATGTATTTTTAATATGATTTAAGTGCAATAAAGAAATTTGTATTGTATTGTATTGTAAAATGCCTTTTGACGTGACTTCTTGTAGATTTGTCGCATATGACATTAACTACTTGGCCGGACAAATTTGGGGGGCGTTGTGGGCTTCCACCTAATATAAAATTTAAGACAACAATCCAGGTGACATTTTGGGCGCGAACGTCGGCTCAAGGCGTCGTCTGAAAGAGGTCGATAGCCACTAGAGCTGAATGAGGGAAATCGCTTTTAGCGATAAGGCCGCCATTAACCACGTGCCTAGTTAAGAGTCTTTTGTAAATATTTGCTTTTACATGCAACGCACGCGATTATTCATTTATTTATTACTTTTGTTGGAATAAAGTGTATTTGCATTTTGTATTCATAACAGGCTCCGTGGTCTAGTGGTTAGAGCGTTAGGCTCACGATCTAGAGGTCCGGGTTCGATTCCCGATGGGGACATTGTCGAAATCACTTTGTGAGACTGTGCCGTTGGTCCCGGCTATTAGCCGTAAAAAACACCTCCACCAACCCGCAGTGGAGCAGCGTGGTGGAGTATGCTCCATACCCCCTCCGGTTGATTGAGGTGAGGCCTGTGCCCAGCAGTGGGACGTATATAGGCAGTTTATGTTTATGTATGCATTTTGTATTTGAGGGAAATTGTCGACCACACCGGCGGGGTCGGAATCGGTGTCCTGAAGTTTTATGATGACGATTTTTTGATATTGCTTTTTTAGATGAATTGCTTCGATGTGGCTCTTTTAACCCCCCTGAACGCGTTCTAATAAGATACGTTTGCTTTGGCGTGTTGTTAATAATTTCTATCCGAAAACGGGATAACTGAATGGAAATCCTTCTTGAATAAAAACCTGGTTGGGACGCCCCTGTTTGTCGTTCAATCAGTTAATTGTCACACGAGTAGGATTGCTGATAAATTGTCCAGATAACAATTACTATTCAGAGAAGACGCAGCGTTTTCTCGGAAATGCAGTTGTCATGGGACAATTTGCCAGGCAAATTCCTGAGGGACTTTTGTTTCCTGCAAGGTTTGCATGGCGCGTCGCGCGCGGCGCTAAATATGGGGTGTTAGTGACATTGTAATGAAAACTTTGGGGGATGATACAAACCACGATTTTGAGTTGATATCAAGTGGAATTTAAAAAAAAAACTAAAATTTTCATGAATTTTCCGGCAGGAAATTCCAATATTCAATATTCTTTATTTGCATACTATGATGGTGTACAAGTTTGTAAGTTACATGTATGAGTTTCACATCATAGACCCTTTCGAGCACAACAAAATAGAAGACTCCCCACCACTTGATATCAACTCAGAATCGTGGTCTGAATCATCCCCTTCAGTATTCGTTACGGTGTCATTAACACCCATACCTACTTTTATGGCTACCTAAATGTACTTGACCGGGGTGAAGTGACATCAGGTTTAGGCGCTGATAATCCATGACGTCATAGAAAAACGTGTGACGTGACAATTTCGCACTTATTATAAAATTTTTCTTTATTAAAATTCATAAATAAGTAGGTTAAAAAGAAAACGTTTTTTGTCACCTTTAGATCTGTCTTTATTTAGTAATCAGAATTGGAAACTACCCAGTTCTAATTATATGTGGTTATACGATAACAATTTTTGTAAGGGTTGTTTAAAACTTCTGCCTAAAATTGTCACACGTGTTTTGTATATTTATAGCGTTCTAAAGTTGGTTTTTATTTCCAGTTCAACCGGATTAATCTTTAAACAAAATTTTTAATGGGAAAAAATCTAAAATTATCGAACGGATAATTTTAGAGCAGGAAAAAGTCGAAATGTCCTAGTTACGAGACTATTAACGTAAATACTGTTTCCATTGCACTGAAGGATTTTATCGCCTATCTGCCCTCTCTTAGTTTTATGTTTGTCACTTTCCTACAGGGCTAATTTGCGTGTGATAAAATTATCGATCGATTCAATACATTTTGTAGACAACAATTTCAGACAAGATTATTTTTGACGTGACCTATTGTAGATTTGCCGCAGATGATTTTAACTCCTTGGCCGGACAAATGGGGAAGGCTCTCACCCGGTACAACGTTTAACACAACACGCCTGAGGGTGCCCAGTTGGGCGCGAATTTCGGCTCAGGGCGTCGTCTGAGAGGAAAAATATTTGAAAGAATTAATCGAACCTAGTGGGTCAATAGCGATAAGCGCTGATTGAGGGAAATCGACGACCACCCCGGCGGAGCCGGTATCGGGGTCATGAAGTGTTTGGTGTCGCGAGCTGATTGGCCGCCTCTGTGGCTAGAGTAATCGGGTCGTCGGGATCGTATATTACGTCCTTCGGACGCTGATACTTTTCAGTACTGTTCCTAAGCGGGATGTATTCGGAAGCCGCAACTACCAGGGGATTTGGGTGGTGCGGAGCAGAATTGAAAATTCAGAAAATCAGCAAGTAGGTACCTATCTAATCTATTATAAACTATTATGTCTGGAATTGTTAAACATTTTAGTCTACTTCTGCAACGGCATACATACATAAACTTACTACTATATCCCAATTGGGGTAGTCAGAGGTACATCCCTCGCAAGAAGAACTAAGTACCCACACCTCACCGAGCTTTCTATTAGACCAACATGATAGTTGAGCTGTATCGCCGTCATAACGGTCGAGCCAATTGTTTTAGTGAAAATCTCGTGTTACAATGGAAACAAACCACCCAAAAGTGTTACGTGACTGTCTGCACGGATAGACCAACCGACGACAGACCAATTATCATATATAATCACTAAACGCCACGAATATCAGCCGTAAAACCAGAGACATAAGAGTTAAATCACTATGTTGCAGTATAGTTGAATGCAACCGTACTTTTCCCTTGCATTAAATTGTAATGCAGTGACTCGTTACTTTGGTTAATTGGTGAATGACGTACGATCACGAGTACTACACTTTGAAACCATGTCATATTTACTTTTTTGACAAATTAAACCGTAAGTCCCATTAAATGTCAAATATGATAGTACGACAGGGTTCTAAAGTGGGTACATGATATTACTCATGACTGTATAGAGTATGGTTCTTATATGATAAAACACAAACACGACAGCACAAAAATAGTTTTCACGTATTTATTTTCGCCATAGACAAAATAGTTACATTATACAGAAATATTAAAAAAGAAAACCAAAATAAAGAAAGCGACGGTATATCTTCTTAAAAAATTCCAATAATGCGCTTCCAATTTAAAAAGTAAAAAAATAATCTAATTGCTAACCAATTTGCACCATTCCACTTCCCATTTTTTCAATTAAGCCCCTTATCTGTGGAATGCTCTGCCAGGGAGTCGAACCCGGGGCCTTATTACGGTTTTTATTTGCTATTGCGTCAGTCCCTTCGCCACGTGTTTCCTGTGGGGTGACCATCATAATGTTGGAATTTTGGACAGTCCTGATTTTTAAATAAAGTGGTCGGTGTATGCCTAAGTCGATATTTATTAAAAGATGTTTAAAATTGTTAGAGCCGTGGTAGCCCAGTTGGTAGAACACTTGCCTCTTACTTTAAGGTCGCAGGTTCGAATCCAGCACAGGCCTAAATCAATGATTGTCGAATTTGTTTGCGAATTCATGTTTGGATCATAAATGATTATCACGTGCTCAGCGGTGAAGGAAAACATCGTGAGGAAACCCACATTTCCCAGAAACGCATTTTCGGAGGTATGTGACCTAACCTGTATTGGGCTGGTTTTCCCTTCGCGGATTGGAAGATCAGGCGGACAAATGGGGAGCGCTAAAGGCTCTCACCCGGTACAACGTTTAAGACAACAGGCCTGAGGGTGCCCAGTTGGGCGCGAACCTCGGATCAGGGCGTCGTCTGGGAGGAAAAATATTTGAAAGAATTAATCGACCCTAGTGGCGTAATCGACGATAGCGATAAGCGCTGAATGAGGGAAATCGGCGACCACGCCGGCGGGGAAAATCAAATGCATTTATTGTATAATTATAGGTAAACAAATAGCAGGCCTTAAAAAAATCCCTCCTGTAATACATACGATAATATTATCATTTCTATCAACGATTCTTGATTTCATTTTCGGATTTCATTTCCGGTTATTCTGTTTTACAAACATTGAAAAGCGCGTATGTAACCATGACATGAATGGTAAAATTATTTTGTTTTGGTTTGGTTTTCATTTCCGATCAAAAATATATGTATTTGGAAGTAAAATGTAATTCAATTATACAGTTGGCTCAACCATTATAGACGTTGGTCTAACAGAAAGCTCCATGAGGCGTGGGTGCTTAGATACCTTTCTCTATCCCAATTATGATATTAATGTAAGCTTATGTTCTGTTGTTATTGTGTTACATAGTAACGACCCTATCTCACACGTGTGCGCTACCAACAAAA
Source organism: Pectinophora gossypiella (assembly GCF_024362695.1). Taxonomy (NCBI): domain Eukaryota; kingdom Metazoa; phylum Arthropoda; class Insecta; order Lepidoptera; family Gelechiidae; genus Pectinophora; species Pectinophora gossypiella. Next base: position 1,475,377 of record NC_065428.1, on the reverse strand, counting down.
CCCCGATATAATACCCACTTTCAAATATTTTTCCTCTCAGACGACGCCCTGAGTCGAGGTTCGCGCCCAACTGGGCACCCTCAGGCTGTTGTCTTAAACGTTGTACCGGGTGAGAGCCTTCAGCGCTCCCCATTTGTCCGGCCAAGAAGGTAACGCCATCTGCGGCAAATCTACAATAAGTCACGTCAAAAAAAAGCTACCAACAAAATGTACACAGTGGTATAAAGGGTATTTAACTTGGTTGGGCAACCAATTTGTCCTAATAAAAAAGAACCCTTAATGTAAGAAATATAATATAAGTATTTATTATAATTATTACATCTAGTATTTATTCAGAAACAATAATAATAAAAAACAGAATGAAAATCCACCACAGGCTTCGTCAGTACCAACATTCATAGTAAAAAAAATAAGGGAAAGTATATTCAATTCATACACATAATAAAATCCGCACAAGCTTCGTCAAACCCTTATTATACTTCTTTAGTATAATTTGTATTTTTTGTGTTTTTATTTATTTAACAGTATAAGTATTGTTATAACATATTTATTCCCACAGGGGAAAGCAGAGACTATGGAATTCCATTTGCTCCGATCCTGACACACTTCTCTTGCTTCCTCCACATTCATTCAATCGTTTCATACACGCACGCCAGTTCAGAGTAGATCGTACCAAACTTTTACTAAGGACATCTCTAATTTGGTCATTCCTTCTAGGTCTTCCTCCGCCAGCCCTACCATGAAACTTTGCTTTATATACCGCTTTCATAATCCTATTATCCTTCATCCGCTCTACGTGTATAAACCAACTTAACATTCCCTTTTCAATCTCAGTCACTATATCGTCTTTCGTCTTTTACACCATATCTCTCTCTTATCACTGTTTCTCACTCTATCACTAAACTTAACACCACAACGGGTTAAAATCCTCAAAGGAATGGGGTCGCTCCGCGAAGCCTGTGAAAACCCCAGGAGGCTTCTGAGCTTCTGGAAGGAGATAGGTTGGCTTACGTAGTCAACAATTTCACGCATAATGGGCCATCTTAGAGTCTAAATGCGGAAAACAGAGCCCACTAACATAAACATAAACATAACACCGCAGATGCATATTACATAATTTATCTCTGTCCTAAATTCGATAAACAAAAATACCATAAACAAAATTTAATGTACTTGATGTTACTTCGGAAGAGATTTATTTAAATTATGTATGATGGACTACTTGACAATATGGATAACAGATAATTCTCTTTCATGTCTTCAGGCGATAAAAATAATTTCAATGTACCAGGCTTATCTTGTTTGTTATTACTTATTACCTTTATCAAGAAATGTAGACAGATAGATACGTATAAATATAAAGAAAGATTTTAAGGTAAGTCTACACTAGAGGGACGAGTTAACTAAGTGTCAAAATAATTATAATTTCAAAAAAAAAAAAAAAAAATGAAACTTAAAAAAAATAATTAAATTAAATGTTATAATTTATTGAGAAGTAATTTTCAACTATAACTGCAACTATTATCTATAACTCTACCTAAATTTATGCACAATAAAAATCTTTATGTTTTTTAATTTAAATTCAATTTAATTGGGAATATAGTCGCGAGCATAAAACTTTAAGTTAAAAAAAACGGAAAAGAAATATCCAAAAACATTCCTTGACCAATCTCATGGTCACCATAACATTTCAGAACTATTAAGAAATACCACGGACCATTTCTAGGAATCGAACCAAGGACCGATAAGATAGTGATTTGTCTTTCCTGCTACTAAAACATTACGGATAACAGGTTAAGACCGAGTCAAACTTCGATTTTTAACCGACTTCAATAAAGAAGGGGTTATCAATTTCAGCTGTGTGTATGTAATGTTGTATGCTTGGTATTAAATGTGTTCCTCTAGTTATTAAATACTTACTTACCTTGTAATGTATACCGTTGATTTAAAAGATATTGCTGTTGCAGTTTCTTGTCATTTCTTCTCCTTATCCATAACTTGGTGCTTCGGAAGGCACGTTAAGCCGTTGGTCCCGACTGCGTTAGCAGTCGTTAATAACCATCAACCTACACTGGGCCCGCGTGATGGTTTAAGGCCCGATCTCCCTATCCATCCATAGGGAAGGCCCGTGCCCCAGCAGTGGGGACGTTAATGGGCTGGTGATGATGATGATGATGCTATCACGCGAAAGCGCAGCGCCTCCTTGCTGTCGCGGCTCCGCGGCACTACCAACACCATTCTGAGCGTGTTCGCTGATAAGTGGGACTCCCCATTGCTGCGCCGATGGTTGAAGATCCTTAAGTTTTCATTTGCTCTGTTTTATACTAACCCTAGGGAGATCGGGCCTTAAACCATCACGCCGGCCCAGTGCGATAATCAACGACTGCTAATGCAGCCGGGACCAACGTCTTGAAGTGCCTTCCGAAGCACGGAGGAGCTCGAGATGAGAACTTTTTTTTTGTGGTCACCCATCCTTTGCGAAAGTTGCTTAACTTCAACAATCGCAGAACGAGCGCGTTAACCGCTGCGCCACCGAGCTCCTTAGCTAACTCCTCTCCCTATGCATCCATAGGGAAGGCCCGTGCCCCAGCAGTGGGGACGTTAATGGGCTGGTGATGTGATGTGATACTAACCCTAGCTTTAAGTTTGCATTGTTACTAACATCTATGGACCTGTGTCTGAAAATAAATAATTTGAATTTCAATGAATAACACCTTGCGATATGACGTAAATTCAAAAATGTTACACGTTGACCTTCAACAAGTTTATCCATGATAAGCTGAATAAATGATTCTGATTTATGTTGGAATTGCACAATATTCGTATATATATCACCCCGTATGTTTATATGGGGAAGATTATGTTCAAAACATGCTTGCTAAATCTGTGGAATTCCATTTGTTTGGATCTCATAAACACAGGGTGTAAGTGACATCGTAACGAAAACTTTGAGGGATGATTCAGACCATGATTCTGAGTTGATATCAAGTGGAATTTCCTGTCGCAAAATTAATGAAAATTTAAGTATTTTTTTTTATAATGAGCGCTTATCGCTAACGGACCCCTAGGGTCGATAAATTCTTTCAAATATAATGCCCTCAGACGACGCCTAGTTAGACCTGTTGCCTTAAATTTTGTACCGGGTGAGAGTCCTCAGCGCTCTTCATTTGTCCGGCCTGACATTTGGCTGGAAAAAGTAGCCCATGGCGTGTCAGTAGATAATGAGTAACCACCCTTAAACAAATTTATTTATAAACTTATTTGTAAATACAATTCAATTGGCTTTTTTATTTTCAATTTCTTTATCTTTCTGAGTGGATTATGTTTATTTTTAGCACCTTAAGTCCTTTAGATTTACGTTGTTGATATTAGAACCACAAAAAGAAAACAAGTTTGCGGTAGCTACGTATACAGGGTGTTAGTGACATCGTAACGAATACTGAGGGGGATGATTCAGACCATGATTCTGAGTGAATAACAAGTGATTTTTTTTTAATTTTTAAGTGATATTCCTGATATTTTTTTTTATTATTTTTGCGATGAAAAATTTCACTTGATATTAACTCAAAATTAAAAATACTTAAGCTTAATCACCCCCTCAGTATTCGTTACGATGTCACTTACACTCAGCTCCGGCCAAGTAGTTAATGCCATCTGCGGCAAATCTACAATAAGTCACGTCAAAAAAAAGAAACTTACACTCAGTACAAGTACTTACAGGTAGCTATACAAGTACGTATGCGTGTTGGTGACACCGTAACGAATACTGAAGGGGTGATTTACACCATGATTCTGTGTTGATATCAAGTTGAATTGCCTGTCGAAAAATTCATGAAAGTTTTAGTGTTTTTTTTAATATTTTCAGTTTTGCGATGGAAAATTCCACTTGATAAGATCTCATGGTTTGAATCATCCTTCAAAGTTTTCGTTACGATGTCACTAACACCCTGTATATAGTATATTTTTTTCTTCATGCAATAGTCCTACACGAACTGGGGATTCTTTGGCAGCCTTTGGGTGCATGCAGGGGATAATCGTTGGTTAGAAAATTCAAAAAATACTTATTTTACAAAATTGGCTTACAAAGTTAGCGCTTTTTGAACGTCAAAAAATTAAATAACATATTATGTAACTAGCTGTAAAACTACTACCACATCGGAATCTGTAACGCTGAGGGAAAGACGTGGCCAGAAAACCTCCCAGCACAGGGCCCTAGTCATACTGTTTCATGTTTTTCTTTCTTTTCTTTTTTTGGTTTTGGTTGCTGTAACCATTATATAAAGACATTAGATTAAGTAGCCGTGGTAACCCAGTTGGTAGAACGCTTGCCTCTCACATTAAGGTCGCTGGTTTGAATCCAGCACAGGCCTAAACCAATGATTGTCCAATGAAATATATATTCCCAAACAAAAGTATTTACTAAGTTTCTGTATTTTTGTTACAAGTAAACATAAATAAATCTTCACAAAACTTTTTTTATCTGTAGTTTTTAATAATAAATAATAAAAAGAATATTTAAATAGGATGTTGTCAATAACTTCAGATCACGTACGTAGTTAAGCGTCCAGACTGCCTGGAGAATGCGCCACGTTGCACATTCACCAAGATAAGCTCATGAAGCGTCTAGACTGCCTAGAGAATGCGCTACGTTGCATAAGATAAGCCATGATGAGATCAGACGCTTGGTCCCTTCCCATTAGTTTTTTAAGTAGTCTTAAGCTGAACTTCTTTTAGAGAATACGTGTGTCTTATTCTAAATAAATAGTTTTAAATTCAATTAAATTGTCTTTTTAAAAACAGTCCTCTCACCCCGGGTGATTTATCTGGCGCAGCCGGTAGGATATTTGCATTAAGGCTGCACCTGAGGACTAGAAAATCGGTCGTCGGGTCAAAAAGTCGCAGATATCCACGAACCAAATAAATAAGTTAAACACAAGTGAGTGAGCGGACAGAGTGAAAATCGTTTTCACATAATACGAGAGACACATAATTCTACGAAGTTCAGTGCAGCTTTATCGTGGAGGATATGGCAGTGAGCAGATTGTGAGTGACTAATTCGCATTCCACTTCTTATGCTTATCTATTCCTGTTAGTTGCGGGCTCAATTATTAATAAGTGAACTCTATAGCTCTATATAGTTTGTTTCGGTTAACTTCACTGAGATAAAGAATATCTGATTTTCACATATCGCACTAAAATAGGTGATAAGTGAACTTTTAAGTATTTTTATTACTTTTGTTTGTTACATTTATTTTATTTTGTGTGTGTTTCGTTATAAAACTAAATATGGCTCAAGTAACGTTAGTTCCCAAAGAAATGCTGTGTTTGATACCGAAGTTTAGTGGTCAACCTGAACAGCTTAATTTATTCTTATCTAAAGCTCAATATGTACTAGATAGTTACACGATACAGGGTAACCTTGCTCAGAGCACATACCTTTTCCATTGTATAAGTAGTAGGCTTGTAGATAGAGCAGCTACCCTTATCAGTGAGAGACAAGACATAACGTCCTGGGATGCATTGAAATCTGTGTTACTTCAGCATTTCGGTGACCCACGCTCAGAGGAGTGCATTAGTATTGAACTCGAGAGCATGAAAATAAAGTCGGGGGAGTCCTACAATGAGTTCTGTAACCGCATTCAACATGTTCGCAGCGCCTTATTTGCTAAAGTAAACCGGTTGACCGACGAAGGCGTAAAAGCAGCCAAAATGATCATTTACAATAACAGCGCGCTCAATGTTTTTCTATATAACCTTCCGGAAAACCTAATACGTATTGTTCGCCTAAAAGGTTGCTCCACTCTCGAAAATGCGTTAGGCATCGTAACTGAAGAGGTGAATTTCCAGCACCAATATAACTCTAAACACAAACAGTTAACTTCAACACATAATGTACAACCACAAAATTCTCAAAATGTTCAACCCCAGAATTTTAAATTTAATATTCCACAAAATACACCTGTCTTTCGACCAAGTGCTTTACAACAGTTCCGGATGCCATTACCTGGAAATCCTCAATTTAAATTTGGGATTCCACAGCAGATGGGCTATAAGCCAAACCTGACCCAAAACCAAAATAATCTTAAACCAAACCCTCAATTTAAATTCGGTATTCCCCAACCTCAAGGTTTTAGACCCAACCTCAATCAAAACACACAGGGTTTCAAATTCGGGATTCCCAATCAGTATCGGTTCGGGATTCCACCCCAGCCTCAGGGATACAGACCCCCTGTAAACAACTCCAAACCATTGGACACTGATGTCTCTATGCGAACAGCAACAAGACAGTACATGTTAGATGAACCTAAAGGTAATAATAACCTTTTCTATAACTACGAACTTGCGGAAACTTACTGTCATCCAAATGAAGGAGATTATGAAGCATATTACGATCTGTATGAAGAGCCGACCAGCTCGGAAACAACCGAAACTACCCCGGATTTTCACGAGCCGGCCGCACCCAACAACCCGATATAGTAAATCTTAATTGTGATAGCTTATTAAAATTACCACACATTAACTTACCTGAGATAAATGCTCGTTTTATGATAGACACGGGAAGCACTCGATCGTTTATCAGCCCAAGGAAAGTTGACGAGTTCTTCGCCAACTATAAGTTCTTCGAACCCTTCGAGGTTGTAAGCACTCACGCTCGTAGCAGACACGACGAAGTCATCGTCATACCCCTTCTGAAAACTTTTAAGAGCATGTTACAACATAAGTTTTATGTTTATGACGTCGATAATCGCTACGATGGCTTGATCGGTTCCGACCTTCTAAAACAACTAGGCGCCACAATCGATATGCAGAATCAAGTTCTCCGAACGAAAAATGTAGAAATACCAATAATATATAACCCACCATACGAAGTGCAGCTTCAACCACGTACTGAAACACGCGTGACGATTCCTGCGGACCTGAAAGATGGAGAGGCGATTATTAATTTCGTAGATTTCGGTAAAGACGTGCGTATGCCGAGCGCAATAGTGACATGCAAAAATTATTTCGCGACAACTGTAATACAAAACGCCTCTAGAGATATCGTCACATTAACTTTTTCTAAACCGTTGCACGTCGAAAAATTCGAACGAAATGAATGCAACATCAACTTTACCACGACTAATATCGAGATTGACGAATTACTGAAAGACAATTTAAAACGACTCCGGCTTGATCACATGAACAAAGAAGAAAAGGATAAAATATTTAAATTATGCCATGAATTTCGCGACATCTTTTATTGTGAACAACTACCGCTAACTTTTACCAACGAAGTAAAGCATAACATTCGTACAAAAAATGAAGATCCCATCTATATTAAACCATTTAGACAACCACCAGCTCAAAATCTGGAAATAGAAAAGCAAGTGCAAAAACTCCTCAAGGACAATGTTATACAAGAATCCCATTCACCATGGAGTGCCCCAGTCCACCTCGTCCCAAAAAAAATGGATGCCTCAGGCGAGGTCAAATACCGAATGGTAATAGATTACCGTCGCCTGAATGACGTCACCACCGATGATAAATATCCACTGCCCAACATTACCGATCTATTCGATAAGCTGGGAAAGTCTACATATTTCAGCACAATAGACTTAGCAAGTGGATATCATCAAATAGAAGTTGCAGAGCAGGACAGACCGAAAACAGCCTTTTCTACACAATCGGGACATTACGAGTTCACTCGCATGCCGTTTGGACTCAAAACAGCTCCGGCCACGTTCCAGAGGGCCATGGATAGCATTTTAAGAGGATTGCAGGGTATACACTGTATGGTATATCTTGACGATATCATTGTATACTCATGTAGTCTTCAGGAACACATAGAAAAGCTCAGGAAAGTTTTCGAACGGCTCAGAGCAACTAACCTTAAAATAACCCTGGATAAATCCGAGTTCCTCAGGAAGGAAGTTCTCTACCTTGGCCATGTCATTACAAAGGATGGACTACAACCAAACAACGATAAGATAGAGGCTGTTCTCAATTTCCCATTGCCTAAAACACCTACCGAAATTAAGAGTTTCCTTGGCCTCGTGGGATATTACAGGAAATTCCTGAAAGATTTCGCCAAAATTACACGACCCCTAACAGTCTGTCTGAAAAAGAAAAACAAGGTTGAAATCACCGATGAGTTCAAAGCAGCTTTTGAAAGATGCAAAGAGCTCCTCGTAAGCGCCCCTCTACTTCAGTTTCCGGATTTTTCGAAACCATTTGTGTTAACCACCGATGCTTCCAACTTTGCCATCGGTGCAGTACTTTCACAGGGACCAATAGGAAGCGACAAACCCATTGCATACGCGAGCAGAACTCTCAATGACGCAGAAACTAAATATAGCACCATCGAAAAAGAGCTTTTGGCCATTGTATGGGCCGTAAAACACTTTCGTCCGTATCTGTACGGCAGAAAGTTTACAATATACACAGACCACCGACCCCTCGCATGGTTGAATTCCATGAAGGACCCAAATTCCAAATTAACAAGATGGAAGTTGCGACTTTCAGAATTCGATTTTGACATTATATACAAAAATGGCAAACAAAATAGCAACGCGGACGCGTTATCCCGTATAAGGCTAAATGCTTTAGGTAAAGACGATACTGAATCCATGCAGGTGAATGTAGACGAATCTGAAAGACGATTACATTCTTACTTGGATGATGTGGTTTCTGAAATTGAAAGGTTAAGTAACGCGCAACCAAATCGGGAAGACGAAGTAATATCAATAAGCAGTGGAGAGAAAGAAGAAACAACAAAGCATGAGTTAGAAACTGAGTACCCTATATTATCGCCTTCTGAAAGCACCATTACAATACCAGAAGGAACGATGAGTAACATGTCTCTATCACAAACTGTTCATTCGGCACCAGACATGGACACAAATGGCATACCTATTCTAAACGAAGCCATAGACTCTAAACCTAATCAGATGTTAATTTATACATGGAACAGAAACGAAACGGCTGTAAAGAATATCTCTAGTAACAATCAAAAGATATTAGAAGCACATTTACCAACAAATAGGCCAGATTTGGTCACTCAATTCCTAAAAGAATATGTAAAACCGAAAACTAAGCATTTCATATATTTTGAAAATGAAATTCACCGTAAACAGTTTACACAAGCGGCTATAAAACTTTTTAGAAAAGGGACAGTCAAACTATTTGAATGCACTAAAAGAGTTATACATGTAGAGGACGAAGAAGAGCAACGACAAATTGTTTTAAAATACCACGAGAGTAAGACATGTCATCGAGGAATCAACGAAACTCTCATGAAGCTGAAACGCGTATACTACTGGAACAATATGAACATAACAGTCAGTAGCGTGATAAACGCGTGTGAAATTTGTAAAGCAATGAAGTACGACCGCAAACCATACAAACCTGAATTGCAGTTGACACAGACGCAGACAAAACCTTTCCAAGAATTGTTTATGGATTTGTTCTCAATAGAAGGGAAATACTTCCTGACCATCATTGATGCGTTTAGTAAACTAGGACAGGCTTTCGAAATTCCTAATCGCTCTACACCGGAAGTAGTAAGAGCTCTGATAAAATACTTTTCATTCTACGGTGTCCCTGAGAAGATAAGCGCTGATCCCGGATCAGAGTTCAATAATACATTAATGAAAGAAACGTTAAAATTTTATAAAATAAACTTACACATAGGGACACCTCATAACCCGAATTCTATGGGCATGATCGAAAGATTTCACTCTACCATCCTAGAAATTTATCGCCTTGCGAAATACGAGCAGAAAATTACGGACGCAACTTCGATCATGACATACGCAATAATGGCGTACAATCACACCATACATTCGACAACAGGACTTACACCTTTTGAAGTCGTATTTGGACATACCGACTGTACTAATGCTTTTAACGTCGAGTTTGACAAATATTACACGCAAAAACTGGTAGCCGAACACGCGAGACGAACCAAATATCTGTATAAATATATGACGGAGGAAATGCTAGAAAAAAAGGAAAAGGTTAAAGAAAGACGGGGAGGAGAGACAGGGTTTAATCTAGCAGAAGGAGACACGATATTTATAAAAGGGGTAAACACAAGACGCGGTAAAGATAAGCCCCGGTTTCAAAAAGCAGAAGTGGTTGGAGAGATAAGTAGGAATGTAGTACCTGTCGATGTTAGGAACCGTAATACCAATGTACCTATTAAGGACATTCGTCGTCCTCCACAGGGTCGTGCTCCTGCTGGTGGTCCAGTTGAGCCAGAGCCAGGAGGAGGCCAAGCTACAACGGATTGAACACAATCCCGGGATACTTCCTGTAAAAGAGGGAACTGCTATTATAAGTTACGATAAGTGGATAATAATTAAGAATCTAGATTTAAGTTTAGTATACGATGATATAGAGTTTAATTTCAACCGCTATGCGAACCTCAACAAACACGTCCTAAACCATTTTGGCAAGAATGTTTTTAATTTCGAACTCGCGAATGTCAAAAGTCAAACTGATCACCTAAAACACATAACTTTCACTAAACTCAGACAATTAAATCCATCAAAAAGAATAAAACGTGGACTACTAAACCCTTTAGGGTCACTTATAAAAGTAATAACTGGCAACTTGGACAATGAGGATGCTGTGAAGTATGATAAAATGTTAAATGAACTCAAAACTCGACAAATTTCAGAATTAAAGAAAATGAGTCTGGTCACTGAAATGTTGGGGACATTTACGAATAACAGCAATGTAACAAAAAATAATTTCATCCAATTGGATAGGGAAATTTGGGACATTAGAAAAATACTGAATGAGTCAATGACAAATTTTACAAACAATAGATTAATTCATATTTACAATTTATTTTTACATAACTTCCAAATGTTGTATATCAGATTGGATGAAATAGAAACAGCAATAGCATTTAGCAAAATGGGAACTCTCCACCAGTCAATATTAGACACTGACGAATTTGTAACTGTTTTAGGAAAAATTGAACGTAAAGAGAGCCTTGCATATCCCGTAAATTATGTAAATTTAATTAAAATAGAGCAGTGTGTAGAGATTAAGGCATATATCAAAGAAAATCAGATAGTCTTTATCATCGAAGTTCCCTTGGTCAAAAAGGGAATATACGATTATTATCACGTCTTTCCTCTACCTATTACAAACAACCTAAATCAATCTGTCCTAATTATCCCAAAACAACCTTACCTTATTGCGAATGGTTCGAACACATTCTCACTCACCAAACGCTGCAAAGAGTTGGAGAGAGGCTTCTTTATTTGCTACGAAGAACACATTCCCCCAAGATCCATGGAGGATACCTGTGTGGCGGACTTAATGAAGTTTACCATGAATATTACCACCTGTTATCCTGTCCTGGTGGAAGTGAAGACAATTAAAGTAGAGCCCATACAACCTAATCGATGGATTCTCTACTCTAAAGCCAACATCCTTTTGAAGACACGCTGTGGAAGTGAGATGAGCAGAATCTACATCAGAGGTACTTACCTGGCTGTGATCGATGATAACTGCGAACTAAAAATCGATGACGTCACACTGAGGCATCATAGTTCCGAAGCATCTCCAATACTATATCCCAAGTTACCTCTTATAAATTTTCCGGAAATCCCAACTTCAGCAGCAGCATCGCCCTGGAAGCCTATCAACTTGGATGAGGTCGACCTGCGACATCTCCAAGTGTTGTCGTACGCCCTAAAAAAAGCTGACAGTGTTGTGCTAAGTGAAAGTGATAAAAGTGTAAGTGCGGTAAATATAAATAGCATTAGTATAGGAACTCTATTTTTATATATAATCTTAGTCTTAACAATTTTTATCGGTATCTTCATAACTTTAAGAAGACGTCGAAATTCTCAGTCTCAAAAATCATCCCCTGAGAATTTCGAAGTTATGGAGGGAGGAGTTAAGCGTCCAGACTGCCTGGAGAATGCGCCACGTTGCACATTCACCAAGATAAGCTCATGAAGCGTCTAGACTGCCTAGAGAATGCGCTACGTTGCATAAGATAAGCCATGATGAGATCAGACGCTTGGTCCCTTCCCATTAGTTTTTTAAGTAGTCTTAAGCTGAACTTCTTTTAGAGAATACGTGTGTCTTATTCTAAATAAATAGTTTTAAATTCAATTAAATTGTCTTTTTAAAAACAGTCCTCTCACCCCGGGTGATTTATCTACGTTACTTTGTTGTTTACGTTGTTTTTTCTTATTTTACAACTTCGGTGGTCAATTGAACGATATTGATCGTCTAAAGAAGAGAAATGGTCGGGTCCTTTAAAGGCAGTTAATAAATGTCAAACACACTTAGCGGGGTTCCACATGATCATAACACGATACATTACGTTCGATATTTGAACAAATGACGAGTTGACAGCGGTCTTAGAGTGGTATTTATAAACAAATTTCAGCTGAGACTGCCCTCAAGATCTTGCTCAAGTCCGTGTTTTTATATAAGAACTGTCACATAGACATGATCTTGAGAGCAGCCTCAAAGCTGACATTAGTTTATTAATATCACCCTTAGCCAAGTTGCAAACGATTACGAAAAACAAGTTTTTTTTGACGTTAGTTATTGTTACTTTAAACCACTAGACCATGGCGGCTCACGATCTGGACGTCCGGGTTCGATTCCCGATGGGAACATTGTCGCAATCACTATGTGAGACTGTTCTTTGGCCTGTAAGGACTTTACAGGCTTGAATCACCTGATTGTCTGAAAAAATAAGTTGAATGACACGTTAAGCCGTTGGTCCTAACATGGCTCATGTAACGACTACTTACTAACATCAGTAAGTAGTAACCGGGACCAACAGCTTAACGTGCCTTCCGAAGCACGGATCATCTTACATTCGGACAATCAGGTGATCAGCTTGTAATGTCCTAACCAAACTAGAGAATCTACAATAAGTCACGTAAAAAAATAAAATAGGTTACCTATCAGAGTATCTCCATCATCATCTTCCTAGCGTTATCACATTTCTCATAGGGTCTGCTTGAGGTCCGGATAAGATAAGATAAATAAGATAAGGTATTTATTGCATTCTTGGTCTTAAAAGTAGAGGAAAGTACAAACAGGAACCATGTAAGGGCACAGCAACAACTTAAAATTATACACAATGAAAACAGAAAACCAATAAAAAAAAAGATTAAGTTAAAAATGACGAATGACACGACGTTCGTGTCTCACCCAACAGGGTCCACATAATACCAGCGTCGTGGTTCACGCCGCGACTTGTGCTGAGTGAGGCCCTTTTATCTCAGGACGTCCACCACCACCTTATGATCTTTGTAATGAACATCCTTCTATGCTTTTTATTATTGTTTTGTAAAAAAAAAATAAGTGATGTTATTCTCTTGTCTTTGTGTGTGGCGTCCTTTTATAATAAACAATTTCTATTCTATTCTATTCTTTCTATTCTTTCTAAAATAATTCGTACATTTACAATAATCAGTACCTAAAAGATTCGTTAAAAATTCTTGTAGCGTATAGAATTATTTCTCAATTTAGTATCCGGGTCCAGGTCAGGTTTCCTGTCAGAATGTCTCAATAATTAGTCAAAATTTTACTTTCAATAATACGTTTCATTTAATAACTCTAAAATACGGTCAAAATTATTATTTTAATTACCAAATCCTATTATCGAGATTAGAAATGAAACGATTCTACCAAATCATTCGCTCATAGATATTTAATACAGCTAGATAAACTGGAAGTGCTGTCAGACATTTTTTATATAATAATATGAATAAATAATATATTTTTATTTATTTACTTAAATTTATAAACACAAACGGAATTAAGACAATTGGGTTATAAATGAGTCTTCAAAAACGAGAGCTGAGTAACAGAAATAATGGCTACAATCCTAAAGTAAATATGATAAACCGTATTCGTAAACGGTCCATTGTGTTAATAAGACCATCATTCAGTCCCTTGATGATGATGATGATGGAATGTCGATTTAAAAAAAGGTCGTATTTAGTTTTTAAAAGTGGTACTTTTTTGCATCATCATTTTCCTAGCATTATCCCGTTTTTCACAGGGTCCGCTTACCTAACCTGAAGATTTGACAGGTCCGGTTTGTTACAGAAGCGACTGCCTGTCTAACTTTCCAACCTGCGAAGGGAAAACCAGCCCAATACAGGTTAGGTCATATAACTCCGAAAATGCATTTCTCGGGAATGTGGGTTTCCTCACGATGTTTTCTTCGATGGTTAGTTTTTTGTTGTTATGATTTGTTTGTTGTTTATGGTTGGATTACAAAATTAATTAATTAAAAAAAAACTGCCAAATTGGTAAATACTTTTGTTCCGGGTAATAACAACGTAGAACTCCATCACTTACTAAGTACTACTTCAGAAACTGTTTCATGTTTTTCGTAAATAAGGCCAGATTAGCCTATCCAGTTGTAACATTCATGTTAATGTGCACAATTACGAAAGAATGCAGATAAAAGGGACATTCATGATTACGAAATTGTTGGTCTTGGATCAGGTCATACTGGGGTTAAGGACGAAAGCAGTGTTGCCCTATGAAGGCGTCAATTTTCTGTTATTTTTTTTTCTTTTGGGCTAAGCGTACATTTACTTACAGCGAATATCATAAGACACTACACTAAACACCACTATCACTACTACACTACACTTACACTACACTACACCACACCACACTACACCACACTACACTTACACTATACCACACTCCACTATACTTACACTACACTACACCACACCATACTTACACTACGCCACACTACACTACACTACACTACACCACACTACACTTACCACCACCGACTTACTTTTTATACATTAGTACCATATTGGGATATTTGACAAATTGAAACGAAGTCTCACTCTTACTGAATCCGTAATAGTCCTGTCTGAAGAAAGCGTGACTTACACCGTAGTGTTACGGGTTCGAATCTCGGCTTAGACTTTAGACCAGTAAATTCGATTTTATCAGTTTAAATTCATGTTTGTATCGTAGATAATTGATATATTGGCTTAAGATGGAGCCCCGAAACTCAGATCTTCTTCTTCTTATCGTGTGGGTTGTGAGATGGAATATTCCAGGCTCATCAACCCTGGTATCAGAGTTATGATTGAGCCGCCAAAGGTCCCTGACATGGCTCATGTAACGATTAGTCACTTACATCAGTAAATAGTAACCGGGACCAACGGCTTTACGTGCCTTCCCAAGCACGGGGAAACTCAAATAGTGCATATTCACTCTTGCCTTGAAAATCCCTAAATTATATGATATCATGTGATTTCCAGGATTTGTGCCCTGTTATTTCAAAATGGCCTGTTCTATACTGTCATACTTTGATTACAGGCGTGTTGTCTATCTGTTTATATGTGACATACATACATAAACCCGCTGATAACTTATGCTTGTTTGCTTATGCTTATGATGACTTATGCTGAGCGAGGTCCTTTTATTCCGGACTCCACCGCAGATGATCGGGCCGTCAGTGCGTTGCATTTAGAATACTTAGTTTTATTATTATTGTTTTTATGATTTTGGTTTGTTTTTCTTTTTGTTTTGGTATTTTTTTTTGTCTATGTACTTATTGATTTCCGTGTGGTTTCTGTCCTGTGTTAAATGTAATGTACCTGACTGTCTGTGTCTGTGGTGTCCGGAAGTAATAAATGTTTCTTTCTTTCTTTCTAATAACCATATCAGGGAGCGCAGTGCCACAATTCGCAACTTCTGATATTCTTCTTCTTCTTGTAGTTTCGATGGCATTCAGATTTTTTCAGCCCAGTATTTTGCCACCCGGTCAGCATTTTCGGTGGAATTCATCAGCTCTTCTCGCGTACAGGTATCAGGGCACGCGGGGAAGATGTCAGGTGAGCCATAGTCTGTGGCGTAACACCACACACGCAGCTCAGGTCCGATCCGTTGAGAAAACCCTGACAGGTTATCTTTACTTCGGCCAACCTGTGTGCGGAGTCTATTTAAAGATTTCCAGGTCGGCCTGGGCAGCTCAAAACCCGGTGGAAGGTTCTCCGAGAGGGGGACAAATGGAGTAGGTAGTGTCGTTGTCCTGCGCCGAAGACTGCATCTGGCTTGGGGAGCCTTATACTCAGCGGGTTCGACAACCTTTAAAAAGCTATTACGGCTCTTGAGCCTTTGATGCACTGTGGGGTACTTATGCATAGGGTGACGAGAGTCCAGTTCAAGCTTAGCCCTTTCAACTGAGCCTGCAACCGTTCTGCGAACATCTGATATTCGTAAGGCTACAAGGAATGTATGAACAATTATGACGTCATCACGCGATCGTAAAAGGGACATCACTCATTAGTCAATTGACTTTGAACCTATATTTTAGCGGTTAAGGTTGGGTTCAGGGTGAAGTACCTGTGTTGCCAGCGTAAAGAGAAAATGTCTCATAAATAAAAAATAATAAGCAAGTAAAATAAAAAAAATATGGCCGCATCTTTAGATTGCGATTATTAAAAATATTATATTAGGAAATATTTACAAACGACTCTTTAACTAAGTTAGCTTGCGATTGATGCGTATTCGATGCGTATTCGTTAAGCCGTTGGTCCCGGTTACTACTTACTGATGTAAGTATGTAGTCATTACATGAGCCATGTCAGGGGCCATTGGGGGCTCAGTAATAACCTTGATACCAGTGTTGATGAGGTTGGTATTCCACCTCACAACCCACACGATAGGAAGAAGTGGAACTGATGATTAATGTGTAACTCCACGTGTCTTGGTCCTCGTGTCACAGGCAGGAAGGGAACTTCCTTGGTCATCGTCATCCGTCACCGCTTGTCATCACTGGTTACCAACTGGATTGTATCCGATTGTTTCAATAGGCTACTTGACAACCTAGTCAAATGAGATACTATTTACAAAACGTCAAAACGGAATTTTTC
Organism: Pectinophora gossypiella; assembly: GCF_024362695.1. Lineage (NCBI taxonomy): Eukaryota > Metazoa > Arthropoda > Insecta > Lepidoptera > Gelechiidae > Pectinophora > Pectinophora gossypiella. Next base: position 1,458,491 of record NC_065428.1, on the reverse strand, counting down.
CTTGGAGTTTGTATGGAAATACTGTCCTGTGACGTCATCAATAAAAGCGGTCAAACGTCGTACTTATTGTTACTAAGTTCATAATTAAAATTCGAAAATCGAATAAATAGTTGAAATTAATATAATTTTTTTCTTTATTTTTAATTATTAAATTTGAAATTCGAATTCCAAAACTTAAATGAGACTGATTTTTGATCATCTTAGACTGGCTTTTATTTCTAGATTAACATTTTAAAATGTATCTTTGCCCAGTCAAATATTCTATTCAAGTTCAAAAAAAAAGTTCATCCGTCAATTGTCTATGGAATAAAATTACTTGTACGTATATTGACCAAATTGGAGATGTCCTTAGAAAAGGTTCAATACGATTTACTCTGAACCGGCGTGCGTGTATGAAACGATTGATGAATGTAGAGGAAGCAAGAGAAGTGTGTCAGGATCGAAGCAAATGGAAAATAGTCTCTGCAAAATAGGCGTGAGTTTATGTATGTATGTACAAATACAAATTCACACATACTTTATTGCACTAAAATAAAATAGTTACAGAGACTTTTAAAAGCAGTTTAGGTTGTTGTATTCGGTTGTGTATCGATTTATTTAACAGAAAAGCAGATGCTTGATATTTTTTTTAATAGCATTAACACAAGCAAAACCACGGGTCGGATCTAGTGAAAAAAACCTCTTAAATCATCGAAAATCAAACTACCCGCCATTAAAGTAATAAAGCATGAAATTAAGCACAGATAATATAATTTACGATCTTAGTGCTACAAAGTAATTTGAACATTAACATTTGAAAATAGAATTGGTTTTAAATCAAAAACTGTCGAGATATGTAATTTATAACTCAATTTTGATAATTGCGTGTGATATTAGACAAAACTTGAATAAAATTTGATTAGAGCGTGAGTTATAATGTGCGAACTATCAATTTCGAGTTATTTAGTGATGGGGTTATGAGTAGCATCCAGAAATAATATCAAATTATACTTCGTCCGTACGTCTACTAATTTAAGGAAAAAAAATAAAATTGCTATCAAAATTCTAGCAACGAATATTGAATTTGGTATTGAAATTTGAGATTGAAATTGAGAATATTAGTGACATCGTAACGAATACTGAGGGGGATGATTCATCTCATGATTCTGAGTTGATATCAAGTGGAATTTTCTGTTGAAAAAAGTATGAAAACTTTAGTTCATTTTTATTATATCAGTTCCATACTTTTACGACGGAAAATTCCATTTGATATCTACCCAGAATCATAGTCTGAATCTTTCCTCAAAGTTTTGGTTACGATGTCACTATTATCGTGTATATTATAAGTAATTTAATTATTATTGAACAAATATTTTTATAATCGCATATACTACCCTAGTATATTCCGGTCACAGATAGAAATATAATGTAACATCACTAGTTCCTCTGTAGATATGCAATTATAATAATTGCGAACACTTAATTCTATTGGTTCCGGGGCCATAAATTTACTTGGTTTCTTTGAAAAGAGAGGATGATAAAGGGGGATATAATTGGCATTAAATAAATAAAATAGTTTTATACATACACATGAATCATTTATTCGATGTGATCATCATAGATAAACTTGTTGAAGGTCACTCTATCATTTTTCGATCTACGTCATTTTGCGAAAGGAAGATAATTGTATAAAAATAAACTGCAACAGCAACACATCTTTTAAATCAATCTATGTATAAGTACATTACAAGTTTCAGTATCAGGCATTTTTTATCATTTAGGTAATCATTAATCTTGTCATAAGTAAGCTTTTTATAAAAAAAATACAGGCTGTTAGTGATATCGTAACGAATACTGAGGTTAATGACCACAATTCTGAGTTCAGATAAAGTGAAATTTAATTTTCCGTCGCAAATTCATGTTTTTTTGTCTTTTAAATTGTATATTTTTGCCTTGGAAAATTCTTCTTGATATTAACTCAGAATAATAAGCTGAATCATCCCCCTCGGTATTCGTTACGATGATGTCACTTGCACACCGTAAAAGTACGTCAAAATACACAAGTAGGTATGGGTGTTAGTGATACCGTAACGAATACTGAGGGGGACGATTCACACCATGATTCTGAGTTGATATCAAGTGGAATTTGCTGTCGGAAAATTCATGAAAATTTTAGTGCTTTTTAACATTTTCAGTTACATAATATTTTTGCGACGGACAATGCCACTTAATGTGAACTCAGTATCATGGTCTGAATACTTCATAGAAGTTTTCATTATGATGTCACTAACACCCTGTATAAAGAAAAACTTCAATTTGTGAATGTCGTAGATTGGATTAAACGGCCTATCTAAGATAATAAATAGATTGTGTAATACACGTAATTTTGATGACCCAAAACGCACGTAATTTAGTGAAAATAGTGATAAAAAACGATAACTTGAAATATATTATAATTACGTGACTTTTTATCTGAGAAGGGGTAATCCGATTTATCTCTTCAATATTTATAATAATACATACATACATAAACTCACGCCTATTTCCCACCGGGGTAAGCAGAGACTATAGAATTCCATTTGCTTCGATCCGGACACACTTCTCTTGCTTCCTCCACATTCATCAATCGCTTCATACACGCGCGCCGGTTCAGAGTAGATCGTATTAAACCTTTTCTAACGACATCTCCAATTTTGTTACGTAAGTCCTTCTCGGTCTTCCTCTTCCAGCCCTACCATCAACTTTCGCTTTTTTTTCTAATCATACTTGATATATAATGTAGGTAGACCTAGAAGGACGTACAATGACCGAATTGGAGATGTCCTTAGAAAAGGTTCAGTACGATCTACTCTGAACCGGCGTGCGTGTATGAAGCGATTGATGAATGTGGAGGAAGCAAGAGAAGTGTTTTGAGGATCGAAGCAAATAGAATTCCATAGTTGCTTACCCCGTTGGGTTATATATATACAGCATTTTGGACATGTATTCGGGCCGGTATCCAAATAAATCAATTATTAAATACATATATAAGCTCACGCTTGTTACTTCCTAACGGTGTGCGTAGAGCCATAAGTAATCAAAGACAACTTGCAATCACAGTTGATACAAAATCCTAAAATGGATATGGTAGACATGATGGTGACATGGTGGTGGTGGGCCTACTACCACGGAATAGAAGAAATAAGTTGGAAGGACCAAGTGAGCGCGAAACTCGCTCCATACATGTATGAGCATAATAGTTCATACTTAAAGTTTGCACTTCACTCGTCCGCAAACTTTGCGACACACGGAGCTCCGCGATAGTATATTAAAAGCTCGTCTTGTACATTATAACATACTTACAGGACAAAAAATTAAATATCGACCAACATACAAGAAGATCCCTCCTTATCACAGTAAAGCTAAAAACAGTATGACCGGCTATTTATCAAAAAAAAAAATACTTTTGTATGTAGTATCTTATAAAAAGTAATGAAAAAATTGCAGCCTACCACATAAACCATAACGACCAACAAACGATGGAGGACATAACGACCTCCATAGTCCAGTGGTTGAGCGTTGGACTCACGATCCGGAGGTCCCGGGTTCGAATCCCGGTAGGGACATATCACAAAAATCACTTTGTGATCCCTATTTTGGTTAAGACATTACAGGCTGATCACCTGATTGTCCGAAAGTAAGATGATCCGTGCTTCGGAAGGCACGTTAAGCCGTTGGTCCCGGTTACTATACGTAAGTACGTAGTCATTATATGAGTCATGTCAGGGGCTTTTGGCGGCTCAAAAGTAACCCTGACACCAGGGTTGATGAGGTTGGTAATCCACCTCACAACCCACACGATAGAAGAAGAAGCCTATTACATAAAATACATTGCCGGTAAAGTAGCTATGGAATTTGAGAAGCAGTAGAGCTATCGTAGTTTTGCAGGAGTCTTCTTCTTTGCGAGTCGATGGCGATCGAAACAAAATTTTTGCTGACCAATAATTGGCCACGCTTACGGCATTGTCAGTGGCTTCGTACAGGTCTTTAATAGTGCAGGTGTTAGGGCACTTAGGACAGCACAAAAGGTGAGCCATAGTTTGTGGTGATACTCCCTCGCAATCATCGCAACCATCAGCCAGATATCCCCACCTGCAGAGATTATCCTTGCAGCGGCCAACCTGTGTCCGGAGCCTATTTTTTATTTGATTTCCATGTGGGCCACGCTAGATTACTTCCAGGCGGGAGACCCTTCGATGGCGCGATAAAAGCGGTGGGAGAACACTTCCGCCGCCAAAGATTTAAGCGGGCTTGGCTAGGTTCGGAATCGAATGGAGCCACCTCTTTAAGGAAGCTGTGACGACTTTTAAGCCTTTGAGGCACCGAAATGTCTTTGCAGGAGTAGTAGTAAAAGAGAGCGGGGTCGAACCGGCGACAGCGGTTCTCATAGAAGATGCGCGTTAGGACCTTTCCATCACCTTTCTTCTATTCCGCGCCTATTACGATATGCTAAGTACACACACCCACAGCTTTCTGTTAGACCAACGCAAGGATTCGATTACCATAATAGCTTAGTCATATTCTCAAAACCAGCTAATTTTTTTATCATCATCGTAATTGAAGACCCATAACTACCTACCTACTACTACTAAGTATTTTTAGACATGTCAAACTACAATAATAATGAAACATTACTCGCCAGAATTACTATCAATATATTCATTATATTCTAACAAAAAAAAACTACAAAAGAAATAACAAGAAAAAACTCACCGAAAAAAGTGACACACCACAATTGAGATATCAAAATAAAAATTAAATAACACCTTATTACGTAATCGTCGAGAAAGCAGGCTGTATGCGAATGAGTCAGTGACAGTGAGACGGAGTTTAAAAAATAAAAATAAAAAAGGCAGACAAAAAGAGCGCGAAAAAACACGGCAGGTGTTCGAAGGACGACTACGGATGAAAGTCTTCGCGGTTTTAAAGCTTTAGGGGTCCGCTGGTTTTAAATAAAATCCATCAGGTAATTGCGTCTTTAAATATTTTTCTATCACATATCATCATCATCAGCCCATTAACGTCCCCACTGCTGGGGCACGGGCCTTCCCTATAGATGGATAGGGAGATCGGGCCTTAAACCACCACGCGGGCCCAGTGCGGATTGGTGGTTATTAACGACTGCTAATGCAGCCGGGACCAACGGCTTACCGTGCCTTCCGAAGCACGGAGGAGCTCGAGATGAAAACTTTTTTTTTTTTTTTTGTGGTCACCCATCCTATGACCGGCCTCTGCGAAAGTTGCTTTACGTCAACAATCGCAGACCGAGCGTTTACCGCTGCGCCACCGAGCTCCTCACACAGTTATCACATATAACTAACTTAAATAAGAAAGTATGGATGGATAGTGTGAAAAAATGTGTGTGAAGGATACTGAGAAGACGACTGACAGTGAAGAATTCAAATTCAAATTCAAAAATATTTTTATTCAGTAGTTAACATAGTTTCACATTGATCGTCAATTGAAAACGTAACGAACGTCTCATCCGCCTAAAATTACTGCAGCTTTTTTCGACCTGTATAGATGGGGAAAAGAAGGATTGTAAAATTCCATGAAACGAATATATACTAGAAGAAAGAGGTCTATACCCAATTTTGTTTTGTCTATGGCAATATTCTAGAATGGTCCATAGTCGTTACTTACTTTACTTTTCCCGTAATGGCGAAAAGCTTGTAGCTAGTGGTAAAAAATTAATAAAATGAGTTGGAGCTCATTGTGTCATGTTTTATTTCCATCAACATTCAGTTTAATACGAAACCCTCTTGCAATTCCATAAAAACTTTATACCAATAAAGATTCGAGTGAAAAAAGTACACAAAAGCATTTCTTCAAACTGCGCAGTATCTGCTCGAAAAAAAGAACATCGTAATAAAAAAAAGAAGTCCGAGAAATGTAATATGACGTAAGACCGCGGGACTGGTCATGGTGACCTTAAGATTAATAATATATACTTAGTTTAAATTTGTCTGTTTGTACTAAGTATTATCAAATAAACCGCTGGTTTGAACTCTAGCACCGGACTTGCACCAATGAGTTATGAATTTATCTTAAGTGCAGTTTTCGCTAACACAGTAGGCTCGACCATTACAGATGGCGATATAACTAAAGAATAGAATAGAATAGAAATAGTTTATTACAAAAGGGCGCCACACACAAAAAAAGACAACAACAGCATATCTCCACTAAACAATTACAAAAAAAGCAAGACGGATGTTTGTCGAAATGATCATAAGGTGGTGGTGGACGTCCTGAGATAAAAGGGCCTCACTCAGCACAAGTCGCGGCGTGAACCACGACGCTGATATTATATGTGGACCCTGTTGGGTGACACACGAACATCGTGTTCCATAAACATGTGTTAATGGTGTACATAAATTATAACATAATACCAAATTACTTTAATAGAGTTAGAGTGTACATAAACAAATATTATCACAAAGATGTATACGTAAATACTTAAGGTTAGAATAAAAAAGAAAGTTATTAATGTAACTCACCACCTATAGATAGATAGATAGATAAAATACTACACCTATGATATTGGTCTAACAGAAAGCACGGTGAGGTGTGTGTGCTTAGTTCATCTTGCGATGGTTTTACCTCTAACACAATTGGGTTGTACTTTACTGGTTATCTATTGTATATTTCAAATCAATTTACGTAGCAATGATTGAGAAGGGAATGTTAAGTTGGTTTGGACACGTAGAGCGGATGAAGGATAATAGAATTGCGAAAGCGGTATATAAAGCGAAAGTCGATAGTAGGGCTGGCAGAGGAAGACCTAGAAGGACTTATATTGACCAAATTGGAGACGTCCTTAGAAAAGGTTTAGTACGATCTACTCTGAACCGGCGTGCGTGTATGAAGCGATTGATGAATGTGGAGGAAGCAAGAGAAGTGTGTCAGGATCGAAGCAAATGGAATTCTATAGTCTCTGCTTACCTCGAAGGGACTATCTCCCTTCGTGTGTGTTTGTGTGCGTGTGTTTATGTATGTATGTATGTTATTTAAGTAGCAAGTACGTCATAGTCGTTGTTTTTTCTGGTATTCTAGTCTTATCTCTAAAGGTTAGGTAATAAAGATCTTTTTACATAAGTTTTGCGCCTTACCGCCGGGAATATTTTCAAAGTGGGAACTGTCCCCGAAAAGGCAAATCCCTGGTCATGTAAGTTACGCGTTCTCCGAGGGTTATTACGGCCTTCGAATTAAATCGGAATCAGAATCATTTATTCACCGTAATTATCATGGATAAACTTGTTGAAGGTCAATGTAACATTTTTGAATTTACGTCATTTCGCTTCTATGCTGTTCTGGGAGCAAATAAAAAACAAAGAACACGTTCAGCTGCTTGTTTTCCCGGGCATATCGTCAAAACCGACAGAGGGATTGTGTCCTCTAACATGATGGACTAATGTTATGGGTGATAGGCTGATCCCTTATCACCATAAGGTTTATCGTACCCAGCTTACGACATCGTATCAACAGTGTCTGCAAGTTGTCTTTAATTATTTGTGGCTCTGCCCATCCTATTAGGGATTACGGGCGTGAATTTATGTATGTTTGTGTGTCATGTCGCAAAGTGTTATGGCTGAGGAGAAGAAATGACAAGAAACTGCAACAGCAATACATCTTTTAAATCAATAAGAGTATACATTACAAGTTATTTAATAACTAGAGGAACATATTTAATGCCAGACATTTTTATCATTTAGGTAATCATTAATCTTGTAATAAGCTTTTTTACATAAAGTAACCTTAAATTATATTCAGTTTATAAGCAAACCCGTGGTATTTTACTAGTTTGTTTCATCATTACCTTGATCTTGACCCTTTTTAGTCTTTTTATAGTAATCCAACACTAAGCGATAAAAAAACCAAGCTTTCGTAAAAAGACAAACAAAATCTCTCTTTAATATATGGGCAAAATGTCTTGGCATAACGATTGACGATTTATTACGAAGACAGGTAGTCCTCTCTCTAAACCATTGAATTCGATTCTATGAGCTTGAATGAGGCACTTTCCAGGCACGTTCGTTTAAAACAAAATAGATGGCGCAATCAATCAAGAATTCTTTATTGCACAAAGTCGTAAGCGCATGTACAAACGAATAAAATAAGCACAATAATAGTGTTATATGTATGGCTCCAACTATACAGGGTGTTAGTGACATCGTAACGAATACTGAGGGGGTTGATTCAGTCTATGGTTCTGAGTTAATATCAAGTGGAATTTTCCGTCGCAAAAGTATGGAAATGAAAATAATTAAGAAAAACAAAAAAAAAACTATTTTTCCGACACGAAATTCCACTTGATATGAACTCAGAATCATAGTCTGAATCATCCCCTTCAGAATTCGTTACGGTGTCACTAACACCCATACCTACTTGTATGGCTACCGTATGTACTTTTACGGGGTGTAAGTGACATCGTAACGAATACTGATGGGGATGATTCAGCTGATTATTCTGAGTTAATATCAAGTGGAATTTTCCATCGGAAAACCATAGAATTGAAAATATCTAAAAAAAGATCATGAATTATGCGACGGAAAATTCCACTTGATATTAACTCAGAATCATGGTCTGAATCATCCCCCTGAGTATTCGTTACGATGTCACTAACACCCTGTATACAATAAAATACCGAAAGAGATAAGAATGTTGCAGTACGAGAAATTCAAAAAATGTTAAAGCTATTATTATTGGATAAATGTATTAATATACATTATGATGTAAGAGAATTCACGAATACCTAATTATTACTGAAGTTTGCTATGTAAGTATCTAAATTAATCTCAAATGACTATTTTTTCTGTAATTTTCATATGTGCTTATAAACATTATTTAAATATTTGTATACCTATTTGTAGGTGGAACGTAGAGAACTATAACCTAAACCTGTAACACCAATTTTATGTACCTATGTTCAATGCAAATAAAGAATCTGAATCTGAATAAGCGGCCTTATTGCTAAACAGCACTTTCTGCCAGGCAACCTTAGGGTGAAAGAACTTTATGTATTGGATTTCCTTCGTCTAACCTTCTAATACAAAAACTTTTTATTGCACTGAAAACAAACATTGAAATTACACAACTATAAAGAGTTATGTAGTACAACAAGCGGTCTTATTGCTAAGGTAGAAATCTCTTCCAGGCAACCTTATAACCCGTGGACGAACTATACGCAACGTGCCATCAGCTTCCAAACCTAACGGCCTCCATGGTCCAGCGGTTGAGCGTTGGGCTCACGATTCGGAGGTCCCGGGTTCGAATCCCGGTGGGGACAAATCACATAAATCACTCTATGATCCCTAGTTTGGTTAGGACATTACAGGCTGATCACCTGATTGTCCGAAAGTAACATGATCCGTGCTTCGGAAGGCACGTTAAGCCGTTGGTCCCGGTTATTACTTACTGATATATAAGTACGTAGTCGTTCCATGAGTCATGTCAGGGGCCTATGGCGGCTCAGTAATAACCCTGACACCAGGGATGATGTGGTTGGTAATCCACCTCACAACCCACACGATAGCAATAGGCTACTTGGGACTAAACATAGCTGGTGAGGAGTCGGTGATGGGTGGGTGTGTATGCTGCATATTACACTTCTGCCTACCCCACAGGATCATGACTGTGGGCATGTTACGTCTGTCCACCCTATTACGCATCGCGGGCATGAGTTTAAGTACGTGTTAACGGCCCACAGGGCGTCACTTGTAAAATGGAAAGTCGTTGCATGTGCATGATCGAATGACGCGTGCGCATATAGGTCGCCTAATCATTTACTTTACATCCACGTCACTCATTCAAATGTACTTATTTACATGTAAGGCGCACTTCACACGACGCGCATCGACGCGTCTGGCGGACGGGGTGAAGCGATATTGAAGCGGCTAATTTTGAGGTCGCAGGTTCGAATCCAGCACAGGCCTAAACCAATGATCGTCGAATTTGTTTTCGAATTCATGTTTGGATCATAAATGATCCAAACGTGCTCACCGGAGAAGGAAAGCCCACATTCCTGAGAAATGTATTTTCGGGGTAAGTGACTTAATCTGTATTGGGTTGGTTTTCCTTTCCGTTGGAAGGTCAGACAGGCAGTCGCTTCTGTAAAAAACCGGACCTGTCAAATCCTCAGGTTAGATAAGCGAACCCTGTGAGAAACGGGATAATGCTAGGGAGATAATGACACGTACCGGGGAGGTTTGTCACCGGCACCAAATCTAAGGCAGGCAACAGTCCTGAGGGTGCCGAGTAAGTAGGATGCGAACCTCGCCTCAGGGCGTCGCCTGAGAGGGTTATATTTGAAAGAAATCTGTCAAATAGCATAGAATAAGTGTTGGCAACACCAACACGCGCGCGCATGCGCGATACAAAGGACCAGAGGACAGGAGCGCCGCGCGCGCGGACCCGCCCACTTCTCGACCGACTCCGCCGCCGCCGCACGCGCGCTTGTTTAATTCGTCACATAATTATTTCGCTGTAATCTAAATCTAAAGTAATTAAATACATTTTTATACTTGTATTTAGCGTCGTTTAATTTAACTTCAACACACAGTCTACTTAACAATAAGTAATAATACTATAGTATAGAAGTATAGAACGGCAACACTCCGCTCCCCATCAGCGGCTGAGCCAGGTTTATCAACAATGTCTCTAGCGTATGTGTAAAACGAGGTGTCCGGCGCGTGGAAATAGTCTACATTTGACAGATTTTAAAAGTAGAATCTGTCAAAAGTCGACTAAACAAATTAATCGAGGCTAAACGGATTGAAAGTAGCGTGTCCATCGCGAGGTTTTTTTTTAACAAAAATACTGAAAGATTTTTAAAAAGGCGCTTACTTGTTTTCATTATCATCATCACTAATTTAAGAGTCACGCTCTTGTCGGTGTAGTATAAGGCGACGTCAATTATTCCTTAATCTATGACGTTAAGTAGAAGGCTCCTGACATGTTTTTTTCGAATTGTAGCGCTGACAGCGACTCCTGGAACGGCGATTCCCGCTACGGCGAGTGGCTTCGCGCAATTTTTTTTTTGTATAGTACAATCATGAAATGAAAATGCAATTATTTCAGTGGAAAAATATATTGTATGTAGCTTGATTAAAATTGTGTTTAGAACTGCACATGCAAATGACAGACGTGATGTCAAGTCACTTGCCGTAAACAGACTCGCTGTAGCGGTAATCGCCGTTCGGGGAGTCGCTGTCAACGCAACAATTCTTTTTTTGCTACTCTATCTTTGATTATGATTTTCGTTCTTTAAGTCCAAGGTTCAAATTCACAGTGTCTTACTTAGGTACTTGATACCGGTTTAAACCAAGGACCGTTATCCTATCCATGAATACTTCATTACATTTAAATGTAGTCCCGAAACTGTGCCATGGTAACTTCTCGGAATATTTTTGTGGAAATGTATCTTTAGGAATGTTACATTATTTAAAATTATAAGGAGGCCCTTTTAAAATCTTGAAATTCTTTTTCAAGGATTTTTTTTATATCACGTGGTCAGTGGTTAGGTATTTACCGTTAATAGCCTCCGTGGTCTAGTGGTTAGAGCGTTAGGCTCACGATCTGGAGGTCCGGGTTCGATTCCCGATGGGGACATTGTCGAAATCACCTTGTGAGACTGTCCTTTGTTTGGTAAGGACTTTTCAGGCTTGAATCACCTGATTGTCCAAAAAAGTAAGATGATTCCGTGCTTCGTAGGGCACGTTAAGCCGTTGGCCTCGGGTATTAGCCGTGAAAACACCTCCACCAACCCGCATTGGAGCAGCGTGGTGGAGTATGCTCCATACCCCCTCCGGTTGATTGAGGGGAGGCCTGTGCCCAGCAGTGGGACGTATATAAGGCAGTTTGTGTTATTATACCGTTAGATACATACATCTAATCCATGTTGGGATGGTAGAACTTTAGTCCCGGTGAAGGTAGTAAAGAAAAATTGACGATTCAAAGTGTAACTATGTTACCTCATCATCATCAATTTAAGTGCAGCACCTTTTATTTGATGTGACTTATTGTAGATTTGCCGCAGATGGCATTAACTACTTGGCCGGACAAATGGGGAGCGCTGAATGTTCTCAACGTTTAAGACAACAGGCCACGCCGGCGAGGTCGGTATCGGGGTCCTGAAGTGTTTGGTGCCGCGAGCTGATTGGCTGCCTCTATGGCTAGAGTAATCGGGTCGTCGGGATCGTATATTACGTTCTTCGGACGCCGATACTTTTCAGTACTGTCCCTAAGCGGAATGTATTCGGAGGTGCAGCACCCTCCATGCCACTTTTTTAGGGAAAAATAGGGCAGTGGTTTCCCTCTTGCCTTCCGCCCCGCAGTACTCTGTCTGACGCAAGTGGGATGGCGCCCAGAGTAGTCTATTACAAAGCCATACTAGGACTCCTCCGCCTCTGAATAGTACTGGTAACAATGTTAATAATTAAAGCACATAATAACGGATTCTTACCGCATTTAAATGGGGATATGAGACTCCCAGAGAGAGTCGGGAGTGGGGAGTCTCATATCCCCATTTAAACGCGGTAAGAACCCGTTATTATGTGCTTTAATTATGATAATAACCGCGTAAACTTAAAACAATGGTAACAATGTTACCTACGGAATAAAAATATTTTTGAATTTTGATTTTTTGAATTTGGTAGAAACGAAAACCATTGGATATACTTACTTAATATAAAGATTGGTTGCGGATTTTTTTTTAAGTAATGATGGGTTTGCTCTTGACTTCGTTCTTCCACGAGGAGAAGAAAAGATCAACGTTGGAACGAGCTTACCCAGAAAATGCCTATTCACCCGTGATTTAAAGGACGCCAGGTTATAAGATTCAGGAAACATCGACGCCGGCACGCGGCAGCCCATTCTATTCCTTGGCTGTGCGCATTTTGAAGTATGAAGCGAAGCGCTTGGTGCGGATTAGTGGTATGTCAACCAAGTAAGGATGGTAACCCGCCATACGTCTGGATGTCCTGAGATGGAATGGACTTGGTGGAATGAGCTGATAGAGCTGAATTTTTTTTGAAAGCAAGAAACGTTTATTATAAAGGGACATCACAGTAACAAATATAAAACAAAACACGGAATAACGTAACTTCCAATGAGACACTTTCCAGGCTACGTTTTCCAGAAGAATACAGGGTGTTATAACACCATAACGAAAACTTTGAGGGATGATTCAGGCCATGATTCTTTGTTTGATCAAGAGGAAATTTTCTGTCGCAAAAGTATGGAACTGAAAATAATTAAAAATAAATATTATAAAAAAATTGTGACCTGTTAATTGTTAGCATATACTTACAGGTTGTTAGTGACATCGTAACGAAAACTTTGAGGGATGATTCAGACCATGATTCTGAGTTGATATCAAGTGGAATTTTCCGTCGCAAAAGTATGGATAGGAAAATAATTAAAAAAAAAAAAACATCAATCCATCGATCCAAATATCAAGCAGCATTACATTTTTGAATAATTATGTACTCCAAGTTAATGAGAAAATAAGTAATTATCAAGTTGAATCGATACAACGCCATCTACTTATATTATTTTTGGGTCCCGCATTCTTCTTTCGTGTGGGTTGTGAGGTGGATTACCAACCTCATCAACCCTGGTGTCAGGGTTACTATTGAGCCGCCAAAGGCCCCTGACTCATGTAACGACTACGTACTTACATCTATAGTAGTAAACAGGACAAACGTGTCCTCCTAAGCACGGATCATCTTATTTTCGGACAATCAGGTGATCAGCCTGTAATGCCCTAACCAAACCAGGGTATAAAACACGTAATAAAAACAACTTACACAAGAAATTTGTAATTGAGTATATGGACTGGCCATCAATGGTAGTGTCATAAAAGGGCCTCACTCAGCCAGATCCGCGGCTTATGCTGAGTGAGGCACATTTTAGTGAGCTGGTTTATAATATGACACTACCTAATTACGGCACTTTGAAGGCAGGAATTACGTATAAACGATGTTTTCCTGTGTTATAATTATAAGCTTCACGCTTTCGCATTGAGCTATTTATCTTAGTACTAGGTATTTATCCATAATTAGAAGTTAATTATAATGTTGGTTTTAGAGAAGAACGATCTACTTTGAACCGACGCGCGTGTAAGGGTTGACGAATGTGGAGGAAGTAAGAGAAAGTATCTCAAGATCGAAAAGACCCGTGGTAGCTCAGTTAGTAGAACGCTTGCCTCTCACTTTGAGGTCGCAGGTTCGAATCCAGGCCTAAACCAATAATTGTCGAATTTGTTTTCGAATTAATGTTTGGATAGGAAACCCACATTTTCGAGAAATGCATTTTCAGAGGTATATGAAGTAACCTGTATTGGGCTGGTTTTTCCTTTGAGGGTTGGAAGGTCAGACAGGCAGTCGCTTCTGTAAAAAACCGGACCTGTCAAACCTTCAGGTTAGGTAAGGATCCTGTGAGAAAAGGGATAATTCTAGGCTGGTTCCAAAGTTTAATGAATATGGAGGAAGCAAGAGAAGTGTGTCAGTATCGAAGCAGGAATTCCATAGTCTCTGCTCACTCCGGTGGGAAATAGGCGTAAGTTTATATATGTATGTATGTATAAACTGCCTATATACGTCCCACTTCTGAGCACAGGCCTCCCTCAATCAACCGGAGGGGGTATGGAGCTTACTCCACCATGCTGTTCCAGTGCGGGTTCGTGGAGGTCTTTTTTAATAGCCGGGAGCAACGGCTGAAATTAACGTAACAGGTTGATTTTTTTTTTTGATAAATAGGCTCGCTTTTGACCACAATCTAACCTGATGGTAAGTGACGTGGTCTAGGATGGATCACGCTTACCTAGCATATGCCTATTCACTCTAGCCTTGAAGACTCCCAGATTATAAGGAGTTGGAAAAACAGACGACGGCAGACAGTTCCAGTCCTTTGCTGTTCGAATCAAAAAGGAAGAGGCGAAACGTTTGGTTGAGGCGTTGTTTTTATGATTTTGGTTTGTTTTTCTTTTTGTTTTGGTATATTTTTTTTTTGTCTATGTACTTATTGATTTCCGTGTGGTTTCTGTCCTGTGTTAAATGTAATGTACCTGTCTGTCTGTGTCTATGGTGTCCGGAAGTAATAAATATTTCTTTCTTTCTTTCTTTAAACGTTAAGTGGGGATTGGTGGTATGTTCATAACATAAGTATGAAATATCTGCCGACATCTAGTTGTCCGTAGATGGAATGGAATGGGTGGAATTAACTCGGAAATCCTGCGCACACTCACCGAAGTGTATCCTATAAAAAATCGACAGATAAGCTCCCCGTCGACCGTGTTCTAAACTTCGAAAAAAAAAAAACCAAGATTTCGTTGAAGAAAATCACATGAGAATGAAATTTTTCGAGATACGCTTACGGCGTCGATATAATGATGCAATTCAAACCTTCAAACATTAATGTAATTTTTTATTAAACCCATTTCTGTCTATACGCATCCAATCATCCGTTATGACGTTCCGTTCCATCAATTAAAATAGTTTCGTTGGCCACTCCCACCGTTCCAATTCACGCAATAATTGCCGTCGCATTGAATCGGTCACGACTGGTAACAATACTGTCGCCAAGCGGTCTGCAATTGCATGACATTGTAAACGACTCATGCATGGATATATAACCAGTGTGATAGCATTAGCATTATTCTGTCAGTCTGCATGACAACCGCGCCGCGTGGTGCGAATTATATTGAGCGCTTCGACCAATAAACAATACGAATGCTATCTACGTAGATGGACGTCAAACGGCTATTGGTCGAAGGCCTCGATATAATTCGCGACGCGCGCGGCGGTAGTAGCGGACCTTACGGATGGCCCGTTTGTTGGACACTGGTTGCTATTTCATTAGCAAGAGCTTCATAAGCGGGCACGAATATACAAGTATAATGTATTTTGGAATGTACATCTATATTATCTACTTACTTTATATTTTATAGAATGAAGGACTTTCCAGGCTACATTTCCTAAAAATAATGTAGATGGCGCTGTTAAGATTCATAGTGATAATTACCTATTTTCTAACGGCCTCCGTGGTCCAGTGGTTGAGCGTTGGGCTCACGATCCGGAGGTCCCGGGTTCGAATCGGTGGGGACATATCACAAAAATCACTTTGTGATCCCTAGTTTGGTTAGGATATGATAGGCTGATCACCTGTCCAAAAAGTAAGATGATCCGTGCTTCGGAAGGCACGGTAAGCCGTTGGTCCCGGTTACTACTTACTGATGTAAGTAAGTAGTCGTTACATGAGCCATTTCAGGGGCCTTTGGCGGCTCAATAATAACCCTGACACCAGGGTTAATGAGGTTGATAATTCACCTCACGACCCACACGATAGAAGAAGAAAAAGAACCTATTTTCTCATTACTCGGGTACCTAATAATTCAAAAAACAATTTAATGGCAGCAGCATAATAAGTATAATTATAAAAATAATTATTACTGATATTTGGATCACATTATGTATAGAATAAGTATATAATAAATAAACATTGCCATCTATATTGTTTTTGAGGAAAATAGCTTGGAAAATCCATCATTACACTAGTTTAAGAGCATTACTCTTGAAAACAATATTTTTTCAACCTACCTAACTGCTTGTTTTACCACTGCAACTGTACAGATGATGCAATGACTGCAGTTATTGATAATAGCTCGCCTGTGAACTATAAATATAACGAACCATTACCATATAAGATGTCTTGATTGAGACTGACTGATACATGGTGATATATTATATAAGTGAGATGCGCCACAAGTCATAAGAATCCTGGTGGGGACATGTCACAAAAATCTCTTTGTGATCCCTAGTTTGGTTGGGACATAACACAAAAATCTCTTTGTGATCCCTAGTTTGGTTGGGACATAACACAAAAATCTCTTTGTGATCCCTAGTTTAGTTGGGACATAACACAAAAATCTCTTTGTGATCCCCAGTTTGGTTGGAACATATCACAAAAATCTCTTTGTGATCCCTAGTTTGGTTGGGACATAACACAAAAATCTCTTTGTGATCCCTAGTTTAGTTGGGACATAACACAAAAATCTCTTTGTGATCCCCAGTTTGGTTGGAACATATCACAAAAATCTCTTTGTGATCCCTAGTTTAGTTGGGACATACCACAAAAATCTCTATGTGATCCCTAGGAGCCGTGGTAGCCCAGTTGGTAGAACGCTTGCCTCTCACTTTGAGGTCGCAGGTTCGAATCTAGCACAGGCCTAAACCAAGGATTGTCGAATTTTGTTTTCGAATTCATGTTTGGATCATAAATGATTATCACGTACTCAGCGGTGAAGGAAAACCTCGTGAGGAAACCCACATTCCCGAGAAATGTATTTTTGGAGGTATGTGACCGGTTATCTAACTTGAAGATTTGACAGGACCGGATTTTACAGAAGCGACTGCCTGTCTGAACTTCCGACCCGAGAAGGGAAAACCAGCGCAACACAGGTTAGGACAAAATGCATTTCTCCACATTTCTGAGAAATACGTTTCGGAGTTATGTGACTGAATCACTCTCCGAATCTGGGTGTATATTACTCCTCGCCAGATATGTACTCCGAAGTGATAGGGGCGAGCCTATTGCCTTTAACCGGGCCCAAATCCTGGAAACCACGTGATATCAATTACCTATGATCCAAACATGAATCCAAACTCATCACATCACCCCAGCCAGCCCACCATCACCATCTGCGACATCCCCGTAGCGATAGGTAGAGTTTACGTAAGTATGTATTACTTTTATGGGGCTATGAGTCCATGGCCTGCACTGTATCTTGTCACGGACGATGCCACGTGATTGGTCTAGGTCAGGGTATCCTGTCACCCTCATTGAGATCTGACACTAGACATAAAACGTGGGCTACACACCCACTGTCGGGCATATAAACTCCAACCAGTATTTATTCGTATCAAAATTCACACACAAAATATGGATGTCATTATCAATGTACTCTTCATCATCATTCATTTAAAGGCCACACTCTTGTCGGTTTAACATTCTTCTTTCATGTCTATCAAAAGCCAATTCTTTGACTTATAAGACATGACGTTTGGCTTCACTTTAACCTGTTTGATGTAAGCTCTTCTTGGTATTTCCTTTCCTCTTTCCTTCTTCGTATATACCCTTCTATGATTCGTATTCGATCATCTTGCCTCTTCTGTCCTCAATAATTCTCAATACTTGTGTCCTTTCCTTACTCTTTGTAGCACTTCTTCATTAGTAACCCTTGCGGCCAACTTATAATTTCCATTCTCCTCCAACTACAAGTTTCAAAAGCTTCCAGTTTCTCTCTATCTTTCTGTGTCAGTGTGTGTTATACTTCATAGGAAAGTTTCGATGATCGTTAGTCTTACATCTCCAAAAAATGACTTAAATGCTGGTCTTCAAATATTCAGAAGATGGATTTGATGAACTATGCGATAACACAAGGCCTATGGCTATGTGCGAGCTTCCTGATTCGTGCGAGGTACAACGTACCTAAGATACAACGTGGACGACTTAATAAGACATGACGAATTTATTAAAAACATCATAAAACGGAAGATACTAGGAAAATGAGGAAGGAGAAGACCAAGAAGAGTTTACATGGGACAGATTAAAGAGAAGGCGAACGTCTTATAAGGAAGTGCAAGAATTGGCCTTTGATAGACAAGAATGGAGAATGCTACACCGACAAGAGCGTGGCTCTTAATGATGATGATGACACCGTTAATGTCTCGAGCTGGATGATAGCGGGCAGCGGAGCGGCGGATACATTTTTTTTGACATGACATATAGATTTGCCGTAAATGGCATTTACTACTTGGCCGGAAAAAAGGGGAGCACTGACGCCTCTCACCAGGTACAAAATTTAAGACAACAGGCCTGACGGTGCCCAGTTGGGCGCGAACCTCGGCTCGTCAATTAGGGCGTCCATTAGTGTCCCCACTGCTGGGGCACGGGTCTTCCCTATGGATGGATAGGGAGATCGGGCCTTAAACCATCACGCGGGCCCAGTGCGGATTGATGGTTATTAACGACTGCTAATGCAGCCGGGACCAACGGCTTAACGTGCCTTCCGAAGCACGGAGGAGCTCGAGATGAAATCATTTTTTTTATTTTTGTGGTCACCCATCCTATGACCGGCTTTTGCGAAAGTTGCTTAACTTCAACAATCGCAGACCGAGCGCGTTAACCGTTGCGCCACCGAGCTCCTCAAGAGAGGATTATATTTGCAAGAATTAATTGACCGTAGTAGGCTGATAGCGATAAGCGCTGATTAGGGTAAATCTTCGACCACGCGGGGTCGGTATTGGGGTCCTGTAGTATATGTTGTCGCGAGCTGATTGGCCACCTCTGTGAGGAAGACTATGGGGCTTGGATATTAAGTGTATATTAAGCTTTATGGCTGCAACAATGTATATATTGACTGTAGTGTGTCCCATCACGGATGATGCCACGTGATGAGTCTAGGTCAGGGTTTCCTGTCATCGTCATTGAGACCTGACAATAGTCATGAACGTGGGAAAAGTTTTCCACACGTTAGATAACGGCCTTGCCTCGGTGCGGGAATTGCACCAATGAGTTCTTAATTTATCTTAAGGTGCTTCCTCACTGGGGGCATTCGCGACTGCCTGTCTGACTTTCCAACCCGCGAAAGGAAAACCAGCCCAATACAGATTACGTCACATACCTCCGAAACGCATTTATGGGTTTATGGTGTGTGGGTTTCCTCACGATGTTTTCCTTCACCGCTGAACACGTGATAATCATTTACGATCCAAACATGAATTAGTAAATTTTCACATCCATGCATCCACGCATCCACACGCGTTCATGCGGATACATTTTCTGTGTGTTAGACTGTGCGTGTTTTCTATACAAACGGAGATACTTACAAGCCACGGAAGAACACGCATCCACGCGCTACGCTGCATCATGCGGGACAGTGTGAGAATCGCCTAAGTGTTCGCATTTCGCTGTCTGTCTGTTCGTCCGGTCTGTCACCAGCCTGTACCTCAAGAACGTTATGGCTAGACAGTTGAAACTTTCACATAATTATTATGTATTTTTGTTGCCACTGCAACAAGAAATACTAAAAAATAAAATTATAAGAGGGTTCCCATACAACAAACGCGATTTTTCGAACTTAAAACGGGTGAAAATATGAGTGTGGTACCAACCATTGTTTACCTAGTTAGAATCAAAATCATAGATGAACTTGTCGATTTAACATTTTTGAATCTACGTCATTCCGCAAGGTGTTATGGTTGAGAAGAAATGTCAAGAACGGGCAAAGTTTTAGTACTTACGGAACCCTTTGAGCACTTGGCCGGTTTTTATTTCTTGCTGAGAACTTTTCATCAAACTAATAAATATCCCTCATTCATTCATTAACATTGAGCCTTGAAAAGAGTTCATTTTCTTATAAGTACTTAGAAAGAAAGATTAAAACTTTGTAATGAAACAAGTTCGCAACCAAGGGTGCGGTCGTTTTATATCTAAGTCGAATGCTTTATTAATATTAAATGTTATAGAGAGGACACACGGACGAGGCGGGTCCGTTGCGTCGACGCAACGGTATTTTTATTTTTTATTTATTTTCTTTATATCCTTAATCTAAATACATGGTTTGAATGATGCCGTTAAACCACAGAGGTTTGTCTCGGCACCTATTGTTTCGACGTACTGAGTGTCACGTCTGTCGTTCGCGTAATCTATGATTATAATTGTGTAACACATACTTACACGACGAATTCATTTAAAAATCACAGAAGAGAAGCTGCAAGGAAAGAGAGGAAGGGGAAAACCAAGAAGAGCATACATGGAACAGATTAAACAGAAGATGAACGTCGTGTCTTATAAGGAAGAGAAAGAATTGGCCTTTGATGGACAAGAATGGATAATGCTACATCGACAGGAGCGTGGCTCTTAAATTAATGATGATGATGAACGCATATTTGAGTCATTTGTGGTATTTGTGACTTATTTTATTTATAAATATATAAATCACAACAGATCGTGTCGCATCATAGCATGTCGTTGCGTTTTATAGGTGGAACGACGTCGATTGCAATGTGATACAACCTTTATGCCTTTCTAATAAAACAATTCAAGTAAGTTTACTGAAAGGAGACTTATTTTATTTTTATTCACTTTTAAGTCATTTAAATATAAAAGAAATCAGAATCATTTATTCGACTTACTATCGTCATTGTAACATTTTTGAATTTACGTCATTTCGCAAGGTGTTATGGCTGAGGAGAAGAAATGACAAGAAACTGCAACAGCAACACGTCTTTTAAATCAATGTAGGTATAAATTACAAGTTATTTAATAACTAGAGGAACACATTCAATACCAGACATTTTTAAAGAATATTAAGATTAGGTTTTTCCAATTTATTTTCTATCGTGACCTAACCTGTATTGGGCTGGTTTTCCCTTCGCGGGTTGGAAGGTCAGACAGGCAGTCGCTGCTGTAAAAAACCGGACCTGTCAAATCTTCAGGTTAGGTAAGCGGACCCTGTGTAAACGAGATAACACTAGGGAGATGAAAGCGCCAAGTTTCCGCCGCATTTTTGTATTAAGCGCTGCATCTACGGTAGATATTTGCCACAGATGGCATTAACTACTTGGCCGGACAAATGGGGAGCGCTGAAGGCTCTCACCCGCTACAAAGTTTAAGAAAACAGACCTGAGGGTGCCCAGTTGGGCAAGTGGTAAATCAATGGGTATAACTTAAAGTAAAGGAGAATGGGCGAAACTGGTCCAAGAACCTCCACTGATGAGACTAATATGTAATGAAAGCTTATGCTTTCCCTATGATTCCAGATTTTCTTCCAGATTCCATAACTAGATACATCATTATTCATGTAGACCTACTTATTCAGCAACAAATCTGGAATCGATTTTAGTCCCCCACTGTATTTTATCATATTTTTAACCAAGACAAACATGGACGTAGAAAAAGAACCCCGGGACAGATTCTGATGGGACTTTGCCAGAATCATAGGGACAGCATAATCTTTCATTAAGTATATATAAGTCTCATCAGTGGAGGTTCTTGGACCAACTTTCATACAAATGTGCCCATTGTTATTTAAATGGTTTTCTTTTTCCCTCATTCAGCGCTTATCGCTATCGACCCACTAGGGTCGATTAATTCTTTCAAATATTTTTCCTCTCAGACGACGCCCTGAGCCGAGGTTCGCGCCCAACTGGGCACCCTCAGGCCTGTTGTCTTAAACGTTGTATCGGGTGACAGCCTTCAGCGCTCCCCATTTGTCCGGCCAAGTACTTAATGCCATCTGCGGCAAATCTACAAGAAGTCACGTCAAAAAAAAAAATAATGGTGTAAAAATTGAATGGTGCGTTCAGCTGCTTCTCTTCCCGGGCATGTCGTAAAAACTGACAGAGGGATATTGTCCTCTAACATGATGGACTAATGGTATGGGTGATAGGCTGATCCCTTATCACCATAAGGTTCATCATATCCATCTTTGGATTTCGTATCAACAGTGGCTGCAAGTTGTCTTTGATTACTTGTGGCTCTGCCCACCCCATTAGGGATTACGGGCGTGAGTTTATGTATGTATAAATGTATGTGTACTGGAATTAGAAGCATTAAGTATGATAATAAAGGACCATTAAACCGACCAATTCATTGATGTTACAGTTGGGTGGTCAAACAATTGGTAGCAAAGTCCGAGTGTACCACTCGACGCCATGCAGTCTCCGCAATTGACATTAGGACCTTTAAAATGCATGTGCATTATAACAAATTGTAACATTACTGGTAGCGACAGAATAGTCTGTTGTTACGCGAAGCCCTGCACATAATGTAACATAAAGTAACAGTGCGCATGTCCATTCATCATCAGCCCATTAACGTCCCCACTGCTGGGGCACGGGCCTTCCCTATGGATGGATAGGGAGATAGATAGATAGATAGAACGTTTATTTGCATGAACACAGTACAATGGTCTTAATAAGTAATATGTATGTCCTTAGTGTATTCAGCCTGCTTGCAGGCGTGCAAATATTAATTTACAATAAAAAGTATAATACAAAAGCTTGAAACAATTGGCATGCACTCAAAACATAAAACTTTCTAAAATCAACAACATTAAAATTTACATTTCCAAAATATCGTGTCATGTTATAACAGGTCAAAATCGAAAATCGGGCGAAATAGAAGATCGGGCCTTAAACCACCACGCGGGCCCAGTGCGGATTGGTGGTTATTAACGACTGCTAATGCAGCCGGGACCCGTTGGTCACGGCTTAACGTGCCTTCCGAAGCACGGAGGAGCTCGAGATGAAAACTTTTTTTTGTGGTCACCCATCTTATGACCGGCCTTTACGAAAGTTGCTTAACTCCAACAATCGCAGATTCAAACAATCAAACCAAACCAATATCTACTATCTAATAAATCAATATCTACGAATGCTACGTCTATCACGATCTTAGTATGGTAGCGAGTAACCACAGTTATTTTTTTAAAACGATGTATTTTGTATGAAGTGTCCTGGGTGTGAAAAAAAAATAATAATAATAAAAAAGTTTATTTAGGTAAAATCTACGACACACATATACATTTACAACATTAAAATATACACACATTAACATTAATATTTAGCTGGAAAACATAAAGGTATATGGGTGCCGCAGTTCACCAAAAAAGGCCAGGGTCAAAAAAAAATATTGTCTACATTTGACATAAAACGCACTTAAATCCGTATCACTACGAGGTCGCCTGGTTGTATTAAATTTAGAACACGTAGGCTTAAATTAAGTATAATATTAAGTCGTGTAACGCTATATCCCTATTTTCTGGCAGAATGAGCGTGTTAAAGGCTCTTTAGCTTTGTAAATTATACGACACATGAGACCCTGTAGTGTTTCGGTATTATTAGTAAGTATGCATAATATATCCGATTTCTGCTAAGTTTAGAATAATGAGTATACAGGGTGTTAGTGACATCGTAACGAAAACTTTGAGGGGTGATTGAGGCCATGATTCTGAGTTGATATCAAGCGGAATTTTCCGTCGCAAAAGTATGGAACGGAAAATAATTTAAATAAGCTCTAAAATTTTCATGACTTCTCCGACAGGAAATTCCACTTGATATCGACTCAGAATCATGGTCTGAATCATCCCCTTCAGTATTCGTTACAGTGTCACTAACACCCATACCTACTTGTATGGCTACTGTATGTACTTGTATGGGGTGTAAGTGACATCGTAACGAATACTGAGATGGATGATTCAGCTGATTATTCTGAGTTAATATCAAGTGGAATTTTCCATCGCAAAAGTATAGAATTGAAAATAATTTAAAAAAACTAAAAAATAACATGAATTTTGCGACGGAAAATTCCACCTGATATTAACTCAGAATCATGGTCTGAATCATCCCTCTGAGTATTCGTTACGATGTCACTAACACCCTGTATAAATTGTATCTTATATATTAAATCGTAATAAACATATAAAACAATACTTTACAAATAAGTAGAATATAGACGGCCTCCGTGGTCCAGTGGTTGAGCGTTGGGCTCACGATCCGGAGGTCCTGGGTTCGAATCCCGGTGGGGACATATCACAAAAATCACTTTGTGATTCCTAATTTGGTTAGGAAATTACAGGCTGATCATCTGATTGTCCGAAAGTAGGACGATCCATGCTGCGGGAGGTACGTTAAGCCGTTGGTCCCGGTTACTACTTACTGATGTATGTACGTAGTCGTTACATGAGCCATGTCAGGGGCCTTTGGCGGCTCAATAGTAACCCTGACACCAGGGTCGATGAGGTTGGTAATCCACCTCACAACCCACACGATAGAAGAAGAAATGGAATATCCTCGAACTTAGATACTTCAGACCGTGAGCCGCTAAAAACACTAGAGATGGCGTTGTTATTTCATGGATAACAGACATATTATTATGCATCTTTTCTTTGTTTGTGGGTATAAATGACTACCATTTTTATTAGACCAAGGTACAATTACAACTTCCACAAATTATTATTCTGATCAAAATAAAGAGAAACAATATAGGTAGCAACATCATCCTAAACATAATGTGATCCAAATATCAAGCAACAAATAGTTTTATATAATGCTTCTGCCATCACATTACATTTTTGAATAATTTATTATGTGTTGGCAATTTCAAAAAAGGAACGTCACGTCTCTTTTTAAGAGAAAAACGTTTTGGCGGGTGTTCCGTCTGGGACTACGAAGAAGAAAAACAAGTGAAGACGATGATTGTCGAGAGAAGCGAAAACTGAAAGACTATTTGTTGTATTCTTTTGTATTAATATTTCTTATTATAATTTGTAGTAATAATATTTGGTTTCCGTAATAAGAGTGATATTTGAGCTACTTAACATTTACTGATTAAAACTGGGTATGTTACTAATATTTACGTTTTATTGTAGAGTTAGCTAACATATGTACCGCAGCAATGAGAAAATGGGTAATGATCACGTTAAAAGTGAACAACGCCATCTATCGTGTGTTTGGGGAACGTCGATTGGAAAGTCCCTTATTTTTACGTCTGTCCATTGACGTAAAATACTGCCTTGACACAATAACGCGAATATAATTTCAATACTACGTACAATATACTCACCATTATAACGTAATTATTTACTTTACTGTTTAATATTGAATTTGCGTCAATCTGTTAATATACTTACTATTAATTTAATATACAAATTAAGTAAATATTACAATTCACAAGTATGTAAGTTGATAAACACTATTTGTCCACACGTGTATCAGAAATCAGAATCATTTATTCAACGTAATTATCATGGATAAACTTGTTGAAGGTCAATATAACATTTTTGAATTTACGTCATTTCGCAAGGTGTTATGGCTGAGGAGAAGAAATGACAAGAAACTGCAACAGCAACACATCTTTTAAAAACCAACGAGGTTATACATTACATAAGTTATTTAAGAACTAGAGGAACACATTCAATACCAGACATTTTTATAATTTAGGTAGTCATTAATCTTATAATAAGTTTTTTTAAGTACATAAAGTAAGCTTCACATGAGCTTTAAATTTATTTTTTGACAAATTTAAAATATTTCTGGGATTTTATTTACCTTTACATATTTAATTTTTACTACCTCGTTAACTCACGCCTGTGTGTAAAAGGGGGTAGACAGAGCCACGAATAAGAAGATAAATAACAGATCTCAGATCTCATTTCATGAAATGGTCATATTTAATAGAATATCACTCATTGGCCACAAAATGATGTAGTTTGGCCAGATCAAATGAGCACAACGCACGTACTTGTACGGGGTATAAGTGACATCGTAACGAATACTGAGGGGTTATGTTCAAATTATCTTACTGATTGAAACTTCAAAAATCAGCTATCTATTAACTTTTAACCTATCACAAAATCAACTCATATTTATTCTTATAAAATCAAATTTTCATTCGGCAAGTAATCAGTCTGATAATTAAGTAATTATAAATGCGTCCCCGCGTCCCCACCAATATCATAAATGTTTTACATTTCCGATTGCTATTTATGAAATGTATAGATTCCCTAGGAAATGTGTAATCTGTAAGTATAATATAATTATTTCACACATTTCCGTGCAGTTTTAGGAATTACATACAATTCCTTGAGGAGCTCGGTGACGCAGCGGTAAACGCGCTCGGTCTGCGATTGTTGAAGTTAAGCAACATTCGCAAAGGCCGGTCATAGGATGGGTGACCACAAAAAAAAGTTTTCAGCTCGAGCTCCCCCGTGCTTCGGAAGGTACGTTAAGCCGTTGGTCCCGACTGTATTAGCAGTCGTTAATAATCACCAATCCGCACTGGGCCCACGTGGTGGTTTAAGGCCCGATCTCCCTATCCATCCATAGGGAAGGCCCGTGCCCCAGCAGTGGAGACGTTAATGGGCTGGTGATGATGATGATACATTTCCTAGGAATTGTATACAATGACGGATTACATACATTTCCGTTAACATTTATAGACATCCTAACAATATAACTATCTATCATATTGTATCCTCGTTCGTCTGAAGAATCCCCAGCTGTCCACACAGACTCCATCACGATGTATAAGGTAGATATAAAACTACACGGACATTCTTCCAATTATAACACAAGCTGACGACTAAACCCGTCGTAGTCAGAGGTACATCCATCACAAGATGAACTAAGTACCCACACCTCACCGAGCTTTCTGTTATACCAACGTGATAGGCTGAGCCGTGTTGCCGTATATAATAGACAAGCCAACTGCGAATAAAATTTTTCGACAGGAAATTTCACTTGATATCAACTCAGAATCATG
The DNA here is from genome assembly GCF_024362695.1 of Pectinophora gossypiella. Classification (NCBI taxonomy): domain Eukaryota; kingdom Metazoa; phylum Arthropoda; class Insecta; order Lepidoptera; family Gelechiidae; genus Pectinophora; species Pectinophora gossypiella. The sequence goes on along the minus strand of NC_065428.1, from coordinate 1,431,149 downwards.
CTCTGAAGCATACCCCTCAGTATTCGTTACGGTGTCACTAACACGCGTAGCTACTTGTACGGGGTGAGAGTGACATCGCAACGAATACTGAGAGGGATGATTCAGTTGATTATTCTGAGTTAATATAAAGTGGAATTTTCCATCGCAAAAGTATAGAATTGAAAATAATTTAAATTACTTAAAGAAAATTCCACTTGATATTAACTCAGAATCATTCAGGCCATGATTGAGGGAGATCATTCGGCTCATGATTCTGAATTAATATCAAGTGGAAAATAAATTTAAAAAATACAATAAAGAACATGAATTTTGCAACGGATTATTCAATTTGATAAAATCTCAGAACAAAAAAAAAACAAAAAAAAATTCACAAAACAATTAGGATCCTTCCATATCATGGCCTGAAGCATCCCCCTCAGTATTCGTTACGATGTCACTAACACCCTGTATTAGTCCATACGAATACTTGTCCCAAATAAACGTATTATCTATCTATCTAATAATAAAAAAAATGTAGCATTACATTCGCGGACGACCATCCGTGTAGTCCGCGTGCACCCTTAACAACTTCATCAATGACTTTCTGTTACTAACCGCTCGCGTTGCTAGGCAACCGTACGTTGATCTCGCTTCACCATTCTAGATACTTAAACCCACTTATTGAGGGTTCCGTAGGAGGCGGGACCTTGATTCATAGTTATTTTATTGAATTTGGTCACCAGAAATTCTGTACCGTCGGCGAAAAGTAATACAAATCCAAAATTTCGTGTTTTGAGAAAATCGAGTTTAAAGTTAAAAAAAATTTTAGCTCGTGACTTATAAGGAATAATGGAACAGAAGTTAGACGTGTCGATAGGTGAAGATGGAAGATTTCTTTTCTAATATTTAGTTATATTTAGAACCTAAACAATAATGGTAGAGGATCAAAATAAATTACATGTATCAGTTGACACTAACTTTTATACTGTGTAAATTGATACAAGTCTACTTATACCTTTTTACACACATAACTACTCAGAAGTCATTGTTGATATATCATATTTCAATTAATAATGTAACAGTCTTATAGTACAGAAAACAGAATGTCTTGGAAGAAAGTTAATTTTATAAAGTCATAGAAAGGCAAAATTCTATTTATTTCCTTTAAAAAGTAAAGAAACGTAACTTATATCAATTGACACAAACGATAAACTATAAAGAATTTGTGTCAAGTGGTACGTTTATATCCCAATGAGTTAGTTAGAGGTACATGCATCGCAAGATGAACTAAGCACCCACACCTCACCGAGTTTTCTGTTAGACCAAAGTGATAGCAGTATCGCCGTCTATAATGGTCCAGCCGAGTGTTAGTGAAAACTGCACTTAAGTTAAATTAATAACTCATTGGTGCAATTTCGGTTCGGAAGTGTGACTTTGTGGGACTTAACCCGGGGGCTTAGTACCGTAAGCACACGACACTTTGTCGCCGCGACAGAGGTCATCTGTCTCTTTCTGTGCAGTACAGCGAGCGTGCAGTATTTAAAATATCCGGTTTTTTTTCTATCATCATCATCATCATCAGCCGTTGTATGGGACATACCTAATAGTCTACCATTTATGGTCAGTCACATCTCTAGCGCGAGCAAGCCAACGCGTCTCAATGTTTGGATCTTGTAATTTAATTAATATCCTAAGTAATACAGTTCATTCAATTGTTTGTGTGGGGTTTTATTGAAATTACCAGCGCTCCCTACAGCCGTATCCCACATAAATATTACTATACAATGCCACGGGACCTTCATTGCGCGTGTCCGATTCGCTCTTGGCCGGTTTTTATACCCACTTGTGCTAAGAATCGGCACGAGTTTGGGATTATGGGTTTAGGCAGGATAGTATCCGAAACGGCTTTACCAGACAGTTTGTCTATAAAGATGTTTCATTTTATGCCAGTTTTATTTTTATTTTCATCCGGCGAGACCGAAAGTGGAATAATGGCTACTTATTTTGTCGGAATCGTTTTATAAGACAAAAGATATATTGAGAAAATGGTGAATATATTTTTTCCTTTTTTTTTTGATGGACTGACTGCTTTAGCTAAGACAGGTTGACTTACTGCTTCTAGGAAGTATTGGGTCGTGTACTACGTTTAAGATAATTTATGGAATTCTGATCACTAAATAAAGACAGATCTAAAACTAATGAAAAACATTTTCTTCTTTCTATGTTACTTATTTATGAAAAGTTACATAGAGAAAAAATGTTTTCATAAATCTTTAATATATAAAATTATATTTTAAAAATAGAATAAGTAACTAATTTACTTACTTAAAAAAAATACAGAAATAAAAAATATATTAAAAAGCATTTAATTTCAGGCGATGCCGTAGAGCAACACGGAACTCCGCGGCGAAACCCATAAAAACTTAAATAAAATTATTTCTGTCGTTCTATTTTTAAAATTCTAAAGAAGATGGCATTCCATCGATATGACTGGTAAGACGACATATTAGCACATTACCGTGCTCAATTATTTATTACTTATCAGTCACGTTGTAAATATTTTATAATAATAATTATTATAATTGTCAGGATTAATTATCGTTTACAATGAGATAAGAATAAGATTAATGAGCATGCAGTTCACGCCCCATTGATAATTTTACTACAGACTTATCGCGTAGTAAGGTAATGCGTATAATACATACTAAATTCACGTTGAATTCACTATTAGAGTGGGCAGAGCTAAATAAAATCATACGTTGTGCATCTGCTCTCCATTTAGATTATACTGGGTGTTAGTGACATCGTAACGAATACTGAAGGGGATGATTCAGACCATGATTCTGAGTTAATATCAAGTGGAATTTTCTGTCGCAAATTTTTAGTTGTTTTAAATTATTTCCAATTCTATACTTTTGCGACAAAAAAAAACACTTTCTATTATTATTTCAAAATCATAGTCTGAATTCTGCCTTAACGTTTTCGTTACGATGTCACTAACACCAGTATAACATATGGACAAACTAAGGCGACGTCGCCAAATAATTTATATTGATATGACATCGTTGCCAAAGCTTTGCCAGGTGAGTTAAGCTATATATTATACACACATGTACACACTCAGTTGCTGGCGATGTCGCCATGGCGTCCTCGTGAGTTGCGGCCCTTTAGCGCGTGCCATAACTAACAATGCGTTATCAATATTGTATTTATCTCAGAGTTCGTCACTTCATTGTCTCTTATTGTTTTTAGTTACTTTGGATTACTTTATTATCTACTGTGTTAAATATAGAAGAATAAACACTTAGTATTATATGCTCTGTGATAAACACTATTGTTATGCGTAAAGACATATTTATATGTACCATTTCCATGCACGATCTGCTCTGAACCGGCGTGCGTGTATGAAACGATTGATGAATGAGGAGGAAGGAAGAGAAGTGTGTCAGGATCGAAGCAAATGGAATTCCATAGTCTCTGCTTACCCCGGTGGGAAATAGGCGGGAGTTTATGTACTATTAAACAGAAACGACTAATTCAGTATAATTATTGATTATATTTCAATAAGATAACAATTTACAAGCGTCTCAAAGTACGTAAGCTAGTGTTGTGACGTTTATGAGCATAGTGATGTATCAGTCGATATTAGGTAGATCGATTCTTTTCTATCTAAGAAAGAAAGAAAGAAAGAAACATTTATTACTTCCGGACACCACAGACACAGACAGACAGGTACATTACATTTAACACAGGACAGAAACCACACGGAAATCAATAAGTACATAGACAAAAAAAAAAGAATATACCAAAACAAAAAAAAAACAAACCAAAATCATAAAAACAATAATAATAAAACTAAGTATTCTAAATGCAACGCACTGACGGCCCGATCATCTGCGGTGGAGTCCGGAATAAAAGGACCTCGCTCAGCATAAGTCGCGTCGTGAGCCACGACGCTGGTATTCTGCGGGCCCTGCCGAGTGAGGCCACGGACATCGCGGTATATACGTATATATCTATCAGTATGTATGTATATATTTCCATCATCATCAATAAGAGCCACTTGTCAGTGTAGCATTTTCCATTCCAGTCTATCAAAGACCAATTCCTTGACTTCCCTATAAGACACGACGTTAACCTTTTCTTTAATCTGTTCCATGTAAGCTCTTCTTGGTCATGTATGTATGTCTTCTTGGTTATTTATTTCCATATATCAAAATTTTTTCTCATGTGTGTGTGGTAGTGAATGTTGGGTATGACATAAGAAGCATAAAAATTGCCGTAGAAATGCGGTCGTTGCGTAGCATTAGCGGTGTTAAATTGAGTGATAGAGTGAGAAACAGTGTGATGTGAGAGAGATGTGGTGTAAAGACGATATAGTGACTAAGATTGAGAAGAGAATGTGAAGTTGGTTTGGACACGTAGAGCGGATGAAGGATAATAGCATTTGGTTGGTGTTAGGGCTGGCTGAGGAAGACCTAGAAGGACGTACATTGACCAAATTGGAGATGTCCTTAGAAAAGGTTCAATAAGATCTATTCTTAATCGGCGTGCGTGTATGAAACGATTGATGAATGTGGAGGAAGCAAGAGAAGTGCGTCAGAATCGAAGCAAATGGAATTCCATAGTCTCTGCTTATGTATGTCCATGAATCTCGGTGTAGAATTATTATTACGTCCCGCTTAGGAACGGTACTGAAAAGTATCGGCTTGCGAAGGATGTAATATACGATCCTGACGACCCGATTGCCTACTAGAGTAATTGTCCCATAGAGGCGGCCAATCTGCTCACGACAACAAACACTAACCCAGATACCGACCCCGCCGGCGTGGTCGTCGATTCCTCATTCAGCGCTTATCGCTATCGACCCACATTCTTTCCAAAATCCTATCAGATGACGCTCTGAACTGAGATTCGCTCCCAACTGGGCATCCTCAGACCTGTTGTCTTAAATTTTGTACCGAGTGAAAGCCCTCAGCGCTTCAAATTCGTCCGGCCAATCACCGTGTGAGAGCCTTCAGCGCTCCGACGCGACGAGCATTTGTCCGACCAAGTAGTTAATGCCATACGCGGCAAATCTACAATAAGGCACGTCAAAAAAAAAGTCTGGCCAAATAGTTAATGCTAAATCTACAATAACTAATTTAAATAAAAAGGTAAAAAAATATAAAGAATCACATCTCTTCACAGATACGGTATAAAGGTGTATTATATCGTATCTGGGCAGATTATACAACATAATATTCTGTGCCTACTAATAATCTAATAATAATAATCTAATAATAATAATCTTTATTGAACATAGGCTTACAATTTTACATTAATAAAAATATAGACAACTATAATAAGACCAATTACTCTAGATATACTTATTTTATCTTTATTGATTTCATGATAGGCAGAACTGCGTCTCATCATTAATTCAAAAACCATTACTTTCTAGTTCTTTCTTGGACATTATGTAACAAATGAGAATACAATGCTGAACTGGAAGCGCTTTCATATACAGGGTGTTAGTGACATCGTAACGAATACTAAGGGGGATGATTCAGACCATGATTCTGAGTTAATATCAAGTGGAATTTTCCATCGTAGTATTCATGATAGCAGCGCGATTCACTTCTATGCAGCAGCGCGAATAAAACCACACAAATTCGAACGAATATTATGTTTATTATGTAAGTAAAAAAATGCACTTTTAGGTAACTAGTAAAGTAATATATAAATCTCGGAGTTAACTAGTGTGAAGGTTGAAATTGCTTTGCAATAAGTTTTACAATATTAGGTTCGGTTTCACTCAACACGCATCTCATGTCATGCTCAACATTCAGACGGTTTCTGGCTTTTATTTTTAATGTAACAAGAGTTTTATTTATTTATTTATTTATTTTATTTATTTTATTTAAGGAAAACCAACAGTTATAAAATACAGAAAGTAGACAAAAAACATAACAGTTGAAAACTAATTACAGGTTTCCACTGATAATCTTAAACTAGTAAAAATGATATTAGAGAGTTGTGCACAGGCAAATTAAAGTTAAAATAAAGAACATAAAAAGAAGATTAGGCATCAAAAAACCTTTGACTGAGTAATCTCCTCGCCGCTGCAAAACCGTTCTAATACTATTTCGTGACATACCGTGTTACCCCTTAGAATCTCCGTTTTACCCCTGAGGGGGTAATTACCCCTAGGTTAGGAACCACTGCCCTATATAATATATTTATATATCCTTTCCAGTCGTATTCGGCCATGACAACAAGTCTCCAAAAAAAAAAAATACAAAAAATACAAAATACTTTATTTGTAGAAAACCAATACACTATTATAGGTGATTGGAGCCTCTTTTTAAGCGTAGCGCCTGTATCAGGAGACACCGCTCTTCCCGAGAAAACACATTGTAGGTACTACAAATAAGTAAAACAAACAACCAAAAGTAACTTACATACTATAGGTAACAAATGCGTGAAAAAAAATGCGCGACAGGTGACGTCACGAACGTCGTGTTACCGTGTTCACGTACCCGTTGCTGTATCAAAAAGAAATATAAAAACCGTGTATTGTGCTATCAAATCATAATAAACATAAACTTACCAAGTTCATAATCACCCTTAATTGTGGACACAGTGTTCAGTGCAGTGTATACACCAGAAAAACCACAATAAATATTCACTATCAATAACATTTATTTATTCACGGTCGTAATCATAAACTTAATACAAAAAGTACCGTCAAAACAAAGTACAAACATAAACAAACAGGCATCTATTGGCGAACATTGTCACTACTAGACTATCAATATGGTTGGGTCAAAGTCCAAGTGCGGTGCGTGCGGGAAGTTTCTGGCTAGTGTATATAGCGTTAATTGCGCATGCTGCACAAAGCTGTACCACCGCGCGTGTGTCGGCTTGCCTGCTGGCGCGGTTGCAGGTCGGACTTGGAAGTGTCCTGAGTGCACATCCAAAGTCCCGAGGGCAAACCAGGATAGCACCCCTGTAAGAGCCCCTGTCGTGTCACCACCGCTTCACCAGTCGTGTGAGGAGAGCCCACAGGCAGGACCTACATTGGACACTACCATCACAGAGTTCCGGGAGTCCGAGCTAGCTCTGGAGTTTCGGCAGTTCCGGGAGGAAATGCGGCAAACGCGTGGCGAGATTCGTGCATTCCGACAGGATATGCAGGAGCTCAGGATGGCGGTCGGTGCCTGCGATGCGCGTCTCGACAAGCTGGAGACTCGCCTGATGGAGTTGGAGCAGAGGAAGGGTGGGGAGGCTGGTGGGGTGGTCAAGGCGCTGGAGTCTACAGTCGCCCAACTAAAAATGGAGCTTAACGATAGGGACCAGGAGCTCCTGTTAAATGATGTGGAGCTATCTGGTATTCCAGAGATAGGTGGAGAAAACCCTGTCCACCTGTTTACTCTTTGCGCTGCCAAGCTTGGTGTGACGTTGGACGAGCGTGAAGTGGTGAGCTGTGCCCGGGTGGGAGTCACCCGCGCGGCGGAGCGGGGAGCAGCGCCGCGGCCGCGCGCCATCGCCGTGCGACTAGCTCGCCGCGCGCCCCGCGATGCGCTGCTACGAGCAGCGCGCGTGCGCCGCACTACCACCACCGAGGGGCTCGGCCTGCAGGGTGCCCCACAACGATTTTACATCAACGAACGATTGACCAAAACTAATCGCCACCTTTTCTACCGGGCTCGCGAAGCAGCAAACCGGTTGGACTGGCGGTTTGTTTGGTCAAGAGACGGGAAAATATATTGTCGTCGAGCGTCTGGATCCGCTGGACACCGAATCCGATCGGAAGCCGACATTCTATCGGTTTTTGGTCCCGGCTACAGCAAGGAAGAAGCCGTTGTTATGAAGTAACGATATTTTACGGTTGTACTGAATGTATTTTGCTGTCGTTTACTAGTGTTCATTGTTTACTGTCTGTTTGTGTGTTTATTGTATCTTTACAAAGTCGTTATGACTCATTTGGTCAGGTGGGGATATCCGAGCGGATTGAATGGAAAATTATTCTTTATGTTTGTTCTTTGCTATTATATCGTATATGCCTAATATCACTTAATTTATACTATATACAAATAATATCATTATACATTTATTACATACATGTTCATACCCACACAAGAAACAACACAGCAACACTACATTTGAACTACGCTACAAATATATTAACACGATCAACTCTAATCACACTCCTCATTATTATTGATGAATATGGGTATACCACCGGTTTAATGTGTTTAAAATGATTGTAACACGCAAATTAAAAGTTGGTTTGTTTAATGCTGGCTCTTTGGGTACGGGACATGACGAATTTCTAGTGGCTATGGACCGACACGACGTAGACATAATGGCTATTAACGAGACGTGGCTGAAGGAAGGCCGGGAGGGGTGCGCCCCCGCCGTGCCGGGCTACCGACTGCGGCACGAGCCGCGGCCGCCGGGCAAACGCAAGCGCGGTGGCGGCGTTGGCTTCTACATACGCCGCGGCATCTCCGCCCGCGTGCTGCCTCACCCGCCGTCTGGTTGTGTCGAGCAGATGTGGCTCGCTATTACAGTTAACGGAAAAAAGTCGTTATAGGCACCGCATACCGCCCACAATGGGTAACAGTGGACTTGATTTTGGGGGCGCTGTCCGAGTCTGTGTCTACATTTTCGTGGAGTGATCATACAGTACTGCTTGGGGACTTCAATGTCGATATGTTGGACGTCGCTGATCGAGACGGCTCCGTCAAGAAGTTAAATACTTTCCTAAGCTGTTACAATTTAAATCAACTTGTTATTGAGCCAACACACTTCACTGGCCACAGCGAGACTCTCATTGATTTGGTCTGTACAGATGTAAAGGGGAGCTCTGTTGATGTCTATTATGTCCCCGAACTAGGAAGACATGCATTCCTTACATGTTTAATAAATATCCCCAAATGTAAACCCGCGCCATGTCGAATCACGCGTAGGTCATTACGGGACATCGATCTGAATATGTTCAACAAAGATCTGTCATCGTTATATTGGACCAACGTTAGTTCTTTAACAAATGTAAATGACATGGTCACCATCTACAGTGAAATGATTTCATACTTGTTCGATATCCATGCTCCCGTCAAAACCGTATCAGTAAAGTGCGAACAGTACCCGTGGATAACGTATAACATAAAACTTATGATGAAGAAGCGGGACGAGGCACATACCAGGGCTCGACTTACTAAGCAGGAAAACCATAAAAAATACTATAAAGATTTAAAAAAGCTAGTGAGTGAGGCATTGTATAGGGAAAAGCAGGCATACTACGAACATTATATTAACTCCACTGAAAATGACTCGCGTACGCTTTGGAAACATATTAAAAAAAATGTGAGAATTAAAAGTAGGCCCGAATTGCCAGCAAATATTTTCAAGGACTCAAACGAAATAAATAACTATTTTCTAAATGTACCCGGTAGCGATAATGTAAAAATATCCCAATTGACTTATTTTGAATGTCATCAATGTGTGTCCGACACATTTACTTTAAGCCAGGTCACAGAAAGTGATATTATGAAAGTCGTCCGTAATATTAAAACGAATGCTGTTGGAATGGATGGTATTTCGCTGGATATGCTACTGCTTACCCTGCCTGATACGTTGACTGTGATTACCAATATAATTAATTGCTCAATAGTAACAAATACGTATCCTACATTATGGCAGAAGGCATTGGTAAAACCGATACCAAAATCTTCAAATGCCACAGAATTGAAAGATCTTCGTCCAATCAGTATCCTACCATGTATGTCCAAAATATTAGAAAAAGTAGTTGCCTCGCAGCTTACAAAATTTCTGGAAAAGAATAACATACTACCGTACGTACAGTCGGGGTTCAGGAAGGGATATAGCACCACGACTGCCTTGCTACATGTTGTAGATGATATACTGGCTGCGCGTGACAATGGTGAGGGGACTCTGCTGACTCTGCTGGACTTCTCCAGGGCTTTCGACTGTATAAATATTCCAATGCTATTGTCGAAGCTACACTATTACGGATTTAGCATAGACAGCATAAAGTGGTTTAGTAGCTATTTTGAAAACAGAGCCCAAATTGTCGAATTGTGCAACGAGGACGGTTCATCTGTCAGGTCGGACTCTAAAACCGTCAAAAGGGGAGTTCCGCAAGGATCAATACTGGGTCCTCTTATGTTCATTATTTATAGCGCCGATGTGGTGAAACAAATAAAGAACTGTAAATTCCACGTTTACGCCGACGATATACAGATTTACACTTCATGTAAGCCTTGTGATACTCGTCTGGCGGAAATTAGACTAGAAGAAGACTTAGAACGTGTTGCAGCATGGGCAGAAGCGAACACCCTAGTACTTAACGCAAGTAAAACGAAGTATATGATTCTTGGAACTAAACAACAGATAGACGGTATTACGCGTCAAGGGTTGAACGTTAGTATTCGGGGCGAAGTGGTACAGCGAGTGTCGGAATCGCGAAACCTAGGGTTGCTAATGGACGAAGAGTTACTTTTTGAAAAGCACATTACGAATACTGCTAGCAACTGTTTTTACAGACTGAAAGTAATGTACCAAATTCGAGAATATTTAAGTACTCCCATTCGAATCAAACTATGCGACTCTTTAATTCTCTCTAAGTTTAATTATATGGACGCTGTGTATGGGCCTCGGCTTCTGGCGCGCTCACAAAAACTGGTTCAGAGAGTACAGAATGCTTGCGCTAGATTCTGCTTCAAAATTCCTCCCCGCACACACGTAACACCTTACATAAACAAGGCTAGAATCCTAAAAATGAAATATCGCAGACAGTTTCATTTTGCAACGCTGATGTTCGGAATAGTTAATTTTAAATTACCGCCATATCTTGCGGACAAACTAGTTTGGTCCCGCGACGTGACTGCTGCCAGGACCCGTGCGTCGTACTACTCACTCGCGGTGCCTCGTCACCGCACCACCGCTTTCCGGGGCAGTTTCAGGTTCGCCGCATCCAAGTGCTGGAACGATTTGCCGCCGCCGTTTCGTAGTCTGAAAACAATTTACAGCTTTAAATCAAAGTACAAATGCTATCTCCTAGATATGCAACTATTAAGCTAATTAATATTTTACCTAATTGGTTTCGACACGTCAACGTGGCGGAGTCCTCCTAGCGGGCTGGATGCGGCGACACAACCTTTGTCATGATTATTATTATTTTCCTTCGGGTAATGTTTGCATGGTCTGAAAAGTAATCGCAATGTTATACACAGGCTAAATTATGTTATCCGTCAATCAAAAACAAAAAGTGCGTGCTTATTCAATATAAGTGGATAGTATAGGTAGGTACTTTAAGCATAAAACACTATATTTTGTTTTGGCTTACCTCATGGATTGTTTATTGGGGTTTTCAAACGACTGCACGTTTCTATTATTTACTATGGATGTTGTTGAGTGTATTGGACGTAATTTATTGTTTCTAATTTGGTTAATGTATAATATTTGCTTTATTTGATTCACTTTATTTTTTCTTTTTAATTAATATACGCAATTCTATTACAAATATATAATCTCGCTTTACTTTAGGAACACGTTGTGCCCGTTCGGCGGCGCGGCGGTCGAATGGAAAAAAAATATTTTGTTTGTAAGTACTAGTAGTAACCAAACTACTTTACCGACCGAGCTAGAATCGGGGTGCGGCGCGCGCGATATACATATAGGTTCTAACACAGACAGACTACACAATACACATTCATGGAATTCGTATTTGTTTATATTATTACATTTGTTTACTAGTTTTACCTATATTAATAACTTTCTTTTTTATTCTAACCTTAAGTATTTACGTATACATCTTTGCGATAATATTTGTCTATGTACACTCTAATTCTATTAAAATAATTTGGTATATATTATAAAGTATATTTTGGAATTGAATTGGAATATATACACCATTAACACATGTTTATGAAATACGATGTTCGTGCGTCACCCAACAGGGTCCACATAATATCAGCGTCGTGGTTCACGCCGCGACTTGTGCTGAGTGAGGCCCTTTTATCTCAGGACGTCCACCACCACCTTATGGTCATTTCGACAAACATCCGTCTTGCTTTTTTGTAATTGTTTTAGTGGAAATTTGATATGATGTTGTTGTCTTTTTTTTTGTGAGTGGCGTCCTTTTATAATAAACTTTTTCTATTCTATATTCTATTCTATTCTATTCTATTCTATTCTATAAAAAGCTTCGGAAGGCACGTTAAGCCGTTGGTCCCTGTTACTGATGTAAGATGCGCTCTTGTATGGCTGACGTAACCAGGATCGGTCGCAATGGAGGCCTACTGTGAACACCAAGGTGTATGGCTTTGAACAGAAACGTCGGGAAGAGCTTGATTCAAAACGCGACGAGCTGAAGGACCATCTGCGTCCATAACATATAACTATATCGGAGGTGTGCTGACGTGCAGTGAATGTGACCGTACGTTCACTGCTAAGATCGGCCCTATATAATATTACAATGGGGATTCCAAAGCTTCCTATTCTGACGTATACAGCTTCTTCCCATTAGGAATGGACACAATAAGATCACACGGTCTTGTGACACATTTTTTTTGTAAAGGAAGTATAATACATCAATTGCTGTGCTCATAAAAATGTCAAACGATTTCCTCTACCATTTTATATAGGCTGCGAAGTTAGCGGGTTCATAAGTGGTAGCGATTTAAATATACGTACAAAGTTGGATACAGTTGGTCAGTGATTTCTAATAAGCTTTTTATTAAAAGCCTCCGTGGTCCAGTAGTTGAGCATTGGGCTCACGATCCGGAGGTCTCGGGTTCAAATCTCGGTGGGGACTAGTTTAGTTCGGACATTACGTGCCTTCCGAAGCACGCACCGCTACGGAAGGCACGTTAAGCCGTTGGTCCCGGTTACTACTTACTGATGTAAGTATGTAGCCGTTATATGAGCCATATATGAGTTCAATAGTAAACCTGACACCAGGGTTGATGGGGTTGGTAATCCCACCTCACAACCCACACGATAGAAGAGAGAAGCTTTTTATTCCTATTTACCACTTGACAAAAGGTTGAAACTCGCGTACCTTTTATAGTCGAAATTATAAAAGCCTAAAAAGAAGTAAGCGTTTGAAATGCCGAGTACAATTTGAAACTGTGAACTACATACTCATTCTCAGTCAGAATTATGGCGTTGACAAAGCCCCAGAACGTCGATTCTTCTACGACCTCCGAAGTCCAGTGGTTGAGCATTGGTCTCACGATCCGGAGGACCCAGGAATCTCGGAGGGGACATACCACAAATATTACTTTGTGATCCCTAATTTGGTTAGGACATTATAGGCTGATCACCTGATTATCCAAAAATAAGATAATACATGCTTCTAAAGGTACGTTAAGCCGTTGGTCCCGGTTACTACTTACTGATGTAAGTAAGCAGTCGTTACCTGAACCTGAACCACTGTGACGTCATAGACAAACGTGATGAAATGACGGACTTAATAACGTTTTTCTTGATTAAAATTCATATTTAAATAAGTTAAGTTAAATAGAAAATGTTCTTCGTTAGTTTTAGATTTGTCTCTTTTGTATCAGAATTTCATAATGTATCTTGAACTTAGTCCACGACCCAATTACCACGAATCATAGTTAGTGTTCCTTCATCATCATCATCAGCCGTCTGACGCCCAGTGTTCCTTCAAATCCATATAATTATAGGTAGATCAAGTTACGAGTGTGTCGCGAGTGTCTGAATTTCTGCGAGATTATGAATGATGTGTGAAAATTAAATATGTTTTTATATTGTTTACACTTAAGTCCAGTCTTAAGTCACTTACGTGAGGAGCTCGGTGGCGCAGCGGTTAACGCGCTCGGTCTGCGATTGTTGAAGTTAATCAACTTTCGCAAAGGCCAGTCATAGGATGGGTGACCACAAAAAAAAAAGTTTTCATCTCGAACTCCTCCGTGCTTCGGAAGGCACGTTAAGCCGTTGGTCCCGGTTGCATTATCAGTTGTTAATAACCACCAATCCGCACTGGGCCCGCGTGGTGGTTTAAGGCCCGATCTCCCAATCCATCCATAGGGAAGGCCCGTGCCCCAGCAGTGGGGACGTTAATGGGCTGGTGATGATGATGATGAAGTCACTTAACTCCTCTGATGGACTGGGAGTAAAGAAAAAACATAGAATGCGTTCAGCTGCCTATCTTCCCGTGCAAGTCGTAAAAGGCGACAAAGGGCAGCGTCCTGTCGAACATGATGGATCATCTGTAAGAGCGATAGGCTGATCCCCTATCATCAAACGGTTTATCATTATCCACCTTAGGACTATGTATCAAAAGTAGCTGCAAATAGTTTCTTGATTATTTGTAGTTCTGCCCACCCCTTCGGGGAATACGGGCGTGAGTTTATGTATGTACATACATATGCTATGTTAATGTCTAATTATATTATTTTTTATATTCAAAGTTTCACGTCGCATTGGCGCTTCTGCACTGTAAAGTCTTGAAATTTAAATAATACATAAATAAATATGTTAGGATTCTTAGAAAATAAAGAGGTAAAAATCGCTGTTTTCCTAGCCACGAAGCGAAGGTCATCTCTATGACCGGACAAGGAAGAAATTACGATAAGTATCTACACTTCAACATATCTAGATTATGTTGTAAGGAAACCATTATACTCATAGTAACATTCTATAAAATATTCATTAGAAAAACTATGCTGGAATGAGCGATAAAAAAACATAGAACGCGTTCAGGTGTTAGCCATGTTGTAAACGGTTATGATAATCGACAGTAACAGTGGTAAAGATATGGGATTGACATATCACCTTATGTCAATTATAGATATACTGGGTGTTAGTGACATCGTAACGAATACTGAGAGGGATGATTCAGACCATGATTCTGAGTTAATATCTAGTGGAATTTTCCGTCGCAAAATTCATGAAATTTTGAGTTTTGTTTTTAATTATTTTCAATTCCATATTGTGCTTTTAGCTGCATAGAACCCAAATTTCAATAAAAAAAACAATAATGACAAATTATCGAAAATTTTCGATGTAATGGAGACAACAGCTGCTCGAACGGGTCAACGGCCACACGCACCGCGCCGCGCGCCCCGCTCCGCACGCCCCGCTCCGCGCGCCCCGCGCCGCACGCCGGCGGCGCGGCTGCGGCGCGGCGGCGGCGCGGCCTACAAAGTAGGCACTACGAACCGATCCTATTTCTTTCTCTGTCTATCGTAAATTATAAATTTATTTTATTCTTATTCTTAAATGGACGGATAATCAACAGGCATAAAATTTATGGAATACACGTCAATTTTAAGCAGAAATCTAAAACAACCGACAGAATTAAGTTACCAGCGAGATACCTTTTTGATTCGACCGGGTTATTCATTCATTTACTCATAGGAATCAGGGCCATTATCTACCTAAAACAGTTGAAACAGTAAATAATTATGAGATTAAACGAACTTACCTGTAAGTGAAGTTCTATCTCAATTATACGAAGCTCCTTGTTCGAGAGGTTTTAAACAGTGTAGTCTACGTCTTATGCTCCAGCATCGTCACAATTTTCAAAGCTCATATCCAAAGCTAAAAAAAAAGTTAGTTTCCCGCTTCCTGAACGCAGCTGTCAACTAATGTCATTATGTTTAAAGCATGTTTCATGGACAACTCCATCACCTGTGGAAGCTTTAGGGCGGGATATTAAAATTGAAGGGAGGGAGTCCTCTCGAACAAGGAGCTTCGTATAATTGAGATAGAACTTCACTTACAGGTAAGTTCGTTTAATCTCATAATTATACTCGCTCCTTGTTCGAGAGGTTTTAAACAGTGTAGATGTTCAAAGTTTAGTTGGGAATGAAACATTTAAATTGAAACGAGTACCAATAATATGATTATTCATTAGTGAATAAAGTACATTGTTATCACGAAAGCTAATTAAGCTGCCCATGACTTTAATCCCAATAAAGGCAGTGAGAGGCAAAGCCGTCGCCTGATAAACTCAGCGCGGCGTTCCACCAAACGTTTTGATATTATCATGTAAAAAACAATAAGAATAATAACTGTTCGCTAAACAAGTTTCACCAGTTCTCAAGAATGGAATCGATATTATGTATGTTATATAATATATGGTTATACTATACTGTACTAGAATAGATACATAGTTCTAAATAATTAAGTTGAAGTTGAGCGAGTACATTAAATACCTATTTCACATTACTATCAATTTCACAACAAAAGAACTACACAAGAACAAATTTCTGAATGAGCTCAACATCAAGATTGGCTATAAGAGCCTCACAGGGACCTCACCATAGAGCACATTTCCGAAGCTCTTGAACAACAACGATAGTTATAGTCGAAAGGACTGTGAGACTTCATCATATAGTATAACACTCATTTTTGGCATACCAAGGGCTACAATAATTATCAAAGTTACACATTATTTGTTTACATACATAAAAGAAGAAGAAATACATAAAGAAGAACGGGTAATAACGAGGGCACCCAGACACAAGATTGATTGTAACATCCTGTGCTAAGTTGGCAATTGTTGTCGACATTGAGTAGTTAAATGAATCCTAAGACAACATGTCAAATTGATTAGAGAAAATACAAATATAAGTGCAAGTAAGAATTTCGATACATTTATTCAAATGACCTTTTTCATTAAAATATTCAGAACCACTGAACTAAACTTTCCTCTTTATTATAAGATATTGTTAAATGAGGCTGAAAGTATAAAGAGGGGAAGTGCATTTACATTATATACTTGTGTGATAATTATCTTCGTAATAATTAAGATTTTGTTTTTATTAAAATAGATTACCTGAGCCCAAGTTATTGTGTATTACCTAATATCGACCATATGGGCTTGGTAATAATATTTAGTATATTTTTTTTTTTTTTTTTTTATGTGGTAATAATAAGTATAACTTGTTGTGAATTTTTTTCCTATTCCTCTATGCAACCTTTCACCCACCAATCAGATGATAGAACAACGTACACACAACACATTAACACACGTAACATTGTTTACGCAGCTATCTCTTTAGTGTAATAATTATTGAATTTGTTTTTAGGACAGTAATAGTGACGTCCTATTATTTACTGGAAAAAATAAATAAATGAATAAAACATATTTTACCCTTAGGTGTGCAGTTACATATAAGGATAACATTAATTTATTAATTATCGGTCGTGTAGGTATATTATCATCGTTCGTAAAAATCATCCTTTCCTTTAACCTAACTTAACATGATCCTGTTGTTTGCACAGGGATTCACTTCTCGTACCCATCCTGAAGATTTAATATGTCAGGTTATTTAGTGAAGGGACCTGCCTGATTTACGTTACAACACTAACCGAAAAATAAGATAAACATATATTTATCATGAAAATATTATTGTTACTTCTCCACTGCAGTTTGGTTCCGATTGATTAAGTGGAGGGACATTATTGTTGTAATTTTTATATTAATTGTAAACTGTGTTTTGGGCTGATCAGCAACAACATAATAATAAATCTACAACAACATAATTTAGAGAAAACGCTAATGGTGATGTAAGTTATATGTTACTAATGAACTATTTTTCCTTCCTTTTCACCTATGAGTTAATAATAAAAAGGGCAACTATTCTATCTAACCGAACTAGGTATCAATATTTTACAATTTCGAATGTAATACTTGAAGGAAATTTTCATTGAAGTTATAATATTATCAGGTAGGTACCCCAATTTATACTGAGATTAGTATTGTTATTCCTGATTAACAAAGACAGGATTTGAATCCCATGTCTTAATGATAATGCTAAAACTTTTAGTGATAGACATTCGGAATTAATTTTACCAGAATTTTGAAAAATATATTTGCTTGTGCAAATTTTCCCATTATAACTTTATAGGGAATTCTTCCTCCTCATGAGGTACTATTCTTAAACGGCCTTGCTGCCTGGGCCACTGTTGATACTAATGGCTGTGAGACTGCTAATACATCTGGTTGTAGCTCTGCTACTACTGCTGGCTGTAGGGCTGCTGGTACTGCTGGTTATAGCACTGCTGATCATGACTGGTTGCATCACTGCTTTTATTGCTGGCTGTGGGGCGGCCTGCTGATACTGTTCCTTGTGGGCTTTCTGTTCATGCTGTTGGCTGTGGGGCTGCCTGCTGATACTGTTGTCTCTGTTCCAAAGATCCTGTTGCTATCTCGTTTACTCACTCTTCGGGCAATGTTATTCATTATTATTTATGTGCTATTTGAATTTTATGATGTTGGTTGAAAGAATTTAATAGCAGTATTCTCTAACCATGTCTTGTGTACAGTTATCTCTTTTGAAAGTAATCTCTGACATTACATACTTTGATTTCTAGCACAGTTGAGGTTGATTAATAGAACAGAGGCTTTTAGGTTTTGAATTGTCGGTTATTTCTTCAGAATTTGTACTCTCATTATTTTATAATAATCAATTTGACATAATAGTCTATTGTTTCTCAGCATTAGTCTAATCTTGAGTTTCAACATGGGTAGGTAAGCCCCGACAATTCAATGGTTTATCTTCGATTCCTCAAGTGACAAACCAAACATGGAAATAAAAGTATAAAAAATAGTTGGTCTATGTTCTAGCTATCTACTAGCGTTTAGCAAAAGGCGATACTTGTAGTGGTAGCTTTATGTTATTTGAGTTGATACCATCAAGTCCATTGTCTATCCTCTAAGTGATAGCTCTAGGTATGGAAATGAGAAATAGGTATATATATAGCGCTTGCTAATGCCGACCATAATCGTGGTAGCTCTTATATTAATAGGGTTCATACCATAAAGTCCATTGTCTATCCTCTAAGTGATAGCTCTAAGTATGGAAATGAGAAATAGGTATATAGCGCTTGCCAATGCCGACCATAATCGTGGTAGCTCTTATGTTAATATGGTTCATACCATCAAGTCCATTGTCTATCCTCTAAGTGATAGCTCTAAGTATGGAAATGAGAAATAGGTATGTTAGCGCTTGTCAATGGCGACTTTCTTAGTGGTAGCTCTTACATTCATTGTGTTGATACCTTCAAGTCCATTGTCTATCCTCTAAGTGATAGCTCTAGGCATGGAAATGATAAATAGGTATATTAGCGCTTGGCAATGGCGACCTTCCTGGTGGTAGATCTTTTGTTAATTAGGTTGATACCATCAAGTCCATTGTCTATCCTCTAAGTGATAGCTCTAAGTAGGTATGGAAATGAGAAATAGGTATGTTAGCGCTTGTCAGTGGCGACCTTCCTAGTGGTAGCTCTTATGTTCATTGCATTGATACCTTCAAGTCTATTGTCTATCCTCTAAGTGATAGCTCTAGGTATGGAAATGAGAAATAGATATGTTAGCGCTTGTCAATGGCGACTTTCTTAGAGGTAGCTCTTACATTCATTGCATTGATTCCTTCAAGTCTATTGTCTATCCTCTAAGTGATAGCTCTAGGTATGGAAATGACAAATAGGTATATTATCGCTTATCAATGGCGACCTTCCTAATGGTAGCTCTTATGTGCATTGTGCCTTTAAGTCCATTGTCTATCCTCTAAGTGATAGCTCTAGGTATGGAAATGTAAAATAGGTATATTAGCGCTTAGCAATGATCTTAGTGGTTGATTTTTATGTTAATAGGGTTGATACATCGAGTCCATTGTCTATCCTCTATTGTGATAGCTCTAAAGGGAAACAAATAGTCTGTCTATTCTCTAGTCAGACAGTTCACTACTAGTGCTTAACTAGGTGACTCTCCAAGTGGTGTTCTCTTGTTGGTTAGGTTGGTACCAATAATCATCACCCATACGTTGGAAGCTTGAATTATAATAAGATTAGAGTAATTTGGAAGAAATTGCTTACTATAATAAGGCTATCTTTTGCCTGTACTCTCTTAACACTCTTTCTGTTTTTATTGTTAGGGTATATTATCATCATCTTATATAGTAAGTATCATTCGGAGAAGATAACATTATTAACACCACTTAACAGAGACTGTGAGAAGGGATTATGTACTGTTATAATATATATAATATCATTTTTAAGTATGGTTATCTTGTAGTAAACCAATTATAATCCTCTAAATGTTTTAAGTGTTATCTTGAATAAGTTATGTATCTTGTCTACCAATGGTGTAGATGACCTCTGTGATATTGAGTACTACTGTGTCATAGGTACTTCTTGATGAACAGGGTAAACATGAAGTGCTTCTGTCATCTAATTATCTGAACTTGTCAAATTATTTCCGAGTTAATTATTTACTTTTCTATGCCATTCTGCGGTTATATTTCACTGGTTCTCTTTGTTTTATAAAAAAACTGCTCATTTCATTCGCTGATAGTAAGTTATCAACCGCAACATAAGCCAAGAACACAATTACAAAAAGAAACAAAAATTTTTTTTTTTTTTTGACAGATGAAAATAAAAACGCGGCAATCAGGGACTGAAGACAAGGCTTAGGCCTATTTTGATCGTGATTTTCGAATATTAAATTACTAAAGTCAAGACTGTATAGTCCTGAGATCTTTGCCTGCCTTATATAAGGCGAATTTAAACAACATCAACATCGGAATAAAGTATAACTTTTAAATCACTGTTATAACACGAACACGATACAATTTTAATATTATTATTATTTCTGTTAATAAAACTAGTTACTTTTATTAGTAATAAGTACCAACTTAAGTTACTTCTTCGAATGTTAGGATTATAAAATTATAACCTCAAAAAAAAGTAATTTGTTTTCGACAATAAAAGGAAATAAATTGAATTGATCATAATTATATCTTCTCTTGTTTTAGTAGATGGATAATGTTAAGACTTACTAGTATAATCCACGTTTTGTTTTATCAAAAAGAACTTACGCTCGTCGTCATCCACATTTTTTCTTTGGTACTGTTTCTAGCTTTTTTAGAGAAAAAAGCACTTGATTATGTAAGTAACAGATTTTTCGCACTATATCAATCATGTTTTTGTATTAAATATTAGTTTTCAATTAGTTTATTTACGGAGGCGAATTGACGCGCCGGTGCACAAAAACCGTAATGACATTAGTTGACAGCTGCGTTCAGGAAGCGGGAAACTAACTTTTTTTTTAGCTTTGGATATGAGCTTTGAAAATTGTGACGATGCTGGAGCATAAGACGTAGACTACACTGTTTAAAACCTCTCGAACAAGGAGCGAGTATAATTGTATTCTTTGTTGTCATTAGAATAACTAACAACCAACTAACACAACCACCACAGATTAGGTAATTAGTTACCTACTATGTCAACCATCCACCAACTTAGTATGTAAGTACCTACGCAAAACCTCGCTACACAAAAATCGAGCGAGATCGCGTCTAGAATTGGGCGGACACTCCGCCAGAGTGTTGCCTATCGATATTCTATCGATACCTAGTTAAAAAAAAAACAATAGTAGGTACCTATCGATAGATCTTTTAGATCAATACCCATTATTGTTACAAAGCAAGACCTATCAGTACTATCGCTAGTATCGATCTAAATGTACTATCACTACTTTCGATAGTTTAGACAATTTTCAAGTTCAACAATTGATAATCTACCTATCGATAGTTCGGCAACTCCGCCGCGTAGGCAATGTCGGCATGTTCTAAGAAAAAAAATTGTCCGAGAGGAGTGATCTTATTTTTCTTGTTACATGTTGGTACCGTACCGAGGTACTAAGTACTAAGTTATTCGTGGTTTTAAATCTCATTGTTAAATCATCAGTAAAGAACTAATTAAACCTATCCTGTTCTGTGTACAATATTCATGTAACGGCTACGTGCTTACATAAGTACCTAGTAGACGGGAGCAACGACTTAACGTACCTTCCGAAGCACGGATCATTTTACTTTCGGACAATCAGGTGATCAGCCTGTAACGTCCCAACCAAAGGCCTTATAAACAGATTTTTGTGATATGTCCCCACCGGAATACGAACCCGGACCCTCCGCATCCCATCGCTCAACCACTGGACCACATAGGCCAAGAAGGTTCTAAGACATAATTAAAGGATCCTGGGACGCAAGACCTCCGAGTTAGGGCTTGTTTGATCTGTCTTGATGGATACTCGGACGTGAATAGCCTCACGGATCAAGGGCAACGCGCGCCAATAAAGTAGGCATTACGAACAGATACTAGGTATTTCTTTGAGTTGATAGGTATCAAGTGAAGTTTCCTGTCGCCAAATTCATAAAAAAAATAGATTTTTTTCAGTCCCATATTGTGTTTTAAGCTGCATAGAACGCACATTTAAAATAAACAAATAAAAATTACTAATTATTAAATTTTATCAATGTCATCAATAATAATAATAACGTATCTACAACTTCAGCTATGCGCAGGTGAATAGCCGGCGCACGGGTCAAGGGCAACGCTCGCCAATAAAGTAGGCATACGAACAGATACTATTTCTTTCTCTGTCACTTGCACCATAAACATACTTCTCTCTCTCTCTCTAGTCGTCGGCTCGACTCGGCCGCGGCCGGTGCGTCGTCGGCGCCCTTAGTCGGCGCCTTTGATGCTTTGCGCTAACGCCGCCGCCGCGCGCTTCCGCTCAGTCGAATACTAAGCTTGACCCGAATCGCGTGATGTTTTTCGAGGATATTTTTTTCGTGTTTGTGAGTGTTTGTTTCATTCTGTAAATGAGTAGTGTCGACTATGATGATAGATCATAGACCATTTACTGCGCAAAAGTATGGAAGATTGTTGATGTTTATTAAAGAGCAAGGTGTTGTGTTTGTGAGTGCGTGTGATACCTACCTACCGCGGAGGAAACGCGATGTTGCATACCTACGTGACGTGACATGTTCTAGGGTACCTACCTAGGTACTTCATCCGAAGGAATAACAATTAAGGTAAGGCAAGAGTAGGGTTTTTATTGTTAATAAGTTAGGAACGTTTTAATAACTGGTAGGTAGGTACCGTGCGTGAAAAATCGTGGCAGTAGGTGTTCTACTTCAACAAACAACATTTTTAAACGTTCAACCACTACTAAGCATCTAAATACAAGAGAATGAAAACTCCTACCTAGATATCAACATCGTATCTCGCACGCGTAACGTAGCCGCGCGTAAGTTTAGCGTCTGTGGGGCGCGTTGTTCGACTTACATTGCGGCACAGTAAAAATTGAAAATCTTAATTAAACATTTGCGACAAGAAAAACACCCACTATCGTTTTTAGTACAATAAAATAGGCGTTCCATTTTTTTTTTCGTTACGATGTCACTAACACCCTGTATTTATCTATTGTTTGAGGTTAACGCGGTTATCATCATAATTAAAACACATAATACCGGGTGCTTATATCCCTGAAGGGAGTCTCAAATCCCTCATTAACGCGATAAGAACCCGATATTATATGTTTTAATAATGACATTTTTATCGCTGGCACTGTTGTGTTTCTTACTTGCCAATACCAGACAGTATTTTAAATTTGTCAGAAAATTTTAAAGCTCATATGTAGCTTTAAAAAAGCTTATTATAAGATTACCTGAATTATAAAAATGCTTCGTATTAAATATGTTTCTCTAGTTATTAAATAACTTGTAAGTTATGTATATGTACATTGATTTAAAAGATGTGTTGCTGTTGCAGTTTCTTGTCATTTCTTCTCCTCAGCCATAACACCTTGCGAAATGACGTAGATTCAAAAATGTTAATTTGAACAGGTTTATCTATGACAATTACGTTGAATAAATGATTCTGATTCTGATTCTTGGCTAAGACCCTAGTTCCTTGTCATCCAGTGAATGTCTAACATAACATAATATAAGCTCACGACCATATCGCAACGGGGTAGTCAGAGGTACATCTATCGCAAGATGAACTAAGTACCCACACCTCACCGTACTTTCTGTTAGACCAACGTGAAAGGTGTGATGTATATTGAGCGCTTCGAGCAATAAACGATACGAATGCTATCTACGTAGATGGACGTCAAACGGCTATTGGTCGAAGCCCTCGATATAATAACGCCCGCACGCGGCGCGGTTGTCATGCAGACCCGGCTGATTTTCTTATACCTTGACCGTCTGAAATAGTATAGTATAGCCAATCCGCTTAATAGTAGAACAGTGTAGTAGTAGTTTTTTTTTATTCCAAAGGTACAATTTTTCTTAAAGAATTAATTTCGCCAAACTTATACCAGTTTGTTGGCGGGCGCTCTTATAACTAAATGAGTATGCACCTTTTGTTACTTAAAAAAAATTGCTAAATACTTAACAACTATTACAATGGTTTGATAATTGACCATACTACCTACACGATAAGAAAAAGATTACAATGCTTATGGCGTTTATACATCGATAATGAAAAGAAATAATAGGTAAAAGATTAAAGCAAAGATTCCTGTCAGTGAAAACTTTACTTAGATAAATTAAGTACTTATTCGTTACAATGTCACTTACACCCACAGTGTGATAAGACAGATATGTGGTGTAAAAGACGATATAGTGACTAAGATTGAGAAGGGAATGTTAGGTTGGTTTGGACACGTAGAGCGAATGAAGGATAATAGAATTGCAAAAGCGGTATATAAAGCAAAAGTTGATGGTAGGGTTGGCAGAGGAAGACCGAGAAGGACTTACGGTGACCAAATTGGAGATGTCCTTAGAAAAGGTTTAATATGATCTACTCTGAACCGGCGTGCGTGTATGAAGCAATTGATGAATGTGGAGGAAGCAAGAGAAGTGTGTCAGGATCGAAGCAAATGGAATTCTGTAGTCTCTCCTTACCCCGGTGGGAAATAGGAGTGAGTTTATGTATATATGTGTATGTCACTTACACCCCGTACAAATAGACACAGGTAGTCATACAAGCAGGTATGGGTGAAAGTGACACCGTAACAAATACTGAGGGGGATGATTCAGACCATGATTCTGAGTTGATATATCAAGTCGA
The DNA here is from genome assembly GCF_024362695.1 of Pectinophora gossypiella. NCBI lineage: Eukaryota > Metazoa > Arthropoda > Insecta > Lepidoptera > Gelechiidae > Pectinophora > Pectinophora gossypiella. The sequence goes on along the minus strand of NC_065428.1, from coordinate 1,406,258 downwards.
ATCTCCTGTCAGAAAATTCATGAAAATTTTATTTTTCAGTTTCATACTTTTCCAATGGAAAATTCCACTTGATGTCAACTCAGAAACATGGTCTGAATCATCCTCTAAAGCTTTCGTTACGGAGTCACTAACACCCATACGTACTTGTACGGCTACCTGTAGGTACGTTCTTATAAGGGGTGTAAGTGACATCGTAACGAATACTGAGGGGGATGATTCAGATAATGATTCTGAGTTAATGAATAAATTGTACATATTTAAAAAAAAACTCAGAATCATGGTAGATAGATAGATAAAATACTTAAAATGGTCTGAATCATCCCTCAAAGTTTTCGTTACGATATCACTAACACCCTGTATAGCGACGATCATCATCATCATCATTGGCCACAGCATCTATCGTAGATGATTGTTGCAGCACTTGTGAGTCTACGGGTTCCCGCAGCGCCGCCGATGGCGACGATATGTACATTATAATAGAGTGTTTATTTTATTATATTAACTTTAGTTTACTTTTAGGTATGTATTTCTTGTTGCACGATTCCGCATTCAAGTTGTTTGTAAAAATTTTGTTTCCTGGTTGCCTGGAAGAAATTGCTCTAGGGCAATAAGGGCGCCACGAGTTGTATTGTATTCATGTGTTATGTCTGATTGTTGTTGTTTTTTTTTATTTAACTTATAATGTATATAAACTTATAATGTATATAATAAACCGCCTTGTAAAATGTCAGCACTTCATTATATCCTGTTTTAGAAATTGTTTTACTTACTATTTTCAAACAGTGATGTGTTTTTATTTCAACAGTATTTCTTTTTCTCTCTGTATTTAAGAGCTGCGCTCTTGTCGGTGGAGTAATCGCGTTCAATACTTCATTGACAGGGCGTGTAGAACGGTGGTTACCCCAATTTCTTTTTATTTATTATTTATATCCATTGTTATTAATTATATTAGTTTTCAGTGCAATAAAGTAACGGCCTCTGTGGTCCAGTGGTTGAGCGTTGGACTCACGATCCAGAGGCCCCGGGTTCGAATCCTGGTGGGGGCATATCACAAAAATCACTTTGTGATCCCTAGTTTGGTTAGGACATTACAGGCTGATCACCTGATTGTCCGAAAGTAAGATGATCCGTGCTTCGGAAGGCACGTTCAGCCGTTACTGATGTAAGTGAGTAATCGTTACGTGAGCCATGTAAGGGGGCCTTTGGCGGCTCAATTATAACCCTGACACCAGGATTGATAAGGTTGATATTCTACCTAAAAATATCTTTATTCAGTAGGTAACATAGTTACACTTTGAATCGTCATTTTTTACATAACGAACGTCTCATCCGCCTAAAACTACTGCAGCTTCTCACAACCTGTAAAGCCGGGGAAAAGAAGCTGCAAGAAAAACCTCGGCACAGGGCCCTAGACGTTCTTTAAAAAAACCCATACGATAAGAAGAAGAAGAAGTGCAATAAAGTATAATTTGATTTGATTTTGATTTGATATGGTGTTCGAGACGGCCTAACCTAACCTAACCTAACGGTTATCGAGAATGTCAGACATTCAACTGCTAGTAGCGTTTCCGTTTTACAATCGTGAGATCAGACGTCGAGACAGATTTATAAGTAACATACTTAAGGAGAAGCCTAAGCGCTTGTTTCGCGACAGATAAAATAAACTCGCGCCCATGTCTCTGACAGGGTGAACAGAGCAAGAATCAAAAGACTACTTTGGGTAATATAATGGTGTGTTTTAACTCATACCTACAGATATCTATATAATATTATATATCACTAGCCTTCGATGTCCCACTGCAGGGCAAAGGCCTCTCTTCCTTTCTTCCAATTTTGATTTGATAGAAATATGCCGTCTGATACAAACAGATATCTAAGGGTGGTATTAATAAAGTAATCTCAGCTGAGACTGCCCTTAAGATCATGCTCAACTCCCTGTTTTTATATAAGAACTGTCACATTGACATGACCTTGAGGGCAGTCTCAGCTGAGATTAGTTTATTAATACCACTCAAATAGTCGCCTTATGACCTAGCGAGAGCCTAGGTCCTAGGCTCTAGGAGAGAATTTGATGAAGAAAACCACAATTTAACTTAGAATGGACACTTAAACGCAGCTCCATAGCAACAATGTAACCAAAGAGTATCGAGAAGTGCGATAATAGTAGTTAACAAGTCACAATTTCACTCCCTCAATTTATTTTACTTATTTGTACACAATAGGACAAGCAAAGGGAACGTACGAAGACAACAGACAGTACAGGCAAGCTTATCTCTATAAGAGATTTCTTCCAGCTGACCTAAATGCTACCATAAAGGCCCGAAATACTAAATCTCAAGTTTAACCAGCAGGGCAAATTTAGTACTATTTGGTACCTAAACTAAAAATGTAGTACCTTCCTCATTCAAAAGATTTACACGTTAAACTGTGGTCTCGCCATCTTGGGACTTTCACAGCCTGTCATCTGTAGGGCTAACATGCGCAATTTAATTAAAATAATAATAAGTTCGACATTTTATCAAGTTTTTCTATGATGTCAGTGTGCTTTTCCATAAAATTTCCCAAAGTAATTTCGTGTTTTAGCGTTTAGTAATCCCGACGACCCGATTACTCAAGTCATAGAGGCAGCCAATCAGCTCGCGACACCAAACACTTCAGGACCCCGATACCGACCCCACCGGCGTGGTCGACGATTTCCCTTAATCAGCGCTTACCGCTATCGACCCAGTAGGGTCGATTAATTCTTTCAAATATTTTTCCTCTCAGACAACGCCCTGAGCCGAGGTTCGCGCCCAAATGGGCACCCTCAGCCCTGTTGTCTTAAACGATGTACGGTCACGAGTAGTATGTATACACTGTGAAACCATGTCATATTAACTTTTTTGACAAATTTAACCGTAAAGCTCATTAAATGACAAATACAGGGTTCTAAAGTGGGTACATGATATTGCTCGTGACTGTACCGGGTGAGAGCCTTCAGCGCCATCTGCGGCAAATCTACAATAAGTCACGTCAAAAAAAAACGTTTACTAAAAAGTAACTGATTTGCCTAGTAAGAAACTAACCTATTGTAACGTCATCGAAATACATTATGTCTACGTATGCATATATGCAATCATGCCATGATCATACGAGTAACGCCTGATATGCCCTACATAGAATAGTCATACAATTCTACGAATTGAATCTAAAATAACACTACTTAGACATTATTATGCTGACTTTAATTACTCGTTTGGTTTTCGGGAAAGCTTATGTAAGTAAAACCCAGAGTAATGCTTGCGTTGATATTGGAGATTTGCAAATTTGTTAATATCCTCACTTTTATAAAAAAAAACTAGCGACACGCCCCGGCTCCGCTCGGGAGCAATGCTGAGGAAAAAATTAAATTATTTACGACATCACATTAAAAACCTCATATATAACAGTATTTTTCCACCATTTAATGGATGTTATTATACATATAGACCTTCCTCTTGAATCACTGTATCTATTAAAAAAATCGCATCAAAATCCGTTGCGTAGTTTTAAAGATTTAACAGAAAGAGCGACTTTGTTTTATACTATGTAGTGATGAAGTCACTTTCCTACACCGCATTTGCTTCGACATCAAGGCAGATTAATGTTGCTAAATTCTAGGCTAAAATTACACGCCACGAGCCCATTAGCAATGTCCATTAAAATGTATAAGCTCCCAAAGTACTTAAGAGATGAAACTAAAACTAATTTATTTATAAAAAATCTAAAAACAATGCTAATTAAAAAGAGCTATTATACTGTAGACGAATTTTTAAATGATAAGTTTTAATTTTAATACACACTTCCTCTCTTCCCTTCAACGTTGCTGTGCCCTACAGGGTCCATGTTATAGTTCCTAAGATCAAGGGATCCAACGCTATTATAGAAGCCAAACTGTAATAGCGCTTTCTACAGTAAAAGTTAATCAGCCTGTAATGTCCTAACCAAACTAGGGATCACAAAGTGATTTTTGTGATATGTCCCCATCGGGATTCGAACCCGGGACCTCCGGATCGTGAGCCCAACACTCAACCACAGGACCACGATTTGATTTGATTTGATTTATGCCTATGTAATACCCCATTGTCCTACATGGAATGCAATAAATAATTGAGAATTGAGTTTGGCTTACAAACTATTGCATCACGATTTAAAAATTTCATTGAGGCCGTAGCAACCCAGAAAAATAATGCATGGCTCTAACTGTGGGGTACTGTACGAACTGTACGGCCTACATGGTCCAGTGGTTGAGCGTTGGGCTCACGATCCCGAGGCCCCGGGTTCGAACCCCAGTGGGAGGATGAGGACATATCACAAAAATCACTTTGTGATCCCTAGTTTGGTTAGGACGTTACAGGCTGATCACCTGATTGTCCCAAAGATGATCCGTGCTTCGGAAGGCACGTTAAGCCGTTGGTCCCGGTTACTACTTACTGATGTAAGGATGTAGTCGTTACATAAGTCATGTCAGGGGCCTTTGGCGGCTCAGTAATAACTCTGACACCAGGTTTGATGGGGTTGGCATTCCACCTCACAAGCCACACGATAAGAAGAAGACTGTGAGGTCGCAGGTTCGAATACTTACCAGCAAACCAATAATTATCTACTTTGTTATCGAATTTGCGTTTGGATCATAAATGATCAGACAGACTGTCGCCTGACTGACCTTCCAACCCGTGAAGGGAAAACCAGCCCAACACAGGTTAGGTCACATACCTACGAAACGCATTTCTCGGGAATGTAGGATTCAATCAATCAATCAATAATACTTTATTGCACAACGACATATACAAGGACATAAACATACGAATAAAAACATAAGCACAATAGGCGGCCTTATTGCCAAGCAACCTTAGGGTGAAAGAAGTTTATGCATTGGAGCACGGGCTGGTGCAATAAACATATAAAGATACCAACATAACTAAAAAAGAATAATAAATAATAAAAACAAAACCACCTTCTTTTTATATATGTAAACAAGGTAAGGTAAGGTTTCCTTCATTTATGATGCATCATGAATTTATACCCTCGATTATATCCCAATTGAGGCAGTCGGATGTACATCCATCGCAAGATGAACTAAGTACCCACACCTCATCGAGCTTTCTGTTATCATGAATTTGAACGCAAATTCGAAAATCATTGATTTAAGACTAGTGATGTGCCGGATCGTTAAAAATGTATATCCGCGGATACGGATGTGAATACAGATATTTAGTGTAAAGATCCGCGGATACGGATACGGATACGGATCTTTATTTTCTTATTCGATAATGTTATAATTCGACAATATTATAAAATGTTATAATTTGCTAATATTGTTATTTTATTGTTATAAAAGTGATATTTTATCTTGCTTTCATTATAAAGATCTATCTATCTAAATGTTTGCAATATAAAGGTGCCAAATATTTGATTTTAAGAAATAAAAACAATTTGAATGGAATTTTACAGTTTTTTATTTAATAATTCTACTTAATCACCTGAAAAAGATCCGTAAAAGATCCGCGTGAAAAGTAACGGACACGGATACGGATACGGATATTCGGAACATCACTATTTAAGACCGTAGTGAGATTCAAACCTGTGACTACGCAGTGAGAGGCAAGCGATCCTTCCACTGGGTTACTAGGCACCATTTTAAAAGAAATAAATAGAATAAGAAGGCCATTGCAGTTCGGTCAACGTCCCTACATATTCAGTTCAAGGTATTTTTCATTATGAAGTAACCTTGCCTGGGTTCGGTTCCATCTCGTATATTAAAATGTCATCTGGTTTATGCAATTGTTGCTAAGCGGTTTTACTGAGCATACTTTTTTTTGACTTATTGTAAATTTACCGTATATGGCATTAACTACTTGGCCGGACAAATGGGGAGCGCTAAAGGCTCTCCCCGGTACAACGTTTAAGACAACAGGCCTGAATGTGTCCAGTTGGGCGCGAACCTCGGTTCAGGGCGTCGTTTGAGAGGAAAAATATTTGAAAGAATTAATCGACCCTAGCGGGTTGATAGCGATAAGCGCTGAATGAGGGAAATCGTCGACTACGCCGGCGGGGTCGGTATCGGGGTCCTGAAGTGTTTGGTGTCGCGAGCTGATTGGCTGCCTTTATGGCGCTGATCATACACAAACTATATAGTAATAAGTAAATTGATATTTGTTTATTTTTTTAATTTTAATTTCATATTTGTCAGTCAAGGATAAATAGAGACTGCTTTTTTAATTTAATTACTAATTTTTTGATGCTATGTACCTACACTGTAATTGTCATATCTAAACCGCTTAAGTTAGACGCTTGAAATTTGGCATGCAGGTGTACCTTAGTTAACTTAAAGCTTAGTTGCAACAGGATATTGCAAAATTCCCACGGAAACGGGAGTTAGCGGGAAAGAAACATTTGTATGAAAAAATCTAAACTGCATAAGTTAGATGCTTGACATGTGATATGCACTCCCACATACACAAAGATCTCTCTTTTATAACACGCCACGCGGACGAAGTCGCGGGCAAAAGCTAGTACATATACTTATAAGTCTTAATTTTACTAATTGTCTTAGTTGTTAATGTATTATATATGCTGTAGTAGTACTTAATAAATAAACAACGTAAAGGCCATTTTGAAAAATCACTTCCGAACGTGATTTGTTGTTAAAAAAACCTCACAATAGACGCGCTACTTTCAATCTAGGTAAGAGTTTTAATCGACTATTCGCATTTTTATTAATAACACCACCTACATTAACGATATGGCCAAACGTTGATTGAAATATCATTGAACGTTGACGTTTCAACGATATGGACAACTTAAGTTGGCTATTTCATGAAATATGACCATTTCATGACATGGTCGAACACATCATGAAATGGCCAATTCTACGATCTAGCCACGACTTAATATACTATACAGCTCTGCCTACCCCTTTAAAACTGTTTGCCTGTTAACTTTTCAACTCGATCACTTTTCCAATATTCCGATATAGGCAGCCTTGTTGATGAGCTCGGTGGCGCAGCAGTAAACGCGCTCGGTCTGCGATTGTTGAAGTTAAGGAACTTTCGCAAAGGCCGGTCATAGGATGGGTAAGTTGGTCACGTTAAGTCGTTGGTCCCGGCTGCATTAGCAGTCGTTAATAACCACCAATCCGCACTGGGCCCGCGTGATGGTTTAAGGCCCGATCTCCCTATCCATCCATAGGGAAGGCCCGTGCCCCAGCAGTGGGGACGTTGATGGGCTGATCATGATGAGGCGGCCTTGTTACATACTAGTTTCACCCAGACAACTAGAAGCGGATAACTGGCAGATGCGGCCTTTCAACGCTAATTCCATTAAATTACTTATAATGCGGTAAGTTACAGATTTTAACTGGATTGAGTTAGTAACTGGTTTGGTGTGGGATGTGTTGTCTTCTTCTATCGTGTAGGTTGTGAGGCGGAGTACCAATCTCATCAACCCTGGTGTCAGGGTTACTATTGAGCCGCCGAAGGCCCCTGACATGGCTCATGTAACGACTACTTACTCACATCAGTAAGTAGTAAACTGTTTTGGGAATAAAGTTATTCTATTCTAGTACCGGGACCAACGGCTTAACGCGCCTTCCGAAGCACGGATCATCCTATTTTCGGACAATTTGGTGATCAGCCAGTAATCTCTTAACCAAGCTAGGAACCAAAAAGTATTTTTTGTGGTATGTCCCTACCGGGAATCGAACCCGGGACCTCCGGATCGTGAGCCCCACGCTCAATCACTGGACCACGGAAGTCGTTACGTGGGATGTTTTATGATTATGTATTATCATCTCCATATCTCGTGACTATGGAGTCCCGGAGTTTTGGAAGGCGTGCGTGGGGCCGAAGCCAACACGTAGAAAACAACAACAACATAAACAGCCTATATACGTCCCACTGCTGGGCACAGGCCTCCCCTCAATCAACCGGAGGGGGTATGGAGCATACTCCACCATGCGGGTTGGTGGAGACGTAGAGGACAATTTAATGTAAATGTGATTTTTACACATGTATAGTTATAACGAACTCACTTGAAGAGCGTTGGGCTCACGATCCCGAGGTCCCGGGTTCGAATCCCGGTGGGATATATTACAAAAAATACTTCGTGATCCCTAGTTTGGTTAGGACATTACAGGCTGATCACCTGATTGTCCAAAAAGTAAGATGATCCGTGCTTCGGAGGGCACGTTAAGCCGTTGGTCCCGGTTGTTACCTACTTACTCGTACTGATGTAAGTACGTAGTAGTTACATGAGTCATGTCAGGGGCCTATGGCGGCTCAATAATAACTCTGATACCAGGGTTGATGGGGTTGGTAATCCACCTCACAATCCACACGATAAAAGAAGCAAGTTCTTCCACCCTAAGGTTACCTGGAAGAAATTGCTAACTGCTATTTAGTGATAAGGGCGCCGATTGTGCTTCTCTTGTCAATTTTAAAATTGTTTTTAGTGTTGTGTTTATATGTGCAATAAAGCGATTTTGTATTCTATTCTGCAAGTTTCTGACTACTTGTGGCTCTGGTCACCCCATTAGGGATTAAGGGCGTGGGTTTATGCACATGTATGTATGATTTGAATTAATTATTTTGTTAAGGTTGTGTTTGAATCAATAAAGATGGCGATACGGCCAAACAAAAAGCTCGGTGAGGTGAAGGTACTTAGCTCATCTTGCGATGGATGTACCTCTGACTACCCCAATTGGGATACAGTCGTGAGATTACGTTATGTTATTTCGTGTGACTCTGGATTGCACCCGTGTGCGGTCAAGGTCAAATGCTCCGTTATATACAGTCGTCGGAATGGCCTTGGAACCACGATTAAGACACGTGTGGGGTTCCGCATGACTTGATTAGAAAACCATCAATCGGTTTTTTTTTTTAATTTTTATTTTTTTTAGTTGTGTTTTATAACACACGACAGCATCACGATTGTATCCCCGAAGGGGTAGGCAGGGGTGTATTGTATATACAACCAATCTTTGCTCATGTAATAGAGAGCGTAATAGGGAACCCTTTAGTAAAGAAAGAAAGAAAAAGAAAGAAACATTTATTACTTCCGGACACCACAGACACAGACGGACAGGCACATTACATTCAACACAGGACAGAAACCACACGAAAATCAATACAGAGAAAAAAACAAAACAAAAAGAAAACCAAGAAAGTAGTACTGCCGTTAATCGGGCAAAAATCCTGAAGAACTTGTGACGTAATAAACGTATTTCTTTCTACCTTTTATCATCATCATCATCTCCCTGGCATTATCCCGTTTTTCACAGGGCCCGCTTACCTAACCTGAAGATTTGACAGGTCCGATTTTTTAGAGAAGCGACTGCCTGTCTGACCTTCCAACCTTCTACCCCCCCTCCCCTTCTTTCTACCAATGATATCAATTAAAAAAAACATACCAACATTAAAAAATAAACATTTGTTTTGGCAAAACCGTGGTAATAACAATAAACAGTCTATCACGAGAGAACATAATTAGAGGAAATTTTGTTACGGAACCCTCACGAATGTGAGTTTAACTTACGCTTGGCCGGTTTTTCGTTTGATCCCGTCCCCAACCGTACCAGGAAGCAGGTGCCCAATAGTGGGTTATTACACGACGTTTATGTTATCTATGTATACCTATTATTTGTATGTTTGTATGATTGTAAGTACCTCTCAAACATACCTATTTGGCTTCAGTAGTAGCATAGAATAAGGAATAATACTACGTATAGAACGGCAACTCTCCGCTCCCCACCAGCGTCTGAGCTAGGTTTACCTCACCCCCGAACATCGTTTAGACTTGAATCGTATGGGGTCAGACGTCACACACACAGATGAGCGTGTTCGATGATATCAATGTGTAGTGTCTGTGTAAAGCGAGGTTGTTCGTATGAAGTGTCCGGGGTGTGGTATTAGTCTGGAAGAGAATGTGGAGGAAGCAAGAGAAGTGTGTCAATGTGTACCTTATGGTCTCTGGTTATACATATATAAACAGACTATATGCGTTCCACAGCTGGGCACAGGTCCCTCCTCAATCAACCGGAGAGGGTATGGAGCATACTTCACCACGCTGCTCCACTACGGATTGATGGAGGTGTTTTAACAGCTAAAAGCCAGGATCAATAGCTTAACCTACCTACCTACCTTACCTTTTATTTTCGCATGTCATGATTGTTACCTGTTGTGTGTACCTTTTGAATAAATAACATACATACATACATAAACTCACGCCTATTTCCCACCGGGGTAAGCAGAGACTATAGAATTCCATTTGCTTCGATCCTGACACACTTCTCTTGCCTCCTCCACACTCATCAATCGGTTCATACACGCACGCCGGTTCAGAGTAGATCGTATTGAACCTTTTCTAAGGACATCTCCAATTTGATCATCGTAAGTCCTTCTCGGTCTTCCTCTGCCAGCCCTACCAAATCCGAAAAAAAAAACAAAAAACAAAAATTTTCTGTAAATAAATAAATAAACGCACCCTCCGAAGCTCGGAATCACCTTTTTGTCGGACAATCAGGTAATCCAAGTCTTCAAAGTTTTTATCAAAGAACAGTGATTTCACACCTAATGGTTTACAACAACGTTTATGAGTAACTGAATGTTAATTTTTAGTTAGCACCAGCAATATTTCACACGAACCGATTACAAACAAAAAACCCGTTTTTTTTTCGGGTGATATATTGTAGGTTTTCCTCTGACATTTGTAACTTCTTGGCCGGACAAAAGAGTACTTAAATATGTCAGAAATCAGAATCATTTATTCATCGTATTTATCATGGATAAACTTGTTGAAGGTCAATTTAACATATTTGAATCTACGTCATTTCGCAAGGTGTTATGGCTGAGGAGAAGAAATTACAAGAAACTGCAACAGCAACACATCCTTTAAATCAATGTAAGTATACATTACAAGTTATTTAATAACTAGAGGAACACATTTAATACCAGATATTTTTAATATTTAGGTAATCATTATTCTTATAATAAGCTATTTTACATAAAGTAAGCTTCACATGAGCTTTAAAATTGTCTGTCAATCCAAATATTATCTGGTAAGTATTTTATTGTAAAACCGTATACATAATAATAACCCTGAACCGGCGTGCTTGTATGAAGCGATTGATGAATGTGGAGGAAGCAAGAGAAGTGTGTCAGGATCGAAGCAAATGGAATTCTATAGTCTCTGCTTACCCCGGTGGGAAATAGGCGTGAGTTTATGTATGTATATATGTGTAAAAGATGAATTTAATGTACTTAATCTAGAATTTTGAATATCAATTTTATTTTTATTCCTTGTATTGTAAGTGTTGATATAAGTATTACCAACCCGCGAAGGGAAAACCAGCCCAATACAAGTTAGGTTACATAACTCCGAAAATTTCTCGGGAATCGTTATAGCAAAACCAACTTACCAAAGTATATGGTGAAGTCGAACCATCACCTACGTAATTGGGGCTGAAAGGAGTCGCCATACTGTGAATGTGGTCACCCGGATCAAACCCTATCTCACATAGTGAACGAGAGCCCTCTACACCGGTTCCCAGGTGGCATAGCCGAGCTGCATTGTGTGACGGATGCGGCAGAGACTTGGTTGAGGGAGCTTAAACTAGATATATGATTATGATTCACGCAGGATATTTTTTTCCATACGCAATAATAATAATATAGTGGAGCCGTGTTAGCCTAGTCGGTAGCGCTCTTGCCTCTCACTTTGAGGTCGCAGGTTCGAATCCAGCACATGCCTAAAACGATGATTGTCGAATTTGTTTTCGAATTCATGTTTGGATCATAAATAATTATTACGTGCTCAGCGGTGATGGAAAACATCGTGAGGAAACCCACATTCCCGAGAAATGCATTTTCGGAGGTATGTGACCTAACCTGTATTAGCTGGTTTTCCTTTCGCTGGTTGGAAGGTCAGACAGGCAGTCGCTTCTGTAAAAAACCGGACCTGTCAAATCTTCAGGTTAGGTAAGCGGACCCTGTTAAAACCGGGATAATGCTAGGGAGATGAATAATAAAAAAAATATAGCAAAACGTTCAAAGTTTTTGAAAAATGTGACATAAGTCACATTAAAAGTAAGAACGTCAGAACACTAATACGATTCCTGCGGTTTTACCCGCATAGCATTTTACAACCGTATTAAAATAAAGCTTGCTTACAATATGTGAGCCAAATATAGCTTGCTTGCTGTTAAAATTTCTACGTATTTCTAACGACTGATTCTGTTTGCATTCCGAATGTATGAATTCCGTTCCAAAGACGGTTACGCGACTTTCGCATAGTGAAATGGGAGGGTTATGTACGTTAAGATGTCAATTTAAATATAACTATAACTATTACTGAGGATTTGAGGAGCTCGGTGGCGCAGCGGTTAACGCGCTCGGTCTGCGATTGTTGAAGTTAAGCAACTTTCGCAAAGGCCGGTCATAGGATGGGTGACCACAAAAAAAAAGTTTTCATCTCGAACTCCTCCGTGCTTCGGAAGGCACGTTAAGCCGTTGGTCCCGGCTGCATTAGCAGTCGTTAATAACCACCAATCCGCACTGGGCCCGCGTGGTGGTTTAAGGCCCGATCTCCCTATCCATCCATAGGGAAGGCCCGTGCCCCAGCAGTGGGGACGTTAATGGGCTGGTGATGATGATGATAACTATTACTGAACATTTTTTTATTTGACGAGACTTAATGTAGGTTTGACGCAGATGGCATTAGCTACTTGACCGGACAAATGGGGAGCGCTGAGGACTCTCACCCGGTACAAAATTTAAGACAACAGGCCTGAGGGTGCCCAGTTGGGCGCAAACCTCGGCTCAGGGCGTCGTCTGTGAGGCTGTGATATTTGAAAGAATTAATTATTAAGTCCACAGTTTTCTGTGTTCAAAGAAGGATCTTATTAAATTCATTTTTCAAATCAACATAACGCAAACAGCCTATTATACGTGCCACTGCTGGGAACATGCCTCCTCTTAATCAACCGGAGGGGGTAGGGAGCATACTCCACCACGCTGCTCCACTGCGGGTTGGTGGAGGTTGCTTTTTATTAGTTATAATAATAATTAGATAATAATAATATAGAAAACGAACTTTCTGTTCAGTAATACTTCAGGACCCCGATAGGTACCTACCGACCCCGCCGGCGTGGTCGACGATTTCCCTCATTCGGCGCTTACTGCTAGCGACCCACTACGGCCGATTCATTCTTTCAAATATGATCCCCTCAGACGACGCCCTGAGCCGAAGTTCGCGCCCAACTGGCCATTTGTCCGGCCAAGTAGTTAATGCCATCTGCAGCTAAATACGTCACTTCGCAAAAAAAAAACTAGCATATTGTATGATGTACTAAAAAAAAATTAAAGGCGTGATTCACTATAGGTTGATAAACTGAGTGAGAGTATAACTATCTGCCAGATAAGTTATTGGTATGCCATCAAATACTTATCAGAAAGTGGTAAAACAGTAAATCTAGCTAGAGAGAGATTTTCTTGCAGCTTCTTTTCCCCGGCTATACAGGTTGTGAGAAGCTGCAGTAGTTTTAGGCGGATGAGACGTTCGTTATGTAAAATTGACGATTCAAAGTGTAACTATGTTACCTACTGAATAAAGATATTTTTGATATTGAATTTGAGTAGCCCAGTTGGTAGAACTCTTGCCTCTCACTTTGAGGTCGCAGGTTCGTATCCAGCTCGGACGTAAACTAATTATTCTCGAAATTGTTTTGGAATTTATGTTTGGATCATAAATGATTATCACGTACTCAGCGGTGAAGGAAAACATTGGGAGGAAACCCACATTCCCGAGAAAAGCATTTCGGAGGTGTGTGACCTAACCTGTATTGGGCTGGTGTTCCTTTCGCAGGTTGGAAGGTCAGACAGGCAGTCGCTTCTGTAAAAAACCGGACCTGTCCAATCGTCGGGTTAGGTAAGCGGACCCTGTGAGATATAGGATAATACTAGGGGGATGATGGTAAAACTGTAAGTCTATATATAAAAAAAATATAATTTGTATTCGTTAGTCTCGCCAAAACTCGAGAACGGCCGAACCGATTTGGCTAATTGTAGTCTTCAAATATTCGTAGAAGTCCACGGAAGGTTCCAACGGTTATAAAATAATATGGAAAAAATGGTCATCAAGTTTAGCATAAAACTTACCTTTAATCGCCGCAAAAGGTGACGCAATACCACCAAACTGTTGCAATGTACACCACAAAACTCACTAAAAAGTCCTTTAAAATGTTACTTTATAGCAAAATACAAGAAATATTGTATTCTGTGAAAAACATTTAACATCTTTCTAAAGAAAAACTCCCGTTTGCGTTACCACGTGGTCGGAATCCTGCGCATTCACTCTATTGGTCACTTTAAATTTGAAATGTCGAACCGTCCGTTCGATCCCTAAAGACAAATAGTGATGTGTGCACTCCGGAATCAGCGATATCGATAAAAATTAAAATTTAACTTTTCAAATTCCGAATATCGCACGACGTCGCTACGCGCTTGCGCTCTTCGCAGTGACGTTTCTGCGACTGTGAACGTACTTTATCAGTATTTAAGACTTATATCAACATAACGGGTACCCAGTGTTGCGCAGTTGATATCGATTTATCGATGAATATGCATTTCGTGAATTTTGATTTTGTCCACGTGGTGGGATTTGCATTGCAAAATTACTCGTAATTGGAACCTTGGAATTCTTTCCTTAGTCTTTTAGGTTGATACGTACCTATGTGTCTTATTAACCTATAAGTAATGAGTGCCTACATTTTTCTTTTTTTTTTGTGTTCATAATCAGTGTCACTAATGTGTATTTTTTTTTTTGTGGAATAGGGTATTTGACTGGGTCAAAGATAAATTATAAAATGCTAATCTAGAAATACAAAGCAGTCTAATAAGATGATAAAAAATCAATCTCATTTTACTTTTCGGATTATTTTCGAATTTAATTTATGAATGAAGTAAAAATGAGTTCGACGTTTGACCGTTTCTATTGATGACGTCACAGGACAGTATTTCCATACAAACTCCAAGGAAAACTTCCGTTTTGACGTTTTGTAAAAAGTAACTCAATTATTATTATTATCAGCCTGTCACCCCACAGCAAGGCAAAGGCCCTTCTCCCTTTCTTCCACTTTTCTCTTGGTAGGAGAAGATGATGAAGAAGAATCCCCTTCCTCTCAATTCAAATAAAATAAAAGAACAGTTACAAAAGAGACCGTGATCATGGCACTTGCAACGAAGTTGCAACAAGTGTCGAAATATCGGAAGTCTCATATCCCTGATTGAAACGCGGTAAGAACCCGTTATTATGTGTTTTAATCGGATTAAGGCTGCCATTTGCCATGTAACTAGTAACACATGTGTTACATGTAGTACTCGTGACCGTACGAACTGGAGATGTCCTTAGAAAAGGTTCAGTACTACCTACTCTGAATCGGCGTGTGTGTATGAAACAATAAAGTATATTTGGTTTGATTTGATCATAAATGATTATCACGTACTCAGCGGTGAAGGACAACATCGTGAGGAAACCCACATTCCCGAGAAATGCTTTTCGAAGTTATGTGACCTAACTTGTATTGGGCTGGTTTTCCCTTCGCGGGCTGGAAGGTCAGACAGGCATTCGCTCCTGTAAAAAACCGGACCTGTCAAATCTTCAGTTTAGGTAAGCGGGCCCTGGGAAAAACGGGATAATTCTAGAGAGATCATATAGCCAAGTCATGTTTATCATTTACAAAGATAATCAAATGGGTGTGTCCCGTTCAAGATAATGATAATATTAAACTATATTGTTATCTAAATGCTAGGTATTATGTTTTAGTTTATAACGCTATTTAGATAAGTTTACAATATCTGTCTGCCTGATTATATTTTCATAGGTTTTCATAGACATACATACCTTCCTGAATATATCGTGTCTTTGCAGTTTGACGCTAAAATAATTGGTGTCTTATTGACAAAAGCAAAAGGGGCAAATCTGAGTCACCAAAAATTTCAGATACGTCAGTTAGAGACATCAGCGACGAAATAAAAGTCATAAAAATGAATTTAAGTAGTGGTTTAGAGCCGGCTCAGGAATCGAACCCGAGACACTACAATATAAGTCACGCGTGGATTTATAAAGAAAGAAAGAAAGAAACATCTATTACTGCCGGACACCACAGACACAGACAGGCAGGTACATTACATTCAACACAGCACAGAAACCACACGGAAATCAATACACAGAAAAAAAACCAAAAAAACTAAGAAAGCAAACCAAAATCATAAAAATAATAATCTTCTATCGTGTGGGTTGTGAGGTGGATTACCAACCTCATCAACCCTGGTGTCAGGGTTATTATTGAGCAGCCAAAGGCCCCTGACATGGCTCATGTAACGACTACTTACTTACATCAATAAAATATAGGGATAATAAAACTAAGTAATTATTCTAAATGCAACGCACTGACGGCCCGATCATCTGCGGTGGCGTCCGGAATAAAAGGACCTCGCTCAGCATAAGTCGCGGCGTGAGCCACGACGCTGGTATTCCCATATTGTCATCTCATCATAAGCATCCAAACATCAATTCAAAATAACAAAGTCAAAGTCAGTGGTTAACGGCCTCTGTGGTACAGTGGTTAAGCGTTGTGCTCACGATCGTGAGTTCGAATCCCGGTGGGGACAAATTACAAAAATCACTTTCTGATTCCTAGTTTCGTTAGGACATTACATGCTGATCACCTCTCTCTCTCTATTTAAGAGCTGCGCTCTTGTCGGTGGAGTAACCGCCATTCCTCTCTTCTTCCCGCCAAAACCTTCACCTCCCGATACGACACGACCTGCACCTTCTCTTTTATTTGTTTCATAAATGTTATCCTAGGTCTACCTCTTCCTCTCTTCCCTTCAATTTTTCCTTCTCTAATGTTTGTTATAAATGAATCGTGTCGTATCAGGTGGCCAATCATATTTCCTCTCCGGTTCTCTATAGTCTTCAATATGGTTCTCTTTTCCTCAACTCTTTCCAGCACTTTTTCATTTGACACAATTTCAGTCCAGCTTATACCCTCCATCCTTCGCCAACACCACATCTCAAACGCTTCCAACCTCTCTCTGTCTCTCTGATCACCTAACTGTCCAAAAAGTAAGATGATCCGTGCTTAAGCACGTTAAGCCGTTGGTCCCGGTTATTACTTACTGACGTAAGCACGTAGTGCTTACATGAGTCATGTCAGGGGCCTATGGCGGCTCAATAATAACCCTGGCACCAGGGTTGATGGGGTTGGTAATCCACCTCACAATCCATACAATAGAAGAAGAAAGTCAGTGGTTTAGAGCCCCATGTACAGTCATGAGCAATATCATGTACCCACTTTAGGACCCTGTCGCACTATCATATTTGACATTTAATGAGACTTACGGTTTAATTTATCAAAATAGTTAATGTGACATGGTTTCATGTATATTATACACATAATATTAGTACTCGTGACCGTAAATCGGCTTAGGGGACATCTCGTCCCAGTGTTAAACTGGGCCCAGGGACGAGTTGGCCCTTTTCTAATTTGATAGTGGGTAACTGGGCCCACTATGATTCAGTTGTTGGGACGATTACACCATTGATTATTTTCTAGGGGTTTCTTCGAACGGGGTTATTACAGATTACAGACAACGGCCTCCGTGGTCCAGTGGTTGAGCATTGTGCTCAGAGGTCCCGGGTTCGAATCCCGGTGGGGACAAATCACAAAAATCACTTTGTGATCCCTAGTTTGGTTAGGACATTACAGGCTGATCACCTGATTGTCCAAAAAGTAAGATGATCCGTGCTTCGGAAGGCACGTTAAGCCGTTGGTCCCGGTTACTACTTACTGATGTAAGTACGTAGTCGTCACATGAGTCATGTCAGGGGCCTATGGCGGCTCAATAATAACCCTGACACCAGGGTTGATGCGGTTGGTAATCCACCTCACAACCCACACGATAGAAGAAGAAGATTACAGATATATTATTTTTGTCATGTAACCAACCTAACCGAGCAATGGTTAGTAGACTGATAACTTTGCCAGTCTGATCAAAGTTATCGTATTTCAATTTTCAAAGATTAGAACATCCGGTGGGGTCATGATAAGTGAGTATTCCAATCTATACACGTCATAGATAAGACCGTGGGTGGTAGCCACCAGGACTGTCTCCGAGTGTCCTACTTGACATTTACATACACATGTAAAAACTCACGTCTGTAATCCTTTATGGGGTGGGCAGAGCTACTAGTACATACGAAGTCCTGTGGAGCAATATGATAAGCGGGGAGACAAGGTGATTAAACATCGCCAATAATATACAGGGTGTTAGTTACATCGTAACGAATACTCAGGGGGATGATTCAGACCATGATTCTGAGTTAATATCAAGTGGAATTTTTCGTCGCAAAATTCATGGTTTTTTTTTAGTTTTTTTTTATATTATTTTCAATTCTATACTTTTGCGATGAAAACTTCCACTTGATATTAACTCAGAATAATCAGCTGAATCATCGCCCTCAGTATTCGTTACGATGTCACTTACACCCCGCACAAGTACATACTGTAGCCATACAAGTAGGTATGGGTGTTAGCGACACCGTAACGAATACTGAGGGGGATGATTCAGACCATGATTCTGAGTTGATATCAAGTGGAATCACTTTGTGATCCCTAGTTTGGTTAGGACATTACAGGCTGATCACCTGATTGTCCAAAAAGTAAGATGATCCGTGCTTCGGAAGGCACGTTAAGCCGTTGGTCCCGGTTACTACTTACTGATGTAAGTACGTAGTCGTCACATGAGTCATGTCAGGGGCCTATGGCGGCTCAATAATAACCCTAACACCAGGGTTGATGCGGTTGGTAATCCACCTCACAACCCACACGATAGAAGAAGAAGTCGGAAAATTCATGAAAATTTTCGTTTTCTTTTAAATTATTTTCTGTTCCATACTTTTGCGACGGAAAATTCCACTTGATATCATCTCAGAATCATGGTCTCAATCATCCCTCAAAGTTTTCGTTATGATGTTACTAACACCCTGTATAGGTACGGTCACGAGTACTAATACGGTTTGAAACCATGTCACATTAACTTTATTGACAAATGAAACCGTAAGTCTCCTTAAATGCCAAATATGATAATGTGACAGGGTTCTAAAGTGAGTACATGATATTGCTCATGACTGTATAGGGTACTAGTGACATCGTAACGAATACTGAGGGGAATAATTCAGACATTCTTTTAAAAATAAATATAAAATATTGTTACACAGTTTCGTAATTTGGTTGCCTAATATCAGTTCCCAGACCAGTCTGTTAATCCCATGCATTCACATCTTCTATAATAGACAAGATAGTTTCCATCCAGGTAAAAAGTGGGTTACTTACATAAACATAAGTATTGTGGGATTTGGGTTTGCCCAATTAAACAGTCTAGTACGGTTCAAACACTTCATCATCATCCCATTAACGTCCCCACTGCTGGGGTACGGGCCTTCCCTATGGATGGATAAGGAGATCGGGCCTTAAACCACCACGCGGGCCCAGTGCGGATTGATGGTTATTAACGACTGCTAATGCAGCCGGGATCAACGGCTTAACATGCCTTCCGAAGCACGGAGGAGCTCGAGATGAAAACTTTTTTTTGTGGTCACCCATCCTAAGACCGGCCTTTGGGAAAGTTGCTTAACTTCAACAATCGCAGACTGAGTGCGTTTACCGCTGCGCCACCGAGCTCCTCAAACAGTTATTTATATTTTATGCTCCCAATATTACGCCACTATCGTTTTCCGTCCGCCATCAGTTATATTCCCCTCTCCTTCCCTTTTCACTCCTTCTATCACTCTCTCACTCATTCACACTCCTTCACTCAATCTATAATTTGTCTATGCATCCCTTCTATACCCTATACCTTCTGTACTACTCATGTTACTCGTCTACTTCTCACACAATCATCTCAACTCACCTATCACTCACTCAGCTACACGCCTACAGTATGTTTTGGCGAACATCTAATTCGCAACCTAACCAACATAACCTAAGCTTCTCACAACTTGTATAGCCGAAGAAATGTAGCTGCAAGAAAAACCTTGAATTACAAGATTGTATATCATAATTAAAACACATAATAACGGATTCTTGCCGCGTTTAAAATAGGGATATGAGACTCCCGATATTTCGACACTGTTACAAGTGCCACGATCACGGGATGACTACTGATGAGAACCGCGTAAACTTAAAACGATGTATAAGATTGTATATCCACTGCAGTAAAATAAATGCTTCATATCTATAAAAATCACATAATTCACTGCGATTTGTGAATTATGTGCTTTTTATAGATATAAAAAATAGATATCACAACAGTGGATGAGCAGTCTAGAAGGAATCAATGTTGGTATGTATGTTTACTAAACGTTCCCTTGACCTTCGAATATATGTCGCAGTCAAATACTTAAAACCGGAATATTATGTATCACTATCACTAAAAAAAATATACCTAATTAATAAATATTATTCTTAATTTTAACGATGTTTTTCTGATTAACTGGGAGTAGAAAAGAAGTTTTTATTTATTTATTTATTATTATTAATAACCCGCAATGTCCCACTGCAGGGCAAAGGCCTCTCTTCCCTTCTTCCACTCCTCCATGTCCCCAGCTTGTTCATGCCACCGTTTCAAAAAGCGGTCTAACTCGTCGCGCCATCTTTTTCGTGTCTTTCCCCGACGATTTGTTTATTCATTTTAAATTAAAGCACATAATAACGGGTTCTTACCGCGTTTAAATGGGGATATGAGACTCCCGATATTTCGACACTGTTGCAAGTGCCATGCTCACGGGATGACGGGATGTCATCAGCTTTAATTATGATAATAACCGCGTAAACTTAAAACAATGTTATTCATTTATATATAAAAGGTACACCAACAGCTTATATGATAAAAGATTCTTCTTCTTCTATCGTGTGGGTTGTGGGGTGAATTACCAACCTCATCAACCCTGGTGTCAGGGTTACTATTGAGCCGCCAAAGGCCCCTGACATGACTCATATAACGACTACGTACTTACATCAGTAAGTAGTAACCGGGCCCAACGGCTTAAGGTGCCTTCCGAAGCACGGATCGTCTTACTTTCGGACAATCAGGTGATCAGCCTGTAATGTCCTAACCAAACTAGGGACCACAAAGTAATTTTTGTGATATGTCCCCATCGGGAATCGAACCCAGGACCTCCAGATTGTGAGCCCAACGCACAAGCACTGGACCACGAAGGCCGATAAAAGGTTAAATAAAATAAAAGTTACATCAGAAATTACACTTTCTGGATATATGCCTACGAATAAATTTATTCGTAGATATAAGCCCGCAAAAATTATAGGTGCACGCAAAAATTGCAGTGTAAGATATCGTAACGATTTCGGTAGATAACTAAACTATACAAAGAGAATTATACAGATAACGTTATTAACGCTAATTATTTTTATAAAACGACCTCCATGTTCAAGTGGTTGAGCGTTAGCCTCAAGATCCGAAGGTCCCTAGTTGGATCAGCCTGTAAGTCCTAAACCAAATTAGGGACCCCAAAATGATTTTTGTATGTCCCCAACGGGTTTCGAACCCGGGATCTCCAGATCGCGAGCCTAACGCTCAACCACTGGACCACATAGGTCGTCACAAACCTTCTTAACTACTAGCACTTTTGCAATACAAGGAATAAAAATAAAATTGCCATTCAAAATTCTAGATTAAGTAAATTAAATTCATCTTTTTAGGGGTTATGTATATTTTTTTACAATAAAATACCAGATAATATTTTAAATTTGTCAGAGAATAAATTTAATGCTCACGTGAAGCTTACTTTATGTAAAATAGCTTATTATAAGAATAATGATTACCTAAATATTAAAAATGTCTGGTATTAAATGTGTTCCTCTAGTTATTAAATAACTTGTAATGTACCCTCATTGATTTAAAAGATGTGTTGCTGTTGCAGTTTCTTGTCATTTCTTCTGCTCAGCTATAACACCTTGCGAAATGACGTAAATTCAAAAATGTTACATTGACCTTCAACAAGTTTATCCATGATAATTACGTTGAATAAATGATTCTGATTATGATTCTTTTACAATACTCCTGGTTCGCCATATTGACAGCGACATAACCACACTGAATCCAGGTGTCACATATTTAGATGATTAGTAATATTATCAACAAAGAAACAGATGGCACGTGTTAGTTTAATATAATTATACAATAAATAGCCTCAGATAAATATTGTTCATAAAATGGTCGGATTATTCACTAGATAACTGGCAGACTGCTATACAGGTTGTGAGAAGCTGCAGTAGTTTTAGGCGGATGAGACGTTCGTTATGTAAAAATTGACGATTCAAAGTGTAACTATGTTACCTACTGAATAAAGATATTTTTGAATTTGAATTTGAATTTGAACTGGCTTTGGGTACTGGCAGAATATCAGTGTTGGTGAGAGTGGGTACTCGTACCATACTCTTAGCGACAATATGCTGAGTCAGTCCCATTTCCCTGGGCAGTGTTAGCTACTAGTCACAAATTGTTAATCTTAATTTATGTAAATGCTTTTGTAACCTTCACTGTTTTGAGCCTTTTGCCCTCCCCATTGGACCGGCCAATTAGTGCATACCGTCTCAGACTTCAATAGTACACGCCAAAAATGTCTACCTTATTCTATTACTAGCTTTTGGCCGCGGCTCCGCTCGCGTTAAATCACGGTAACACGGTTCCAATTTTCAGCTTCCTACCTTGAGAGTTGGGTAAAGTCCTATATAAAATATAACCCTCTCTTTGAAGGGATTGGGGGCAGATATCCACAAAAAAATGATGCACGATTTCTTGGTCACAAATAGTCCGCATACCAATTTTTAGTTTTCTACCTTGAAAATTGCGGAATGCTCCATACAAAGTTCCACCCCCCATTTTAGGAAAGAGGGGGGTTAGAAAGAGACAAAAAATAGCACATGTCACTCTTCATCATTTTGACCACGGTTATCTATTAAATATCACTATTCAGAAGAAATATACCTATTTTCTTGTTTCATACTTTTTAGAGTGTAATTTTTTTTATGTAGTTGGGTTACACATACATAATTATAATTATTACATATCGTGATTATTATATATCTATACAAATCTACACTATCTACATGTTTAAATGTCACATTGTATGAAGTATGAAATGACCCCTGATATAACAAAACAGTGTGAATTTAGCGACAAACTTAATAATTGACATCAAATAATTGCATAGTGTAAATGCTTTAATAATTTGCAAGAAGGTTATAATTATTAAAACCATAATATTATTGTACAAGTAATGCTATAGTCTAGTGCTGCCTTTCGATAGGACACTATCGATAGTCTAGCAATAGACTATCTATGTTATGTTATGTTGTGTTGTGTTGTATTATGTTATGTAATGTTACGTAAAATCACGTAACATTACATAACATATTGTTTAGTTAGGACATTGCTGACTGAACACCCAATTGTGCGAAAGTAAAATGATCCGTGCTTCGGGAGGCACGTTAACCCGTTGGTCTGGCTTACTTCTTACTGATGTAAATACGTAATCGTTACATGAGCCATGTCAGGGGCTGGGGCGGGTCAATAATAACCCTGACACCAGGGTTGATGGTTGATGAGGTTGGTAATCCACCTCACAACCCACACGATAGAAGATCTCATCAAACGTGTAAGTTATTATGTCTGTCTGTACGTTCAGAATGGAAAATCATTTGCGTTTCCACTACAATCTTATGTTGAGTTTTTTATCATTTTTGTAAGCAAAGCCAACGGATAAATCTAGTCATTTCTACATTTCCGTCTCGCTATGAATGTTCACTAATGACACGATGTAAAAAGAAATGGACTTTTAAGTATAAAGTTTACGCAGAAATGATACACTGACTGCCTGTGTGTCTTTTCTTGGATTCCGTAGTTAATTAGGAGGAACTTTTCTTATTTTTTTACCCGACAGCGGAGGGTTATGTGTTTGACCGATAGATAGATAAATAGATAGATAAAATACTTTATTGTGCACAATGGACAGAAAAAACAGAGATAAGGACAACATATACAGAAAAGCACAACAGGCGGCCTTATTGCTCATGCAGGAATTTCTTCCAGGCAACATTAATAATTAATGATTTATTTTCGTCAAGAAACGGAACGTCACTAATGGGATCAATTTGTTCATAGTGGCTCTGCCCACTCCCATAAAGATCGTAAGCCTTAATGATCTTAATGGGAGTGGGCAGAGCGACGAATAATTGCCTTATCGTGAGCGTCAGAATAACAGTCTCCGTGGTCTAGTTGTTAGAGCGTTAAGAGTAGGCTCACGATCTGGAGGTCCGGGTTCGATTTCCGATGGGGACATTGTCGAATTCAATTTGTGAGGCTTGAATCCCATTCTGACACTCATACATACATAAACAGCCTATATACGTCCCACTGCTGGGCATAGGCCTCCCCTCAGTCAACCAAAGGGGGTATGGGGCATACTCCACCACGCTGCTCCAATGCAGGTTGGTGATAGATAGATAGATAGATAGAATCTTTATTTACGTTTAAGACGTTACATAAATTTCTTAATATTAAAATTTTAACATACTTATATGAAATGTAAGACTTAAAACTAAAAAGGGTACTATGGGTGGTGGAGGTGTTTTTACGGCTAATAGCCGGGACCAACGGCTTCACGTGCCCTCCGAAGCACGGAATCATCTTACTTTTTCGGACAATCGGTGGATTCGAACCTGCATTGTCCTTATCGAACAAAGTGATTTCGACAATGTCCCCATCAGGAATCAAACTCGGGCATCCAGATCGCGAGCCCAATGCTCTCTTTTTTTATACGTAGTATTATTATTTAGTCTGTCCTAAGGTAGTGACATCAGTTACTACGACAAAACACAATTGACACCACAAGAGCGTAACACTTAATAAAACTATTTATCACCGCCTACACACAGAAATTGGGAGCAAAAAACAACCTTCAGATTAATAAAAGTTGCTGTTTAATTGTGTATACTTCCCCAATTCTACAATTGTACCCCTAGGAGGTCTGTTTAAGAACCCCCCTCTGGGCAGTTATGAACCCAGCAGGACCTAATAATTCCTAATTGAAAAGAGAATGCCAATCTTGGTCAATTTCATGCCTGTTAAGTTCTGTTTATACGCCCACTGCTCACTTATCATCTTTTATTTTTTTCCTAAGCTTATTTCATTAACTTTAATATTAATATACGTAGAAAGAAATATACATAGAAAAAAATACTAATAATATACAGGGTGTTAGTGACATCGTAACGAAAACTCATACCAACTTGTCCGGGTTGTAAGTGACGTGGTAACGAATACTGGGGAAGATGATCCGGCTCATTATTCTGAGTTAATATCAAGTGGATTTTTTCATCGCAAAAGTATAAAAAAACATTTTTTTAAAACACAAAATAATCATGTATTTTGCGCCGGAAAATTCCACTTGATATTAACTCAGAATGATGGTCTGAATTATGCCCCTCAGTATTTGTTACGATGTCCCTAACACTCTGTATAATATGGAAAGGAAGAAAAAGCCGTAAGCAACAGAAAATTGTAACGTAGGTATAAATATAAGATTTGCTTTTGTTACCACCTACACAAAGTTTTTATTACGCTATTTTACGCTATTAAAATAAAATAATAAAGCTTTCTGAAATTAGAATATACAACGATTCTTAGAAGCCTCTCTAGTCCTATAATATTAAAGTAAAATAAAATACAGTTAAGATTGGCTCGGGTTCCTACAATTCGGGTTCAGTACCTACCAATTATACTTACGAAAACTACACAATATCACAGAATAAGGAATAACCAAATCAGAAATCAGAATTATTTATTCAACGTAATTATCATGGATAGGTAAACTTATTGAAGGTCAATGTAACATTTTTGAATCTACGTCATTTCGCAAGGTGTTATGGCTGAGTAGAAGAAATGACAAGAAAGCGCAAAAGCAACACATCTTTTAAATCATTGAGGGTACATTACAAATTATTTAATAACTAGAGGAACACATTTAATATCAGACATTTTTATCATTTAGGTAGTCATTTATCTTATAATAAACTTATTTACATAAAGTAAGCTTCGCATGAGCTTAGCATGATTAAGATCTTATGATATCGAGCACATAGAGTTATTTTATAAAGGTTCCTTTTTCAAAGTTGGCTGAACGCTAAATTATAGGAAAGTCAGTCGGTAATACTAATTTCTCGGTATACAAGTGGGGGCTTGACCTCGAGTTTGCAACAAATCACTTGCTGTAAATAACTTTAAAATAACTTTGACGTCATCATCAATATTAGCTCTATTTATGCGTTTGATAATTATGGCGCCCAACTGGGCACCCTTAGGCGTGTTGTCTTAAATCTTATACCAGACTAGCTTTTGCCCGCGACTTCGTCCGCATGGCGTGTTATAAAAGAGATATCTTTGTGTGTGTGGGAGTGCAAATTTCAAGCAGCTAACTTATGCAGTTTAGATTTTTTCATACAATTTTTTTTCCCGCTCTCATTTTTCAAAATACAGCCATAACTAAACTTTATATTTACTAAGGTATGCATGCATGCTAGATTGAAAACATCTATCGTACGCGGTTTCGATTTTTTCATACAAATGTTTTTTCCCTCTAACTCCCGTTCCCGTGGGAATTTTGCAATATCCTGTTGCAGCTTAGCTTTAAGTTTACTAAGGTACCTGCATGCCAAATTTCAAGCGTCTAACTTAAGTGGTTTAGATTTTTCATACAAAAGGGTTTTTCCGCGAGTTCCTTTCTTAGTACACCTCTACAGTACTTAAGCTACGTCCCTTCCAAATTTCAAGTGCCTACGTTTAGCCGTCTAGGCTGTGCGTTGATATGTCAGTCAGTCAGTTTCTCCTTTTATATATTTAAGATAAGAGCCCTCAGCGCTCCCCATTTGTCCGGCCAAGTAGTTAATCCCATCTGCGGCATATCTAGATTCTTCACTTTTTCTTCTTCTTCTATCGTGTGGGTTGTGAGGTGAATTACCAACCTCATCAACCCTGGTGTCAGGGTTACTATTGAGCCGCCAAAGGCCCCTGACATGACTCATATAACGACTACGTACTTACATCAGTAAGTAGTAACCGGGACCAACGGCTTAACGTGCCTTCCGAAGCACGGATCGTCTTACTTTCGGACAATCAGGTGATCAGCCTGTAATGTCCTAACCAAACTAGGGACCAGAAAGTATTTTTTGTGATAATATGTCCCCACCGGGAATCGAACCCGGGACCTCCGGATCGTGAGCCCAACGCTCAACCACTGGACCACGGAGGTAGGTATGTATATTGGGTCTACCGCGTCTACGGTGTCCGTCCTGTGGTACCCAGTGCGTGACGATCTCACGTAACGAAACAAACAGAAACGATGGCGCGATGATCTCGACGGTTATCGAAAAGACTGGATAGAGCTCGCACAGAACCGGGATACTTGGAAAGACATGGGGGAGGCCTTTGCTCAGCAGTGGGATCATACAGGCTATTAATAATAATAACCTGGTTCCAGATTCTAGCCGACAAGCGCGAGAGGCGACACTGAAATGAAAGGGCCGATTTACCACCTGTACCATCTAATAACCCTCAACTACAATGCCAGTGGCGCTCGGTGGCGCAGCGGTTAACGCGCTCGGTCTGCGATTGTTGAAGTAAAGCAACTTTTGCAAAGGCCGGTCATTGGATGGATGACCACAAAAAAAAATTTCATCTCGAGCTCCTCCGTGCTTCGGAAGGCACGTTAAGCCGTTGGTCCCGGCTGCATCAGCAGTCGTTAATAACCATCAATCCGCACTGGGCCCGCGTGATAGTTTAAGGCCCGATCTCCCTACCCATCCATAGAGAAGGCCCGTGCCCCAGCAGTGGGGACGTTAATGGGCTGATGATGATGACAATGTCGCTCTCGCATCGGACTTTACAGCCATTTTAAAAGCTGCCACAGAAACGCTGTTTGAATCATCTGATAAAGATGTAAAGATGATGAATGTATATTGGGTAGGTATGTATATTCCTGATGTAACTTTTATTTTATTTAAGTAAAGTTTTATTATATTATAAGCTGTTGGTGTACATTTTTTTATAAATAAAATAAATAATAGGTAGCTATCTACCGCCTTACCAGTGTTTATTTTACTGGTAAGGCGGTAAGACTAATTTTGTACCGGATGAGAGCCCTCAGCGCTCCCCATTTGTCCGGCCAAGTAGTTAATGCCATTTGCGGCAAATCTACGATAAGTCACGGCATGAAAGCGAGCGAGCAAGAATGTTAACGTAACTAAGAATTACTTTTTTTTGACGTGACTTATTGTAGATTTGCCGCCAATGGCATTAACTACTTGGCCGGACTAATGGAGAACGCTGAGAGCTCTCACCCGGTAATTAAGTATTATAGGTGTGAGATTCTGTATATACAAGTGTTACTTATGTAATGGGAAGAGAAAGGTTACCAGAAATTGTTCAACAAAGTTTTTTTTATATACAAGTGTTACTTATGTAATGGGAAGAGAAAGGTTACCAGAAATTGTTCAACAAAGTTTTTTTACTATCTTTTTTCCTCACTTAAATGCGCACTTCCTTTCAAAAGTAAAATAAATGTATAATTTCTTAGAATTTACAAGGAAAATTGAATAAACCACGTCTCGCTTCAAACGATTCTCTGAAATAACTGAATTTCAAAGTGTAGCTGGGTATTTTTACATAGCATAAAGCGGTTATCACACGATGTCGCGTCTTGGCGATGAAGCGGTCAGCAAGGTAGACTGACTTGTGTGTATAGAATAGAATTGAATAGAAAATGGTGGTGTGCAATATGGTACAGTCATGAGCAATATAATGTACCCACTTTAGGACTCTGTCGCACTAACATATATGACAACAGTCGGCCGACGATATTCAGTTTTTGAGCTACCGTTGAAGAGAGCTGTCGGCCGACTAAACAATGGGTCGGTGTGCGCGCTTGCAAGGAGCTCCATACTGATATAGCAGTCGACCGATAGTTTGCTGATAGTTCAGTTTGAACGCAGTTGAGTAGACCATCAAACTTATTTATAGGCCGATACCAAATCATTGTAGTATGCGGACTTGCATACATCTTCATACTGATTATAAGCCCGACCAAACTCTCGGCCGATACAAAGTCTGTGGTTTGCGGGGGCTCTAAATATAAGACTAGTAGAGGGGGTGGTTGAGGAGCTCGGTGGCGCAGCGGTAAACGCGCTCGGTCTGCGATTGTTGAAGTAAAGCAACTTTCGCGGAGGCCGGTCATAGGATGGGTGACCACAAAAAAAAAGTTTTCATCTCGAGCTCCTCCGTGCTTTGGAAGGCACGTTAAGCCGTTGGTCCCGGCTGCATTAGCAGTCGTTAATAACCACCAATCCGCACTGGGCCCGCGTGGTGGTTTAAGGCCCGATCTCCCTATCCATCCATAGGGAAGGCCCGTGCCCCAGCAGTGGGGACGTTAATGGGCTGATGATGATGATAAGGGGGGGTGAAGTCAGCGTCCTACATGAATTGGCGCGGGGCAGAGAGTTACCATTCCATACGCACATTCCATTCTTTATTCTATGTTTTCCCGTTTTTAATATTAGTAGAATTTCCAGCCAAGCAAATATTTATTAATTTAATGAATTACCTATTAGACTAGAAAGTTCATAGCCCCTAGAGCTTTGCTTTCATCGAAAGTTTCCTTTACATTTTCCTTTTAAACTATTTACATAAACCTTTATTATTAATATTAAGAAATTCAATTTTAATTTTAACAGGAAAAGTCTTACAATATTGTTTTAAATTATATTTAAAGTTAACAAAAGACTTATTTACTTAAAGCATAAATAAGAGAAAATTAATTTAATGAAATATATTTGTCTGATTTGTTTTAAGAACCATACTGTTAGGCAAGAGTTTTGAAAACATGGCACGTTTTTAATTAAATATTAGATAAAGTAGTTATTAAATATTTATTTAGAAGATACAGTGCACACAGTATACATACAGTATATATATATCTAATTTTCAACTAGTCAAATCAGTCACTTTTTACTTCCAAACCTTTACAAAACCTTTTGTTTCGCCGTCCGAGAGACCTCCGCTAGGTCTTGATTTGCCTTAGCTTACCTGGAAGTCTCTCAATAGACTTCGGACTCAGGTGGGTCGAAGCAAGGACAATTTGTTCAGGTAGGGTTTCTCGGATGGCTCGGGCTTAAAGTGCAAGTGCGGCACTGTTCCCCAAACGATGGAACATCTTACATCGTGTCCTGCGTGCCCGAACATCTGCACGCAGGAGGATCTGATGAGCGCTGCAGATAGCGCCATACTTGTTGCCAAGTTTTGAGCCGACACCATTTAGTTAGCCATCGACACGATAAGAAGAAGAATCACTTTTTACTAACCATCAAAACACGAAATCACTATGGAATTTGTATAAAAAAACAAGTAGGTCGCAAAAACGTTGACTTGGCGCTGTGGCTACCGCTCGGCGTTCGGTAGCCGGCCTGCGCTGGCGTCGCGTCTCCACGACGTCGACGTCGCGTGGACGTTGCGCGGACGCTGGCACGACGGCCACCCTCGAAAGACGCTAGTGTGGGGGGTCTCTTGCTTGTGTTAAGTAATAGCTTTAGTTGTTTTATGAATTTTATCTTTAGTATGTCTCGTAGCTTCAGGATCTCTCTCTCTCTCTCTCTTTATTTAAGAGCTGCGCTCTTGTCGGTAGAGTAATGGCCATTCCTCTCTTCTTCCCGCCAAAACCTTCACCTCCTAATACGACACGACCTTCTCTTTTATTTGTTTCTACCCCTTCCTCTCTTCCCTTCAATTTTTCCTTCTATAATGTTTGTTGTAAGTAAATGAATCGTGTCGTATCAGGTGGCCAATCATATTTCCTCTCCGGTTCTCTAGCCTCCTTTTGGTTCTCTGGTTTCCTTTCCGGTTCGGTAGCTTCAGGATATAATCCAAAAAAATATATATTCCAATAAAAAATCACCGACAGTTATCGAACTGAACAGACAAATGACAAACATTACCTGTATTGAAATGACGCATCTGCGTTCGACGATCAAAGCATAAATAATTCAATCACATACCAAAACGCGTTGTTGCCCGACGCGACGTCATCGCTTTAGCACCAATCAGCATCAAGCTCGCTGCAAACGCCTCCATTTCCACCAATCAGCGTCGAGCCAGAAACTCCATCTACCAATCAGAGCGAGGCGTTGTTTAAAGTCTAGGAATGGTGTTTTGGTTATACTAGAGCGTAATAAAATGATGATACCAAATAAATATATCAAGTACTCCTGCGCAGATGTGGTAAGATTGATTGAGAGGATTACTTGTTATTTATGTCTTGTTATTGTCCAGGGTTCAATCCGGTGATTTGGAAGGAAGTTCATTTGTTGGTGTTATTTCCTTTGATGGTAGGCGAAATATTCCAAGATATTTTTGTGTTTGAGAGAAATCATAATAATGTATTTCTTTTTACAATATCAAAATCGAATGCACGCCTGTAATCCTTTACGGGAATGGCATAGCCATAAATAGTTAGAATTCCTTCACTTTCTTATAAGACACAAGATTCGCCTTTTCTTTAATCTATTGTAAGCTCTATGTAATGTAATGTAATAATGTAATGTAATGTATGTAATGCCGCAGTAAGCACTTAGGACAAATTGGCATACGACCAAGACTTTTTTCATACACATAACCCTCCGTTTTCCTTCGCCGCAGTCACTGGCTTGCTTGTCAGTCGGGGAGAGACGGTTCGAACTCCGGTAGGTAACTCCGGACTCCCTCCTAACTCCGGATTCACTAACATAGTTGGCTCGACCATTATAGACTCCGATACTGCTCACGACGTATCACGTTGGTCTAACAGAATTCATCACCAATTTAAGAGCCACGATCTTTCGGTGTAGCATTCTCCATTCTTGTATAGACAAGAATGGAGAATGCTGCGGTTCGACGTCCGGTAGGTAATTCCGGTCTTGCATCAATGAGTTATTAATTTATCTTAAGTGCAGTTTTCACTAACATAGTTGGCTCGACCATTTTATAGACAGCGATACTGCTCACGACGTATCACGTTGGTCTCACAGAATTCTTCATCAATTTAAGAGCCACGATCTTTCGGTGTAGCATTCTCCATTCTTGTCTATCAAAGGCCAATTCTTTGACTTCCTTATAAGATGACGTTCGCCTTCTCTTTAATAATATAGGTTCCATGTAAGCTCTTCTTGGCCTTCCCTTTCCTCTCTTTCCTTCTATCTTGCCTTCTACGATGTTTTTAATAAATTCGTCGTGTTTTATTAAGTGTCCAATCATCTTGCCCCTTCTGTACTCAATAACTTTCAAATTGCAAAACTTAAATACCTACCTATATTACGCGACTGCGACCAAGCAAAAAGGTGGGTTATGTGTTTGACCGCTAAGTATGGTATATTATGTCAATATGTATGCATGTATTTATGCATGTCTGTTCCAACCAAACTTCTAAACATCACTATTCGGAAGTATTTCAGAGGAATATACCTATTTTCTTGTTTCACACTTTTTTGCCATAAATGTTTAATAGAAGACATCTGGCATCATCATCATCAGCCTATTAACGTCCCCACTGCTGGGGCACGGGCCTTCCCTATGGATGGATAGGGAGATCGGACCTTAAACCATCACGCGGACCCAGTGCGGATTGATGGTTATTAACGACCGCTAATGCAGCCGGGACCAACGGCTTAACGTGCCTTCCGAAGCACGGAGGAGCTTGAGATGATATTTTTTTTGTGGTCACCCATCCTGTAACCGGCCTTTGCGAAAGTTGTTTAACTTCAACAATCGCAGACGGAGCGCGTTTACCGCTGCGCCACCGAGCTCCTCCAAATTCCTAATTCCTAAATTAACATTATGAATTGTATGATGCCAATGAGGGGCTGAACGATCACCACCAAGGAGGCCCGTAGTCTAGTGGTTCGAGCGTTGTCGTTAGGCTCACGTTTCGGAGGTCCCTGGTTCGAATCCACAAATCATTAATAAATCTTCTCGCAAAAAGCCTAACATAGCGTCACGCTATATATCCGAGGGGGTAGGCAGAGGTATATAATATACTAGCTTATGCCCGCGACTTCGTCCGCGTGGCGTGTTATAAAAGAGAGATATTTTTCATACAAAAGGATTTTCCCGCTAATTCCCATTCCCGTGGGAATTCCGGGAATTCCTTTCTTAGTGCACCTCTACGGTGCCTAAGCTACGTCCCATCCAAATTTCAAGTGCCTACGTTTAGCCGTTTAGGCTGTGCGTTGATATGTCAGTCAGTCAGTTTCTCCTTTTATAATAATAATAATAATAAAAAAATTATTCATCATCTTCTACAAAACTATGTAGTATACAATTATATAAGTTTTTTGAGCGTTATAAACAAGGTTTTTCCTACCTCCTAAACTAGGTCAACCTGTATTTTAGGAGGCAGAAGAAAGGAAGGAAGAGCTTTTATATATTTAGATACATCCATTCCTCGCCAGGTATATTTAAGTCCCATGTAATATGAGGCAACCCTTTTGCCATTAACCCGACACAAATGAAACCACATGATATCCTCCATCGCATGGAACTTAAACATAGCTCCGAAGAAGTGGGTGTGTTACTCACTTCTGTCTACCTCTTAGAGGGTACAGGCGTGATGCAATAATGTATTACGTCATGATCCGTCTACTGAAGACGGTTTAAGCAGCGTTTGCGAAAAATAAGCAAATGTAATTTAATCCTAAGTCGTAGTAATTCGTAGTATCAATATAATAGAATATTGGTGCTGATTCAAATGCAAATCAACTTATTTTGTTTTAAATTATTCCTGTCATTTTCTTATACACCGAAAAGTAATTTCAAATTAAAAAGAAAACATTCAGTCTTCTTCTGTCGTGCGGGTTGTTAGGTGATTTACCAACCCCATCAACCCTGATGTCAGGGTTGTTATTGAGCCGCCAAATACAGCACACACAAACACAAACAGTTTATTCAGTAGGTAACATAGTTACACTTTCAATCGTCATTTTTTAGATAACCAACGTCGCATCCGCCTAAAACTACTGCAGGTGAAAGGGACGGGTAATCGACAGGCATACGTAGAATTTATGGAACAAGCTGAAATTGAACATAGGTATTCACTGTGTAACTCAAAATTATAAATCAATGTTAATTTTTGATAAAACATTGGAATTTATGTACATAGACACATTATTAAAAAATGTGGCCCACATATGGGACATGTACGTAAGAGTTTCAAATTTACTGCCTCATATGTGGTTCATACACAGTGTACGTGTTAAACAACGCTCTCAAAATTTAAATTGGCCTATAACCCGACAGATTTAAGTTGACAGTACAGTCATGAGCAATACCATGTACCCACTTTAGAACTCTGTCGCACTATCATATTTGACATTTAATGAGACTTACGGTTTAATTTGTCAAAAAAGTTAATGTGACAAAAGTGTATACATACATATTAGTACTCGTGACCGTATCCGTCAAACGGGCTGCATGCCAACGAGATTCTGCCTATTCTTTTGAACATGAGCTTTCAATCATCTGTCCCTTTCCTTTTCGACGGAAGAAAATGACATGTATAACTTAAATTAAATTAGATGATGTCTAGTGGAATTAGCACTATTATACACTTAATAGTACTAAATCAGAAATGATGAAGGCATATTTTGTGAATTGAGTTCACGATTCAGCACTTTTTTTACCATTAATAAATTCTGCTTAAACATCAATGAAATGTACTCTGATGCCTACTAATGTATTTTGTTACAATTTAAAAATAAATATTATAATCGAGATTGCATTCCCTAGTTCTGAGAGCAATAAAGTGTTACCTACAATAGAATACCAGATAATAATATATTTTTGTCAAAAAATAAATTTAATACTTTATGTAAAAAGCTTATTATAAGATTAATGATTACCTAAATGATAAAAATGTCTGGTATTGAATGTGTTCCTCTAGTTATTAAATAACTTGTAATGTACCCTCATTGATTCAAAAGATGTGTTGCTGTTGCAGTTTTTTGTCATTTCTTCTCCTCAGCCATAACACCTTGCGAAATGACGTAAATTCAAAAATGGTACATTGATCTTCAACAAGTTTATCTATGATAATTACTTTGAATAAATGATTCTGATATCTGATTTCCTATGTATTGTAAAACTTTAGTGTTTGTTTTGTCTTATAAATTTCCTTTAATAATATATCAAAGTAACTGTCATTTTCTTATTCGCTGAAAAAGAAAGGGACAGGTAATGGACAGGCATAAAATTTATGTAACACACGTCAATTTTAAGCAGAAATCTAAAACAACCCTTCTAAAAATTTTACATCAGCCAATAACCCGACCGAGTTAAGTAAACAGTACGTCAAACGGATTACATACCAGCGAGATGCCTATTTTATTCGATCGGGTTATTCATTCGTTTTAAAATTAACTCGTTGACAATCATCCGTCCCTTTCCTTTTCGGCGGATAGGAAAATGACGGGTATAACTAAAATAAAATTAGGAGGTGTCTGCAGGAATCGGGGCCAATTATTATTATGACATAAACTTAATTTAATTCACCAAGTTACATAAGATTTTATCCTAAATAATTTTTATGTTTTATACTAAATATTTTTTATATATTAGTAAGTATAATTGTTCTTGTAATTTCATAAGATTTGTACGCGTGTGTAGGTATGTCTATCTGTAGTATTATACACTGCATGTCTCCTTATCACGAAGGTCAGCTGGAAGAAATCTCTTTTTTAGAGATAAGCTTACCTGTACTGTCTGATTTCTTTGTGTGTTTCTTTCTGTGTTCTATTGTGTACAAATAAATAAATAAATAAATAGACGTAACCACAAAACTTTAGTGTGGGATCACCTTAAACAGGAACGGTGTGAGATTGGATAGAGGAAACTTTGATTGAATGGTCTCCGGTGTGTCCCAACCTATACTCTTGAAGTTGAGTTGTATGAAGTTGTATGAACTTGCATGGATGAGAAGTCAAGTCAGATTCAGATTCTTTATTTACATTGAACATAGGTACATAAAATTGGTGTTACAGGTTTAGTTTATAGTTAGTTCTCTACGTTCCACCTACAAATAGATATACAAATAAGTATTTAAATAATGTTTAGAATTAAATGTAAAAGCACATATGAAAATTACACAAAAAATAGTCATTTGAGATTAAATTAGATAAAAAATAAATAAATACATACATACATAAACTCACGCCCGTAATCCCTAATGGGGTGGGCAGAGCCACAAGTAATCAAAGACAACTTGCAGCCACTGTTGATACGAAGTCCAAAGATGGATATGATGAACCTTATGGTGATAAGGGATCAGCCTATCGCCCATAACATTAGTCCATCATGTTAGAGGACACAATCCCTCTGTCGGTTTTTACGACATGCCCGGGAAGAGAAGCAGCTGAACGTGTTCTATGTTTTTTATATGCTCCCAGAACAGCATAGAAGCAAAAAATAAAAATAATGTTTATTTCTCTCACTAGCTTAGAACTTGAGTACAATATCCAATGAATACGGGTACAGATTAATAAAGCAGGCGAGAGACTGGTGTCTGTGATAGGCGTAGGCCTGTGTTACAGATCACCAGGCCCAACCTTCGGACATTACGGAATAGATAATATGCTTATACAGCGAGCTAATACTTTATACGAGAAAGAACATTTTACACAAGAAAAATAAAATAGAAAAGAAGAAAAAATAATATAAAATATAAGCTAATTATGTGGTGAATGTGTATGAGGTTTTATGTAAGTGTGTGAACATGTAAGTATGTGTGTGAGTGTGTAGCCCTACGATCAAGGTCTTGGGATCGGAAACTGTTGTATCAGCAGCTTCCACTACCACGGATGTGTGTGTGTGCGTGCGTGCGTACGTGCGTGCGTGTGTGTGTATGTGTGTATGTGTGTGTGTGTGTATGTGTGTGTGTGCGCGCGCGATACTTACTTACATAGCAAACTTCAGTAATAATTAGGTATTCGTGGATTCTCTTGCATCATATTATTATAATTATGTATACATTTATCCAATAATAATAACTTTAACATTTTTTTAATTTCTCGTATTGCAAGTCAGCTATATGTAAGTCACATATAATAGGGGACGAATTAAAATTCGACCAGGGGCATGTTTAATAAAACTTACAATTGTAAATTACAATGACAATTTGATGTACATTGCGGAGTGTGTAATCACGAATATTTTGCAGTTTCATATTAGCTACGCAATGAACATCAAATTGTAGTTGTAATTTACAATTGTAAGTTTTATTAAACATACCCCAGTAAACTTCTGTGACTTACTGCACTAAAATAAGGGAGTGTCGAAAGTTTTCTCTCAGATTATCGCAGTCGACTAGAGGTTGAGCGTTGGGCTTACAACCCAGAGGTCCCGGGTTCGAATCCCGGGTGGGGACATATCACAAAAATCCCTTTGTGATCCCTAGTTTGTTCAGGACATAGGATTTTCCAAAAGTAAGATGATCCGTGCTTCGAAAGGCACGTTAAGCCGTTGGTTCCGGTTATTACTTAATAATGTCAGTAAGTAGTAGTTACATGAGTCATGTCAGAGGCCTATGGCGGCTCAGTAATAACCCTGACACAAGGGTTGATGGGGTTGGTTATCCACCTCACAACCCACACGATAGAAAAAGAAGACTGAGTTGTGACACTGAGTTAGACCCTACAGTAACTGGATTGATTTACTAGTGTGATGCAACTGACCTCTTAATATAATGTCAACCAATGACTGACATTGGAAAAAACCGAACACGTGAAGCATATCGATGCACGTTATATATTTATAACCGGGAACATTTTGGGTTTCGGAATTTTTTACAAGTAATCAATCAACAATTCTTTATTGCACACACAAAATAATAAAAAAAAACATCCACCGTGGTCTAGTGGTTAGAGCGGCAGGCTCACGATCTGGAGGTCCGGGTTCGATTCCGATGACACTGTCGAAATCACTTTGTGAGACTTTCCTTTGTTTGGTAAAGACTTTTCAGCTTCGGGGGACACTTCGGAGGACACATTAGCTGTAAAAACACCTCTACCAACCCGCAGTGGAGCAGTGTGGTGGAGTATGCTCCATATCCCCTCCAGTTGATTGAGGGGAGGCCGGTGCCCAGCAGTGGAACGTGTATAGGCTGTTTACGTTATGTTTATGTACTTACAACATATATTATAGGACAGTAAGTAGCTGCCTTTTTGCTAAACAGCAATTTCTGCCAGGCAACCTTCGGATGAAGAATTGCTAGTAAGCGCCCTAAGGAAAAGGGAGACAATTATGGAGATTTATTGAGGACAGAAGAGGCAAGATGATTGGACACTTAATAAGACACGACGAATTTATTAAAAACATCATAGAAGGGAAGATAGAAGGAAAGAGAGGAAGGGGAAGAGCAAGAAGTACTTACATGGAACAGATTAAAGAGAAGACGAACGTCATCTTATAAGGAAGTCAATGAATTAGCCTTTGATACACAAGAATGGAGAATGCTACACCGAAAGATCGTGGCTCTTAAATTGGTGATGAATTCTGTTAGACCAACGTGATACGTCGCGAGCAGTATCGCGGTCTATAATGGTCGAGCCAACTATGTTAGTGAAAACTGCACTTCAGATAAATTAATAACTCATTGATGCAAGACCGGAATTACCTACCGGACATTGAACCGGGGCCCCCCGATTGAGAAGCAAGCCAGTGACTGCGGAGAAGGGAAAAGGAGGGTTATGTGTTTGAAAAAAGCCGTGGTCGTATGCCAATTTGTCCTAAGAGCTTACTACGGCTAACACCTAAACATCAGTATCTATTCTCTGTCTAGCACGAAAGGAAAAAAGCATGAAGACGAGTAAGAAAGAATGTAAATTGTTTTTAAAAACTACAATGTCCAATCGGGTCAATTTAACAGAAATAAAAAAAAAACCGCCTGAAATTTTATTGTATGAATGTGTGTTAAAAAATAAGTAGGTAGTCATTGTTTGAGGTTTATGCGGTTATTATCATAATTAAAAAGCGTTATTTTAGCGAGAGTAAAAAGTTTTTAATTATTTGTTTTTTAAATGAATAAAATCTTTTTGGTGTGTTTCCCTTGGGTTTCCGTTTTGGTGTGCTTGGGTGGGTTGGGCTTATTATCCGAAATATAAAAGATAGAGCAAATGGCAAATACATTTGAGTTGTAACGCGGTAAGAACCCGGTACCTATTACCCGGTATTACAATAAAGTCATCAGTTAACCATCAATTTCTAGGTAATCTAGGTACGATCTCAGGTCTAGATAATATTTCCGACCTAACTCTCTAGGACAGAGATACCTTGTTTATGGACCTAGAATTTCTTCATAGTAATTCCTAGAGCTCTGTCTAGATCGGTTACCGGGTGAGAGCCCTCTGCGCTCCCCATCTGTCCGACCAAGTAGCGAATGCCATATGCAAATCAAGTGATTGGATTTCTCACACGCACACATACATAAACTCACGCCTAGTTCGTACCGGGATAAGCAGAGACTATGGAATTCCATTTACGTCGATCCTGACACACTTCTCTTGCTTCCTCCACATTCATCAATCGTTTCATACACTCACGCCGGTTCAGAGGAGTTCGTACTGAACCATTTCTGAGGACATCTCCAAGGATTAAGGGTTTCTCATCAAAGTCCTAAAAGTTGTCGAACGTCTATAACTACTGCCTTTTTATTTTTTTGACGTGAATTACTCTAGGTTTGCCGCAAATGGCATTCACTACTTGGCCAGAGAACCTGTATAGCCGAGGTTTTAGCTGCAAGAAAAACCTCGGCACAGGGCCCTAGACGTTCTTACACAAACAAAACAATATACAGGGTGTTAGTGACATCGTAACGAAAACTTTGAGGGATGATTCAGGCCATGATTCTTAGTTGATATCAAGTGGAATTTTCCGTCGCAAAAGTATGGAACGGAAAATAATTTAAAAAAACATAAAAAAAATCATAAATTTTCCGATAGGAAATTCCACTTAATATCAACTCAGAATCATGGTCTGAATCATCCCTCTCAGTTTTCGTTACGGTGTCACTAACACCCATACCTACTTGTATGGCTACCTGTATGTACTGGTAAGGGGTGTAAGTGACATCGTAACGAATACTGAGGGGGCTGATTTAGCTCATTATTCTGAGTTAATATCAAGTGCAATTTTCAATCGCAAAAGTATAGAATTGAAAATAATTACAAAAAACAAGCCGTCAAAATCGAAAATTGCGTTAGTGGATACGAAGAAGTTACATATGGTGTGCCTCAGGGGAGCGTCTTGGGCCCTACCCTATTTCTAGTATACATTAACGACCTTTGTAACATGACCATCAAAAATGCAAAAACTTTTGCCTATGCAGATGATACTGCCATTGTCTTTAATGGTAATACTTGGGACGAAGTTAAAACTAATTTGGAGAGGGGTTTGGCTAAGGTGGCTCGATGGCTGAGAGGTAATCTACTTACCTTGAACACGTCCAAAACAAATTACGTCTGCTTTGGTATTGATGCTCGCACTCTACCTAAGGCAGACCTCTGCATAAAAATACATTCCTGCGGACAAACTGTAGGTAACTCGACCTGCTGCTGTCCAATCATTGACAGAGTCTCTGAGGTAAAGTACCTGGGAGTAATGGTTGACTACAGACTGTCCTGGTATCCTCACCTTGAACACCTGATTACTAGAGTAAGAAAACTATCTTGGTTATTTAAATCCTTACGACACGTTGTGCCCAGAAGATCATGCTTAAAAAATAACAATACCTCCAAACTATATTTATATATCTCTTGTACAGTCTGTAATAGTCTATTGCACTCCAGTATGGGGAGGTGCAGTCAAGTCTCGTCTTCTTGACCTAGAGAGAGCACAGAGGTCGCTAATTAAAGTCATGTATTTTAAGCAAAAGAGATTTTCTACAGAATCTTTATATAAGGAATGTAACCTTCTTACTATTCGGCAGTTGTACATTTTGCATTGCATTTTGAAAAAACATAATAGCATAACTTACAACCCTATAATACAAAATAAACGTAGAAAAGACGTTATCGTTAATGTTCCAAGAGTTAAAACTTGTTTTGCGCGGAGACAATTTTATGTCAGATCGGCATACCTGTATAATAAAATTAATAAAGAAGTGTATATACATAACATAACATAAATAGCCTATATACGTCCCACTGCTGGGCACAGGCCTCCTCTCAATCAACCGGAGAGGGTATGGAGCATACTCCACCACGCTGCTCCACTGCGGGTTGGTGGAGGTGTTTTTACGGCTAATAGCCGGGACCAACGGCTTAACGTGCCCTCCGAAGCACGGAATCAACTTACTTTTTCGGACAATCAGGTGATTCAAGCCAGAAAAGTGAATGAGAAGTGTATATATATGATAAAATATATTATGAATGTAAAATCATTATTTCTAAATGGCTTAAATCTAAAAATTACGAACAGATAGAGGCTTTCTTAAAAATAATAGAATAAAAGGGTAGGATTATTTCAAGCATACACACACACAAACACACACACACACACACACACACACACACACACACACACACACACACACACACACACACACACACACACACACACACACACAATCACCTATAATTTTTTCACGCATTTGTTACCTATAGTATGTAAGTTACATTTGGTTGTTTATTTTACTTATTTGTAGTACCTACAATGTGTTTTCTCGGGAAGAGCGGTGTCTCCTGATACAGGCGCTACGCTTAAAAGGAGGCTCCAATCACCTATAATAGTGTATTGGTTTTCTACAAATAAAGTATTTTTTTTTGTTTTGTAAAACTAAAAAAAAAATCATGAATTTTGCGATGGAAAATTCCACTTGATATTAACTCAGAATCATGGTCTGAATCATCCCCCTCAGTATTCGTTACGATGTCACTAACACCCTGTATAGTCTAAGCACATAATTATATACCTAAACCGTAATATATTGAACTCATTTGAGAAAAAAATCATAAGAAAAATAAATAAATACAGAATACCAACTTGTTAAATAGACTAAACCTAAATATTAACTCGAGACTTTTTTTAATAAGTACAAGATTAATAGTTTACTGCCTAATATTAGTTCCCAGATGTGTTAGATTTTTTTTTGTATTTTCACATAACATTAACTCACGAGTAACTTTGAAATTTAATTAATTCGAAATTATAATTAATTTTCAAAATTAAATTATTATTTATTTTTCATTCGTGTTTGTTTTATAATAATTATAATTATTTTTGTTTTGAGGTACCTGTTGGTACCTATGTCTGGCCTTTTGACTGTTACATTACAAAAATATTTTCATTCAGTAGGTAACATAGTTACACTTTCAATCGTCAATCAATCAATCAATCAATAATACTTTATTGCACAACGACATATACAAAGGACATAAACATACGAATCGTCACTTTTTACAACGAAAGTAACGATAGTCTCATTCGTGTAAAACTATTGCAGCTGCTCACAACCTGTATAGACGGGTAGGTAGGTACCCTCTATAGCATGCACGGTTAAAATTACAAATAAGTATTTTTCTAAAAATATGGTAATGTTTAGTATAAATATGATAATAATAAGGTTCAGGTCAATATCTACAACTTATAGGCGATTAGTTAGTGGCGGCAAACACACGGGGCGATTTTCTTCAAGCTTGCTTTAAATTTACGTAAAGATATTGTATTGTATTATTATTACAGAAAGAAAGGCAGAAATATTTATTATTTCAAGGTGTCATAAATTAACAAATGGAAATTATTTAAAAATGGAACGAATAAAATATAAAGAAAGAAAATGTGGTTAAATTATCTGAAGGAAATAACATTTGCAACAAATATAATAGCAATACTCGCGGTTTTTTTTTGTTTTATTCAATAACAATATAAGTACCGTTTACTATTTTAAACACATTCGCCAAACTGAAAGACAGTTTGTTGGCGAAATCATGCACTCATTACTTACTTATATCTATTACAGCAAGTTTTAAACTTAACTTAATT
The DNA here is from genome assembly GCF_024362695.1 of Pectinophora gossypiella. Classification (NCBI taxonomy): domain Eukaryota; kingdom Metazoa; phylum Arthropoda; class Insecta; order Lepidoptera; family Gelechiidae; genus Pectinophora; species Pectinophora gossypiella. The sequence goes on along the minus strand of NC_065428.1, from coordinate 1,363,056 downwards.
CTTAAATGCTACAAATCTACCAATTAGTCAATATATTCATCAAATGAGTTCAATAAAAACAAATGTGTGTGTGTTAAGCTTTAGCAACACTTACTCCGATAAGGAATATAAAGCCAAAATTCAAAAAAAAAAATTCAAAAATATTTATTTTTCAAAATTGGCTAACAAAGTTAGCGCTTTTTGAACGTCAAACATAATTAAATTACATATTATGTAACTAGCTGTAAAACTACTACCACATCGGAATCTGTAACGCTGAGGGAAAGCCGGGGTAGTATGTGTTTCTAGGTACTGCAGTTACAGGTAAAGACATTACTCATTTGGCTTTATCAACTTACCGTACAACGGTGTGCATTTTTTTGATAAACCAGTAACGATACTGACAGGGAGTGGAATTATCTGGCGTCTTCTGTAAAAAAAGCAAAAAAGGTAATTATAAGGTTAGTGATTATTTAGAAGATATAAATGCATGGGATTAACTGTCTGAGAACTGATATTAGGCAGCATAATTACTCAATTTTATAATAATATTTTATGTTTTTTTTAAAGTGCGTCTAGGGCCCTGTGCCGAGGTTTTTCTTGCAGCTTCTTTTCCCCGGCTATACAGGTTGTGAGAAGCTGCAGTAGTTTTAGGCGTATGAGACGTTCGTTATGTAAAATTGACGATTCAAAGTGTAACTATGTTACCTACTGAATAAATATATTTTTGAATTTGAATTTGAATCTTTATCAACTTACCGTAGAACGGTGTGCATTTTTTGATAAACCAGTAACGATACTGACAGGGAGTGGAATTATCTGGCGTCTTCTGTAAAAAAAGCAAAAAAGGTAATTATAAGGTTAGTGATTATTTAGAAGATATAAATGCATGGGATTAACTGTCTGAGAACTGATATTAGGCAGCATAATTACTCAATTGTATAATAATATTTTATGTTTTTTTTTTAAGTGCGTCTATGACACTGTGCCGAGGTTTTTCTTGCAGCTTCTTTTCTCCGGCTATACAGGCTGTGAGAAGCTGCAGTAGTGTTAGACAAATGAGACGTTCGTTATGTAAAAAATGACGATTCAAAGTGTAAATATGTTACCTACTGAATAAAGATATTTTTGAATTTGAATTTGTATTTCCGAATGCATATAACCCGGGTGGTTTCAAGGCCAGAGTGATCCATCTTAGGCCTCATCAATGCCTTCGGGCAAGCCTGGGGCCAAGAGCAAACCCATCAAAGGTATAAAAAAAGATATATATATATTTTTTTTCTTTTTCTTTTGACCCTGTCATCTAGTCTATATAATATAACTTGAAGCTCTACGTAAATTATTTAAATGTATTAAATTATGTAAATGTAATTAGAGAACACGCATTCATATATCGAATATATACGGGATAATTAAATAAATAATCGTAATTTATTTCATGTCTTCAAAAGTAAATACGATATAGGCTTAGGCCAACGATCTTCTTCTTCTGTCAAAAAAATAAAAATCAAAAGAAATTTATACACATGTTTTTTTTTTTTTTTTTTTTTATCGTGTTGGTTATGAGGCAGATTACTAACCTCATCAAACTTGGTGTCAAGGTTATGGCCCATGTGACTCATGTAGCGACTAACTTACGTCAGTAAGCATGTGATGCTCTGTCGCGGGGCCACCACCTCCAATTCAGATGAAGACGATATAGTTTAATGTACGTACCATGTACATAGTGTACGTGAAAATCCCGACGACCCGATTACTCTAGCCATAGAGGCAGCCAATCAGCTCGCGGCACCAAACACTTCAGGACCCCGATACCGACCCCGCCGGCATGGTCGACGATTTCCCTCAATCAGCGCTTATCGCTATCGACCCACTAGGGTCGATTAATTCTTTCAAATATTTTTCCTCTCACGCCCTGAGCCGAGGTTCGCGCCCAACTGGGCACTCTCAGGCCTGTTGTCTTAAACGTTGTACCGAGTGAGAGCCTTCAGCGCTCCCCATTTGTCCGGCCAAGTAGTTAATGCCATCTGCGGCAAATGTACGTGAAAAGATTTTATGAGTACGTGCTATTAATAAGCAAGAAAACAACTTATTAAAGTGGTCATGCTCAGAGCGTACTCCTCAGCGGAGCCACTCAGTTTGCATACTTCGAGATGTTTTCTTCCTGTAAATTGAAGCATAGATCGATACGTATTACGCACATAGTGTACGTGAAGAGAATGTATGCGAACGTGCTATAATAAGACGGCCTCCGTGGTCCAGTGGTTGAGTGTTCTGCTCACGGTCCCGGGTTCGAATCCCGGTGGGGACAAATCACTTTGTGATCCCCAGTTTGGTCATTGCAGGGTGATCACCTGATTGTCCGGAAGTAAGATGATCCGTGCTTCAGAAGGCACGTAAGCCGTTGGTCCCGGTTACTACTTATTGATGTAAGTACGTAGTCGTTACTTGAGTCACGACAGGAACTTTTGGCGGCTCAATAATAACCCTGACACCAGGGTTGATGAGGTTGGTCATCCACCTCACTATAGAAGAAGATAATAAGAAAGGTGGCCCCGCGACAGAACATCACACTAGTAACCGGGACCAACGGCTTAACGTGCCTTCCGAAGCACGGATCAAATGACTGGCCAACGATTTTTGAATCAGTTAACAAGACATGAAAATAAATTCTGACAAAGCATACCTACAGAAAAGATGATACATTATAGCCTATTATGTTTATTAATGAGTTTTTCTTAGTATTTTATACAGTCTAGCATAGATGATGAGTCAGTTTGTCTATAATGTATGTTAATGAAATTGATATGATGCAAGATTCGCACATGTGTCGTTAATTAAGGAAGATCTCATTATAATATTATTATTACATAATAAATTATAAACAAAAGCCACACCCGTAATTACGATTAATTAATACTGATAATATCATTAATAATAATTGTAATTATATTGTTCAATTTTTTTATTAAATATTAGAGCAAATTTATTTACGTCTTAAAACACATATTAAGTAATATACAATTTGTCAAATAATAATAATAAAAAGAAACAAAATAGAAAATACCAACTTAATTAAACATTGTAGCAGGGATCCCTACAATTGTATGTGTGGTTATGAAGTATTTTAATTTGTGAATTAAATAATATGTAATTAAAAATCAAATATATTTAACCCTTTCACGGACAGAGACCATGTATCATTAATGGTTCATAATAGGTAGTACGACCTTGGAATCGGAACGTCCGTAGAAGTTCTGTACTTGAAAGTGTTAATTAATAATGTATAAAAAATTCATTATTACTTTTCGAACTGATTTGAAATAAAGATCAGTAATTACAGTTCTGGTTTTCATGAGCGATTTTCATTCTTAGCGCAGCTGGGAATAAAATGTTGGAAGGAAAAATCGCCCCGTGTGTATCGTCCCTGTACAGTATATAAGGGAAGTCTGAGAGATTGGACATCATTCCTTATCTGATAACAACGTAGACACGAGTCTACGGCCTTCTGTTACATCTTACATTTCTATAACCAATAATTTGATTTTATGTTACATTCTATCCACTGTGTTACATTCAATTCTGTGACGTTACAGTGATTTTCTGGACATTTATAATAATAATTTCGGTAAGTTTTTAATAATTATTTTTTATATTTTCAATTTTAGAACCCCTTCAGTGGAGAGCAGTAAGTTTAAATTTAATAGTAATAAATGAAATTAATATAATAATTTGGTAACACGGGAGAGTTTTCTTACTTTAGGGTCAGTAGGTTAATAATAATAATAAGGTTATTATTATTTATGCGAATGGAAAATTAAAATTGTGTATCAGGATGGTAATAAGTAGTCCTATGGTTTTTGCTTACCCCAGTGGGAAAAAGGAGTCATTTATCGTTAGTATATGTTGAAACTTTTGAAAATTATGAATTTTAAACCCTCTGGACCACTACTACTAAGAATGGGGGTGGTAGAACATTCGGCATAATTATTTGTTTGACATAATAGTTTACTTCAGATAGCTATATTGTGGCAATCGACATAAAGCCTAGAGGTACGCTTTATTATCTAAAAAAATGAATACATACATAAACTCACGCCTATTTCCCACCGGAGTAAGCAGAGACTATGGAATTCCATTTGCTTCGATCTTCTCTCTCTTCTATCGTGTAGGTTGTGAGGTGGAGTACCGACCTCATCAACTCTCGTGTCAGGGTTACTATTGAGCCGCGAAAAGCCCCTGACATGGCTCATGTAACGACTACTTACTTACATCAGTAAGTAGTAACCGGGACCAACGGCTTTGATCCTGACAATACTCTTGCTTCCTCCACATTCATCAATCGTTTCATACATGCACGCCGGTTCAGAGTAGATCGTACTGAACCTTTTATAAGGACCGAAAGGAAAGGTTATGTGTGTGTATATGTAAGGAAGTTTTGTAAATAACTTAAAACAAACATTAAAATGTAAGATATTAAGGTTTAAATAGTAAGTAAGGGGTTTACATATTTCCTTAATACGATCCCGACGACTCGATTATTCTAGCCATAGAGGCGGCCAATCAGCTCGCGACACCAAATACTTCGAACCCCGATACCGACCCCGCCGGCGTGATCGACGATTTCATTCAGCGCTTATGGTTATCGACCCACTAGGGTCAATTAATTCTTTCAAATATTCTTCCTCTCAGACGACGCCCTGAGCCGAAGTTCTCTCCCAACTGGGCACCCTTAGGCCTGGTGTCCTAAATTTTGTACCGAGTGAGAACCCTCAGCGCTCCCCATTTGTCCGGCCAAGTAGTTATTGCCACTTGCGGTAACTCTACAATAAGTCACGTCAAAAAGAAAACATTTTTCGTAAGAATAATTACCGTCCCTTTGGTTCAGTGGTTGAGCGTTGTGCTCAAAAAAAACACTTCATGATTCCCAGTTTGGTTTGGACATTACAGGCTGATCACCTGCTTGTCCAAAAGTAAGACGATTCGTACTTCGGAAGGCACGTTAAACCGTTGGTCCCGGTTATTACTTACTGATGTAAGAACGTAGTCGTTACATGAGTCATGTCAGGGGCCTTTGGCGGCTTAATTATAACCCTGACACCAGGGTTTATGAGGTTGGTAATCCACCTCACAACCCACACGATAGAGCCGAGGTTCTCTCCCAACTGGGCACCCTCAGGCCTGTTGTCTTAAACGTTGTATCGGGTGAGAGCCTTCAGTGCTCCCCATTTGTCCGGCCAAGTAGTTAATGCCAAAACACAAAATATATATACTTTGTCTGGGATTGAATTATTCAGTCTCCCAGTCAATCCTAAGTGCAATTTTCACTAACACAGTTGGCTCGACCATTATAGACGGCGATACGACTCACCACCTATCACGTTGGTCTAACAGAAACCTCGGTGAGGTGTGGGTACTTAGTTCATCTTGCGATGGATGTACCTCTGACTACCCAAATTGGAATATAGTCGTGCACTTATGTTGTGTTGTTGTATTTTCTGGTTTCACTAAATCACACGAATTTTTTATAAGAATCCCATTGACATTCAGAATTTACCTTTGAACAGTTCTAAGACAGTAATTAAACAGAAACTTATAAGCTTAGTGATTATTTACGAGTAGAAGATATGAATGTATGGGATTTACTGTATGGGAACTGATATAGACGATATTTTATGTATTTTTTTTAAAGAAAGTCTAGGGCCCTGTGCCGCGGTTTTTCTTGCAGCTTCTTTTCCCCGGCTATACAGGTTGTGAGAAGCTGCAGTAGTTTTAGGCGGATGAGCCGTTCGTTATGTAAAAAATTACGATTCAAAGTGTAACTATGTTACCTACTGAGTGAAAATATTTTTCATTTGAATTTATCTGCTCACCCCATTTGGGATTGACTTCTGTATGCACGTATGTATATTTGTGTTTTCCCAGTCAAGTGGAGAAATACATACCTATAATCTTAAGTGAAAAATCGACTCGTGTGTGTCGCGCGGTCTCTATATAAACAAATTGTCCACGACTGCGGAACCATTTCAATCATCTCTGTCCAAGACTATAGATCGTTCCAAGTGTCAATACTGTTTGGTCAAAGTATAAAGTGGAGTGATTTTGTCTCAGTGATTTTATAAGTTTTAGTTTTTATTTTAGTGCTTTTTAGTATTGTTTAAGTATTCTAGTGTTAAGGTAAGAGTTTGAAATTGTTTTTTTTTTTGACGAGATTATTGTAAGTGTGCGACAGACGTTGACTATTTGGCTGAACAAATGGGGGTGAAATTGTACAGAAGGTAGATTTGGTCTGTTTTGATGAAAAGTATCTTTTTTTAGATTTTTTTCCTATCAAGAAAGTGAAATTGATTCAATAACTTTCACCACTTGGCTGAACAGTTTAGAACATAAGTAGCGCAAATTAATAGTAGTTCCGCATAATATTTAAATAATTTTATTTTACAGTTAATTTTCCCTTTCCCTTAGCGTTTTTAAACATACCTGATTACATATCAGAAAATAATTATCAATCAAAATGGTAACATAATTCAAAAAATAAAATAAAATAAATAAATATGATTACCTGCTTATATTATGTCATACTATTACTTTAATCAGTAACTCTACTTATACTTATTACACTATACTTAATGTTATTTTGAGGTCCGTTTAAAAAAAGTACTTATAGCATAATATACTAGTATTTTAAAAAAGCGACCGTGAATCTGACCTTCTAAAACTTCCAATTCTATTAATAAGTACCTTTTAAACAGGTCAAACACAAGTTAGGTGGCTTAAGAGTTTCCTTGCAAGAGTTTCATTCACAGTTAAACGAGTTAAAAAGGGAATTATGGGAATGAATGAATGTGAGTGTTTTAAAATGTGATATAGGAAACTTCTTCATTCTTTTACTTTCGGAATTATTTATGATAAATTAAGATAAATACAACTTTCGCAAAGGCCGGTCATAGGATGGGTGACCACAAAAAAAAAAGTTTTCATCTCGAGCTCCTCCGTGCTTCGGAAGGCACGTTAAGCCGTTGGTCCCGGCTGCATTAGCAGTCGTTAATAACCATCAATCCGCACTGGGCCCGCGTGATGGTTTAAGGCCCGATCTCCCTATCCATCCATAGGGAAGGCCCGTGCCCCAGCAGTGGGGACGTTAATGAGCTGATGATGATGATGAAGATAAATACTTATCTTAAGTGCAGTTTTCAGACCATTATAGACGGAGATACGGCTCGCCACCTATCACGTTGGTCTAACAGAAAGCTCGGTGAGGTGTGGGTACTTAGTTCATCTTGCGATATGTGTACCTCTGACTACTTCGGATATAGTAGTGAGCTTATCTTACGTACTGATTTCTGAGTACCTATTGATAAGTTTTTGGTAAGAATGAGTCAGTTAACATTCCAAAGAGTTTATTCATCTGATTGACGCAATGATGGAATGTATCCGGTGTAATGTGATGGAGTACGTCCCTAATTTAAGGAAGTAGGTCTGTAGCAGTTGTTACATGTGGACACAATTGCATCACAACAGTGATCTTACGACTCTACGAACTTCCTCGTTGGATTTCAACTTTTTTAAGACAGTAGTTACGACGACAGTAGTTGGACTTACGATGACCAAATTGGAGATGTTCTTAGAAAAGGTTTAATACGATCTACTCTGAACCGGCGTGCGTGTATGAAGCGATTGATGAATGTGGATGAAGCAAGAGAAGTGTGTCAGGATCGAAGTAAATGGAATTCTATAGTGTCTGCTTACCCCGGTGGGAAATAGGCGTGAACTTGTGTATGTATGTTAAGACAGTGGTTAAACAGAAACTTTGCAAAAAAGGTTATTATAAGCTTAGTGATTATTTAGAAGATATGAATTCATGGGATTAACTGTCTGAGAACTGATACTAGGCAGCTAAATTACTCAATTGTACAATAATATTTTATGTTTTTTTTTTAAAGAACGTCTAGGGCCCTGTGCCGAGGTTTTTCTTGCAGCTACTTTTCCCCGGCTATACAGGTTGTGAGAAACTGCAGTAGTTTTAGGCGGATGAGACGTTCGTTATGTAAAAATTGACGATCCAAAGTGTAACTATGTTACCTACTGAATAAAGATATTTTTGAATTTGAATTTGAATATTGGCTGTCTGGGACAACGTATCATAGCAACACGCCTAGGGAATGAAAACCCGGGATTGGAAATATCAATCCCGCGAGATCCCGAAATTTTCGGGTTGTCTAGATATTACTTGTGGCTCTGCCCACCCTGTTGCGGATTGCCGGCGTGAGTTTATGTGTGTTTGTAGGGCAATGATTTTTAGTCGTAGGTATATTAATAATTATTATTAAGTTCATCATTTATCATAATGGCAGTTTAATTATACCATATTTATCAACGCAAATTATATATTTTAATAATATACGGATCAATTTAATATTTTAATTTATATTACGCGGTGAGTTAAGAGTTATATATTCTACATATTTTAATTTTATTATTTTTATTTTTGTAATCTTCTTTGCGAGTCGATGGCGATCGAAACTAAATTTTTGCTGACCAATAATTGGCCACGCTTACGGCATTTTCAGTGGCTTCGTATAGGTCTTTAATAGTGCAGATGTTTTTAGTAGCATACTTGTATTTTTATTATTATATGTTATTTGTAAATGAATACCCAACTTTATTATACAATAAGACACTTAGAATGTTTGGATCCTTTGTTTTGCCACCCGGTAAGCAGTAATATGAAAAAAGTAATAATTTTAATATTTATTAATCTATCTGGGCCCGCGTGGTGGTTTAAGGCCCGATCTCCCTATCCATCCATAGGGAAGGCCCGTGCCCCAGCAGTGGGGACGTTAATGGGCTGGTGATGATGAATCTATCTATCTATCTATATCAGCCTAAATTCATATCCAATTTTGGACGTAGGCCTCTTCCATGTTTTTCCACTTCCGATGATCTTGGGCTATCGACATCCAGTCATATCCTGCGTGCCGTGCGATGTCGTCCTTCCATCTCATTGGTGGTCTTCCTCTCGGTCTTGTGAATGCTCGTGGGCGCCACTCTAACAATCTACAGGTCCATCTTTCTTCGCTTTTTTCTTTCTTTATTAATTAATATTATTCTTTATTAATATTAATGTGAATATTTAATGTACAAACACACTGTAATTACCGTACCTCCGGATGTCCGGATGCTATGAGCGGATGTCCCCGCAGTCCAAGCTGAGCCAGTTCCGTACAGAGCACTCTGCGTCACTAGTACAACAATAATCCTAACGTCTCAAACAGGGCTCCTTTTGTTGTGACGTGACTTCTTGTAGATTTGCCGCAGATGGCATTAACTATTTGGCCGGACTAATGGGCTCTCACCCAGTACAAAATTTAAGACAGGCCTGAGGGTGCCCTGTTGGGCGCGAAGCTCAGGGTGTCGTTAGCGATAAACGCTGAATGAGAGAAATCGTCGACCACGCCGGCGGGGTTGGTATCGGGGTAGGGACGGGCTCCGCAGGTCTAGTCTACAATAAAAAAGTAAAGTTAATAAAGTTCTCAATTGCTTTCAAACCAGTCAATTTTCTTTTTGTGCCAAATACATAAAATAACAAATATTTATTATATAGCAACGTCACAGTTACCCCTATCAGGGTGGACAGAGTGCAAATCATCAATTAAACAACTTACTCTCAATCAATCAATCAATACTACTTTATTGCACAACAACATATACAAAGGACATAAACATACGAATAAAACATAAGCACAATAGGCGGCCTTATTGCTAAACAGAAATTTCTGCCAGGCAACCTTAGGGTGAAAGAAGATTATGCATTGGAGCACGGGCTGGTGCAATAAACATATAAAGATACCAACATAACTAAAAAATAATAATAAATAATAATAATACTTATCTAAAGAAATAATAAAAAAAAATATAAAAATATACATAATACTCTCTTCACTCTTCATCATCTCCCCGTTACCCCGTTTGTCACAGGGTCCGCTTACCTAACCTGAAGATTTGACAGGTCCGGTTTTTTACAGAAGCGACAACCTGACCTTCCTACCCGCGAATTGTAAACCAGCCCGATACAGGTTAGGACAATTACCTCCGAAACGCATTTCTCGGGTATGTGGGTTTCCTCACGATATTTTCCTTCACCGCTGCACCCGCAGCCACTCATATCATAACAAAATAGGTGATGAGATGTAAGATCAATAACAGGACAGCCTCCGTGGTATAGTGGTTACAGCGTTAAGCTCACGATCTGGAGGTCCGGGTTCGATTCCCGATGGGGACATTGTCGATATCACTTTGTGAGACTGTCCTTTGTATGGTAAGGACTTTTCAGGCTTGAATCACCTGATTGTCCAAAAAAGTAAGATGATTCCGTGCTTCGGAGGGCACGTTAAGCCGTTGGTCCCGGCTATTAGCCGTAAGAACACCTCCACCAACCCGCATTGGGGCAGCGTGGTGGAGTATGCTCCATACCCCCTCCGGTTGATTGAGGGGAGGCCTGTGCCCAGCAGTGGGACGTATATAGGCAGTTTATGTAAGGTCAATAACCGACCTCATCAATCCTGGTGTCTTTTTTTATCCAAAACTGATGATTAGGTACTTGTGAAGGATTTGATGTAGAACTGACGTGGCAAAAGACTTATCTCTACCTACCCGTGTAGGTAACAAGCGCGTTATGAATATAATAGTAAGATGATCCGTGCTTCAAAGGCACGTTAAGCCGTTGATTCCAGTTACTAATTACTGATGTAAGTGAGTAAACGTTACATCAGCCATGTCAGCCTTTGGCGGCTCAATAGTAACCCTGACACCAGGGTTGGTGAGGTTGATAATTCACCTCACAACATATACGATAGAAGAACAATATACTAATAAATTTCTAATTAAAGAAGTAACATAATAAGAATATGTAAATAACAAACACAAATAAAGCTAAGTTAAAAACTTTCTTGTTTCAGATTATTTTAAATTTCAACCTGCTAACGCCATCTATCGTCGAGTAGCAACAATGTTCAACTTAATTTCACTACTCGTCGCCGCGGCGCTAGTGTCGTTCCAGTCGGACTTTCAGGCTTCAGGCGCGCTGCTTTCGAATAAACTGGACTTGGACAACAGTTTACAACCTAATGGTAAATGTTTTTTTTTTATACAACCTATTACTTCTATCAGTGGCGATGCTGATGACTGATTTTGTTTAATGTGTTACCTGATTACCTTACCGGTTTCAACTGAAAACCAGCGTTATAGTCTAGGCTATGGCATTATGCTGAGGTGGAACCGTGTCGGCATACATTCATAACTGTATTATTTTATGTTAATTATGTTAAAACAATAAGTAAGTATGTCGAATAAATATTTTTTCTTTCTTTCTGATTTAATAAATAACATAATTTTGGGGAAAAAAACTACATTCAAATACTTTTAAATACATTACACATAACAGCATCACGACTGTACAGTCATGAGCAATATAATGTACCCACTTTAGGACTTCGCACTAACATATTTGACATTTAGTGAGACTTACAGTTCAATTTGTCAAATGTGACATGGTACCAAAGTGTATACATTATTAATGCTCGTGACCGTACTCCGAAAGGGTAGGTAAAGGTGTAAATACATTCACCTCTCACTAGCTACTAAGTCCCATGTAATTGGGGTGAGCCGTTTAATCTATTGTCTTGTAACAATTTGAATTGCAGGTTTAAATCATCACTTATTTAAGTGCCACGCTCTTGTCGATGTAGCATTTTCCATGCTACTTTTTAGGGAAAAATAGGGCAGTGGTTTCCCTCTTGCCTTCCGCCCCGCAGAGTGTAGTGTATTTCAATGCCGTACTAGGACTCCTATCCTCCGCCTCTGAATAGTACTGACAGTTACTGTTGTCCTCTGTCAGGTTCCACGTTACAGTCCCTAAGTGAGTTACTCTCTAGTCCCAGGTTTATATAAGTGCTTGTAAATTCGTATAAATTATTTACAATAGTATAAACATTATTTGTATTAAAAGATATGAAGTTTGCCCACGTTCCAGCCCGGTCTTAAGCGATGTGCTCTAAGGAGCACGCAAACTCATCATCATCATCACCAGCCCGTTAACGTCCCCACTGCTGGGGCACGGGCCTTCCCTATGGATGGATAGGGTGATCGGGCCTTAAACCACCACGCGGGCCCAGTGCGGATTGGTGGTTATTAACGACTGCTAATGCAACCGGGACCAACGGCTAAACGTGCCTTCCGAAGCACGGAGGAGCTCGAGATGAAAACTTTTTTTTGTGGTCACCCATCCTATGACCGGCCTTTGCGAATGTTGCTTAACTTCAACAATCGCAGACCGAGCGCGTTTACCGCTGCGCCACCGAGCTCCTCAAACTCAAATAGTGCCTATTCACTCTTGCCTTGAAAACCTTAACAATGATGCAAGAAGAGAATTACATCCATCTAATCTCGTAATATGGTATCTACGGTTATTTCCCGCAAGTATATAAAACCGTACTATTAAAAAAATTAAAAAGGGCATTGAGGGTTATTAATAATAATAATAATTAAAAAAAACACATAACATAACCTCACCACTATATCCCTCCGGCCTAAACAGCCTCCATGGTCCAGTGGTTGAGCGTTGGGCTCACGATCCGTAGGTCCCGGGTTCGAATCCCGGTGGGGACAAATCACAAAAATCACTTTGTGATCCCTAGTTTGGTTCGGACATTACAGGCTGATCACCTGATTGTCCAAAAAGTAAAAAGATCCGTGCTTCGGAAGGCACGTTAAGCCGTTGGTCCCGGTTATTACTTACTGATGTAAGTACGTACTTAGTCGTTACATAAGTCAGGTAGGGGCCTATGGCGGCTCAGTAATAACCCTGACACCAGGGTTGATGGGGTTGGTAATTCACGTCACAATCCACACGATAGAAGAAGACGACCATTATTGGCGTAGTCAGAGGTACATCCATCTCAAGATTTGTTAGTCCAACATGACAGGTGAGCCGTATCGCCGTCTATAATGGTCGAGCCAACAGCGTCAGTGAAAACTGCACTTTAAAAAAACATTTATTCTCATAAAAACCGGCCTTCACTAAGTATAATATTACAATTCCATAAAACATCCTTGAACTTCCTTTATGTAACATTTATTGTTATATAACAAACATTATGCCTTATATATTATTTATGTGTTATAAATTTTTAATATAACATCCGAGACAAACACCTATATATTCGTGTTATTGAAGATGTTACATAACATAAAAGTAAAAAAGTTTGGTTTTATACTACAACAGTCTCCGTCATCTAGTGGTTAGAGCGTTGGACTCACGATCTGGAGGTCCGGGTTCGATTCCTGATGGGGACATTGTCGAAATCACTTTGTGCGACTGTCCTTTGTTTGGTAAAGACATTGCAGGCATGAATCGCCTGATTGTCCGAAACAGTTAGATGATTCAGTGCTTCGGAGGGCACGTTAAGCCGTTGATCCCGGTTATTAGTTACTAAACACCTCCAACAACCCGCAGTGGAGCAGCGTGGTGGAGTATGCTCCATATCCCCTCCGGTTGATTGAGGGGAGGCCTGTGCCCAGCTATGGGACGTATATAGGCTTTTTCTGTTACTACATAAAGACATCACACAAACGCTGCCACAGAAACGCTGTTTGTATCATCTGATAAAGATGTAAAGGCCTGAGATGATGATGACGATGTTAAAGACCTAAGATCACGTCTTTTTCCCGTGGTGGTAGGCAGAGAACATGGAATTCCACTGAAAGTTTTGGAGTATTTATAACGTCTACATGTGCAAGTGTGTTATAATAATATGTATTTCTTTCTAAAACCTCAACAATAGGCTCGCTGACTCTTACAAGGGACTTAAACCATCAACGATATTTCTGTACCGTCGGTGAAAAGTAATACAACTCGAGTTGTATCACTTTTGAGTTATTAGCACACACTTCATGTTCAAAAAATTCTCTTTCTTTCTGTCTAATTCTCGTAACTGTAGCTATTATAAATACGGAGATAATTTCTCAGCAGTATACTGACATCCTATTTACGTGTTCGTTGACGGAATTCACGGAGTTAGTTATTAAATTCTTTAGTTAGGTACTAATGTTATAATTGCATTCTCTCTCTTTATTTAAGAGCTGCGCTCTTGTCGGTGGAGTAATCGCCATTACTCCACAGATAGGGCGTGTAGAACGGTGGTTGCCCCAATCGCCTTCCGTTCCGCAGTACACCGACCAATTTCTCAATCGGTGATGTCCTAGCTAGAGCCCTACCAGAATCCATTTCCTCGGCCTCCAATCAGTACTGATACCGTTGCTGCCCGGCATCAGGGGTGCGCTTTTGAAGTAGCGGCGCCTACTCGCTACGTCACAAGATCGTCAAGATAATTTCATTACATAGTCGAATTGGGATTGAGATGAGGAGTGAGTGTACCTTACGAACATATTATACACTTCTGCCTACCCCTTAGGGAAACAGACGTGATGCTATGCTATGTTATATGTTTTTAAAACTCCATTTCAAGCCTCGTATCTTCGGATTTCGAACCAAAACTGATTTTATCTTTGATTGCTTGTGACTGCCCGTTTTAGCAAAGCTGCCGGGCGTTATTTTATGTATGAAACGAATGTGTATGTATGAATAAATTCGCCTGGTATGACTCAAAAATCAAAATTGTAAATCGACATGAAATCACGCCTATTTTCGGCGCGCCTCCCAGTAGGGTGGCTATGTTAATTTGAACTCAAGCGCTGAATTCACAAGTTTCAAATTAACTTTCATGATTTCCTTGTCACCACGACTGTCTCTGAATGTCCTATATACATTTGTCACGTTTTTGTGACATATACGATATATTCTGAACCGGCATACGTGTATAACGTAGGGTTTCCTCTGCCAACCCTACCACCAACCTTCTCGTTATATACCGCTTTCATAATCCTATTAAATAGATGTGTTACTCAAATTCAAATTCAAAATACAAAAAAAAATATCTTTATTCAGTAGGTAACATAGTTACACTTTGAATCGTCAATTTTTACATAACGAACGTCTCATCCGCCTGAAACTACTGCAGCTTCTCACAACCTGTATAGCCGGGAAAAAGAAGCTGCAAAAAAAACCTCGGCACAGGGCCCTAGACGTTCTTTAAAAAAATAAAAATAAACATAAAATATTGGTATACAATTGAGTAATTTAGCTGCCTAATGTCAGTTCCCAGACAGTTAATCCCATGCATTCATATCTTCTAAATAATCACTAACTTCCAACTTGTATTGTTTTGATAGCTGTCAAACAACCAAGGAATAATACTACGTATAGAACGGCAACTCTCCGCTCCCCACCAGCGGCTGAGCTAGGTTTACCTCACCCCTCAGTCTTACTTTAGTCTTCAATCGTATGGCGTCAGACGTCACACACACAGATGCGCGTGTACGATAACGCCAATGTGTAGTGTCTGTGTAAAACGGGGTCATTTTGTATGAAGTGTCCGGAATGTGCTTTTTCCGGCCAAGTAGTTAATTCCATCTGCGGCAAATCCACAGCGCAAGTGAAAAAGTAAATAAATAAGTAAAGTAAATAAGTCGTAAATAAGTGTACCTAAGTAAATGCATCTATGCTGTTCTGGGAGCAAATAAAAAACATAGAACACGTTCAGCTGCTTGTCTTCCCGGGCATGTCGTAAGAACCGACAAAGGGATAGTGTCCTCTAACATGATGGACTAATGTTATGGGTGATAGGCTGATCCCTTAACACCATAAAGTTCATCATATCCAGCTTACGACATCGTATTAACAGTGGCTGCAAGTTGTCTTTGATTACTTGTGGCTCTGCCCACCCCATTAGGGATTACGGGCGTGAGTTTATGTATGAATGTATGTAAGTAAATAAGTCACGTCAAAAAAAAGCTGCGAGCTCAAGAATTCGAACTGATTTAAGTATTTTGCAATGGAATCGCTTAACAAATTATATATTTCGCAATATTGCCTTTCAAATAACTTTTACCCATGTACGTATATAATGTGGTATAGCCAGCTGTTCGAATCGACTTGCTAAGTTGTCAGACGGCACATGAATTTAAAATTTAAAATGCTTATTTTCATCTGAAATGTATTCGTGTTTGATAAATTGTATTCAGTTTTGTACTGTTCTTTGGGGATATGACAAGGTATTTTTTTGACCTGACTTATTGAAGATTTGCTGCAGATGGCATTAACTACTTGGCCGGACAAATGGGGAGCGCTGAGGGCTCTCACCCGGTAGGAAATTTAAGACAACAGGCCTGAGGGTGCCCAGTTGGGCGCGAACCTCGGCTCAGGGCGTCGTCTGAGAGGTAGAATATTTGAAATAATTAATCGACTCTAGTGGGTCGATAGCGATAAGCGCTGAAGGACGGAAATCGTCGACCACGCCGGCGGGGTCGGTATCGGGGTTCTGAAGTGTTTTGTGTCTAGAGTAATCGGGTCGTCGGGATCGTATATTACGTCCTTCGGACGCCGATACTTTTCAGTACCGTCCCTGAGCAGGATGTATTCCTGATACTAGAACGAAATAGATGATAATTATGATTAATCCTTTCTCTTTTCAGTGGTACCAGCCCCGAAACGACTTTTCAGGAAATACGTTCATATATACGTGGCTCCCCCGGAGACACTCCATGTGGGCCCGACACAGAGAGTGCAGCTGGAGTGCCAGGTGTTTGGCTCGCCCAGCCCCGCTGTCACCTGGCTGAAGAACGGAGAACCGAGCGTGGATGTAAGTAGCGCCTGATGCAATTATTTGAGCAATAACCCTAACGTTAGACCCTATCCTGACAAAACTTTTATAGCAACACTAACGATAGCATTGCTATGAAAGTTTTGTCAGGATGGTGTCTAGCGTTGCGACGAACAATATTAATGGATGCCAGTAGCGCCTGCTGCAATCATTTGAGCAATGACCCTCCTGGAACGTTCATAAATTCAAATTCAAAAATATCTTTATTCAGTACGTAACATAGTATTTTTTTACATAACGAACGCCTCATCCGCCTAAAACTACTGCAACTTCTCACAAACTGCATACTGAGGAAAAGATGCTGCAAGAAAAACCTCGATGTCCGATAAACGACGATAGATGTCCTTTAAAAAAAAAAACTGTGACACAATAATTTGGCTGCCAGCTAATCCCGTGCATTCATAATCACTAATCTTATAATAAACTTTTTACAAATCTGTTTAATTACTGTCTTAAACCTGTACAAAGCTCAATTTTGAACGTCAATGGGAATCTTATTGTAAAAAAAATTAACGCCAAAAAAATGAGGAATACGAATGCTAACGTTAGTATTGCTATGAAAGTTTTGTCAGGATAGTGTCTAGTGTTGCTGATTGACGAACAGGATGTCATTAGCGCCTGCTGCAGTCATCTAAGCAAATGATATTCCTGATAAAACTCTCATAGCAATATCACACACGGTGAATTTTAGTATTTAATACTTTTCAGGTAATCCTTACAAAACGCGAGCGTTTTGTTTGTCCGACCAAGTAGTTAATGCCACAAGTCCATAAAAAAAATCAGAGTTTAGTTTTTGATAAATTATCTTGTTTTAACATTAAGTAAAAAGTAACTGATTTGACTAGTTGGAAACTAACTACCAAAAATTCAAAAACTCTTATAAAGCACGTTACATAAACAATTACGGACAAACAATTTGTACAATACGCGGCCTTATTGCTATGGTAGCAATTTCTTCCACAAAAACATCAGCTGACGACTATATCCCAATTGGGGGTAGTCAGAGGTACATCCATTGCTAGGTGAACTAAGTACCCACACCTCACCGAGCTTTGTGTTAAACTGTAATCAGCCAATCGTACCAATGTAATCTTCTCCAATTCCAGTACGAAGAAGCTGCGAATGAGATCCTGTCGACCCACCCATCATCCATTGCCCGTATCACCTCCAAGCTCATAGCATCAGCTCAAAACGGAGACGTGTTTACCTGTCTCGCCACAGCCGGGCTCAAACAGCAGAGCGCATCTACCACCGTCTACGTTACTGAAGGTACATTTATTTATTTGTTCACCAACCTTCAGTGCAGCAGCGTGGTGGTGTATGCTCCATATCCCCTGCGGCCAATTGAGGGAGGCCTGTGCCCAGCATAAGGACGCACATAGGCTGTTTATTAACGGCCTCCGTGGTCCAGTGGTTGAGCGTTGGGCTCACGATCCGGAGGCCCCGGGAGGGCCACAAAAATCACCTTGTGATCCCTAGTTTAGTTAGGACATTACAGGCTGATCGCCTGATTGTCCGAAAATAAGATGATCCGTACTTCGGATGGCATGTTAAGCCGTTGGTCCCGATTACTACTAACTGATGTAAGTATAGCCATGTCAGGGACCTTTGGCGGCTCAGTAATAACCCTGACACCAGGGTTGATGAGGTTGATATTCCTCACAACCCACACGATAGAAGAAAAAGGCTGTTTATGATATTTTCGGTTCTCCGACAACGAGTACAGTCATCATCATCAATTTAAGCGCCACGTTCTTGTCAGTGCAGCATTTTCCATGCTACTTTTACGAGTACAGTACACATTACAAAAAGAATATACAAAATATATGTTTTATACAATTGCCTCATAACTTAGGGAACACTGAATTGATTAATTATGATTGTCGAATTTGTTTTCGAATTCATGTTTGGATCATAAATGATTATCACGTGCTCTGCGGTGAAGGAAAACCCACATTATCTCCGAAATGTGACCTAACCTGTATTAGGCTAGTTTTCCCTTCGCGGGTTGGAAGGTCAGACAGGCAGTCAAATAAATGAATAAACTTCTTTCGCAGGCGAGGACCCAGACCTAGTTTTGGAGAAACTGCTGATCCCTCCGAAGCCAGTCATCACGGCATACTACAACGAGATCTTCCAAAACATGGGAACCAACATTGTGTTGCCATGCCGCATCGAGGGGAAGGCCGACCTGTACTGGCAGGACAATCTTGATAACATCATCCTAGGAGACAACAGGCATCGGGTAACTATCTTACCAAACCAAAAATGGTTGGGCGGGTGTAGAAACAAAATATTAATGGACTGTATATGCGGTTACGATAAATTCGATTCTTCGATAAATTCAACTGGTATGTCACGCTGGGTGGACTACTGCAAACTGCTGCGGATATGGAACAAATGAAATACAGTTTGCAAGGGTAAGGAAAAGCACAGTACCTGGTGGCGGCGCGTCTGACCTCAGCCGGCGGGTTCATAAAACACTGATTGATGATAATACACTTCGATCAAGCACACAAACAACACAGTGCGGCGAGGTCAACCATATAACAGCGAATTTGTCGAATTAATCACCAGGACATGTCCTTTTACGCGAAATTTGAGTTTTATTTTTACCAGCGCGTGCGTGTTGACAAGGGATTTTTAGCCTTATAAAGTTATTTGGCTGGTGGCGCAGCAGTAAACGCGCTCGGTCTGCGATTGTTGAAGTTAAGCAACTTTCGCAAAGGCCGGTCATAGGATGGGTGACCACAAAAAAAAATCATCTCGAGCTCCTCCGTGCTTTGGAAAGCACATTAAGCCGTTGGTCCCGGCTGCATTGGCAGTCGTTAATAACCATCAATCCGCACAGGGCCCGCGTGGTGCTTTAAGGCCCGATCTCCCTATCCATCCATAGGGAAGGCCCGTGCCCCAGCAGGGGGGACGTTAATGGGCTCGTGATGATGATGATAAGTGAAAAACATCACCCTTACAGAGGACTATCTTGAGACGGCGATGTAAATCTTACTTACTTAATATACAAACTTCAAAAACCTCACAAACAACAAAAAACAATAATCGGCACCCTCAGGCCTGTTGTCTTAAATTTTGTAGTGGGTCAGAGCCGTCAGCGCTCCCAATTTGCCCGGCATGATAAATTAATATCTCATGGGTGTAAGTATGGTACCGGGTTCATACTCTTACCTCATACATAAACTCACGCCTGTAATCCCTAATGGGGTAGTCAGAGCCACAAGTAATCAAAGACAACTTGCAACAAGAAGAAAGATATGTAGAATATGATTCCACCTAATTCTTCCACCAGGTGCTGCCATCAGGGGATCTGATGATCTCTGGTCTGCGATGGAGCGACATGGGCCAGTACACCTGCGTAGCCCAGAACGCATACGGCAAAGATACCGCGTCCACCTTCCTTTATCCATCCAAGGCATCGTAAGATGGTGAGCTGATTTCTTTTTATTTTATTTTTTGTTTTCGTGTTTAGCGAAGGTTGGTGGTTGGGAGGTATGTGACCTAACCCGTATTGGGCTGGTTTTCCCTTCGCGGGTTGGAAGGTCAAACAGGCGCTTCTGTAAAAAAACCGGACCTGTCAAATCTTCAGGTTAGGTAAGCGGACCCTGTGAAAAACGGGATGATGCTAGGCAGATGACGATGATGGTGGTAGGGTTGGCAGAAGACCTAGAAGGACGTACATTGACCAAATTGGTGATGTCTTTAGAAAAGGTTCAGTACGATCTACTCTGAACCGGCCTGTGTGTATGAAACGATTGATGAATGTGGAGGAAGCAAGAGAAGTGTGTCAGGATCGAAGCAGATTCATGTTTATCACGGGGCAATAGGATCGCCCCCTGTTACATGAGACTTAAACATAGCATGCAGTTGTGGGTGTATATTATACCCCTGCCTACCCCATCGGGGATATAGGCGTGAAGTATGTATTCTTAACCTATTTTTCATTGTTCCAGTTAAAACAACCAATACTAAACTGATATATAGTTACCCGCCGAAAATTAAGGACAAAAATCTCGATGTTCCAAATACTTAAGCGTATCCGTATAATACATTGACAAACTTAAATTATTATTGTGAAATGAAATTATTATTATTATTAGATTATAAGTTTATTATTATATTGTTTGAAGAACGAGCTCACGACGGATTTCGTATGTACTTAATTTAAATTTAAGTTATTTTTTTTCTAAATTAATTTAATTTAATTTGTAAAAAGTTTTATTTGATTTCAATTAAAGCTTTTTAGAAAATGTAGTTTATTGTTGTACAAAAATATTTGTGAAATTATGCATAATGTTAGATATTAATATACCCTACACTTTCATAAAAAATAATATAATTTATGGTCGCGCAAGTCGAAATCTTAAAAAAAGATTGAAAACTCAACACATAAGTTCAATTGTTAAAATTGTCTAGAGATTCCTCAAAAATTCAAATATTTTTGCGATAACTTATCTACTTTTTCGTATAAACATAATTCATATACTTAGGTATTATAATAAATTTATATTTAAGATCTCGTTGCATTTATTTGTAGAACTGCTTATAATTAAATAGATACTGTATTATATTTGTGATTCTATAAGCGTTTATGTGATGGTCAAATAAACAGGTAATAATTTGATTGTGCCCCAGTGCTGGGCATAGATATCCCCTCTATTAAGTAAAGGGAAATCAAAATATTGAATATTACAATTTTTTTAATAAATCATTTATTTAATATACAAAAAAATCAAACAGAATTTTGAACTCTTTATAATTATCTTCAAATTACTATTTTTTAGAATGAATAATGAATTAATATTCGTCTATAAATAAAAATATTAAGAGAATATCGTCAAGAAACATTAAATTTAAAGCTGGTGATAGTTATTATTTATTTATTTTTCTAGTTTATATTTTTGTTACTTAAAATTAAGTTAAATATTTTTGGTGAAGTACATTTTGATGGAGATCGTGAGCATAATGTTTTGTAATCGAAATAATTATGTGTTTTTTAATGTTCTATGATATATTGTCCCCTGTGATTCAAATAATAAATGTTTTATTACACAATTCCAATGTTTTATTTCGGTTACATTTTTTTTTGGCGTGACTTATTGTTGATTTGCCGTGATTTGTAAGTAAGTATAAATAAGATGTATGTAGCATAAGTGTGACAAGCCCTTTAGTTCCCCCTCTTTCCCATGCTGCACGAAATTGGAACCTTTAGCGACCGTGTTAGTAGGTATTAGAAGTGTTTATCTCAGGATAGAGTTACATGGAGCTTTACAGATTAAACATAACATAAAACTTAAGCTCACGACTATACCCTAATTGGGGTAGTCAGTGGTACATCTATCGTAAGATGAACTAATTACCATACCTCACCGAGCTTTCACACACATTTAGACATTGCAATAATATTAGTTTTCCTCTCAGACGACGCCCTGAGCCGAGGTTCACGTCCAACCTGGCACCTTCAGGCCTGTGGTCTTAAATTTTGTACCGGGTGAGAGCCCTCAGCACTCCCCATTTGTCCGGCCAAGTAGTTAATGCCATCTGCGGCAAATCTACAATAAGTCACGTTAAAAAATGCATACAAACCTAACAACAGAAATACCCGTGTTTATTTTTGGCGTAAATTATTGTAGATTTGCTGCAAATGGCATTAACTACCTGGCCGGACAAATGGGGAGCTCTCACCCGGTCATGAAAATTATCCCTCCATGTAGATCTACGTCAAATGCAGCTCCTACTTCAGTTCCCACGTATTTGGCCTACAATTCTGCGCCTGCGCCTACTTACCGAACTAATGTAACTAGAGATGTTTCAACAGTGACATTTTAGCTTAACATCTTTAAGTTATTACTGAAAACGAATGGCGCTTTAGTTATTATTATTTATGTACACTGTCCTGCAAAGCTAAGCACTAAGTAAGTCATCCTCCTTATTAAAGTAAGTAAAGCACTTATTAAAGTAAGTGTGTGCAAAAAAGTATTTGTTATGTTATTTTAAGTTAGTAAAGCGGTATATAAAGCGAAAGTTGATGGTAGGGCTGGCAGAGGAAGACCGAGAAGGATTTATGATGACCAAATTGGAGATGTCCTTAGAAAAGGTTCAATACGATCTACTCTGAACCGGCGTGCGTGTATGAAGCGATTGATGAATGTGGAGGAAGCAAGAGAAGTGTGTCAGGATCGAAGCAAATGGAATTCTATAGTCTCTGCTTACCCCGGTAGTCTCTGCTTACCCCGGTGGGAAATAGGCGTGAGTTTATGTATGTATGTATGTGTGTTTAAGTTATCTAAGATAAACTTTGGAAATAAAAAGGACTCCAAATGTGACTGTTGAGTTTAATAGTTACAAGGATTGATAAAATCTGTAAAACACCTTTTTTTTCATATCTTACTTCCATAGTATATAAGAAGAAAAAAAAGTGTAATAGGTTAAGTGTAAGTAATTACCTTAATGACAGCCTCAGTAGTCTAGTGGTTAGAGCGTTAGGCTCCCGATCTGGAGGTCCGGGTTCGATTCCCGATGGGGACATTGTCGAAATCACATTGTGAGACTGTCCTTTGTTTGGTAAGGACTTTTGAGGCTTGAATCACCTGATTGTCCGAAAAAGTAAGATGATTTCGTGCTTCGGAGGGCACCTTAAGCCGTTGGTCCCGGATATTAGCCGTAAAAACACCTCCACCAACGCGCAGTGGAGCACTGTGGTGGAGTATGCTCCATACCCCTCCGGTTGATTGAGGGGAGGCCTGTGCCCAGCAGTGGGACGTATATAATAAGCTGTTTATGTATGTAATTACCTACTTCGTTTTGCAGCCGAGTCTCCTCAATTCCTGCAGACATCACTTAATTTTATTTTAAGTTATAAGTAAGTACGTGTCATTTTCTTATCCACCGAGACAAAATGCGCAACTTGTTTCTAACAGATTTTTTTCCCACGATATTTTTTTTGTGATTCGTACCCGGGTCCTCCGGATAGTGACCCAATGCTCAACCACTGGACCGCAGAGTCGTAAAGTATCAATCATAGTAAGTAAGTGTATTATAGTGGAAGTCGGCGATTCTGCACTAGTATGCGACACGGTGCGAAATCGGAAGAAAGGCGCGCCGGCGCCGAGCCAAGGAGACGCTCACATTCTTACCAATGCTACGGATTGGAACAATGAAGGGTATGGAGTCGCCTTAATTATACTTGTACGTTGTTTTAAGTTTACGCGGTTATTATCATAATTAAAGCACATAATAACGGGTTCTTACCGCGTTTAAATGGGGATATGAGACTCCCGATATTTCGACACTGTTGCAAGTGCCATGATCACGGGATGACTGATGAGATTGGAGTGGAGTAGGTAGATCTATAATTTTCTACGGGCATACATATCTGTCTACCCTCTTGCTTTGCCGCTTGTATATATATTTGATATCGGAATGTTGTATCCGCATTTAAACGCGGTAAGAACCCGTTATTATGTGCTTTAGTTATACTTGTACGGTTTGCAACCACACATGTCCCGCGTCAGCTGTTTTACCTTTTACGCAATTGTATAATTAGTTCACGACTCATCAAGGTAGAGTGTACTCGCGTATTTGTGTAATTAACTTTAACAAGAAAATGATCAATAAAACGCACTTTTTACGCTATCAAAATTGTTCTCATTTTGGCTCCGTATCAGTTTATTCAGATTATCATCGTATCATCAAAAGATCATACACGTCTAGCAAGAGACTGAACAATACTTAAATTTTGTTCAAATTTTACCCCAGCCTCGAGCTCCGGTAACGGACTTGCCCTAATGAGTTATTAATTTATCTTAAGTGCAGTTTTTATTAACACAGTTGGGTCGACTATTATAGACGGTGATACGGTATTACTTTTGTCAACAGATTGCTCAGTGAGATGTGGGTACTTAGTTCATCTTGCCTCACTCTGTTCATCAACCTCAATTGGGATATAGTCGTTAGCTTATGGTACGTTACCCAAGGCGGCGTAGAAGAGATTCATTTGTTACGCTATGAGGAAGCCCTTTGTTTGGCAGCCATTTTGAAATAAGGAAAAATTATATTATCCACTTATTTACTTAATAAATAAATAAATACTTACTACAATAAAAGTAAATAATAAAAATTGGTGACTTTAAAACTTATGTATCCACTTGAAAAAATCTCGCTATAAAAGGTATTAATACAAAATAATATTATGTGTTTACTTGGATATTTTCCCTTTTAAACCATGTAGGATTTTCTAAAATATAGATCTATACATCTGTAAGAGCCCTCACGGTCGCGCCCCGATTGTGTCTTAAGATATGGCCTTAAAACCTATTTTTTAACCGACTTCAAAAAAGGAGGAGGTTCTCAGTTGGTCTGTATGTATAATTTTTTATGTGTGTTTACTGATATTTCCTTTAATTATAGACGGATTTCAATTTTTTTTTGTTACATCTCTTTAACATTTGTAAATATATTTTCTTGTAAGTAAATGTCGACTCCACAGTTTTCCTAAGCCACAAAACATGCCGCCGACCGGCTGACATTTGACAAAGGTTAAGTTTAACCCGTGTGGTTACAGATAACTATGTATTGGTGATAATGCGCTAATCTTTGCGAATAAAACGCTCATCGCACCCGACGGTCTCTTTTACACTAGGTCCAGTGTTTGGATTTGCTTCTGTCTCTCTCTAACATAGAAAGCGTACGGTTGTCTGGAAGAAGTCGCTTAAAATAAGGGCACCATTTTCCGTGTACCTAGTTAAGTATCTTCATCATAATCAATTTATGAGCCACGCTCTTGTCGGTGTAGCATTTTTCTCCATGCTACTTTTTTTAGGAAAAAATAGGGCAGTGGTTTCCCTCTTGCCTTCCACAGTACTCTGTCTGACGCAAGTGGGATGGCGCCCAGAGTAGTCTATTACAAAGCCATACTAGGACTCCTGTCCTCCGCCTCTGAATAGTTAAGTATCTTATCCAACTAAATATTTTCTTTTATTTTCTTGTAATAAAGTATTGATTTGATTTGATTTGAACGCGTTCAGCCGCTTAATTTCGAGGACTTGTCGTAAAAACCGACAGAGGAATTGTATCTTTTCTAACATGATGGAAGATGGGCAATTGTTATGGGCCATCCCAGGTCACCATGAGGTTCATCATATCCATCTTAGGATTTCGTATCAACAGTGGATGCAAGTTGTCTTTGATTACTTGTGGCTCTGCCCATCCCATTAGGGATTGCAGGCGTGAGTTTACGTATGTATATGTAATATGTATGTAGCGAACAGACAAAACAATGCGTTACATTAGGTAGATTAGCTAAACGACGTCCGAAGTCACAATAGGGTATTTGTCTGGGTCAAAGATAAATTATAAAATGCCAATCTAGAAATAGAATACAGTCTTCTTAACTAATCTTATCTAGCCTAAAGTATCCCACTGCTGGGCAAAGGCCTCCCTCCATTTCTTCCACGACTCTCTCTCCAGTGCTTCCTTCGGCCAGCCTTCCAGGAAAGCATCCAAGTCGTCGCGCCATCTCCGCCTCGGTCTGTTACGCCTGCGTCTGTCTCTATTCGGAGACCATTCTGTGGTGGTCTTAGCCCACAGGTCGTTAGGCATCCGACAGACGTCACCTGCCCAATCCCACTTCAACTTGGCGCCTGCGTGGACCACGTCCGCAATTTGAGTCTTAGAACACAGTACGGTGTTTCTGACACGATCAGTCCGTTTCACACCCAACATGCTGCGTTCCATTGCTCGCTGGCAGACCTGAAGTTTGGACCTTTGAGCCTTTTTCAAAGACCAAGTCTGAGCTACATAGGTTGATATTGGGAGAATGCACATGTCCAAGAATACAGTCTAAGATAATCAAAAATCAATCTCATTTTACTTTTAGAATTATTTTCGAATTTTTATTTATGAATTAAGTAACAATGAGTACGAAGTTTGACCGCTTTTATTGATGACGTCGCAGGACAGTATTTCCATAGAAACTCCAAAGAACACACTAACAGTTGCGTCAGAAGGACGTAATATACGATCCCGACGACCCGATTACTCTAGCCATAGAAGCAGCCAATCAGCTCGCGACACCAAACACTTCAGGAGCCCGATACCTATCCCGCCGGCGTGGTCGACGATTTCCTTCATTCAGCGCTTATCGCTATCGACCCACTAGGGTCGATTAATTCTTCGAAATATTTTTTCTCTCAGACGACGCCCTGAGCCGAGGTTCGCGCCCAACTGGGCCCTCAGGCCTGTTGTCTTAAACGTTGTACCGGGTAAGAGCCTTTAGCGCTCCCCATTTGTCCGGCCAAGTAGTTAATGCCATCTGTGGCAAATCTACTGCGTTTAATAAGACACTAATCGGGACGTGAGTACTTACACTAAAATGTTACCACAACTACTACTTACTTAAATCTAAGTACTTCTAAGTCGTGAGTGTAAAAGTTCAATATGGCTTTAAATTTTTCGTAACGCGCTCATCTTTTCCATTAGGTACAATACTTAATAATGCCAAGGGACTATAACCATTATAGTCCCTTGAAATTAGGTCTCGAAAGCAAATTGTAGGGACGCAAGATGTTTTGCGTCATCACCGCTTATTTACTTTTTTTTTGACGTGACTTATTGTAGATTTGCCGCAGATGGCATTAACTACTTGGCCGGACAAATGGGGAGCGCTGAAGAACGTTTAAGACAACAGGCCTGAGGGTGCCCAGTTGGGCGCGAACCTCGGCTCCAATATTTGAAAGGATTAATTGACCCTAGTGGGTCGATAGCGATAAGCGCTGAATGAGGGAAATCGTCGACCACGCCGGCGGGGTCGGTATCGGGGTTCTGAAGTGTTTAGTGTCGCAAACTGATTGGCCTCCTCTATGGCTAGAGTAATCGGGTCGTCGGGATCGTGTATTACGTCCTTCAGTACCGTCCCTAAGCGGGATGTATTCGGAAGACATCATCACCGCTTAACAGTCTCTGTGGTCTAGTGGTTAGAGCGTTATTTCTATTCCCAGTGGAGATCATCATCATCATCTCCCTAGAATTATTCCGCTTTTCACAGGGTCCGCTAACCTAACCTGAAGATTTGACAGGACCGGTTTTTTACAGAAGCGACTGCCTTTCTGACTTTCCAACCCGCGAAAGGAAAACCAGTCCAATACAGGTTAGGCCACATACCTCCGAAAATGCACTTCTCGTGAATGTGGGAATCCTCACGAACTCAGGAGATACCCAGTGTGGGATTCTCAGTGGAGATATATCACAAAAATCAGTAGGATAAGAGCTACGCTCTTGTCGTTGTAGCATTCTCCATGCTACTTTTTAAATAGAGCAGTGGTTTCTTGCCTTCCGCTCCACAGCACTTTGGCTGACGCGAGTGGGATGGCGCCCAGAGTAGTCTATTTCAAAGCGATACTAGGACTCCTGTCTTCCGCCTCTGAATAGTACTGATAGTTAATTGCGCCCTCTATCAGGTTCCAGGTATATTTTAGTGCGATAAAGTATATTTGTATTGTATTGTATCAGAATGTGATTTTTCGAAAAGGCGCTTACCTGGTCATATAATAAGGAATAATACTACGTATAGAATGGCAACTCTCCGCTCCCCACCAACGTCTGAGCTAGGTTCACCTCACCCCCTCGAACATAGTTTAAACTTAAATCGTATGGTGTCAGACGTCACACACACAGATGCGCGTGTACGATAATGTCAACGTGTAACGTTTGTGTAAAACGAGGTTATTTGTATGCAGTGTCCGGGGTGAGACCTGGTTTCCACTTTAAGGCGATGATTTAGGCTATACAGGTTGTGAGAAGCTGCAGTAGTTTTAGGCGGATGAGACGTTCGTTATGTAAAAATTGACGATTCAAAGTGTAACTATGTTAATACTAGTGATGTTCCGAATATCCATCCGTATCCGTATCCGCGGATATCCGAGATAAAATAAAAATCCGTATCCGTATCCGTGTCCGTTACTTTTCACGCGGATCTTTTACGGATCTTTTCAGGTGATTAAGTAGAATTATTAAATAAAAAGGCTATAAAATACCATTCAGATTGTTTTTATTTCTTAAAATCAAATATTTGGCACCTTTATATTGCAAACATTTAGATAGATAGATCTTTATAATGAAAGCAAGATAAAATATCACTTTAATGACAATGAAATAACTAAAACTTTAATCTTTTTGTTTAAGAAAATACAGATCCGTATCCGCGGATCTTTACACTAAATATCCGTATTCAGATCCGTATCCGCGGATATACATTTTTAACGATCCGGCACATCACTAGTTAATACCTACTGAATAAAGATATTTTTGAATTTGAATTTGAGTACCTCCGAGTTACAAAGTTGCTTAATACTGATCTAGGATGGGACATTGTTCTGTTACGAATGCCTAAGTCGGGCGTGTTAGGTGCCACCTATCACGACGTTAAGTAACATTATAACGCTCAAATGCTAACTGACTGTGAACTGAACGATGTCTATATCTAAGCTAGTCGCGGGATTCAAAGGTTGAGAATTAATATATAACATAACATTGCGTATGCGTATATAGCTTAAGGTATAATTTACATAACGTAAGCTCACTGCTATACCCTCTCTTCTTCTTTGCGAGTCGATGGCGATCGATACTAGATTTTTGCTGACCAATAACTGGCCACGCTTACGGCATTGTCAGTGGCTTCGTAAAGGTCTTTAATAGTGCAGGTGTTAGGGCACTTAGGACAGCACAAAAGGTGAGCCATAGTTTGTGGTGATACTCCACACTCGTAATCATCGCCAGGTATCCCCACCTGTAGAGATTATCCTTGCAGCGGCCAACCTGTGTCTGGAGCCTATTTAAAGACTTCCATGTGGGCCACGCTAGATTGCTTCCAGGCGGGAGGCTTTCCGATGGAGCGATAAAAGGGGTGGGAGAACACCCCAATGCCCCAACACCCTAATCTTCTTCTATCGTGTGGGTTTTGAGGCGAATTACTAACCTCATCAACCCTGGTGTCAGGGTTACTATTGAGCCGCCAAAGGCCCCTGACATGACTCATTTATAACGACTACGTACTTACACAGTAAGTAGTAACCGGGACCAACGGCTTAACGTGCCTTCCGAAGCACGGATCGTCTTACTTTCGGACAATCAGGTGATCAGCCTGTAATGTCCTAACCAAACTAGGGACCACAAAGTAATACCCTAATGAGGCAGTAAGTAAGTAAGTACAAAGTTTATTTCTTCCACAAAGTAGATTATAGATATAATGTCATCGTAACGAATACTGAGGGAGATGATTTTACATCGCAAAATTCATACATACATACATACATAAACTCACGCCCGTAATCCCTAATGGGGTGGGCAGAGCCACAAGTAATCAAAGACAACTTGCAGCCACTGTTGATACGAAGTCCTAAGATGGATATGATGAACATTATGGTGATAAGGGATCAGCATATCGCCCATAACATTAGTCCATTATGTTAGAGGACGCAATCCCTCTGTCGGTTTTTACGACATGCCCGGGAAGACAAGCAGCTGAACGTGTTCTATGTTTTTTATTTGCTCCCAGAACAGCATAGAAGCAGATGATTTTACATCGCAAAATTCATGTTTTTTTAAATTATTTTCAATTCTATACTTTTGCTATGGAAAATTCCACTTGATATTAGCTCAGAATAATGAGCTGAATTATCCCCCTCAGTATTTGTTACGATGTCGCTTATACCCCATAAAAGTACACACAGGTAGCCATACAAGTAAGTATGGGTGTTAGTGACACCGTAACGAATAAGAAAATAAAGATATTTTAGAATTTGAATTTGTAGTTATGTGTACAAGAAGAAGAAGAGTGTATGTGTACCTACTCCACTCCAATCTCATCAGTCATCCAGTGATCATGGCACTTGCAACAGTGTCGAAATATCGGGAGTCTCATATCCCCATTTAAACGCGGTAAGAACCCGTTATTATGTGCTTTAATTATGTGTACAAGAAGTCTTAAATCCAATATTCACCTTTCAATTTGAGATCAAACGTAGGTGTTATATGTAAACACTAATTAGTTTGGTGCCCCAGGCAAGCTAGGTTTTGAATGAAGCATTCATCATGAAGACATTTACGCGCCCCACATTGCTTAATGTTGAAATAAATGTGAATCTTGAGGAATACACAAATGTTACAAAATAACATGAATACATACATTATTCAGTTTATGGTGTTTGTGGATTTCGGCCAAGTAGTTAATGCCATCTGCGGCAAATCTACAATAAGTCACAAAAAAAAAAAAAAAAATAAGGTGTTTGTAAGGTTAACGTCGTGTCTTATAGGGAAGTCAAGGAATTGGCCTTTGATAGACTGGAATGGAAAATGTTACACCGACAAGAGCGTGGCTCTTAAATTGATGATGATGAAGGTGTTTGTGGATTAATTATTACATACAACATTACAATGTAACCCAATGCGCTGTATGACGAGAAAACAATATAAAAACTAATACTTACAACAAAAATAAACAATGAATGAAAAAAGAAACAAAAATAAAAATAATAATAGAAAAAAAAACGGTAAATCATTAGTAAATCTTCTCGCAAAAAGCCAAACTCATGTTTGTTATAAAACAGGGCATACATACATCTGTTCTTTCACATAATTGTACATAATGTTGGTTACAGTTTCTTTCACCCTAAGGTTGCCTGGAAGAAATTGTTATTTAGCGATAAGACCGTCTATACGTCTCCTGTCCAACTTTTACACTGTTCTTTTCTTGTGTGATTGTGCAATAATATATTACGTATTGTATTGTATAAGTACGTATACTGCACATTAAAAAACTCCAAACACCTTACAAGTTTTCGTTTCGTATACGAGTATTAGAAACCCGTCATTCCTCTGCTTACCCTTTCGGGAATAGGAGCGCGATGGTTTGAAGTCCCTTCTCAAGGCCTAATCTATCTCTGTACAAAATTTCATCAAAAACAGTTCAGTAGTTAAGGCGTGAAAGCGTAACAGACAGACACTGCTACTTACGCATTTATAATTATTACGAGTATGGTTTTCTTTAAATCTGTTTATAATAACTTCGTTTGCTGAACCAAAACGGAATTAAGTAAAGGTTAGGTACGTTAGTGACAGGTAGAGTTCATTATATGGACTCCTTTCGTGATATAACTGGATCGATGCTCGGCGAAGCCTTTCTAATAGGGTCCTGTTTGAAAGGGAAGACCTTCGGACATCGCTTCTAAACTTTGTATCGTCCTCAGTTGGAACGATTGTAGAGTATAGATAAATAGATACTTAATATATAAAATGACGTATTTAAGCGCTTCTGCGCTGGACGTCCTGCGTACAACCGTCAATTTATCCACCAGCTGCTGTCGCTGTAGTCGAAATCGACTGTGAAGTATCATCATCATCATTATAACTCACGCCTATTTCCCACTGGGGTAAGCTTATTATTATTGCGTATGGCAGACAAAAATAAAATATCCTGCTTGGATCATTTATCCTGCTTAAGCTCCCCTAACCAAGTCTCTGCCGTGGGGTAAGCTGAGTCTATGGAATTCCATTTATTTTGATCCTGACACACCTTTGGGGCCTCTATGTGTTGGCCTTGGCCCCACACACGCTTTCCAAAAATCCGGGACTCCACAGTTATGAAACGACTATGAAAACGACATACCAATAAAAATATAAATTTAAAAGCCAAGGAATGGAATGGGCTGCCGGCGTTGGTGTTTCCTGAATCTTATAACCTGGGGTCCTTTAAATCACGGGTGAATAGGCATTTTCTGGGTAAGCTCGTTCCAACGTCGATCTCTTCTTCTCCTCGTGGAAGAACGAAGTCAAGAACAAACCAATCTTAATTAAAAAAAAAAACTAAAACCTAACTACGCAACAATCACAATCTAAATTCATACTTTTTAGACAAGAAAATAGGTATATTTCTCTGAAATTCTTCCGAACAGTGGGCAAGTCTTCGGTCCCACCAGCGGCTCAGCTAATTTTACCTCACCCCCTTCGGTCTTCCTTTAGTCTTCGTCTTTATACTTTAGACACAGATGCACGTGTACTTTATCCAATCAAAAACGTAAAAACAAATGTAAAATGAGAGCCAAGTACAATATTATAATAAATGCCTTGGTTGTTGACTTCAACGACAAAAGAAGTGAGATCTAAATGGGTGCCGAGTTCAAAATTCAAAAAAAATCAAAAATATTTATTTTTCAAAACTGGCTTACAAAGTTAGCGCTTTTTGAACGTCAAAAAATTAAATTACATATTATGTAACTAGCTGTAAAACTACTACCACATCGGAATCTGTAACGCTGAGGGAAAGACGTGACCAGAAAACCTCCCAGCACAGGGCCCTAGTCCTACTGTTTCATGTTTTCCTTTCTTTTCTTTTTTTTAAATCCAGTTTGTATTACATAATTTATAGACTTAAATACAATGGTATTCCAATTACAGTCGGTGGAAGGAAAATGAAAAATAAAGAGTTTATGTGACTTTATCACAGAAACAGTGTTTCAAAGTTGTAACGGTCAGTCCTGAAATTTATTTATAAGTAACAGTATAAAATATCGTATCTTCTTATAACATAAGATAATGTATTGTACCCTAAGGTCTAAGGTCAGACACTATATACACATTGGTGTAGTGTCTGTGTAAAACGAGGCGTTTTGTATGAAGTGTCAGGAGTGTGGTATGGTCTTACTAAACAAAATTACGAGAGCGAGCCCTCAACGTCCCCACTTGTCCAGCCGAATAGTGAACTTATTCTTGGGCAAAACAATAAGTAAAAAATGAAGCGTGAGAATATTGAGTGCAAAATAGTATATCGTGATAAATGTTACCTTGTGTTGTTAAGTACAGTTAGATGGATGTTTATTTCATTTGTCTTATTGTAGATTGCATTCACAGACACATACTTTCTTGCTCTCCCTTTAGCTTCTCTGTATTTCCGTTCCACCTCGCTCTATTGGACGTATCTATTACATACATATACATACATACATACCTGTCAAAAACATAACCCTCTTTTTTGCTGTCGAAGTCGGGTAAACATAAAAGTAAATGGCGTTCATTCCTGCAGACCCCTAATTTTATTTTAAGTTATATCTGTCATTTTCTTATCCCCCAAAAAGGGACGGATGATGGACAACTATTAATTTTAAAATGAATTAATTACCCGTGCGAATAAAATAGGTATGTCGCTTATATTAAACCCGTTTGACGTATGCCGTCAAGTTAATTCAGTCGGGTTATTATCCAATATAAAATTTTGGAAATTTTGAAACTTGATAAATATGTGTATTCTGTGAACCGCATTAAGATTTTTATGCAATGATAGAAAAAAAAACAATAAATTTTGGGGGTCCCTAGAACTAGGGGATACATAGAACTGAAACTCAAAAAAAAATTTTTCATCAAACCCACACGTGTGGGGTATCTATGGATAGGTCTTCCAAAATGGTATTGATGTTTCTAATATCATTTTTTTCTTAACTGAATAGTTTGCGCTAGAGGCACTTCCAAAGTGGTAAAATGTGTGTGTGTGTGTGTGTGTGTCCCTCCCCCCCGTAACTTCTAAAATAAGAGAAGGATAAAACTAAAAAATATATATGATGTAGATTAGCATGCAAACTACTAACGAAAATTGGTTTGAACCAGATCTAGTAAGTAGTTTTTTTTAATACATCATAAATCGTAAACCGTAATTTACTTTTATATTATGTTACTTGCTGTTACGGAACCCTTCATGGGCGAGTCCGACTCGCACTTGGGCGCTTTTTATTATTTACGTTTTAACGGGACGTAGTATAAAAATTGAAGTAATACGCGGGACTTACAAGGAACTCAAAACATTTTGTATAAGTACTATCTACGTGTTAATGTACTGTGACAAATGTTATTAAAAGATGAATGTCTTTAATGAATTCAATGATAAGTCATTGAGCTTTTAGATTAGGATGACTCACACTAAAATAGCGCTGATTTCATCAACACTTAACCGTAAAACGTTTAAGCATATGCAAGGTCGAGGAGTGAGTAGTTTTGTGCATGGTCACGGTCAAATAATTCTCAGCTGGACTCAGAGCGAGTCGGACTCGAGTACCGGCCATAGAACACCCAAGCGTTTTTGAACCTTTTGAATAAAAAAAATCCATATCGGTCCAGGCGTCTTCGAGTAATCAGGGAACATACATAAAAAAATAAAAGATCCGACGAAGTGAGAATCTCTTCCTTTTTTGAAGTCGGTTAAAAAGGGTCTTGAAAGACAGACGGTCATCTGATCTTTCTTTATAAAGTATGGAAGCCTAAAAAACAAAGAACGATACTGACTGGAAACAGGTTCAAAATTAACCTAACGAAATGGCTTATGAACAAATGTTATTATAATTTGAAGGAATATTTTGAACATAAAAATAATTAAATTTTGTAATTTTTTAATAATAAGTATAATTTTCAATAATTTTCTTTTCAATTTACCTTTTTTTTTTATGTATATTTGTACACCTGCATGCAGGCCGAACACATCACAACATTGTTATTTGAATTATTTTTAAATTAATTTATTTAAAAATTTGAATTAATTATTCTATGTGTTCTCGCAAATAAATTTATTTGATTTGATTTAATTTGAACGGTTTCAAGGGTTTATCGTCCCGGACCTCAGCGGTCTAGTGTGTAAGCGGACTTAGACGTCAACGTCTATATAGTATAATCTAAATAGTATAACAGTATTTTATGTTCTTTTTTAAAGAACGTCTAGGGCCCTGTGCCGAGGCTTTTCTGGCAGCTTCTTTTCCCCGGCTATACAGGTTGTGAGAAGCTGCAGTAGTTTTAGGCGGATGAGACGTTCGTTGTGTAAAAAAATACTAAGTGTAACTATGTAACCTAATGAATTAAGATATTTTTTAATTTGAATTTTGACTCACGATCCGGAGGTCTCCAGTTCGAATCCCGGTTTTTCTGGTAAGTCCCCAATTACCACAGATATCACTTTGTGATTCCTAGTTTGGTTAGGAGATTAGGCTGATCACACGCTTGTCTGAAAGTAAGACGATCCGTGCTTCGAAGGGCACGTTAAGCAGTCCCGGATACTATTTAGTACTAAAGTAAGTATGTAGTCGATGCATGAGTCATGTCAGGGGCTTATGGCGATACGAGTATATATCAACTATATGCGTAGGTAAGCTAATATTAAAAAAAAACCCATTTTTTTATTATCAGAAATAATACGAAAAAGTAAAACACGAGAGGTAGAATTTTTTTTTCCTTTTTAAGTTTTTAAGTTTTTTCTTTTTTTGGAAGCAAGAGGTGTGTCAGGATCGAAGCAAATGGAATTCTATAGTCTCTGCTTACCCCGGTGGGAAATAGGCGTATTTATGTTTAAGTTTTTAGAATAGAATAGAATAATTTATTTGCCAGAAAACAGTGTTTACATATGTTACTGTACACAGTCGTCCGTGTTTTCAGCTTACAAATAAGGATGGAAAATGGTGTTGTGCTACACATGCATCTACAATTACATAAGAATCAATCATAAAATAAAATAATAATAAAACTCTAATTAACAAAACTTTAATTAATTCATTCATACTAAAAAAAATTTTTAATCAAGTCTGGCAATTCTGTGTGCAACTGTACCGGAAAAATACCGAAATTGAATTTCATTGAATAACCAGAGATAAAAAAGATTCAGTGCTAACTGTGCTGCGTGCAAGGTTTGACATATCACGGCAAGCGATGAGTAGGATACTGGTTGATATAATGTAGGTACTTAGAGGTATATTTTTGATGTTTGTGAGGTGTAACCGTCGATTGCAGAACTACGTCTGCTGGCAACACCAACATTAACAATTATATTATTTTTTATTGTGGCAACTTTAAACCTCCTTCAACGCCACCCGAAAAAGCAACCTGTGACGTCATAGAAAAACGTGACAAAATGTAGCACTTATTATTTCATTTTTCTTTATTAAAATTCACAAAAAAACGAAAACGTTTTTGTCACCTTTAGATCTGTCTTTATTTAGTAATCAGAATTTCATAATTTATCAATGACCTAGGAAACCACCCAATTGCATTCCGATGACGTCATAATATAAAGGCTTGACTTAACAAAGAATGATCTTGAACTAGGTACCTTCATAGCTCAGCTTCATTGTTATCTTATTATGATATTGGGATAGATAAGGTCGAAGGCTGGAATTCCGGAGGAATATTAAACATGCCGGCATGGTATGAGAAAACCAGGTAGGTACTTATGCTCAATCCTATGACAAGCCGCCATTGCTAGCCCTTTGATGACGTAAGTGTTACCATTAAATTGGTATCTCCAACATTCCAAGAACGTAAATTTTATTACTTATTGAAAATTAACAGAATTACTGACTACATACATACATAAACTCACGCCTATTTCCCACCGGGGTAAGCAGAGACTATAGAATTCCATTTGCTTCGATCCTGACACACTTCTCTTGCTTCCTCCATATTCATCAATCGTCATACACGCATGCCGGTTCAGAGTAGATCGTGTTACTCTGAACCGTACCTTTTCTAAAGACATCTCCAATTTGGTCAATGTAAGTCCTTCTCGGTCTTCCTCTGCCAGCCCTACCAAGCCCTACCTAAATACTGAGTAATGTATTTAATTACTATTACTTGCTGGTATGCTTATATTATATTGCTTGGGCTGGTGATGATGGTGATGACTTGCTCACAAAAGAGCACATCTATAAAATTAGAGTGGCACAACGGGATATGGAGCGCACCATATTAGGCAACCACCTGGTAGATCCTATACCAAATGTCGAAATTCGGCAACGCACTAAAGTCGAAGATGTAGTAGGTATACGAATCGCTAGGCTTAAGTGGAGATGGGCAGGACACTTGGAAAGACGGGAAGGCAACAGATGGACTAAGGCTGTTACTGAATGGTGAGCAAGGGATGGTATGAGATATCGCGGCAGACCACCAGCCCGGTGATCGGATGACATTGTGAGGTACGCCGGAAAGCAATGGATGAGATTTGCACAGGACCGGAAAGGATGGCGTAAAAGAGAGGAGGCCTATACCCAGCAGAGGGTGGATACAGGCTGAGTAGATAGATAAATAGACGTGTGACATATATAAAAATCATTAACAAAAATTAAAAATTTTTGAATTTACGTTTGAGTTATTTCGCAAGGTGTTATGGCTGAGGAGAAGAAATGACAAGAAACTGCAACAGCAACAGTCGAATAAGCATTCATCGAACTACTGACATTCGGACTAAAGTTACAGACCCAATTTAATACCAGACATTTTATGATTTAGGTAATCATTAGTCTTATAATAAGCTTTTTTATATAAAGTAAGCTTCACATGAGCTTTAAATTTATTTTCTGACAAATTCGAAATATTTTTATTCTTTTTATTTATTTATTATAAAAGGAAAGGGATTTTATTGTAAAAGCATATACATAACCCCAAAAAAGAAGAATTTAATTTACCTAATCTAGAATTTTATTCTCGAATAGTAATTTTATTTTTATTCCTTGTATTATAAGTATGCTTTTCACAGTTTCGCAAACTAAACTTTACTACTACATGCACCAAAAGTGAGCACAAAGAGAATTGCATAACGCAAACGTCATCACCTAAATAACTCCACTGTAGAGTAACAAAGTGTACTTGAACTATAATAATTATATAATTTTAGGACGTTAAAATATTACAAAGACGATTGAATTGTCTATACGCTCGAGAACAGTGCGTTGTTTAAAGCTTAGCACGCGTTCTTCGGCCAAGTAGTTAATTCGGCCAAATAGTTAATACGACAAAGTAGTTGATTCGGCTAAGTAGTTAACTCGGCCAAGTAGTTAATTCGGCCAAATAATTAATCCGGCCAAGTATTGGATTCGGCTAAGTAGTTAATTCGGCCAAGTAGTTAATTCGGCTAAGTAGTTAATTCGGCCAAGTAGTTAATTCGGCTAAATAGTTAATCCGGCCAAGTGGTACATCTGACCAAGTAGTTATTTCGGCCAAGTAGTTAATTGCATTTGTGGCAAACGTACAATGAGTTACGTCAAGAAAAAGCAATGCACCCAGCACATTCATGGGTATACTTATTGTAAAAACAAAAGTAAGTAAATAAGAATGAATCATTTATCGTGAAAAAGAAAGTAAACATTTATTTCCATATTGGACGCCGCATTAACTTAAATGTAACTAAAATAAAAAATAATTAAAACATATAAACATTAAGTGGCCAGGACGGTCATAGGATGGGTGACCACAAAAAAAGTTCATCTCCAGCTCCTCCGTGTTTCGGAAGGCACGTTAAGCCGTTGGTCCCGGCTGCATTAGCAGTCGTTAATAGCCACTAATCCGCACTGGGCCCGCGTGATGGTTTAAGGCCCGATCTCCCTATCCATCCATAGGGAAGGCCCGTGCCCCAGCAGTGGGGACGTTAATGGCTGATGATGAAGCGGCCAATATATAACGGCCTCAGTGGTCCAGTGGCCAAATACACGTCGTCCAAAGTAGGAAAAGTATAGAAGAAAGAAAAGAAAGAAAGAAACATTTATTACTTCCGGACACCACAGACACAGACAGACAGGTACATTACATAGTATAGTATCGCCTTCAGCATAATGCCATGACACGTGCTTAAAAAAATGAACTAATCTGTCAGTCGCACCTATTCCGACATCACTTATCGTGAGCCCTCAGGCATTGTACTTGGCCAGACTTATTGCACCCTAG
Source organism: Pectinophora gossypiella (assembly GCF_024362695.1). Lineage (NCBI taxonomy): Eukaryota > Metazoa > Arthropoda > Insecta > Lepidoptera > Gelechiidae > Pectinophora > Pectinophora gossypiella. Next base: position 1,323,550 of record NC_065428.1, on the reverse strand, counting down.
TTAACCGAATGACTGGAACGTAATGTTCTCATCTCGTCAGCGCGAATTTGACAAATCATGTTATGGTCAAGGCCTGCCATATCACGACGTGGTGATGGACAAGCGCCGGCGCAGTGCACTTGCTCTTTGTAGCTAAAAGTAAAGTAATTATGATTTAGTACTCGCTTATTTATCGTAAGTACACGATTCATTTACCTACTCTAGTGGTTGAGCTTTGGGCTCATAATCTGGAGGTTTCGGGTTCGAGTCCCGGTGGGGACATTACAGGGTGATCACCTGATTGTCCGAAAGTAAGATGATCCGTGCTTTGAAAGGCACGTTAAGTCGTTGGTCTCGGTTACTACTTACTGATGTAAGTAAGTCGGTACATGAGCCATATCAGGGGCCTTTGTCGGCTCAATAATAACCCTGACACCAGGGTTGATGAGGTTGGTAATCCACCTCACAACCCACACGAGAGAAAAAGAATCCATATTCTTGTAAATTACGTTTCGAAGGTATGTGACTTAACCTGTATCAGTAGTTTTTCCTTCGCAGTTTGAAAACCGGACCTGTCTTTTCAGTTTAGGTAAGCGGGCTTGTGAGAAACGCTATGGAGTAGATGATGAATTTGAGAAAATAAATCAAAACAACACTGGTCAAGGTTTGGTGCGTCACGACCACGTTAACTGATAATCTCGGGTACACTTGTTTTTTTTTTATAATAACAAGTGTATTAAATAATTACGACGTTCTTCTTTTATCTAACTGACGGGATGACGTGCTAGCCGACTTTTAAAGGTGAAGATTTCATAACGCACAATTTTTTGACGTGACTTACTGTAGATTTGCCGCAGACGGCATTAACTACTTGGCCGGACAAATGGGGACCGCTGAGGGCTCTCACCCGGTACAAAATTTAAGACAACAGGCCTGAGGGTGCACAGTTGCGCGCGAACCTCGTCTCAGGACATTGTCTGAGAGGATGAATATTTTAAAGAATGAATCGACCCTAGTAGGTCGATAGCAATAAACGTTGAAAGAGGGAAATCGGGTCGGTATCAGGGTTCTGAAGTATTTGGTGTCGCGAACTGATTGCTAGAGTTATCGTGTCTTTAGGATAGTATATTACATCCTTCGGACGCCGCCGATACTTTTCAGTACCGTTCCTGGGCGGGATTTCATAACACACAGGAATCTATATTTTCACAGACAAACTTCACACTCACAGACTCACAACGCACATATACACAGAGTGTTTTTACAGATTTTTTTTAAAGAGTCTCGTAAGAATACGAAGAGGAGGAGGGAGGACTTACGGACAAAACCCATGAGCGGAATCCTATGAATCACCAAGGCACAAACCTGGATGTCAATTATTGAAAACATCGTGAGTAAACCCACATTCCCGCGAAATACATTTTCGGAGATATGTGACCTAACCTGTATTGGGCTGGTTTTCCCTTCGCGGGTTAGAATGTCAGACAGGCAGTCGCTTCTGTAAAAAACAGAACCTGTCAAATCTTCAGGTTAGGTAAGCGGATCCTGTGAAAAATTTGATAATGTTAGGGAGATGCTGATGATAATTAACTAACTTACTTCTATATTGAACTGATTCGTTCTCGTGTGGGTTACGATGACCCACCTCATCACCCCTGGTGTCAGGGTTTCTATTGAGCCGCCAAAGGCTCCTGACATAGCTCATGTAGCGAATACAAACTTCCGCAGTCGCTTCTGTAAAAAACCGGACCTGTCGAATCTTCAGGTTAGGTAAGCGGACCTTGGAAAAACGGGATAATTCTAGGGAGATGATGATGATGATGTATGTTTTGTATGTATGATGTATCTCGCAGTTCCCACCATAAAAACCTCCGGACTAAACATCCGTGACCTATTAGAGGAATCTTCGTAATTTGGACCGCGACCTCCAGGGAAAATTATATAGTAGCGCAGTACACCAATTACTTCCACTAATTGCGCCGTCCAAGGTTCGATTCTCGAAAAGTTAACGCGTTAGTTATTTATTAAGCTCAGTCGGTCGTTAAAAATAAAAGATGCGGTTTATTATTTATTAGGGTACAGTCATGAGCAATATAATGTACCCACTTTAGGACTCTGTCGCGCTAACATATTTGACATTTAGTGAGACTTACAGTTCAATTTGTCAAAAAAGTTAATGTGACATGGTACCAAAGTGTATACATATTAATGCTCGTGACCGTACCTCCAATTCACTTAAACTAGCAATATTGCTATTGGACTTTGCCCATTTTTAATATGCGCAAATGACAAAATGCAAATTTGCTTTTTAGATGAACTACTCCAACACATTATAGCATCACGCCTGTATCTCCGAAGGGGTAGTTAAAGGCAAATAGTAGGTACATACACCCAGCCATAGATAAGTAAAAATGTTTATTTTTCATAAAAATACAATAACTATTGGTACAATAAAAACCCCACAATTGGGTCGTGTACTAGGTTCAAGATAAATTATGAAATTCTGATTACTAAATAAAGACACATCTAAAACTAACGAAAAACATTTTCTTTTTTCTATTAAACTTATTTATGAATTTTAATCAAGAAAAACGTAATAATAAGTCCGACATTTTGTCACGTTTTTCTATGACGTCACAGAGTGCTTTTTCATACAAATTCCATAGTAATTTCGTGTTTTGACGTTTATTTATTTATTTATTTATTTATTTATTTATGGATCACTTACAGCTATGCACATTATAACATTTAGTTAGAACATAATTAAACAAAGTAAAACAGTACTTATGTGTAAGCCTATTACAAGTGAACACAACATTCACCATAAAAAGAAAACAACATCTAGTCTGTTGAGGCTAACTTCTCAACAGCTAAAATCTCACTATTAATAACACTAATATATGATATTATTGCACTAGATGGTACAAAAAACAAATAAACTATACTAATTTAACAAATTTTTGATGGAGATAGTGACTTGTTGATAGCGTTTAGTAAAAAGTAACTAATTTGACTAGTTGGAAACTAGCCTATTCCTCGCGAGGAATTGGTTTGTCTGTGGGAGTGGAGTTCACTTAAAGTTATTATGATAAATGATGATGATTATGATGTTAGATGGCGAACCTATTACCATTAACCGGACACAAATTCTGGAAACCACGTGATATCAATTATTTATGACCCAAACATGAATTCAAACTCATAAAGTCGAATTTTATGGTTTATAGCCTGACACTGCGATGTTAGTCATGCGTTCGGAACAGGGCTACGGATTGGACTTCTGTTATGTACTTGTTATTGTTAACAAGCATAGTAATTGTACGTCAATCTATCATTGCTAACAAAATCATGAACAACCGGATCGTACACGCATATCAAATCTAAGTATACATCATACATGACGTCTATCATTTTCTACATGATAAATCAACATGATATTCTCATGACGGTGTGATAAATCATAACTGTCAGACCACCTGTTTGATCAAATTGATTATTTTTTTTATGTATTAGAAACAATTGCAAAGTACTTACATTTTTATATTTAATACAGTAAGTACAAACTTATAAAATTTTACCGTGATGGAAGTATGATGCCGATATTAAATAATATATTATTCATAAACTACATAACAAACACTTAATACAAGGCTTGTGACTATAAGTGGCATAACTTATTAGTTATTAATTTGCAATATGTAATTATAGTAGCGTAGATGAGGCATATCTTGTTATTAATTTATAATATACACTTCGATAGCTATTTACGACTTTGATATCATATAAATCTATCTAGATGTTATCCTATACTAAGGTCAAGAAATCAGAAATCAGAATCATTTATTCAACGTTATTATCATGGATAAACTTGTTGAAGGTTAATGTAACATTTTTGTATCTACGCCATTCCGCAAGGTGTTATGGCTGAGGAGAAGAAATGACAAGAAATTGCAACAGCAACACATCTTTTGAATCAATGAGGGTATACATTACAAGGTATTTAATAACTAGAGAAACACATAATAGGTACCAGGCATTTTTATCATTTAGGTAATCATTTATCTTATAATAAGCTTTTTTACATAAAGTAAGTATGAAGGAGTCCATCATCTCATCATCATCATCATCAGCCCATTAACGTCCCCACTGCTGGGGCACGGGCCTTCCCTATGGATGGAATCTATCTATCTACAAACTGAGATGCCGCGATTCTCTCAGAGAATTTTTTAAAGAGATTTCCATTATGACTGTACCTTGTCAATACATATATATGAACATTATGTATGTTAGGAAAAATTTACACTTATATTTAAGAAACTGTGATAAGCACAAATACAACCTAAGGAATAAGAACAAATTAGCAGTTCCTAGTTCCAGACTATCCAAAATTAGCACATCATTTGTAGCGCTGTGTGTGCGATACTATAATAAGATACCAGAAGATGTACTAGGCCTTTCGGGAAACATGTTTAAGAATGTTATAAAAACTACTTTAATCAGTAAAGCTTATTATAAAGTAGGAGACTATCTTAAAGATAATAATATTAAATGGATTACTTCAGCTCAACACAAGAAAGACAAGAATGTTTGCAATAAAAACTTGGCCCTAAAATACTGAATTTGAAATAACTTTGTAAGTGGATTAAAAAGGATTGTGAAACACTAGATATTTGAACAGTAGAGTACTTTTTTTTATATCCAGGCGGAGGGTTTCTGAGCTTCTTTATATAAGTGGTGCATGCTCGCCTCGAAATGTTCGTGTACGCGGTGGCGTCCGGAAGTCGGGTCGCACCTTTCCCTCAAAAATGTGCGAAGGGAGCGATGGCTGGCTTTCGCGTCAACTCGTGATCGGGTGCTGCGTATGTGGACAGGCCTGCTTCTGTCAGGGAGCTCATGAAACACTGTTTCTGTGATAAAGTCACATAAACTCTTTATTTTTCACTTTCCTTCCACCGACTGTAATTGGAATACCAATACAATGGTATATAAATTATGTAATACAAACTGGATTAAAAAAAAGAAAACAAAGGAAAACATGAAACAGTAGGACTAGGGCCCTGTGCTGGGAGGTTTTCTGGCCACGTCTTTCCCTCAGCGTTACAGATTCCGATGTGGTAGTAGTTTTACAGCTAGTTACATAATATGTAATTTAATTATGTTTGACGTTCAAAAAGCGCTAACTTTGTAAGCCAATTTTGAAAAATAAATATTTTTGAATTTTTTTTTTTTGGATAGGGAGATCGGGGCTTAAACCACCACGCGGGCCCAGTGCGGATTGGTGGTTATTAACGACTGCTAATGCAGCCGGGACCAACGGCTTAACGTGCCTTCCGAAGCACGGAGGAGCTCGAGATGAAAACTTTTTTTTTTGTGGTCCATCATCTATAGCACAATAATCTAATGTAACTTTTTTGACGTGACTTATTATACTTTTGCCGAAGATGGCATTAACATCTTGGCCGGACAAATGGGAAGCGCTGAGGGCTCTCACCAATCTTGGTTAATCATAGTCAATTTTAAAACTTTGTATCAAAATTTACAGCAAGTTATCTACCTATTTCTCTGCCTGCCCCATTAGGGGTAACGAACGAGAGTTGAATGTATGTACGTATAAAACATTAAGTTTATTGTCCAGGAAAACCTTACACGAGTTATACACATCACCATTATCATAATCTAAGTCAATTTAAAGTAAAACTTATAAGAATGTAAATTTTTAGTATTAATAATAGATATAATAAAAATAATGCGCCTTAGATAAGTGGGGTTAAAATGGCTACATAGAAGCAATTCATCTAAGAAAGCAATATTGCTATTTTACTTTTTTACATAAAGTAAGCTTCACATGAGCTTTAAAATATTTTCTGGTACCTATTTTATTGTAAAAACTTATACATAACCCCAAAAACTATGAATTTAATTTACTTAATGTAGAATTTTGAATAGCAATTTTATTTTTATTTCTTGTATTGTTTTATTTTTATTTGTTGTTTTTATTTCTTGTAATTGTGATTGGAAGTATGCCTTTCACAGTTTCTCGGAAGGAGAAATACATTTTTACGTACCTACAATTAATAAATGTTTTCATAAATATATTGACTTGCGACCGTCAGTATATTTATTTCTTTAAACAGCTCCCTTAACATCTCTGTCTTATCACACTGTTGAACCGATGCTATTAAAAAATCCAAAATTCAAGTCAAGGTTGTGCAAGAGAAAGGTGCTTTGTTAGTAGCAACGTTAAGACAATGGAAAGATTTGTTTCGCATTCAATAGCATTGTTTGTGCTGATTTTGTAAGAAGATGACATGACATGTGTACGTGAGAGGTGAGATGCCAAGGTCAGAGCAACCACCTGAGTATGTTTTTCAAATTCAAATATGTTTAAGTATTTCAAATATTTCACACGGCAAAAGGCGAAGAGGGAGGCCAATCAAAAGATGGGAGGACGACCTACCTAAGGGGTGGAGACGATACACACAAAGCAGAGCAGATTGGCGCATGATGGAGGAGGCCTATGTCTCAGGACAGCCCGATTAGAATAAGTACTACATATAATAAACCGTTGTAAAATAGAACAGTATATCGGTGAATAAAGGCTATTTTTATTTATTTTTATTTTTATTTTATTTATTATTACAAATATTAACACATCCATGGTATAAGAAAACCAGCAGGCTTAGCACCATAAGCGCGCGACTCTTGAAGACTTAGGGGACATCTCGTCCCAGTCTTAAACTGGGCCCAGGGGCGAGTTTCCCCTTTTCTAATTTTATAATGAGTAACCCTTCACCGAATAGGAGGATTTTCCGATAACACTCTTCTCCGACGGTTAGTTGAACGAACGAAAAATACTTAGCCGGTGGAACGTTTAGCCGAAAATATTATTCATTTTTTTGTATGTGATTTATTGTAGATTTGCTGCAGATGGCATCAACTACTTGGCCGGACAAATGGGGAGCGCTGAAGACTAAGGTACCCGGTAAGGGCGTACTCAAGCTAACAGAAAAACTATATCAAACTATATTCATTACAAGTTAACAACTAGAGGAACACATTCAATACCAGACATTTTTATCATTTAGGTAATCATTAATCTTATAATAAGCTTTTTTACATAAAGTAAGCTTCACGTGAGCTTTAAATTTATTTCCTGACAAATATAAAAAAAAATCTGAAAATTTTAAAATGAATGGAAGAAACAATAAATCGGATTTTATTTTGTTTATGAAACAGCTCCCTGTCCCCAATGTCCATCATGTTAGAAAGGAAACAATCCCTCTGTTGCTTTTACGACATGCCCGAGAAGATGAGCAGCTGAACGCGTTCTATGTTTTTTATTCGCCCCCATACTCCCAGTCCGTTGATTTGATTGAATAGTTCTTTAAGATTGGTTTAGTTCAGGGGTCTGCAACCTGCGGCTCGCGATCCCCATGCGGTTTGTATGTGAATCTGCGGCTTAGTTTCATACGAGTACGCACGTAATTAATTATTTAATATTCTATATTTTTTTAATTACATTTTTAACTCAACATAAATTAGCACTACGCGTATATCCCCGCCACCACCACTACCCTATTTTTCCCTAAAAAAGTAGCATGGAAAACCCTGCACCGACAAGAGCGTGGCTCTTAAATTGATGATGATGATGTATATCCCCGAAGCGTTAAGCAGAGGTGTATAGTGTATACAACCACTCCTCCTGTTAGTGTAATAGGGAGCGAGCATCTTTATTTGTTTTTATAATATAATTTTATTTTTAAAAACACTACATATAGACTATATGAATTAATAGATTCGATTCTTAAACAAAATCTTTATTTATTGAAGTACTTCTATTTTGTTGTACACGAAAGGGTCTGCGATGCGCACGAAAGGAACTTTGCAATTTTGTAAATAATATTTTTTGACACTTCCAAATCAAAAGGTTGCCAGTCCCTGGCTTAATAGCTTCACTCAAGAAAGGTTGTATTGCGAAGAAGTCGTTAAACAATAGAGACATTTGTTTCACATTTTGATACCATTGTTTCTGAACTGATTTTGTAACCAAGAGCCAAGATGACATGGAGAGGTCGAGGTGTCAAGGTCACCGCAACCTATTGGCGGTTGATTAACCTGGTTTAGTAAGGTACAGTCATGAACAATATAATGTACCCACTTTAGGACTCTGACGCACTAACATATTTGACATTTAGTGACAATTTGTCACAAAAGTTAATGTGAAATGGTACCAAAGTGTATACATATTAATGCTCGTGACCGTACAGGGAAGTGGTATGTGAGCTGTTTAATATTATTTAAGAAAGATGTAGTACATATTGCTTCTATGCTGTTCTGGGAGCAAATAAAAAACATAGAACACGTTCAGCTGCTTGTCTTCCCGGGCATGTCGTAAAAACATGATGGACTAATGTTATGGGCGATAGGCTGGTCCCTTATCACCATAAGGTTCATCATATCCAGCTTACGACATCGTATCAACAGTGGCTGCAAGTTGTCTTTGATTACTATTGGCTCTGCCCACCCCACTAGGGATTACGGGCGTGAGTTTATGTATGTATGTATGTATACGTATGTAGTACATATAGAGGGTACTTCGAAATAATTGAAAATGCCAAGTAACACCATTTGGAATGAAATGAGATCTCTATACATCTATTAAATCTGTTTACTACAGTACTTATAATGCCAACTGCCTATAAAGTTTATAGTTGCAGGATATAACAGTATAACGTAAGATTAAACTGGGATTCTGGTAAACTTATGTCTGTAGTTGAACTTCTTCTTCTTCTATCTTCTATATGGCTGTGAGGTGAAGTACCAACCTCATCAACCCTGGTGTCAAGGTTACTATTGAGCCGCCAAAGGTCCCTAACGTGGCTCATGTATCGACTACTTACTTACATCAGTAAGTAGTAACCGGGACCAACGGCTTAACGTGCCTTCCGAAGCACGGATCATCTTATTTTCGAACAATCAGGTGATCAGCCTGTTATGTCCTAACCAAACTAGGGATCACAAAGTGATTTATGTGATATGTCCCCACCGGGATTTGAAGCTGGGGCCTCCGGATCGTGAGCCCAACGCTCAACCACTGGACCACGAAGGCCGTTTGTAGTTGAACTAAAGATGTTTAGTTGAACTAAACATCCATGATAACCCTGTTCGTAGAATGCGCGACTTACATCGCAGTGTCACCGGTTCAAATCTCAGTTCGGGCTTTATAAACAAGTTTGAATTACTTTCTAGATTTGGATCATACATACAGGATGTTATTGACATCGTAGCGAATACTGAGGGGGATGACTCAGACCATGATTCTGAGTTAATATCAAGTGAATTTTCCTGTCGGAAAATTAATGAAAATTAAAGTGTTTTTATAAATTATTTTCCGTTCCATACTATTGCGACGGAAAATTATACTTGATATCAACACATAATCATGGCCTGAATCATCCCTCAAAGTTTTCCTTACGATGTCACTAACACCCTGTATACTATACACTCCTGTTTACTCCTTTGGGAATACAGGCGTGATGCTATGTAATGTTTTACTTCATAGCAGAATCGTGGTTTCTGTACTAAAGCTGGGCTCGTAAACATTTAGACTCATCTCAGAAACTAGATGAAACAGAAATATAGTAGCCATTTATGGAGGTTGTCATGGCCTTAGATTGTATAAGTAACTGCGAATTCTACTCTCTAACTGCGACTATATGAATACACACACGAAAAACACACACACACACACATACACATACACATATCATCATCATCATCAGCCGTATGACGCCCACTGCTGGGCATAGGCCTCCCCCAAGGATCTCCACGACGATCGGTCCTGCGCTGCCCGCATCCAATGGCTGCCCGCGAACTTCACCAGATCGTCGGTCCACCTTGTAGCGGGCCTACCCACTGAGCATCGTCCGACACGTGGTCGCACATACACATATACTATAATTTAATTTAAATAGAATTGTTTAATTTGATACTAACTTACTTTTAAGGTTTTCTACTAACATATGTATGGATGAGAGTCTGATTTTTTTACACACACACACACTACAGTGAGTTTGTATGTGTAGAGTCTACACATACATTTTAAAGCGTAATTCTTTACATAACGAACGTCTCATCCGCCTAAAACTACTGCAGCTTCTCACAACCTCTATAGCCGGGGAAATGAAGCTACAAGAAAACCTCCGCACCGGCCCCTAGACGTTCTTAAATAAACATAAAATATTGTTAATGAAAATCAATACCCTGGCCATATGACTGGCATCTACTCACGTGTGAGTTGAGAAGTCAATGGCCGACTTTATCGATCATGATATTTAACGCCAATGGCCCCATATGGTTTATGTAACAACTATACTTAACACGTTGACAATCCAGTGACCCATATACGGGTCATAACGGAATAGCTCCATACGTCCTTGACCCATATATGGTTCACTAAGAAACGACGAGGTACGCACTAAGGGCGACTCCACTTATTATTTACATTTTTAACAGGACGTATATATAACGGCCTCCATGGTCCAGTGGTTGAGCTTTGGGCTCACGATCCGGAGGTCCCGGGCTCGAATCCTGGTGGGGACATATCACAAAAATCACTTTGTGATCGCTAGTTTGGTTAGGATATTACAGGCTAATCACCTGATTGTCCGAAAGTAAGGTGATCCGTGCTTCGGAAGGCTCGTTGATCCGGTTGCCTTTGGTCCCGGTTACTACTTACTTACTGATGTAAGTGAGTAATCGTTACATAAGCCATGTCAATCTACAATAAGTCACGTCGAAAAATAAGGTGTTGTTTGAATGATATCCGCACGTGTTGTTTACAGTCAATATGATATTTCGATTTTCAATATTTCGCTAACGCGCTATCATAGTTATCTTATTATACTGAAAATACTAGTAAAATACTAATCGGTTCCTCGAGTAGTGGTTAACATAGATTGATTGTTTTTCACAAAATTCTGTGACAGAGTGGTAAATCGAAATGCTGTCTCCGATGAAAAGGGCCACTCTGTTACAAAATTTATTATTATTATTATTTGAGTCTTGCTTGAGTTGCATTAGTCGTATTTGTATGCATTTACTTATTTATTTAGGAATATATATAATATATATAGTGTGTATATTTATAAACCAATATAGAAAGTATAAAATATTTTTATATATTTATGAAATATATATTATATATAATTTATTTAAATGTGGTTTGTAGGTTTAGGGTAATATTTTGTTTTATATTAGTATAAGTATTTTCTAAATAATTTGTATGCGTATGTATGTCTATCTATATAATATTATACGTTGAAAGTCTCTCTTGTCACGTAGGTCAGCTGGAAGAAATCTCTTTGTTAAGAGATAAGCATGCCTGTACTATATGTTTTCTTTGTATGTGTTTTGTGTCTGTTTTATTGTGTACAAATAAAAAAATATTTTTAAAATGCGCCTGCTACGAAAAATATGTTACCAAGATAAAGAGAAACACTAAATAGTCATATACAGACACATTAAATGATGTTTTAAAATATTTATTATATCGGCAATTTTAAAGATGTTAAAACCGATATACTTAACGAGAAAATGTATTTTTATTGTCTATAAAAAAGAAGAACAACCCAGGTAAAATATAACCGTTCTAATTATGTTTAAGACCTCGAAACCCTAATGAAGCTCGCAATAAATGTTGCATAAGTGATGTTACAAATTATCTCGCACAGATCTGCAATATTATTAAACTTACATTCATTACTTACGTTACATTGCATACGCATTGCGTAGGGCTGTCATAGTAGAAAATACAATATGAAAGACATTTTAAACCATAGGATAGAACAAATATTGTAATTATTTAAAATATTTTGAATTATATTTAATTAATATTTTTTAAATGAAAATACCTATATAAATAAAAACGAAACTTAATATATTATTAGACTAATATAAACAGGTCACAATTTTATTATAATAATACAATTTGTCACATAATCAGAAACATACGTATATTTTTTAATTACTTAAAAATTTTAATTATTTGAATGTAATTTTATTTTGTACATAATTAATTTATTACTCATATTGGGCATGATATTGTATTGATTTATTATCTTTTGACATTTTAATTTAATTTATTATATTCTTTGTTGACATTCTTTTGTTATCATTTTCGACGATCAAAAACGATTGAACGATTTTTTTTGAACGATTTTCGTTTTTTTTTGTTTTTTGTTTATGTTGTTACCGTTTTGTATTGTGTCTCCACCAACCCGCAGTGGAGCAGCGTGGTGGAGTATGCTCCATACCCCCTCCGGTTGATTGAGGGGAGGCCTGTGCCCAGCAGTGGGACGTATATAGGCAGTTTATGTATTGTGTCTAAAATGTGTTGTACAACTAAATGTGAAATAAATGAATCTAATCTAACTTAAAAAAAAGTATAAAACTACGTATAAAACGGTAACCCTCCGCTCCGCACTAATTCGTATAGAGCACTGACCTCTCCTCTTCTGGGTCTTACTTTAGTCATGCAAATAAGGAATAATACTACGTATAGAACGGCAACTCTCCGCTCCCCACCAGCGGATGAGCTAGGTTTACCTCTTGCCTAGGGATACGGGTGAAGACCTCGACGGTTGCAGAAGCGGAGATGGGAGCTATGCAAGTCACAAGGATTGTAACCTGGAACCTGACTTAGGGCAGCAGTAACTGTCAGTACTATTCAGAAGTGCAGGACAGGAGTCCTAGTATGGCTTTGAAATAGACTACTCTGGGCGCCACCCCAATCGCGTCAGACAGAGTACTGCAAGACGAAAGGCAAGAGAGAAACCACTGCCCTATTTGTCCCTAAAAAGTAGCGTGAAGAATGCTACACTGACAAGAGCATGGCTCTTAAATTAGTGATGTGATGATTTATTTATTTACAGAACAAAAAAATATATTAAAAAAAATATTAACAGATATCGGTCAAGAGGCAACCCTATCACGTCAGAGAGCATCTCGATGCGCACGATACTCTGACGTACGCACTGCAGAATGCCGTCTACGCACCTTACTGGTATAGCCAGGGATGTTAAAAGAATTTGCTCTTTTTTATGTGACTTCAACAGCCTCCATGGGCTAGTAGTTAGATCGTTAGGATCGATATCTGTACGTTCGGGTTCGATTCCCGATGGGGACATAGTAGTGACTTAGTCTTGCGTAGTAGGAAGAATATACCGACTCTTTTATACTTATGACTTAATCCGAAACAATTTTACCTTATTTCAGCAACATTATAATCCAAAAACTCATTAGCCAAGCCGAATGCTCTAACAGCATTATATTATACTACTTTACCAACATCCGGATAATAAAAAAGAAATCATAAAAAGAAGATTAGGTACATTACTGTGAAATTAGTTTTTGCGGCCGAGCGTACTCTTAACGAGCACAGGTCAGGTTACTTGTTAATTTAGTTCACTGTACCAGACAGACATACATCCATATGGATGTATCTACTCTATGATACTATACTATGGTGTCTACTCTATGATATCATAGAGTATAAACTATAATAATCTAGTTTCCAACTAGTCCAATCAGTTACTTTTTACTAAACTTTAAAACACGAAATTACTATGGAAATTATATGAAAAAGCGCGGTCGAACTATCTGTCTCCCTCGCACTTTAGGCGGCGCACAGTAACAAAGTCATTTTTGTATGGAGTCTCTGGTCTGTGTCCGGTCACGAGCATTAATATGTATACACTTTGGTACCATGTCACATTAACTTTTTTGACAAATTGAACTGTAAGTCTCACTTAATGTCAAATAGGTTAGTGCGACAGAGTCCTAAAGTGGGTACATTATATTGCTCATGACTGTCCATACTTACCAAATAATATAAATGCGAAAGTGTTTCGTGTTTCTATCGTGTGGCAAGCGTCGACAGGTTTGTTGCTCTGTCCACCCTAACAGTAACTACGGGCGCGAGGTTTGTAAAAATGAAGTAAATAAAAAAAGTGTTTATTTGTTGTTTTTAAGCAACATAAAGTTATGAGGCAACCCCAGGAAGCAAGGTTAATGCTTGAGTTGGGGATGTCTCGCTCTTACCCTAGTTGTTAACACTAAATAGTTGACATGCAAAGCAAAAATAAATAAAGGATTTAAAAAAAAACAAAAAGAAAAAGGTATCATAATTAAAACAGATAATAACGGGTTCTTACCGCGTTTAAATGGAGATATGAGACTCCCGATATTTCGACACTGTTGCAAGTGCCATGATCACGGGATGACTGATGAGGTGAGAACCCGTTATTATGTGTTTTAATTATGATAATAACCGCGTAAATCTAAAACAATGTAAAAAGGTATCAATTAAAATTAATTATATTATGTCTAAAAGCCAATAACAAGACTACCAACCAATGTCTAAAACCCTAACTTATTAACCATGAATGTCTGTTTCTGTGCTTGTTCGTATGTGATTGTGTGTATGTGTAGTGTATGTATGTGTGAGGATGTGGTAGGTATGTAGGGTGTTGTAGGTAAAGTAAAACATTTATGATCCATACCTGAGGTCGAAAAGTAGTATAAGGTCCAAGCCGGAATTCGAACCCACAACCTTCGAAGTTGAAGGCGCCATAATGGTTATTAGGTGCATATTAGGTTGCATACCTGTGAAAAATAAAAAAAAATTTAGCTCTAAAAGGAAGACCTCTTATGATTAATTACATTTTCACAATTACACACGATTCATTCTAACATTGAATACTATAATTAACGATTACGCTTCTTAATTACAAAATCCTTATTGATTTTTTAATTACTTATAGGTATGCATCGGAGATTGCTATGGTAATTGCAATCGAATAACATTTTCAGTTGACATTGATAGATCATTTTAATGCATACTTAAACAGTTTATTTACGAATCCACAGCATAGTTTAACGATCTAACTATCATAAAGATAAACATGCACACACGATTCCATACATACACTTTTTTTTGACGTGACTTATCGTAGATTTGCCGCAGATGGCATTAACTACTTGGCCGGACAAATGGTGAGCGCTGAAGGCTCTCACCCGGTATAACTTTTAAGACAACAGGCCTGAGGGTGCTCAGTTGGGCGCGAACTTCGGCTCAGGGCGTCGTCTGAGAGGAAATATATTTTATGCCTAAGTGTCATTACATTCATAACCAAAAACAAATATGAAAGACGCATAGATGTCTGCTATCCATTAAATTAGAAGGTTTTTTGTAGCGGACCCAACTAGTTGGCCACTTAGTTCCGCTCACATGCAACAGATGGCGCCACATTCAATAATGCAGTATTCAAGCGGTCGTAAAACGCGGTATCGAAGTTTACACAGCAAGACGCATATATATACAACTTCCAACACAACACTGTTGGATCGTCGGTCCCTAGTCACACTACAACTTGTGGCTAGCGGTGTACTATGCTCAGTTCGGTACCCCGAAAAACATCCAAATTAATTATGTTAAATATTCTCTCTTAATTATTTATGTTTATTAAGAAACAAACGGTCATTTACATGCAAGTTTTACATTATGGTAATTAGCTTAGACCTATAGTTTTTCCTTAATTTAAAAAAACTAGGTTAAATGAAAGAAAGAAAGCAAATAAAGAAAAAATCATTTATTATTTAGGACAGCACGACATGGATTGCCATAGAGGAGCCAATCAGCTCGCGACACCAAACACTTCAGGGCCCCGATACCGACCCCGCCGGCGTGGTCGACGATTTCCCTCATTCAGCGCTTATCGCTATCGACCCACTAGGGTCGATTAATTCTTTCAAATACTTTTCCTCTCAGACAACGCCCTGAGCCGAGGTTCGCGCCCAACTGGGCACCCTCAGGCCTGTTGTCTTAAACGTTATACCGGGTGAGAGCCTTCAGCGCTCACCAATTGTCCGGCCAAGTAGTTAATGCCATCTGCGGCAAATCTACATTAAGTCACGTCAAAAAAAAAACAGACATGGATTACATTATATATACATTACAATGACATCACATCAAAAGACCAATAACGCACACATGAAATATTTTCTACATAGGAACATGGAAAACGAACACAGAAACTTATACCTAAATATAATGTGATGTCATGTGAAGGCATTGTACGGTCTCTCTTTTTCCATTCCTCTCTTCTTCCCGCCAAAACCTTCACCTCCCGATACGACACGACCTGCACCTTCTCTTTTATTTGTTTCATAAATGTTCTCCTAGGTCTACCCCTTCCTCTCTTCCCTTCAATTTTTCCTTCTATAATGTTTGTTATAAATGAATCGTGTCGTATCAGGTGGCCAATCATATTTCCTCTTCGGTTCTATAATAGTCTTCAATATGGTTCTCCTTTCTTCAACTCTTTCCAGCACTTTTTCATTTGACACCATATCAGTCCAGCTTATACCCTCCATCCTTCTTCTTCTTTTCTTTTTGAGACAGATTTATTAAAGATTGAATGTTCCTTTAATTATAAATTATTTAATATTAATATTCGCACGCTGTATGGTTGAGTGATGGACTTTTATTGATATAATGTATATTTAAGATCTTTTGTACCACTCTCGAGCGAATAAATTTCATTTCATTTCATTTCCTTCGCCAACACCACATCTCAAACGTTTCCAACCTCTCTCTCTGCCTCTCCATGTCATAGTCCACGTTTCACTTCCACAGTGTGCAATGCAAATTGTACGGTCACGAGTACTAATATGATACACTTTGAAACCATGTCACATTAACTTTTCCGATAAATTAATCCGTAAGTCTCATTAAATGTCAAATATGATAGTGCGACAGGGTTCTAAAGTGGGTACATGATATTGCTCATGACTGTACAACGCCATCTGTACTTTTTTGGGATCGTGGTCTGGAAAGTCCCTTAATGTACTCAACTAGTCGTCCTGTCTAATAGTAGCTATATTTAATTGAGTGTCGCTTTTGCTCTCCCTCTAGCTGTGACCTTTATCGCATCCTGCCGTTTCTATGGTATTCCACAGGTATAAATATTTATAACGTCGACAGTATTGATTTATAATCTCTATAAACGTACACAGTGCCGCAGGCTAAATAAAAAATATGTCCCGTCTATCTGAGTCGTAGGGCCGAATTCAAATTCAAATAACATAACTGCCTATATACGTCCCACTGCTGGACACAGGCCTCCCCTCAATCAACCGGAGGGGGTATGGAGCATACTCCACCACGCTGCTACACTGCGGGTTGGTGGAGGTGTTTTTACGGCTAATAGCCGGGACCAACGGCTTAACGTGCCCTCCGAAGCACGGAATCATCTTACTTTTTGGGACAATCAGGTGATTCAAGCCTGAAAAGTCCTTACCAAACAAAGGACAGTCTCACAAAGTGATTTCGACAATGTCCCCATCGGGAATCGAACCCGGACCTCCAGATCGTGAGCCTAACGCTCTAACCACTAGACCACGGAGGCTGCAAATTCAAATATAAGTATTTATTTATTTATTTGGCAGTAACTCAAAACAGATTTACAAACTTAAAACACATAATAACGGGTTCTTACCGCGTTTAAATCAGGGATATGAGATTTCCGATATTTCGCGATGTTTCATGATTTAAACGCGGTAAGAACCATTATGTGTTTTAATTAAGATAATAACCGCGTAAACCTAAAACAATGTAGATTTACAGATATTTCCAATATTATATTTTGTTATTAATAAATAATATTATATATTCAAAAGTAACACTGTCTGTTTGTTACTTTTTCAGGCTTTTTAAACCCCTGAACCGATTTAGATGAGACGCATCATCACTAATTTCAGAGCCACGCTCTTGTCGGCGTAGCATTCTTCTATCTTCTATCGTGTGGGTTGTGAGGTGAATTACCAACCTCATCAACCCAAGTGTAAGGGTTATTATTGAGCCGCCAAAGGCCCCTGATATGGCTCATGTAACGACTACTTACTTACATCAGTAAGTAGTAACCGGGACCAACGGCTTAACGTACCTTCAGGACAATCATCTTACTTTTAGGACAATCAGATGATCAGCCTGTAATGTCATAACCAAACTAGAGATCACAGAGTGATTTTTGTGATATGTCCCCACCCGGGGCTTTCGGATCGTGAGCCCAAAGCTCAACCACTGGACCACAGAAGCCGTGTAGCATTCTCCATGCTACTTTATCCTTGACCTAGGAAACTACCCAATTCTGCAACCGGAGACTGGACCTTAACAACTATTACAATACGGCCATTGACTACATACACATACATGATGAAAATGATGATGATGATGACACATTAAGACAAAAACTAACGCCTATTTCCCACCGGGGTAAGTAGAGACTATATAATTCCATTTGCTTCGATCCTTACACACTTCTCTTGCTTCCTTCATATTCATCAATCGCTTCATACACGCACGCCGGTTCAAAGTAGATCGTCCATTAGCTACTTGGCCGTAAGTAATCATATTAGTTACTATACTGGTAGTATATAAACACGATGGTACTGATTTATGCCAACTGTTTTACAATGTTAGTTCAATACAATTCATCTTTTATTTATAAAGCAGAAGTCACACAACTACAGTTGTCATTAAAAGTATCATAAATTGAATTTGAAAAGGTTGTAAATCTTTTAGTTATGTATTATGTACTCAAATATAGTGAGACAGACGGACGGCCGGACGCAACTTGCGCTTGTGCCTGTAATCCCAATAAAGTATAGGGGATAGGCAGAATCTTAAGTTACTATAACAATCTCTTGGTCAATATTTTAATGATAATATGCTCGAGAATGCAATTTTCAATGACACAGTTGGTTCGACCATTATAAACGGCGATACGGCTCACCAGCTATCATGTTATTCTAACAGACAGCTCGGTGAAGTGAAGGGAATAAGGGTGCTTATTTCATCTTTCGATGGGTGTACCTCTGACTGCCCCATTTGGGATATGGTCGTGAGCTTTTGTTATGTCATTTTAGACCCGATAAGAAAAAATAGAATCTGTGTTTTTTTAGGTAGAAAATTTGCAGTCTAGCATATACCTATATCGTACTTAGTACGACTGGAGATGTTCAAATTCATATTCTTCTTCTTCTTCTATCGTGTGGGTTGTGAGGTGGAGTATCAACCACATCAACCCTGGTGTCAGGGTTACTATTGAGCCGCCAAAGGCCCCTAACTTGGCTCATGTAACGACTACATACTTAAATCAGTAAGTAGTAACCGGGACCAAAGGCTTAACGTGCCTTCCGAAGCACGGATCATCTTGCTTTCGGACAATCTGGTGATCAGCCAATAATGTCCTAACCAAACTAGGGACCACAAACTAATTTTTGTGTTATGTCCCCACCGGGAATCGAACCCGGGACCTCCGGATCGTGAGCCCACCGCTCAACCACTGGACCACCGAGGTCGTTGATTTATATTTGAATCATAGGTAAATAATAATTGATTTCGCGCGGATAGGCTCGCCTCTATTACATGGGACTTAAACATAGCTGGCGAGCAGTGGGTGTATATATCATCTCTGTCTACACCTTTGTGGATACAGGCGTGATGCTGAACAAGAAACATAATAGAGTAATTAAAGCACATAATAACGGGTTCTTACCGCGTTTAAACGGGGATATGAGACTCCCGATATTTCGACACTGTTGCAAGTGCCATGATCACGGGATGACTGATGAGATTGGAGTGGAGTAGGTAGATCCATAATTTATTTATTATGTGCTTTAATTATGATAATAACCGCGTTAACATAATAGAGTGTCTTACAAAAGTGCCACTTTGAATCGTCATTGAAGGAATAGTACATACGTTTCCGTATTCAGCGGTGAAGGAAAACATCGTGAGGAGACCCCATAACCGACATTCCGGATTTTCCAGCACAGGCCCTAAACCAGTGATTGTCGAATTTGTTTTCGAATTCATGTTTGGATCATAAATGATTATCACGTGCTCAGCGGTAAAGGAAAACATCGTGAGGAAACCCACATTCCCGAGAAATGCATTTTCGGAGGTATGTGACTTAACCTGTATTGGGCTGGTTTTCCCTTCGAGGGTTGGAAGGTCAGACAGACAATCGGTTCTGTAAAAGACGGGACCTGTCAAATCTTCAGGTTAGGTAAGCGGAATAACGCTAAGGAGATGATTATTATAAATATAATCATAATCATTTATTTGCTTAAAACATGGTATTTTAACATGGTAAAAATAGGCATGCAATATTGGTAGTGCGACGGGTAATCTAAAACAGTTTTATCTCATAAATTCTTTAATTTTATAATATTTGTTTTCATTGAGCCATTTATACAATTTTGTCTTAAATTGAGTTAAAGGTAATTGTTTTATGTCAGATGGTAATTTATTACCACATACACAAACAATTACGGTTATATTTTTCTGTCAATGGTACACCAAAAAAATCAGTCTATGGTGATTTCGTTGGCTTCTTGTGCTTACATCAGCAGCTCGTAATAAATAAATGCAAGTTTTTTTTTTGACAAAAATGCAGGTATCATTATGTAATATAGACACGGTAACAGTTATATTTCTATCTTTCGTGACTAAGTGACAAAATAAACTTGCTAAGTACCTATTTTATAGCGGTTGACGTGGGATAAATACTAAGTAAATTAGCATAGAAAATTTACGATTTACCTTAAGGATTTACTATGACTGTGTCGGTGAAGATGTTAGGAATTTACGTTGAGAGCTCAGTAAGGAGCCATCGTAATTGGTATTCGGAGTGGCTGATATAAACCTTGTAAACAGAAAAAGCTAATAACATTAATAGCTACAATAGGCTAGTTTCCTACTAGTCAGAAAAAGAAAGACTAAACGTCAAAACACGAAATTGCCAAGGAATTTGTACGAAAAAGCAACCTGTGACGTCATATAAAAACGCGACAAAATGTAGCACTTAATTTTCATTTTACAGTTTACTTTATTAAAATTCATAAATAAGTTCATATTTTCTTGACAAAAGTAAATAAATAGGAATGGTAGACATCATTAATCAGCTAATTATAGTATTTTATGCAACAGTTGTATAAGACGCCACGAGCATTTTTTGACCTAGTTATACAACGTTGCATACAATACTTTTTCTACGACGACGTAATTTTAAATGAAACAAAAATTATACAAAGAAAAATTTTATAAAAATGAAGATGTAAATTTTGAATGGTATTGTGTGATATGGTAATATTGGGTACATTGGTAGGTTTTACTGCAGTGTTGATATTATATTTTATACTTTTTAGTGTTTTGAAACGAAACACAAAAATTTTCCAATTTATTTTCCAACGCGCGGGAAAATGGCGGCAAATGTATACTTTTTTTTTATAGTATATCTATGGCACCAAACAAAGTAAAGGTGCCAGTTTCCAGGTCAAAAAAAAAGAAAACAACAACAATGCTTTTTTGGCGACATTATAGTACAGTTACACTTTGTAAACAATGCTTTTATAGGCCATAGAGCGTACACTTTTTCAAAGAGTTTAATTATGTATGTACTTATATTAGACTTTTTGGTTATTTAAATGCCAGATTAAAGTAGAGGAGTAGAAAAATTAATTAATTAATCATTAATTCCAGGCTAAGTTCATTAAAAACAATATAGATGGCGTTGTACAGCTTCAACGCGATAATTACCTATTTTCTCATTACTCGGGTACATAATTATTCCAAATTACAATATAGTGGCAGAAGCATATATTTATACAGGGTGTTAGTGACATCGAAACGAAAACTTTGAAAGATAATTCAGGCCATGATTCCGAGTTGATATCAAGTGGAATTTTCCGTCACAAAAGTATGGAACGGAAAATAATTTAAATACGCTCTAAAATTTTCATGACTTCTCATGCTTGATATTTATCTTTATTTTGATCAGAATAAGAGAAACGTAGCCTGGAAAGCTCAATATCCAACCACTGGACCACGGAGGCCATTCTGATTTTGAAATAATACACTTAATATTGCAGCTTTAGCCTATCTTGTAATGGACTGAAGGCCTATACACTTCAATTACCAGCACATAAAGCAACACCTACACGGATTCCTGCAGAAATAACAGAAATCTTGAGACTGCATCCTTGTCTATACTAGATTATACTACTTCAACGTATCCTGTTCTAAGTATGATTAAAGTAATATCGTTATAAATAAATGCACGTGGGTACGTCTTCTATAGTGTGGGTTGTGAGGTGGATTACCAACCCCATCAACCCTAGTGTCACGGTTACTTTTGAGCCGCCACAGGCCCCTGACACAGCTCATGTAACGACTACTAACTTACATCAGTAAGTAGTAACCGGGACCAACGGCTTAATGTGCCTTCCGAAGCTCAGATCATCTTTCTTTCGGATAATCACGTGATCAACCTGTAATGTTCTATAACCAAACTAAGGATCACAAAGTGATTTTCGTGATGTTTCTCCGTCGGGATTTGAACCTAGGACCGTAATATGCCGTAGGATAGGAATACGCATAGTCACAAAGTCGATTATGTAAACTTCGCTCACACTACCTATATTTAAATATATAAATATTAACTATATTTTATTAAATAATATAAAAAAATATTTAATATATAATAATATTAATATAATAATTAATTATATATTATATTATTAAACTAATATATTTATTTAATATTTAAATAAGTTAATATTTTATATGCGATCCACTCTACACCACATCCCGTTATCCCGTTTCCACAGGGTCCGCTTACCTAACCTGGATACTGTAGACCTCTGCTACCTTCGATACAGGCATGGTGCTTTGTTATAGACCTCAAAAATCTGACTCATATCACACTTCAAGAACAATGTCTAAGGTCAGGGCTCCTCTAGCAGACAGTCCGTATTATTTATATTATTCAACAAGAACACAATATGCCGGTAATTGTAATGCTGCTTGCAATGTCGATAACATATAAATAAATAAAAAAAATTGGCCGTGGTGTTGCTTATATACAGAACATCGTTTAGTGACATCGTAACGAATACTGACGGGGATGATTCAGACCACGATTCTCAGTTAACCCATACCTACTTGTATGGCTACCTGTATGTACTTGTATGGAGTGTGACATCGTAACTTACACTCCATACAAGTACGGTCACGAGCATTAATATATATGTATACCTACATTTTGGTATGTACCATGTCACATTAACTTCTTTGACAAATTGAACTGTAAGTCTCACTAAATGTCAAATATGTTAGTGCGACAGAGTACAAAAGTGGGTACATTATATTGCTCATGACTGTACATACAGGTAGCCTTTCAAGTAGGTACGGGTGTTAGTGACACCGTACCGAATACTAAAGGGGATGATTCAGCTCATGACTCTGAGTTAATATCAAGTGGAATTTTCCTTTGCAAAATTAGGGAAATGATAATAATAAAAAAAAAATGAATTTCGTACAGGAGTCCCTCTCAGTTTTCGACACGGTGTCACTAACACCCTGTACGGTCTCGAGCATTAATATGTATACACTTTGGTACCATGTCACATTAACTTTTTTGAGAAATTGAACTGTAAGTCTCACTAAATGTCAAATATGTTATTGCGACAGAGTCCTAAAGAGGGTACACTATATTGCTCATGACTGTATATATACTTACTCTCTGCCAGCTATGTTTAAGTCTCATGTACAGTCATGAGTAATATTTTGTACCCTCTTCAGAACCCTGTCGCACTATCACATTTGACATTTAATGAGACTTAAGGTTTAACTTGTCAAAAAAGTTAATGTGACATAGTTTCAAAGTGTATGTACATATTAGTAACAGTGCGCGAACCTATTGCTTAATTGGTTGCTTTCCTTTTCGGCCGATAAGAAAATGATAGGTTAAAGTAAAATTAGACAATCATCATCTCCCTAGCATTATCCCGTTTTTCACAGGGTCCGCTTACCTAACCTGAAGATCTGACAGGTCCGGTTTTTACAGAAGCGACTGCCTGTCTGACATTCCAACCCGCGAAGGGAAAACCAGCCCAATACAGGTTAAGTCACATACCTCCGAAAATGCATTTCTCGGGAATGTGGTTTTCCTCACGATGTTTTCCTTCATCGCTGAACACGTATAATCATTTACGATCCAAACATGAATTCGGAAACAAATTCGACAATCATTGGTTTAGGCCTGTTCTGGATTCGAACCTGCGACCTCAAAGTGAGACGCAAGCGTTCTACCAACTGGGCTACTACGGCTCATCCACACATAATAACAGTTAAAACAAACAGTTATTTTTCACATGAATCATTAATAATGACTTGCTAATAACATTAATAACCTTAAAATCATTAAGCTCCATAACAATAATTACTTAGCGTGTATCATTGGTATGAATAGTTCGAATAATAATAGTTATAATAATTCAAAGATGCGTTGAACTAACAATGGTGTATTGACCTTTATAACTAAGGTACTACCGAATATTGTTCAATGACATATTGATTTCATACTGTTGGATTCAATAGCGATTGTGGAAAATATGTGCGGGGGTCCGTATAATAAATTGTTACTTATCTTAACTCATATAATGGCCCCGATTTCTGCAGATACCTCCTAATTTTATTTTAAGTTATACCCGTCATTTTCTTATCCACCGAAAAGGAAAGGGACGGATGACTGTAAACAAGTTAATTTTAAAACGAATGATTAACCCGGGCGAATAAAATAGGCATGTCACAGGTATGTAATCCGTTTGACGTGCTGTCTACTTAACTCTGTCGGGTTATTGGCCGATGTAAAATTTTTAGACGGTTGTTTTAAAATTGACATGTATTCCATAAATTTTATGCCTGTCGATTACCCGTCCCTTTCTTTTTCAACGGATAAGAAAATGACAGGTATAACTTAAAATAAAATTAGAAGGAGTCTGCAGGAATTAGCACCAATGTGGTGATTCTGTGCTTCGAAAAGGACAAGCTAAAGTTCCCTAGGAGTTTATTACTTATCTTGATCTCCGATCTATATTATATCCTTAGTCACGTTTCTCACAAGGTCCGCTTGCCTAAACTGAAGATTTGACAGGTCCTGTTTTTTACAGAAGCGACTACCTGTCTAACCTTTCAACACGCTAAGGGATAACCAGCCTAATATAGGATACGTCACATACTTTCGAAACGCATCTTCTTCGAATCTTGATCTCCGATCCACGATAAAAGTAAATGAACAAGTGCTATATTCCGATGACTTATAGACGGCACACGTTAAAATCGAGATTTTTGCATAGAATGTCCAGTCATAGTTACCTAGTCTTAAGAGTAATACCATCCATGATCTATGTCTCTTAAATTTCTATTTACCAATACCAACATGACAATGCAAAAAGTGGTTTTCCAGTTCCAATTATTTTCCAGCGGAACCCCAAATGGTTATAAGTACAGAGACATCATTAATTAACTAGGCACAATAGAAGCACCGTCAGCGTATACACGATAACTATTATGTTAATAAGAGAAATATTAACGAACGAATGTACTTGTTTATACAATATAGAACCAGTCAAATTAATACCACAACTCTTCTCTAGTTTCTTCGCAACGCTTAGGCTGTGTTTCCATTGACGCGGAGCTGTACGGAGATGTGCTGGAATCGACCAATCACCGTGAGGGAGAGAGTGATAGAGCGTCTTCGTTTTTCGCTCTCTCGAACGCTGTAATTGGTCAAATCCGCACATCTTCGCCCATCTCCGCGTCAGTGGAAACCCGGGCTTATTTTAAGCATGCCTCAGATGGCATTAACTACTTGGCCGGTAAACATATTGGACACAGCGTTTATTCGTTACTCCATCTAATATATACCTACTAATATTCTTCTTTTATCGTGTGGGTTGTAAGGTGGATGACCAACCTCATCCACCCTGGTGTCAGGGTTATTATTGAGTCGCCAAAGGGCCCTGACGTGACTCATGTAACGACTCAAATTCAAAAATATCTTTATTTAGTAAGTCAAATACAAATTCAAATTCAAAAATATCTTTATTCAGTAGGTAACATAGTTACACTTTGAATCGTCAATTTTTACGTACCGAACGTCTCATCCGCCTAAAACTACTACAGCTTCTCACAACCTGTATATTATAGCCGGGGAAAAGAAGCTACAAGAAAAACCTCGACTAATTCCTGACGTCAGTAAGTCCTACTAATATTACAAATGCGGAAGAAACTCTGTCTATCTGTCACATTTTCACGCTTAAACCACTGAATTGCGGGCCTAGCACCTCAAGCACGGGACTCTTTCTCGCCGCGACAGAGATCGTCTGTCTCTTTCTGTGCAATACTGTGAGAGAGTGACGGGTGACGTATGTCGTGGCGAGAAAGAGTCGCGCGCTTACGGTGTTAAGCCCGCTGATTTTATACAAACTAAGATTTGGTATACAAAGAGTTTGACATCCAGGGCAACTAACAAATAGATTTTATCCCTTAAATCACCCCTTAAGGGATGATAACGAAGTTGAAAAAAATCGAGTAAGTAGGCAAGTATTTTGGCATTGTTATTATATTTTCCTCATAACTATTACACATACGAGTATATTATATTGTAACTAGCGACCCGCCCCGGCTTCGCTCGGGTGCAATGCTGAGGAAAAAATGAAATTATTGACGACATCACATTAAAAACCTCAAAAATAACAGTATTTCTTCACTATTTAATGGATGTTATTATACATATAAACCTTCCTCTTGAATCACTCTATCTACTACAAAAACCGCATCAAAATCCGTTGCGCAGTTTTAAAGATTTCAGCGTAAATAGGGATATAGGGACAGAAAAAGCGACTTCGTTTTATACTATGTAGTGATTGATATCACGTGGTTTCCAGGATTTGTGCCCGGTTAATAGCAATAGCTCCACCAACCCGCATTGGAGCAGCGTGGTGGAGTATGCTCCATACCCCCTCCGGTTGATTGAGGGGAGGCCTGTGCCCAGCAGTGGGACGTATATAGGCTGTTTACGTACGTACGTAATAGCAATAGACTCCCCCCGTAATACATAGGAATTAAACATTGCGGCGAAAAGTGGGTGTACTTATATACACTATACACCTCTGCCTACCCCTTCAGGGATACAGGCGCGATGCTACTTTATTGCATACACTATGAATAAAATAAAAAAGAAGGCACAAAAGCAATCGGCACAATTTATAGGTTACGAAATGAGTTCAGAGTTAAAGTTTAACTCGTAGTTTTAACTGTTAACACAGTTAAAGGGTTATAGGTTACATAGTTTATTATTGCGTAACAAATAGTCACGATTCAGGCTGTTAATGGGTTAATTATGATCTTAACGTGAAGTGTTAAGAAGATTATATAGCAAGTTACATCACATAGTATAGTTGATACGATCGGTGTAGTTAGGCCATTTCAAAAATGTATTTTTTATTATTTATATAAAATATTATTGAGCGTATTCGATCCCTCTGCTGGGCAAAGGCCTCTTCTTGATTTTCCCTCCTCTCGACTTTGCGCGAGGCCAATCTCTCCGATAAGCATTGAGGTTGTCACACCATCTTTTACACGGCCTCTTAAGATAAGATTCTCTCTCTCTCTCTCTCTCTCTTTATTTAAGAGCTGCGCTCTTGTCGGTGGAGTAATCGCCTTCAATACTCCATAAATAGGGCGTGTAGAACGGTGGTTGCCCCAATCGCCTTCCGTTCCGCAGTACACCGACCAATTTCTCAATCGGTGATGTTCTAGCTAGAGCCCTACCAGAATCCATTTCCTCAACCTCTAACCAGTACTGATACCGCTGCTGCCCGGCATCAGGGGTGCGCTTTTGAAGTAGCGGCGCCTACTCGCTACGTCACAAGATCGTCATAGAACCTAAGTAGCATTTTATAGGTTAGCCCGTCCCAGTGAGCTACCCACTACGTTCTGCTAATCCTGTCGCTGTTTGGTCGGGGACTGCTTATTTTTATATTCGCAGCTAACCATCATATCTGATGGCCGTTCCACTATCCGCCACCTGTGGACCCCGTAGATGGCCTACAGCTCAGCCTACTACTAGATAAGATTAGATAAATTAATTCGTTGTATGCTTTAATACAGACATTACTCTATGTATACGTTTTAAAATAAAATACCAGACAATATTTTGTGACAGAAAATAAATATAAAGCTCATGTTAAGCACTCAATTCAAAAATGCTTTTTACAGGATGAATGAATACCTACATGATATAAATTTGTTCCTCTAGTTATTATAAAACTTATAATGTATAAGTACCTACATTTATTTAAAAGATGTGTTGCTGTTACAGTTTCTCGTCATTTCTTCTCCTCAGCCATAACACTGCGAAATGACGTCGATACAAAAATGTTTAATTTATCTTCAAAAAGTTCATCCATGTTAATTACGTTGAATAAATGAGAAACATATAAGACTGATCTAAGGAGAGTGTAGTCGAAAGAGATGTTTGAATGAATAGATAAGTTGATAAGTGTTTTGGTTAGAAGAAAGAAAGAAAGAAAATATTTATTTCCATATTGGACACCACATTTACAATCTTAAATTACAGAAATTAAAAAAAAAAAACAAAGACAAATAATTACAGACATTAAATGCACAATGGAGGCGCCCAAAATAAAAAAAGGATCTCCCTCAGCATAATGCCGTGACACGTGCTTAGCACGGGCATTTTATAGCACTTTAAAAAATGAAAAACGAACTGCCAACTGTCATAATTTGCAACTTGGGTAAGGTCCTTGTTCCCAGGAGTGGGATGTACCTTCCTTTTTTATTATATTTTATTTATTTTACTTGGTTCCCTACTGCATTAATATAAGAACATACGAAAAGCCCCCGCGCAATAACAAGGTACTTATTTGGATGTATCCAAATTAGCTAACCATTGTATTGCACATAGTTAAATAATATACATAACGATGTCGTATTATGATAAATTAAATGGGAATACAGGGTGTTAGTGACATCGTAACGAAAACTTTGAAGGATGATTCAGGCCACAATTCTGAGTTAATATCAAGTAGATTTTTCATCGCAAAAGTACGGAAAAGAAATTAATTTAAAAAATACTAAAATTTACATGAATTTTCTAACAGGTAATTCCATTTGATATCAACTCAGAATCATGGTCTGAATCTTCCCCTCAGTATTTGTTATCTACTTGTATAGCTACTTGTATGTACCTGTACGGGGTGTAAGTGACATCGCAACGAATACTGAGGGGGGTGATTCAGAGCATGATTCTGAGTTAATATCAAATGGAATTTTCCGTAAACTACCCACAGTGCTAGCTGCTGAGTACTGATCGAACAACTGTATTAGGAAAACTGCGCTTAAGATGAATAAATACTTCTTCTTCTTTTATCGTGTGGATTGTGAGGTGGATTACCAACCCCATCAACCCTGGTGTCAGGGTTATTACTGAGCCGCCATAGACCCCTGACATGACTCATGTAACGACTACGTACTTACATCAATCAGTAAGTAATAACCGGGACCAACGGCTTAACGCGCCTTCCGAAGCACAGATCATCTTACTTCTGGACAATCAGGTGATCAGCCTGTAATATCACAAAGTGATTTTTGTGATTTTTCCCCACCGGGGTTCGAACCCGGGACCTCCGGATCGTGAGCACAACGCTCAACCACAGGACCACGGAGGCCGTTAATAAATACTTAACTCTTTGCACATCATTCAATTATACATAACAATCTCCACACCACCAAACCTCAAGTTACTCATATGGAGTAAGCGATGCGTAGGTTCTACGACCTACGTACAGTGCAATTACCGAAACCTACGATCACTATGATGCGGTATGTACTCAAGGACAGAAGATAATTTCCGCCGGAACTCATATAAATCGACGCCTTAGGGAATAGTTATGATTCAAGTTAAACCGTTTGTGGAATTAAATAGCTTAATGTGTAACCTTTAAGTCGTTTATCGTCCGGAAGAAGTGCTTCTTCGAATCCATTTTGATCGATTGAGTTGTGAGCATTGGGCTCACGATTTGAAGGTCCGGATTCTATTCCCGATAGGGACATTGTCGAAAATCACTTTGTGATCCCTAGTTTGGTTAGGACATTACAGGCTGACCACCTGATTGTCCGAAAGTAAGATGATCCGTGCTTCGGAAGGCACGTCAAGCCGTTGGTCTTACTACTTACTGATGTAAGTACGTAGTCTTTACAAGAGTCATGTCAGCACCTTTGGCGGCTCAATAGTAACCCTGATACCAGGGTGAATGAGGTTGGTAATCCACCTCACAACCCACACGATAAAAGACCATTAGAGTCAAGCGGTCTTGCTGTGTGGGGATATCCCCACCGGGATCCGAACCCGGGAGCTCCGGATCGTGAGCCCAACGCTCAACCACTGGACCACAAAAGCCGTTACCTTAAGCAGTGAGATTCCCAAAGCACGTGAGTACTTAGCACCTATTCAAATAAATACTTTTACGATACCTTCACGCCATTTACTTTCGGGGCCAGTCTTGGATAATAAAGTACTTAAGTAGTTAAAGCATCCATGAAGTAATCGCTACTTGCCCTTTTTTATTTATTTATTTAGTGCACACAACGAATAGTTTATGTTATATAACATTTTGTTACGTTTGTTATGTTATGTTATGCTCTATTTAATTTTATACTTTGACTAGCTTTTGCCCGCGACTTCATCCGCGTGTCGTGTATTTATATTACGCAGTTTAGATTTTTACTATACAAATGTTTTTTCCCGCTAACTCCCGTTTCCATGGGAATTTTGTAATATCCTGTTGCAACTAATCTTTAAGTTTACTAAGGTACCTGCATGACAAATTTCAAGCGTCTAACTTAAGCGGTTTAGATTTTTCATACAAAAGGATTTTCCCGCTAATTCCCGTTCCCGTGGGAATTTCGGGAATTCCTTTCTTAGTGCACCTCTACGGTACCTAAGCTATGTCCCTTCGAAATTTCAAGTGCCTACGTTTAGCCGTTTAGGCTGTGCGTTGATATGTCAGTCAGTCAGTTTCTCCTTTTATATAATTAATATAATATTTAGATAAGAATGAAAGAAGCGAAAGTCAAATCAAATCAAATTGTTTATTTGTGAACATAAAGTGCTGTCAGGATTTTAGTAAGTGGAACTCCGTGATCCCTGCCTACCCCAAAGGGAGATAGACGTGATCTTATGTATGTGTACATACATACATACATAAACTCACGCCCGTAATCCCAAATGGGGTGGGCAGAGCCACAAGTAATCAAAGACAACTTGCAGCCACTGTTGATACGAAGTCCTAAGATGGATATGACGAACCTTATGGTGATAAGGGATCAGCCTATCGCCCATAACATTAGTCCAGTATGTATGTGTACTTATGTAAATAATTAAAATTTTCCATAATGCAGGCATATTTCTGCCTTCTTAGATTCCCTTATTCAGCGCTTATCGCTATCGACCCACTAGGGTCGATTAATTCTTTCAAATATTCTTCCTCTCAGACTACGCCCTGAGCCGAGGTTCACGCCCAGTTAAGCACCCTCAGACCTGTTGTCTTAAATTTTGTACCGTGTGAGCCCTCAGCGCTCACCATTTGTCCGGCCAAGTAGTTAATGCCATCTGCGGCAAGTCTACAATAAGTCACGTCACAAAAAAGGGCTTCTTAGACATTAATAATTTCAATAAACAGTTCGGTCATCATCATCTCCCTAACGTTATTCCGTTTTTCACAGGGTCCGCTTACCTAACCTGAAGATTTGACAGGTCCGGTTTTTTACAGAAGTGACTAACTGTCTGACCTTTCAACCCGCGAAGGGAAAACCACCCCAATACAGGTTAGGCCACATACCTCCGAAAATGCGTTTCTCGGGAATGTGGAAATCCTACAGGGTCATTAAATAGTTCAGTACCTACGTATTTTGCTTAGACCCTAGTGTCTACCCCAATGGGAAATAGGCGTGATCTTAAAGAAAGATGATGATGATAAGGTTTTCTCTCCCTAGTTTGGTTAGGCTGGTCAGCTGATTGACCGAAAGTAAGATGATCCGTGCTTCGGAAGGCACGTTAAGCCGTTGGTCCCGGTTACTATTTACTGATGTTAGTACGTAGTCGTTACATGAGTCATTGAGGTCTTTGGCGGCTCAATAATAACCCTGACACCAGGGTTGATGAGGTTGGTAATCCTCCTCACAACCCACACGATAGAAGAATGACTTTTTGACCATATTCAATTCAACATAATAATAGCATTCCTTATTATTTTCTTTGTAAATGGAATATCCATTGCCGAACAAATTAAAAAAATATATATTTAAGACAGAAATGTTTCTTTTATTTCGGTTTAATTGTTTTAATTTGCCCATTAATTATTATCAATGTCTTCCTTTGGCGAATTGTATTTATTCAAATTTTAATTTAATAGTTTTATTGTTACCTCCGTGGTTCAGTGGTTAGAACGTTAGGCTCGCGATCCGGTCCGGGTTCGATTTCCGATAGGTACATTGACGAAATCACTTTGTGAGACTGTCCTTTGTTTGGTATGGAAATTGCAAGCTTTAGTCACCTGATTGTCCGAAAAAGTAAGATGATTGCGTGCTTCAGAGGGCACGTTAAGCCGTTGGTCCCGGCTGTTAGCCGTAAGCACCACCTTCAATAGAAGCAGCGTGGTGGAGTATGCTCCATACCCCTTCGGTTGATTGAGGGGAAGCCTGTGCCCAGCAGTGTGGTGTATTTAGGCTATTTATGTTACAATTTGAACGATAATTTATCACTTAGTAATTCTTCTATCGTTTTCTAGTAGTCTTTGGATCAATAAATTGTACCTCTGTCCACCCCATTATGAATCACGAGCGCGAGTTTATGTATGTGTGCACGTATGGTAAGTGAAAAAAAAACCTATTATAAAGCAGTCATTTACACCTCATTGGCAATTTATGTCAACACCCTTTAAGTAAAACCCACAGACTACAGAATCGTATTACGCTCGGCCGCTAATAGAAGTGTCTATACCATTCCGTACATATCACCGATTCGGTAACAACAAATAGTGGAAGTAATCGCGTGAAGTAGATAGGTACGTCGTTATCATATTTATTTGTATTACTGTTCAGCGTTCTTGAAAAATAACATTGAAAATAAATGTTTAGTCGGACTATACTCACTTTGGCTAAAGATCATCGACGGGGGTGACAATTATACCTATGTTGTTGTGTAGTATATGAATGTTTTAATTAAAGAAAGAAAAAGAAGAGAGAAAGTGTTTTTTTTTTTTTTTTTATTTTGTTTTCATGTTTATATACCATTACAGTATTGCACCTCCCCGTAATACATTCACACTTTGCTTGGAAGAAATTTCTGTTTAGCAATTAGGCCGTTGATTTTACTTCTGCCGCCATTTTGCAATTGTCCTTGTTGTGTTTATGTGCAATAACATAACATACTCGTAAGCGCACGACTATATCCCAATTGGAATAGATGAACTAAGTATCCACATCTCACCGAACTTTCTATTATAACAACAAAAGTGCAAAAGTGTGTAATAAATAAAGATCTTTATATTTGTAACTAAACTGCCACTTCTAGTGGCAACTGAGCGTAATTATCTTCCTTGCTCTGTGACAAAACCGGTTGGGGACACAGTGCCGAATTCAGGAAGTTATTATAGTTTATACAATGTAATGTATCTTCCTCAAATTGACGACAGATCGTAATAATACCTTATCGGGTTACGAACCTTGAACGATTCAGGATGTGCGTGCTTTCATCAGGGCTACCGGTTAAACCTATAAATCCCGTTGCAATTGTCAGGTCAATGAAATGAAATCGATTAAAAGTTTTATAAATACCTCTAGATAGGTTAAGCTCAAGCTACTTATTTAAAATACATAAATAATGCTTCTTCTTCTGGTGGAAGGTCAATGACCGACCTTAACAGCCGTAAAGTCGTTATTATTCTTGAAGCATAAGCCTGTGACATGGCTCATGTAAAAACTTTTTAGTTTTTACTTATTAATAGTAGTCGGAACCTTAACAATATGTCTCTTGAAGCACGTAGTCTTAGGTAGGCAATTACGCTGATAATCAGATTATCTATTCTACATCTCCCTAGCATTATCTCGTTTCTCACAGGGTCCGCTTACCTATACGATTTTTTGTGTATGTATGTATGTCCCCTAGAAAGACGTACATTGACCAAATTGGAGATGTCCTTAGAAAAGGTTCAGTACGATCTACTCTAAACGCGCGTACGTGTATAAAACTTATTTATTTATTTATTTACACCATCGGTATATATATGTCGTGGCCAGATCATAAAATTGATCATTTCATGATATGGTCGACCATTTCATGAAATGTTCATATTTCATGAAATGGCCAACTTAAGTTGACCATATCGTTGAAACTTCAACGTTTAATGACATGTCAATCAATGTTTGGCCATATCGTTAATGTAGGCGGTGTCCATGCTATGTGTCGATTAATTTCTAAGGTTCAAAATTATGTACCTATTCGATATGGAAAATTGAAAAATTACATTGATTCATCGATTATAACATCAATCAAGTTTTAAATATAATCGACACCAGCGCCACTATCGGTGGATAATATTACTAATTTTAAGATAATGATTGCCAACGTTTGGCCATATCATGAAGTAATCATGCATTTAGTTGCTCATATCGTTAAACGTTTTGTGTTCATTGATCTGGCCAAACTACATCATGATGTGGCCAACGAATGAATGAAATGATCGAGCACATCATGAAATGATCAATTCTATGATCTGGCCACGACATATACATAAAAATTACATGAATAAAATTCAACAGACTATGACCGTATGTTTTACCATTACAGGCGTATACAACATTATAAAAGATTGATGAATGTGGAGGAAGCAAGAGAAGTGTGTTAGGATCGAAGCAAATGGAATTCCATAGTGTCTACAAAAAACAGGCGTCAGTTTATGTATATATGTAGTAGGTTTTCGTGTATTATGTATGTATGACTATCGCAACTACCGAAGAATTTATCATAAAGACGTCAGAGGTCTTGCAACCAGGTTGAAATTGATGCGGTTTGCGGAAGCCGCGTCTACCAACAAATTGTAGATAATGACACAAGTTGATTAACCTTAAGCAACATCAGGTCGTGACTTTTTTTTTAATTGTGAAACGGTGACAAATTACTTAGTTCTTTGTTTAAACGGGTGAGTTCTTAAGCTCTTCTGCTGGGTCTAGGATATACGTAAGTTGCTAACGATCATGACAATCTACAGTGACATAACATACATAAACAGCCTACATACGTCCCACTGCTGGGCACAGGCCTCCCCTCAATCAACCGGAGGGGGTATGGAGCATACTCCACCACGCTGCTCCACTGCGGGTTGGTGGAGGTGTTTTTACGGCTAATAGCCGGGACCAACGGCTTAACGTGCCCTCCGAAGCACGGAATCATCTTACTTTACAGTGACTGTTACAAAAAAGAATATTGACATTTTTATGACTGTCCCCGTGGTAGCCCAGTTGTTAAAACGCTTGACTCTCAATTTGAGGTCGCAGGTTGGAATCCCAGCACAGGCCTAAACCAATGATTATCGAATTTGTTTTCGAATTCATGTTTGGATCATAAATGATTATCACTTGCTCAGCGGTGAAGGAAAACATCGTGAGGAAACCCACATTCCCGAGAAATGTATTTCGGAGGTATGTGATATAACCTATATCGGGCTGGTCTTTCCTTCGCAGGTTGGAAGGTCAGACAGGCAGTCGCTTCTGTAAAAAACCGAACCTGTCAGATCTTCAGGTTAAGTAAGCGGACCCTGTGAAAAATGAAATAATGCTAGGGAGATGTTGATGACTCATTTTTTATGGCTGTCAATGTCAAATTTTTAAAGAACGTCTAGGGCCCTGTGCCGCGGTTTTTCTTGCAGCTTCTTTTCCCCGGCTATACAGGTTGTGAGAGCTGCAGTAGTTTTAGACGGATGAGACTACAATATGATGTTGTTTTAAGTTTATGCGGTTATTATCATAATTAAAACACATAATAACGGGTTCTTACCGCGTTTAAAGTAGGAATATGAGACCCCCGATATTTCGACACTGTTGCAAGTGCCATGAATATCGGGGTGTCCCATATCCCTACTTTAAACGCGGTAAGAACCCGTTTTTTTTTTTGACGTGACTTATTGTAGATTTGCCGCAGATGGCATAAACTACTTGGCCGGACGAATGGGGAGCGCTGAAGGCTCTCACCCGGTACAAAGTTTAAGACAACAGGCCTGAGGGTGCCCAGTTGGGCGCGTACCTCGGCTCAGGGCGTCGTCTGAGAGGAAAAATATTTGAAAGAATTAATCGACCCTAGTGGGTCGATAGCGATAAGCGCTGAATGAGGGAAATCGTCGACCACGCCGGCGGGGTCGATTGAACGAGAAGACTATCACGGATTCTAATTCTAATTTCTGTTCATAAATGACGTTTGGATGTCAAGGTCATACCCCACAAAATTACTCAGTACGAAGGCATATGATGCAACTGACTCGCACAGTCATCATCATCAGCCCATTAACGTCCCCACTGCTGGGGCACGGGCCTTCCCTATGGATGGATAGGGAGTTCGGGCCTTAAACCATCACGCGGGCCCGGTGCGGATTGATGGTTATTAACGACTGCTAATGCAGCCGGGACCAACGGCTTAACGTGCCTTCCGAAGCACGGAGGAACTCGAGATGAAAACTTTTTTTTTTTTTGTGGTCACCCATCCTATGACCGGCCTTTGCGAAAGTTGCTTTACTTCAACAATCGCAGACCGAGCGCGTTGACCGCTGCGCCACCGAGCTCCTCAATCTACTCGCACAGTAGCACGTGTGAATGATGACTGGACGGCTGCGTGTACGCAACCACACTGATTAATGTCATTATTATCACATTAAGAAAAAACCGTCTTCTTATGACGCACTCATAGTTATTCGCAACACGAATGCAATGTTTATTCAAAGGTTTTTTGCTAGAAATCGTTGGCTTCGTAATGTCTTTAGCACTTTTACATCTAGCGTTGTGTTAGAAAAGAATGAGGAACTTTCTAGATTAAGTTCTTTAAAAATAACAAAGATGGCGTTGAGTTTACAATGCTGCCAGTACGGCTAGCGCATGGTATAAGAAGACCAGGTATGATCAATCCTATGACAAGCCGCCATTGCTAGCCCTTGATGACGTAAGTGTTACCATAAAATTGGTATCTACAACATTCCAAAGACGTAAATTGATTTACTGACAGGCAGTCGCTTCTGTAAAAACCGGACCTGTCAAATTTTCAGGTTTGGTAAGCGGACCCCGTGAAAAACGGGATAGGTAATGCTACGGAGATGATGATCGCATTAAGTTAGTCGGAAAACATTCGCGATAGTATTATTATATCGGAATATTCAATAAACAAAGTGTACCTATTTTCGCTTCATAACTCGAAAGTTTATGCGGACTAGACGCCCTATCTATAAAGCAATGAAGGCGATTATTCCACCGACAAGAGCGCAGCTCTTAAATAAAGAGAGAGAACATTATATTAGGTGAGGCAGTCCCAGAAAGCAATATAATTACTTGTGTTGGGGTTGGTTCGCTCTCACCCATTCCGGCCAAGTAGTTAATTCCATCTGCGGCAAATCTACAATATGTCACGCCAAAAAAAAACCTCTTACCCAATTCATTGTCATTGAGAAATTAAAACTTAAGTAGGTATGACAAAACGTATAAATGAACAAGTATAGAAGCAAATTATGCGCATTCTCTCTCTCTCTCTCTGTGTGTTTGTGTGTGTGTAAAACGTATCTTATTGTAACTTATCATAACCATGAAACTAAGAAAACAGGGAGAGAAAGAAAATACATAAAACTTCACATAAAATAGCATTATAATGGTTTGTTCTAGTGGAAACCATATAATGTTCCCATCGTGGTTAAATTCCCGAGACTGCACATCACTAGCCACGTTAAAAAAAGCGTTTAACTCTTACACCATAAAAGAGAAACGCAAATGTCATTAATAGATGCGCATCCGCAAGCAACATAGCGTGTATTATTATATTAGACTCTGTTTGACCGACGCCATTGTTTTTGTTAGCTGATTGACGGTCAGTGGGCAAGTGTTACGGGACAGTGGCATGCAAAAGAGAGACAAGAACAAAAAATTGGAGAACTAAGGTTTAGTTCCAGCCTCAGTGGTCTAGTGACTAAAGCTTTAGGCTCACGATCTGAAGGTCCGGTTCGATTCCCGATGAGGACAGTGTCGAAATCACTTTGTGAGACTGTCCTTTGTTTTGATAAGAGCTATGTAGGCTTGAATCATCCGACTGTCCGAAAAAGTAAGACGCTTCCGTGCTCCGGAGGGCACGTTAAGCACGCATCGGAGATATGTGACCTAAACTGTATTGGACTGGTTTTCCCTTCGCGGGTTTGGTCAGATAGGTGTAAAAAACTGGACCTGTCAAATCTACAGGTTAGGTAAGCGGACCTGTGAGAAACGGAATAACGCTAGGGAGATGAAGATGACTTGTGCCTTCTCTCATGAAGCCATCCAGCGCCTAACGCCAATGACATAATATTAAATTATTCTCCCGTTGCCTCGTGTTGTTCTATGTTCTCCAATTATCATGTCAACTGTTATTCAATATTAAATTAATTTCAAGCAGAAGTAATGACATTCCTTTGGTCGGACTGTCTAGTCTTAAATTAGGTATATCAAGATCTTCTTCTTCAGGTGCCTCTCCAGCTAGTTGAGGTTGGATATCAGCTCTGGAAATTTATCCTTATCTCCCGCAAGGCGAAACAGTTCGACCGCACTCGTGATCCCGGTTCTCTCCAGGGAGAGGATATCTAGAATATCAGGATATTACGCAACCAGGAATTCTTCCTCCGACCCACTCTTCTTTTTCCTGCTACTTTGCCCATCATTATGAGTTGCAGCAGCTGGTACCTTTCGTGTGTTTCATGTAGTGTATAAGAATGATGCTAATTCCTGCAGACACCTCCTAATTTTATTTTAAGTTATACCTGACTGTATATATCCTTTTCTGATCCGTCAAAAAGGAAAGGGACGGGTATTTGACAGCTGTTAATTCCAAAATTAATCCAATAGGTATCTGTTTAGTAAGGAAACGGAATCCTTTTGACTTCTGCAGTCGACAGTTTGTTTGACGTGATTTATTGTAGATTTGTAGACAAATGGGGTGCTCTTAGGGCTCTCACCTAGTACAACATACATACATAAATAAACTCACGCCTATCTCCCACTGGGGTAAGCAGAGCTGATACACTTCTCTTCCCAAACCCACCTGGCTTCTCTTGTCACCCGGTACAAAATTTTAGACAACACGCCTGCAGGTGCCTAGATGAGCGCGAACGTCAGCTCAGAGCTTCGTCTGAGAGGATTACGTTCAAAAGAATTAATCAACCCTAGTGGGCCGATAGCGATCAGCACGGCGGGGTCGATATCGGACCCAGCATAAAATAAAGAAGTTGTTTGAGAACCGCTCTCTCTTTTACTACTACTCTTGCAAACAGATAACTACAAGAGATCCACTGCTTCTCAAATTCCATAGTAACTACTTTAAAAACAACGCATATTTGATGTAATAACCTGCAATTTTATAATTACTTTTCGTAATATACTGTATACAAAAAATGACGTGTTAACACCCAATATGTCTTAACGCGCAGAAAAGTTACGCAGAACAAATCGATTGATATTTAACGCCTTAATACGAAGAATTGCATGCCTAAATATTTTTTTGTTTTTTTGTTTTTTTTTACAGACTTCCGCAAACACACATGAGTAACATAACACAAAAATATAAACAGCCTATACAGGGTCTTAGCGACATCGTAATGAATACTGAGGGGGATGATTCAGACCATAATTCTGAGTTGATATTAAGTGGATTTTCCTCACGGAATATTCATGACATTTTAGTGTTTTTTTTTTATTATTTTCCGTTCCATACTTTTACGCATACTCGACATATCGAAAATGTCCCCATCAAGAATCGAACTCTCACTCAAGATCTGATGTCTGATGTACTAATACCCTGTATAATAAATTAATTTGTTTAACCTCATTGCCTACAGGCATTAACCCTTAACAATCTAGATTTCATCCCTTCCAATCTCTGTCCATTCTGTAAGTTTCGCAGCGTGAAGATTCCCATTCGCTTCAAAGTATAATTTTAGCCATGCGGTCAAAACATGGTCAAATGACCATACATTTTCCGTTGAACACTAAGTGGTCACTTAACGACCACCTGTGACCATTTAGTGGGTAAACTGCAGTTAGGGTCAACTTTATGGTCTATTTGAAAACTATAGTTATTAAGGTACATTACTCTTAGATGATCTTACGCATCGTTAAGGTATAATACAGGGTGGATTATGAATTATAGATAGAGCTAAGAAGGACTTCTTGGACCTAGTTAAGTATGTGTGTCAATTTTATTTTACCCGACTTCGGCGAAACAAAAAGGAAGGTTATGTGTTTGACCGCTATGTACGTATGTATGTACCCGCCAAATACGAACGACTCGACCGAAACCCTCCTATAACTACTCACTCAATTCGTCAAGCCAGCATTATCGTGTGCCGTGTGACCGGACCTTCAAGTCGAACGTTTCGCCAGCCACATCTTTGATATTAGGCAGCTAAATTACTCGATTGTATACCAATATTTTATGTTTATTTTAATTTTTTTAAAGAACGTCTAGGGCCCTGTGCCGAGGTTTTTCTTGCAGCTTCTTTTCCCCGGCTATACAGGTTGTGAGAAGCTGCAGTAGTTTTAGGCGGATGAGACGTTCGTTATGTAAAAATTGACGATTCAAAGTGTAACTATGTTACCTACTGAATAAAGATATTTTTGAATTTGAATTTGAATTTGACATCAAAGCCCACCACAACAACGACCCGGGATAGATATTTAGGAGTCGCCGTCGCCGGATACGGTTTGGACGACATGATGATGATGATGATGTCTTGATTGTCCGGTGGTTATAGGCTATGTCACGTCACGCTAAATTCAATGTGGCGCCCGCTAGAGGACATAAACTGAGGAAGAGCTTCATCTCGAGCTCCTCCGTGCTTCGAAAGGCACGTTAAGCCGTTGGTCCCGGCTGCATTAGCAGTCGTTAATAACCACCAATCCGCACTAGGCCCGCGCGGTGGTTTAAGACCCGATCTCCCTATCCATCCATAGGGAAGGCCCGTGCCCCAACAGTGGGGACGTTAATGGGCTGATGATGATGATGATGTTGGGTTTGATACCCAGCTGAACGCTTAATTTGCACATTTTAAATACATTTGCACAAAGGCATGCAATATCTACGGATACCTACCTACTCCAAAACGCTCTACCCACCTCACGTTCCCACAAAACTTAATGATGATTTTGACAAATGGCGTTACCACGGCAACAATGGTTTAGATGAGTAATTGACAGCTCAATAACACAGAGGTCGCAGGTTCGTTCCCAGCTCAGGCATTTTAAGCATTCCACTTAGAAGGACGATGAGAATGTTATAGATTCAATTTTGACATTTAGTTTTTGAAAAATGTTAAATATTAAACAACAATGACGTTGCCGACAATAGATTGTATTCGACACTTTGAACTTTTAGTTATGGTTACTGAACTATTGTTAAAATGACGCGATGGTTCAGTAATACAATGCGCATCTTGTGTGTTCAAGTGGCGGCTTCGAATCTTGTTGGTAAGAATAAGAATCATTTGTTAAGTATGAACATACATACATACATAAACTCACGCCTATTTCCCACCGGGGTAAGCAGAGACTATAGAATTCCATTTGCTTCGATCCTGACACACTTCTCTTGCTTCCTCCACATTCATCCATCGCTTCATACACGTACGCCGGTTCAGAGTAGATCGTATTAAACCTTTTCTAAGGACATCTCCAATTTGGTCAATGTAAGTCCTTCTAGGTCTTCCTCTGCCAGCCCTACCATCAACTTTCGCTTTATATACTGCTTTCGCAATATAAAGAATAGATAAGATAAAGATAAGTATGAAGTTGTGTAAAATAACATAACGTAACCTCACAACTATATGTATAGGATCCCAATTAGGGAAGAAAAAAAGACAAAAAAAACAATATTTTTTTTAAAATACCAGTGCCGTGTAAAAACTTACAAGTCTACACGTTCACAAGCTACAAGTTACTCACAAGTACGGTCACGAGCATTAATATGTATACACTTTGGTACCATGTCACATTATTTTTTTTGATAAATTGAACTGTAAGTCTCACTAAACGTCAAATATGTTAGTGCGACAGAGTCCTAAAGTGAGTACATCATATTGCTCATGACTGTACGTGTAAATTAAGTTTATCAAAAAATATAGAGGGATTGTAAAATATACTTTTGAAATAAATATTGACACTTGTAACATGCAATTTACAAGTGTAGTTTTGTTAGCCACATTACTGTAATACATTGTTTTAGGTTTACGCGGTTATTGTCATAATTAAAACACATAATAACGTATATCCCTATGTATATAACGTATATACGTCATATCCCTGATTTAAACGCGGTAAGAACCCGTTATTATGCGTTTCAATATTCTTGTAATAATGAAATTTTTTTCAAGAAAATTTCTTATTATACAGGGCTTGTAAGTTTTGATAAAAACGGCACACACAGGTCTTAATATTGTAATTGTTTCTATC
Source organism: Pectinophora gossypiella (assembly GCF_024362695.1). NCBI lineage: Eukaryota > Metazoa > Arthropoda > Insecta > Lepidoptera > Gelechiidae > Pectinophora > Pectinophora gossypiella. Next base: position 1,280,859 of record NC_065428.1, on the reverse strand, counting down.
CCATTAAATAATAATTCTTTCAAATATAACACTCTCAGACCACCCCCTGAGCCGAGCTTCGCGCCCAACAGGGCACCCTCAGGCCTGTCATCTTATTTTTTGTGCCGGGTGGGAACCCCCAGCGCTCCGCATTTGTCCGGCCAAGTAGTTAATACCATTGGCGGCAAATCTACAACAATGTTTAATTCCTGATTTCTTTAAATTTAAAATGTATCATTATGTTCCTATTATTTTTTAATTCAATGTATTGTATAGGTACCTGAGTCTCCACCGGACTTCGTATTTTTAATCTTTACGCAAAAATTGTTATACCATAGAGCTACTGCGTTACAGGGGAAACCCTAATGCAGGACCCGCTATTAACTTGTGTTAATTTTACTTTATTTGATAAATAAATAATTTCTACTTTTTCACTATTACTTAAAAAAAAAAAACTCCACCAAAGTTCGGCCTTCATATAATAAAAATGCGTGTGAAATTCAAATTGAAAAATGCATCACTCTACTGACAGAATTGAATGAAAGAGGAATAAATATTGTGCCGACCACACCTGGAGTGGGATAAGGGCAGGATGATGATGATAAGTGATCATCATCACACGTTGCCAAGATTGGGATGTGATGTTCCTAGTTACGACCCGATTACTCTAGCCATAGAGGCGGCTAATCAGCTCGCGACACCAAACACTTCAGATCCCCGATACCGATTCCGCCGGCGTGGTCGACGATTTCCCTCATTCAGCGCTTATAGCTACCGACTAGTGATGTTCCGAATATCCGTATCCGTATCCGTATCCGCGGATATCCGAGATAAAAGAAAAATCCGTATCCGTGTCCGTTACTTTTCACGCGGATGTTTTACGGACGTCTAGGGCCCTGTGCCGAGGTTTCTCTCGCAGCTTCTATTCCCCGGCTATACAGGTTGTGAGAAGCTGCAGTAGTTTTAGGCGGATGAGACGTTCGTTATGTAAAAACTGGCGATTCAAAGTGTAACTATGTTACCTACTCAATAAAGATATTTTTGAATTTAAATTTCTTGGGGTTGCTAACACAGGTACACGTAGGAAGCAAGAGAAGTGTGTCAGGATCGTAGCAAATGGAATTCCATAGTCTCTGATTACCCTGGTGGGAAATAGGCGTGAGTTTATGTATGTATGTACACGTAAGATTTCCTACATCAAAATCATCAACATCTTCTATCGTGTGGATTGTAAGGTGCATTATCAACTTCAGCAACCCAGGTGTCAGGGTTACTATTGAGCCGCCAAAGGCCCCTGACATGGCTTATGTAACGACTACTTACTTACATGAGTAAGTAGTAACCGGGATCAACGGCTTAACGTGCCTTCCGAAGCACGGATCATCTTACTTTCGGACAATCAGGTGATCAGCCTGTGATGTCCTAACCAAACTAGGGAATAACTAAGTGATTTTTGTGATATGTCCCCACCGGGATTCGAACCCGGGACCTCCGGATCGTGAGCCCAACGCTCAACCACTGGACCACGGAGGCCGTTGCGTTATCGCAAGCAATAAAAGCACCATTATAGTCGGCTTTGTAATGCCTCGAAGCGAATCTACTTATCAATGTCGATCAGAACACGATTTTCGTAGGTAATAGATTAAGCACATCTCATAGCGAATAATTATTATGTAAAATTCGCAATGAATTATGTGTGATTTTTTTCATGCATGGGAAATAAAAGAAGCTTCTTCTTTCGTCTGGGTCGTTGGGAAGTGAGGTCACTTACCCTCTAAATATACTGGGTGGCCCAGAAGTTAACGTTCATAATGAAAAATTAGGCAGAGGGGCCCATTAGCTACCAGAAACACCCCCATGTATATTCAGCGAATATTTACGGTATAGGAGATATGACCCATTTGGTATCTTTCTTCTTTATCTTTTTCTAGATTTTCTACCTTTCATTGGTTTAGGCCTGTGCTGGATTCGAACCTGCGACCTCAGAGTGAGAGGAAGCTTTTTACCAACTGGGCTACCACGGCTTAAATTATATATATTGTTCAATTATATATATTGCAAATTAATGATTAAATAAAGATAAAATAACAACCACATGACACAAACTAAGAAGCATAAAAAGCGATCTTATTGCTACTTTAGCAATTTCTTCCAGACAACCTTTGGGTGTTGCAATCGCAATTCTTAACCCCATAACGTTAGCCAATCACCATGGAACGTGCCAGAACCTTTCATACCAATTGGATGAAGCAAATTAGTGATGCCGATACGTCGATAATAAACCAAAAAAAACTAGTCAATATCTACATTATCGATGATTTGTAGATGTTACATAACAGCCTCCGTGATCTACTGATTAGAGCGTTAGGCTCACGTTCTGGAGGTCCAGGTTCGATTCCCGATTCGATGGGGACATTGGCTTTATAATATCAGTCCCATACAGTTTTTTTTTAATGCGAATGCATTTAAGCTATTATAGCGAGGTATCTATCAATTTTGTCGTGTACTAGGTTCAAGATAAATTAAGAAATTGTGATTACTAAATAAAGACGGATCTAAAACTATCAAAAAACATTTTTATTTTTGTGTCATTGATGAATTTTAATCAAGAAAAACGTAACAATAAGTCAGACAATTTATCACGTTTTTCTATGGCGTCACAGTGGTGTTTTTCATATAAATCAAATAAATAAATAATATAAATAAATTAAAAAAATATATTAATTAATTAATAATTATTATATTAATTATTATTATTAATATTTTTTTGGCTTTATGGCAAATAAAGAATCTTATCTTATCTAAATTCCATAGTAATTTTGTGTTTTGACGTTTATTAAAAGTAACTGACTTGACTAGTTGGAAACTAGCCTGTTACTATCGATATCCGCACTACTGTCGACAGTGGCCTATCGATAGATAGACATCACTAGAGCAAATCACAGTTTACCCCGTTATTTTCACATACGCAATAGAATGTGGCAATTTTAATATGGTGTTCTATGATTTATGACAACACTATGGTGTGAAGATGATTTTTACTTGGTGCTACGTAATTTTGTTTTTAAAGGGAAATTCTTATTGGTATCGTGTTTAGATTACTTTAATTATGTAATGGCTTTATTTATTGCCTATCGAATTGGTTTCATACAAGACCATTAACCTGCCCAGTCCACTGGGACAATTCCTGTTCGGCGCGTCCTTGCCGCGGGAGCGGACGCCTCTTGCTTCAGTAGGCCGGAGTGAGATGGTGGCTGTGTTCGTATAGGGACCCAAGACCTACGGGGTATAAAGTAGAACCCTTGCCCAGAGTTCAAGAAGACCTCAACGGTTGCAGAGACGGAGATGAGAGATAAAAAATAAAATTTCTATTCAAAATTCTAGATTAAGTAAATTAAATTCCATTCTTTTTTGGGGTTTTTACAATAAAATACCAGATAATATTTTAAATTTGTCCGAAAATAAATTTAAAGCTCGTGTGAAGCTTACTTTATATAAAAAAGCTTATTATAAGATTAATGACTACCTAAATGATAAAAATGTCTATATATATATACCTTGTGTATATATATATCTATATATATATATATATATATATATATATATATATATATATATATATATATATATATAGACATTTTATATATAGATATATATATAACTTGTAACGGATACTCTTGCCTTGCCTCATTGGTTTTTAAAGATGTGTTGCTGTTGCAGTTTATTTTTTCATTTCTTCTCCTCAGCTATAACACCTTGCGAAATGACGAAAATTCGAAAATGTTACATTGACCTTCAACAAGTTAATCCATGATAATTACGTTGAATAAAATGATTCTGATTCTAGAGCCACCGGTACGGCAATGCAGGACGGAAGGGGTAAGTCACAGGGACTGTAACCGGGAACCTGACAGAGGACAGCAACTGTCAGTACTATTCATGGGTGGAGGACAGGAGTCCTGGTACGACTTTGAAATAGATTACTTTGGGCGCCATACTAGACAGAGTACTACGGAGCAGAAGGCAAGACGGAAACCACTGCGCTATTTTTCTCTACAAAAGTAGCATGGAGAATGCTACACCGACAACTACGCTCTTAAATTAGTGATGATGATTGGTGAAATGGTATAAGGCGACGTTATTTATTTATATATTTAGTTATCCAAATCGCAAGATGAACAAAGTACCCACGCTTCACCTACCTTTCTGGTAGACCAACGTGATAGGTGGTGAACCTTATCGCCGTAAAATATGAAAATGTATATACCTACATATATAAACTCACGCCTTTATCCCACCGGAGTAAGCAGAGACTATGAACACGATATTCGTGCGTCACCCAACAGGTCCACATAATATCAGCGTCGTGGTTCACGCCGCGCCTTGTGCTGAGTGAGGCCCTTTTATCTCAGGACGTCCACCACCACATTATGATCATTTCGACAAACATCTGTCTTGCTTTTTTGTAATTGTTTTAGTGAAATTGGGAAATTTGATATGATGTTGTTGTCTTTTTTTTGTTTTTGTGTGTGTGGCGCTCTTTTATAATAAACTATTTGTATTCTATTCTATTTTATTGAATTCCATGAAAAAGTATATCGAGTTTTATTTATTCGAACTTGTTGGTTACTATGATCAATTACGTATAATTATTTTTACCTATCTTCATTTGTGTTTTAATGGAATTGATAGCCGGATAAATTGGAAGATTATACATTCAGAGTTCATTAAAACATTTTCTATAGTAATAATGATAACTCGTTTTTTGAGTCAATTATTTTGAAGGTTGCTGTAAATTAAATAAGATGCAAGCACAATTATATTTATTATTTGCTGTTATAACACCACTATGGTATTGATTCAGGCGGAAAAAAACTTAAGGAATTTAATAAAAGTATGACTTCCTATGCAAAGAATGAATAATAATACCTACCTACGTATAGAACTTTGCACTTATAATTAGTGTGGGTATAATTAGTGTATGAAGCATCTGAGGTGTACTTTTTTTTCTAAATGGCTATATTCCCAAGATTTATTTAAAATGAGACTTCTAATTTTGCCCTTATTTCCTCCGTGGTCTAGTGGTTAGAGCGTTGGGCTCACGGTCCTGAGGTCCGAGTTCGATTCCCGATAGGGACATTGTCGAAATCACTATGTGAGACCGTCCTTTGTTTGGTAAGGACATTGAAGGCTTGAATCTCCTGATTGTACGAAAAAGTAAGATGATGATGATGAAAAACACACCGCCGCTAACTCGCAGTGGAGCAGCGTGGTGGAGTATGCTCCATACCCCCTCCGGTTGGGAGGCCTGTGCCCAGCAGTGGGACGTATATAGGCTGTTTATGTATGTATATTAACCATGTTGCATACATATATGCCATGCTAGAGTATTGAGCTATTCTGAGGAATCGCCTAAGCATTCAATGGTGGGAAAAAATCTTGAATACGCACAAAGGTAAATGCAACAATTATAAAATATTACACATTTTCTCTGTCACCTGCGTTTCCGTTAAAGGATGAATAATTACTCATTTGTCATACTTTAACACTACAAAATAGGTACAGTCGGTGGGACGTTAGTCGGTTCGGACCGTGGTTAGGATCGTGGTTCGAACCGTGGTTCGGATTGTGGTCCGGACCGTGGTTCGGATTGTGATCTGGACCGTGATTCGGGCCGAGGTTCGGACCGAGGTTCGGGCCGTAATTCGGACCGAGGTTCGGACGGTGGTTCTGGCCGAGGTTCGGACCCTGGTTCGGGCCGAGGTACGGGCCGTGGTACGGGCCATGATTCGGACCGAGTTTCGGACCGATGATCGAGCCGTAGTTCGGACCGAGGTTCGGCCCGTGGTTCGGATCGAGTTTCGGATCGAGTTTCGGACCGAGGTTCGAACCGTAGCTTGGATTGTGGTTCTGGCCGAGGTTCTGACCGTGGTTCGGGCGAGATTCGGACCGAGGTACGGACCGTTGTTCGGACCGTGGTTCGGAGCGAGTTTCGGGCCGTGGTTCGGACCGAGGTTCGACCCGTGGTTCGGGCCGTGGTTCTGGCCGAGGTTCGGACCGTGGTTCGGGCCGAGGTTCGAACCGAGGTTCGAACCGAGGTTCGAACCGAGGTACGGGCCGTGGTTCTGACCGAGTTTCGGGCCGTGGTTCGGACCGAGGTTCGGCCCGTGGTTCGGACCGTGGTTCGGACCGTGGTTCGGACCGTGGTTCGGGTCGAGATTCGGACCGTGTTTCGGGCCGTGGTTCGGACCGAGGTTCGGACCGTGGTGTGGACAGTGGTATCGTGTGGGTTGTAAGGTGAATTACCAACCTCATAAACCCTGGGGTTACTATTGAGCCGCCAAAGGCCCCTGACATGGCTTATGTAACGACTACATACTTACATCAGTAAGTAGTAACCGGGACCAAGGGCTTAACATGCCTTCCGAGTGGATCATCTTACTTTCGGACAATCTGTTGATCAGCCAGTAATGTACTAACCAAACTAGGACCACAAAGTAATTTTTGTGATATGTCCCCACCGGGAATCGAACCCGGAACCTCCAATCGTGAGCCCAACACCGTATTTAAAGAAAGCTCTAAATCGATACACACCACGAACTTTAACATAAGTACATAATAAGTATCATAAAGAAACACCGTTCAATGGACATCCAATATATTTTGTAACTGTCTGCTCTAAAATGTGAAAGATACACACGAATCATTTGCTTTATTTCGTAAGAAGGGTTTAACAATTGCTAATATACAGTTCAAGGTTCATAAATATAATATGTGTAAGTACCTAATTATTATTAAATTCATCAAATCTGTATTATAGAACGGTGTTCTAATGTGATATGTAATTAGAGATATTGGCCCCGATTCCTGCAGATACCTCCTAATTGTATTTTAAGTTATACCCGTCATTTTCTTATCCGCCGAAAACGAAAGGGACGAATGATTGACAGCTCTTATTTTAGGAAGAATGAGTAAATGAATGAATAACCCGGGCGAATCAAAAAGGTTTCTCGCTGGTGGTTTGCATACCACCACGACGACGAAACGATGCAGACGTGTGTGTTTGACGTGTGCTGTCAACATAATTTTGTCGGGTTATTAGCCAATACAATTTTTTTATAGGGTTGTTTTAGATTTATGCTTAAAATTGACGTGTGTTCCATAAATTTTATGCCTGTCGATTACCCATCCCTTTCCTTTTCGGCGGATAAGAAAATGACAGATATAACTTAAAATAAAATTGGATGGTGTTTACAAGAATTAGCACCAATAGCAAGAGTTGCTGCCATTCATTCAATAGCGGTACTAGTTAAAGAAATAAAAAGACAGATAGAGAAAGAGACTACATTAACAAACTTAAATGCAAACAAGAACAGATGTCGCTATCGCGAGATGAACTAAGTACCCACACCTCACCGAGCTTCCTGTTAGACCAACGTGATGGGTGAGCCGCATCGCCGTCTATAATGGTCGAGACAACTGTGTTACTGAAAACTGCACTTACGATAAATTAATAACTCTAGATGCAAGTCCTGCATAGGGGTTCGAGCCAGCGCTCCCCGTTAGAGAAGCCGGTATACCAAAAAAAACTCTTTGAATTCAAAATGTATTTTTGGCTGGATTTTTTTTTCTAAATGGATTTTACATTTATTTTTAATAATTTATTTTTGATTTTAATAAGTTTAATTTTAATAATTATGATTTTAATTTTAAGTACATACATTTAGTTTTGTTTTTTTTTTTACCTTTATTTCATTATTGTTTTAAAATTATTGATTGTAATAACTTTTAATTTTAAAGTGACATAATTGTATCTTACAATATGGGTACCTACCCGAAATAAATGCATTTTTTTTGTTTTTTATTTAAAACCTCTGTCTACCCCAGTAAGATCATGAGCAAGAGCTTAACAGCGTATGTGAACAATTGAAGGTCTCATTAGCTTCGAATAAAAGCGTTATAAAAACAATCGACACTATAACAGAGATGTAGTTAACTAATGCGAAGGCGGCGTTACGCCAGCGCGTTTGTTCCAATGTTTGTTGGACTGTGACGAATAGAATAGGTACAGTTTGGACTTGAGAATGTTATAGCATAGAATAAGGAATAATACTACGTATAGAACGGCAACTCTCCGCTCCCCGCCAGCGGTTGAACCCCCCCTCGGTCATAGGTTAGACTTGAATCGTATGGCGTCAGACGTCACACACACAGATGCGCGTGTACGATAACGTCAATGTGTGCTGTCTGTGTAAAACGAGGTTGTTTGTATGAAGTGTCCGGGGTGTGCTACGCGTTCCGGTTGATAGAGGGGAGGCTTGTGCCCAGCAGTGGGACGCATAGAGGCTATTTATGTTATGTATGTGGCCATCAATAACTTATTAGACAAGAACATATATACATAAACCCACGCCTATTTCCCAGCCGGGTAAGCAGAGACTATGGAATTTCATTTGCTTCCATCCTGACACACTTCTCTTACTTCCTCCACATTTACCAATAGTTGTGTTTTATTAGACAAGAAGCTATATTGGCAATAAAGATAATTGAAACGTCAAACGTTACGAGCCCAGAACCTAAATGTCAAAGAAAGGAAATTGATTAGAACCATTATACGGTTTCTTGTACCTATTGTTTGTTTGTTTTTTCGCTAGGTGGCGCTTTACTGCCAAACACTTCTTTTTTAACCACAAAAGTTTAATTTAAACAATAATTACATTTAGTGTTTATCATCAAAGTTAAATATCATAATTACTTACTAAGTAAAGTGACGCGTCGGCACAAGTGTTATCTCAGTGTTAACATCACGCATTCAAATAAAATTCAAACATTTATTCTTCCGACAGAAAGTGTACTTTTAGTTGACTTTTCCTATGCTTGGGTACGGTGCTTCGCTAACTTTTGTCTGTGCATGATCTATAAGTATCTGCATCTTGAACTGTGTGCCTAACTTTTTCAGTGTGTGTGATTAATTGGTCGAAATAACCTCAAAAATTCTAAAAAAGATACACTACTATCTTTGCTTACATCGATTTGTCAAACGTGCAGCGACATCTGTTACCTCATATTTTGAACTTCTAACTAAAAGTCCTGTTCCTTATAAAAGCTTCCTTAAGCGTTTCCCAAGTCTCTCGCTAGAGGGATCCACTGTTAATTTCAACATCAATTTTATGAAAACTTGTCAACATGTTGTGCGGCTCTTGCAAAAACATAATTAAAAATGAAGATAAAACTACTATTGTTTGCTGCACCTGCCCCCATGTATTTCATCAAAGCTGCTTAACTCTATCAAGAGAGGATAGCAGGCTCGCTCGCGGGAATGCTTATCGCTGCCCTTCATGTAAATCAAAGAAAAAACAATTAGCCTCGGACACGACCTCTAAGAGTAGCTCCTCTCAGAAACCAGGAAGGTTTGAGCAGGCAGAGGGAGAAGACTTCGTCCCCGACTTTGTTGACCCGCACTCTAACTCCCCTCCGCCTGCAGACATGCTAACTTTTCTTCGCAATTCATTCTCTCTGCTAGAAGATGCTTTCCACAAGATGAGAACTGAAATGGGAGAATTTACAAAGTCTCTCTCCTCTACCTCCGAAGACATAGAGCAATTTCGAAAGGAAATTACAGATATCAAGGTTGAACTCCGAGAACTCAATAAGTACAGGGAAGAAGTCTCCTCTCTCCGTGCTGAAGTTTCCGAACTGCGACAAGAAATCTCCTATCAACAGCAGCGTCAATTTCTGAAGGACGTAGAGATCACGGGTGTTCCGGAGCAGAGTGGAGAAAACCTAGAACATATTGTTTCGATAATGACAACCAAACTTGGTGTAGAGTTGGACCCACGCGATATCGACGACGTGAGGCGTGTAGGCGTTCGAGGTGGCGGCGCGGGCGACGTGGGCGGCTCGGAGCGGCCGCGTCCGATTATCGTGACGCTGACCAGGCGGGCGCCGCGCGACCGTTTGCTGCGGGCTGCGCGTGTGCGCCGCGGCCTCACTTCCGACTTGCTCGAGGTACCGGGAACTCCACGAAAAGTCTTCGTCAACGAACACTTAACTAAAGCAAACCGAATCCTATTTAGCAAGGCACGTTCGGTGGGTAACGAACTGAAGTTCAAATTTGTTTGGACGTCGAACGGCAACATTTTCATGAGAAGATCTGAAACAAGCTCCGTCTTGAGAGTAACCTCAGAAACGTCTCTAACCAAGCTGCAAAAAGAGCCACCTAATAACAAACTTTCCGGCTTCCCGGACAGGTCTGCCTCAGAGCACTGTTTTTAATATTTGTAATATTTTAAAATTCTTAATTGTGTTCTTTTTATTTTCTCTTACATTGATGCAGATTAACTGTAATTGCCTGATTATATCTTCTTCCCAAAATAATCCGATCTTAAATGTGTGTTTGTCAATATTCACTCTCGACAAGGTAGCACGTTTTTGCCTTTACTTGTGTTTAAATCTAAATTATTCCTTATTATATACGCGAGCTTTAAAAAACAGTAGTCTATGGCGTAAAATCGTTTGTCATATCCATATTCTTAACTATCGGCGACCATTCTCTAAGTGTATTTTCTTATGCAAAAATGTTTTCGTCTTCCACACATTACTTTTAATTCTAGTACATTTTTATGTGTTTAATTACCCAATATATGATATAATGTTTCTGCTGGTTCCTTTTGTATACTACATTTTATACAATAATAATGTAAATATGCCATACTTACCAACACTAACACATTCATTGCCCTCACTTACTCGACAAAAACACCATATATACTGTTTCAGTGACATAGCTAAATTCTTAATACATTATTTCTCAAAGATAAACGCTACCCATTTATGGATAACGTAGACATATCAGAAGAAATTGATAATACCTCAGATATTAAATGTGAGACCATCAAACCAGAAAATTGTTATACCTTTTTTGGACAAAACAACAATTTTAAATTACTCACTTTCAACATTAGAAGTATCAACAAAAACTTTGATACTTTCCTGGTGCTTCTGTATCGTCTAAAGACTGAGTTTGATATAATTGTTTTGACTGAATGTAGATTGGAACCTACCAGCATCGTAGGTCAAATACCCGGCTACTGCTGTTTCTCGACTCTTAACAACATTAACCAGAATGGAGGTGTGGTCATATATGTTAAAGATAGCTATAATCCATCTGTTACGGAACCATCATTTCCCGAAGCATGCTGTCTTTCTGTAGAAATTCCTGATGTTGGTACGATTTTAGGCATTTATCGATCTCCCTCCTTTAATTATACTAACAGCTTCATTTATTCACTAGACGATTTCCTTACTTTGCATAAAAAATCGCCTTGTGTGATATTAGCCGGCGATATTAATATAGACCTATTATCAACAGACAAGCAGAAACATGATCCATCAAAGTACCTCTCTTTAACGGCACAGCACGGTCTTTTGCCGGCCATTTCAAAACCCACTAGAAAGGACGCTTGCTTAGATCATATCTTCATTTCTTGCAATGCTCAAGCTCTAGGCGCAGTCTGTACTACGGATGTGACCGATCACAGCTTGGTAATGCTAGAGTTAGAGTCACAAAAAAAGAAACGAGACAAAAATCGAATGAGAACAATAACTGATTTTGAAGAAGTAGCAAATGAACTTAAAACTACAAACTGGAGTACCGTTTTTGAAAAACTGGATGTTGACGAAGCTGTCGGAGCTTTCTTACGTATCCTAAACGACAGTGTTAGCAAGCACACTAAGCTTAAACGCGTAAGTCGCTCAAAATTTAATTTGGCTCCGTGGGTTACTCCCGGTCTACTTCGTTGTATCCGCCACAGAGACCATCTTAGCTCATTAGCGAAGCAACACCCTAATGATTCTATTCTAAAACTATCATTCAAGCGTTACAGAAACTTTTGTAACAACCTTCTACGCAGAATCAAGTCTCAACACGATACTTGCGAAATAGAAACCAACAAAAGGGATCCAAAAAGTCTATGGCGTTCGATTAAAACCATCTGCCATATTCCACCCAAACGTTCTTCACAAGCTCACGATCTTCTTAAGGTAGATAGTAGTCCTTTGGCGTCTTTAAATATTTGTAATACATTTTTCGCGACAGTTGGACAAAATCTAGCTCAAAATATAATGAACCAAACGGGTGAAACTGAAGAAACTCTCGCTGCCAATCTGTCTTATGAAGGTCCTGCTCATTCATTCTTCCTGTCTCCTACTGACGAGCAAGAAATTTCTAATATTATTTTCAGTCTAAAAAATAACTGTGCCCCTGGTCTTGATAGTTTCACCAACACGCTTCTTAAATCTACTGCACACGTTATTATTGAGCCCCTCACTTATATATTTAACACTAGTCTTTCAACAGGTAAGTTCCCGAAGGCTTGGAAAGTAGCGGTAGTGTCTCCAATACATAAGGATGGTGCAAGTGACGTTCCTAGTAATTACCGCCCAATTTCACTTCTCAGCGTACTGTCTAAACTTTTAGAAAAGATCGTCAACAAACGCCTTGTGGACTTCTTGGAAAAGAATTACCACCTTTCAACAAGACAGTTTGGTTTTAGACGTGGCAAATCCACAGAAGACGCCGTCCGGTTACTCACAGACCTCATCTCCTCTTATTTAGACAACAATAAGAAATGTATTGGAGTATTTTTAGACTTGGCTAAGGCTTTTGACACTGTCTCAGTGCCTATTTTATTAGCGAAATTAGAAGGACTTGGGATCAGAGGAATTCCACTGAAATGGTTTCAAAGTTATCTCTCGGATAGGAAGCAAATGGTCAAAATTGACGCCAATACTAGTGATTCCTTACCAACTGCATTCGGGGTTCCACAAGGCAGCATTTTAGGGCCAACCCTCTTCTTGACGTACATTAATGATATACATAGTTTAAACTTAACCTCTGCAGAGATCATTTGTTACGCGGATGATACGGTGGTCCTTTTTAATGGCAAAAACTGGGCAAATGTATTTGAGTCTGCCGAAGTGGGCATGGCTACAATGTCGAAATGGCTGCAGCATAATCTCCTAACCCTTAATACTAAAAAAACTAAATACCTATGCTTCCATAAAACAGCAGCCTCAGCTCCAAGACTAGCTAACGATATAAAAGTCCATTCCTGTAATTTCTCAATCTCTAACCAGTTTCCGTGTAATTGTGATAAGATGGAAAGAATAAACGAAATAAAATATCTAGGTATAATTATTGATGAACGCTTAACTTTCGAAAATCATATACTAAACTTATGCAAAAGAGTTCGTAAACTAATAGGAATAATGATAAAGCTTAGAAGTGCGGCAAGTTTAAATATCCAAAAACTAGTTTATTTTGCTGTCTGTCAATCCATCATCACTTACTGTATTAGTATCTGGGGGGGAGCGGCCAAATCGATTTTGATCGATTTGGAGCGTGCTCAACGTGGTTTGCTGAAAGTTATGCTTAAGAAGCCTTACAGATACTCTACTTGTGATCTGTATAAAGAGGCAGACGTCTTAAGCGTGCGTCAATTATATATCCTATACACCAGTCTTATCACACATAAATCTACACTGAGCTCAACAGATTATCCCTCTCTCATTGCTAAACGGGTTTACAATATAAAAGTCCCTCTGGTAAATACAAGTTTTGCCCAACGTCTGGGACGCTATGCTCGGGCTAAAATCTATAACACAGTTGCTAACCACTGTGACATCAAATCTAGCACCGTTAGGGCTGCAAAACTCTCAATTATAACATGGTTAAAATCCCTTGACTATGATGCTACGGAATCACTTTTACATCCTTGCATCTAATATCTTCTACCTTCTTTTAAAAATACTCGCGTAACATACTCGTTCATACAAACTCACCCTTACACCCACACATACTTATATTCACATACATAAATTGGAAAAACGTACACCCTCACACACATAAAATTATCCTAACTCTGACCCCCACACAACACTCTCACATACATAAATACATATGCACTTATTTTGATACTGACTTATTATTGTTATGATTACTTCTACTATTACACTCGCATACACTAAACCCGTATACTCACACATCCATATTGCTACTGAACACACACCCTTCGCTCTAATACTTAGATGTAAGTTTAATTTTAAGTTTCCTTTGGCAAACTATGCGCCAATATCACATGTAAGTACCCATTTTTTTACGGTTTCCCAAGATACAGGCTCCGCCTAGTTTGGGAACCTCTGTTCATTTGGATATATTCTTAATATAAGTACTCATCCTATTTTATGTGCCTTATTTGTATTGTTTTCTGGTAATAAAAACATTTTTTCTTTTTCTTTTCTTTTCTTCTTTTCTATTCAATCTCCCTTTATGCCAATATGTCCTAGACCAATCATGCGGGGCCAATCTTTAAATGCCTAAATGGATAAGTGATTCGATTCAATTAATTGAAGGTTCCGTAGCATGATTCTTATTCTTATAAAATCTAATTGTGGGATATAGAAATAACACAGGATATATTTTAAATAACATATACATAACAGCCTCCGTGGTCTAGTGGTTAGAGCGTTAGGCTCACGATCTGGAGGTCCGGGTTCGATTCCCGATGGGGACATTGTCGAAATCACTTTGTGAGACTGTCCTTTGTTTGGTAAGGACTTTTCAGGCTTGAATCACCTGATTGTCCGAAAATGTAAGATGATTCCGTGCTTCGGAGGGCACGTTAAGCCGTTGGTCCCGGCTATTAGCCGTAAAAACACCTCCACCAACCCGCATTGGAGCAGCGTGGTGGAGTATGCTCCATACCCCCTCCGGTTGATTGAGGGGAGGCCCGTGCCCAGCAGTGGGACGTATATAGGCAGTTTAGTAGTAGTAGTATATTTTAAATGTTCTTTCTCCTTTTATTTTACACAGACCTTATATTAAAACAACCCGACCGACATCGCACCAAAGACTCCCCTTTTTTACTTTTTAAAACTGCCTTACGACCATCCTCCTTTATCGACCATCCTCCTTTATCGACCATCCTCCTTTGACACCATAAACAATCAAATTCCCATTCATTATCCTTACATAGCATTCTCACTTTCCTACAGCTCGGCCATTCTGCATTCAGTCTGACTTCAGACTTCCATCCTTAACTGACCTCAGACTTCTAAGCGACAAAAGATAATACTGAAGTAGCATAACAAAAAAAAGTTTTTAATATCTCTAAATACTTTTACATCAATTAATGAAGCTTCCCTAAAAGTAGTCGAAGATACTTGTGTTGGGAAAACAAACAGACTATATACGTCCCACAGCTAGGCACAAGATTCCAATTAAAAAAAGTAGATTATCTTCTTATAAATATATTCATTAATTATTTTGAATGGCTTTAATTAGTACGAACTACTCTGAAGCTGCGTGTGTGTCTTAACCAAAGTAGGGATCACAATGTGTGTTTTTTTATTTATCCCGATCGGGATTCGAACTCGGAGCAACCGGATCGTGAGCATAACTATTAACCACTGGACCACGGAAGCCGTTGCTTATTTTACTGAGGAACCCCAATTAAGAATTGACCACATCACAGATTTTTACAAAGATGGCGAAAGGTGTGTAGCAAGTAACTGTTATATAAATTTTAATTGTCTAAAGTTGTGAAGATGCTATTACAATTATTGTATTGTTTTGAACAATTTTACAGTTACATTATTTGTTCAAGGATAGATTTTGGTGACATAGTTTGTAAGTTCTGTGTTGGAGTAAAAATAATGTACTGAAATTCATAGAAAAATTTAATCAACATATATTTCAACTCCGTAGAGAACGTTCAAACAGACATGTTAAAGCACAGTATAAAGACATGCTATATCAGCCCCCTTCCAGGCGTTTCATTTATGAAAAAAAAGTTTTTAACTTATGTATTTTAATATATTATTATAATAAACTACCGGATTGTCTGAAGTCATTGGAAGGAAGCTGTTTTATGAAAACATTGACAAATTGGTTGTTGGAGAATTGTTTTTATGATTTAAATGATTATTTGTCTTTTAAAACGTAAAATTTTATATTTATTATGATTGGAAGTTTTGTTTTCAAATTGTTAAAATATTTGCATGCCTAGTTAAGGTTGAATACTATGACATACTGTAATACTATACCATCTTTTGTAAATTGTATTCTGGCAAATAAAAATGATTGATTGACTGAAAACCTAGTTCGTGTCTCACTAGGACATCACGGTGGCGCCACCACATAGCTACTTATGTGTCACTCTAGGTGTGGTCGGCACAATATGTATTCCTCTTCCATTCATTTCTGTCAGTCCCTTCTTTATTTCAACGACCTCCGTGGTCGAGTAGTTGAGCGTTGGGCTCACGATCCGGAGGTCCCGGGTTCGTTTAACGCACCTGATGATTATAGAGCCCTACAGCAGCGCGGCATTTCTTGCCACATCGATCGCACACAAAACGTGACTCCTCAGGAGGTGGTAAAGCACGACAAAGACGTTTTTGCTTCAGGTTTTCCAGCCAGTCATCGTTATGTCCTGAAAACCCGACTTCAATATCATGGCAGCATTCAGGCTTCATTTCGGCGTGATTCACCCAGCGATCCGTCTAAATACCAAAGCTGTTCATGTCCCCCTTGCAAGGGTCTTTAAATCGTAAGGATAGACGCCCTACAGGTCTTGATGGAGGTTTGGATCGTACATAATTGATATCACGTGGTTTCCAGGATTTGTACCTGGTTAATAGCAATAGGCTCACCCCTTATTACATGGGAGTAAAAGATAGCTGACGAGGAGTACTATACACCCCTCCTTACTCTTTCGTTTTTTATGGTGATACTATGTTGTGTTCGTGAGTTGTGTGAGGAGCTCGAGACCACAAAAAGAAAAGTTTTCATCTCAAACTCCTCCGTGCTTCGGAAGGCACGTTGAGCCGTTGGTCCCGTTGGACTATGTTGCGTTTGTATGCATGGATTTTAATGCAAAACAGACTAACTCCAAAGTTTAACCATTCAAACTCAAGTGCGAAATAACCTAACATAAAAGATAAGTTTTTTTAAAATTCTTAAACACATTGTTATTCGCGAATAGGTTGAGACAATCGTAATATAGTTATAGGTTACAATAACACAATGTCGTGAACGTGTTACGTGATAATAACACACCTACATTTTTGCAATCGGGTTAAGTGAATGAATAAAGATAAAACTTTGTTCTTGAAATAAATAATCCCTAGTTCGGTTAGGGCATTACAGTTTCTTGTCATTTCTTCTCCTCAGCCATAACACCTTGCTGAATGACGTAGATTGAAAGAATGTTAAATTGACCTTCAACAAGTTTATCCATGACAATTGCGTTGAATAAATTATCTTTAACGGCCTCCGTGGTCTAGTGGTTGAGCATTGGGCTCACGATCCGGAGGTCCCGGATTCCAATCCCGGTGGGACATATCACAAAAATAACTTTGTGATCCCTAGTTTGGATAGGACATTACAGGTTGGTCACCTGATTGTCTGAAAGTAAGATGATCCGTGCTTCGGAAGGCACGTTAAGTCGTTGGTCCCGGTTACTACTTACTGATGTAAGTATGTAGTCGTTATATGAGTTATGTCAGGGGCCTTTGGCGGCTCAATAATAACCCTGACACCAGGGTTGATGAAGTTGGTATTCACCTCATAACCGACACGATAAGAAGAAGAAGAATTATCTTTGCTTCTATGCTGTTCTGAGGCCGAATAAAAAACATAACACATTCAGCTGCTTCAGAGGAACAGAGGGAGGGAAAGGGACGGAGTGCCCTTTCTAACAGGATGGATAATTGTTATCGGCGACTGGCTTATCCCTTGTCACTGATTAGTTGTGGCTCTGCCCACCCCATTAATGATGACGACCGTGAGTTTATGTATGTAAGAATTTTAGAACAGACACAATCCCTCTGTCGGTTTTTACGAATTTTTTTTTATTAATAAAGGAACTGCATTCCTTCACTTCATATTTATAGTTCATCCGCGTCTCAGAAAGCACGATAAGTATCTCAACTTACTACGAAACTGACATCCGGTCACGTTTAAAATTAACTTGTTAAAGTGAACCATATCGTTGAACTTGCAAGGTTAACTTAACAAAAATAACTTTACCTACTTAAAACTCGCCGGTTAAGGTTTTGACCGCCGTTTATAGGATCTATTTAACATAAGCTCACGACTATATCCCAATCGGAGTAGTCAGAGGTGCATCCGTCGCTAGGTGAACTAAGTACCCATGCCTAACTAGTTTGGTTAGGACACGCTGATTACTCGATTGTCTGAAAGTAAGATGATCCGTGCGTCGAAGAGCGCGTTAAACAATCAGTTCCGGCTACTTATTACTTAAGTATTCTGACCTATTGCGGTTCAATGGTAACCCTCAGGGTTGATGATGTTGGTAGCCTAATAACCCAAACGATAGAGGAATACCTGGGTAAGCAGATACTATGGAATTCAATTCTTCCATCCTGATTTATGGAGTCTGAATTCATGTTTGGATCATAGATAATTGACATCACGTGGGTTCTAGGATTTGTGCCTGGTTAATGGCAATTGGCTCGCCCCCTATTACACACTTAAACACAACTGGCGACTGTATATGCTACTCATCTGCCTACCCATTTAAGATACAGGCGTGATGTTGCTTTATTCTGATTTACTTCCTGACACACTTCTCTTGCTACCTCCACGATCACCAAACTTTAAGGGAGAAGCTGTTACTTGTAACTATGCCCACCCTATTAAGAAATACGGGCGTAAATTTATGAATGTATGTAATTCTCTGCGAGAATTAAAAGTATATTGCGACCAGGTTCGGTTAGAGTCGATTGAGGCATGTGTTGTCTTTCTAGCGTTATCCTTTTCGCACAGGGTCCGCTTACCTAACCTGAAGATTTGACAGGTCCGGTTTTTACAGAAGCGACTGCCTGTCTTACCTCCCGACCACGAAGGGAAAACCAGCCCAATACAGCTTAGGTCACATACCTCCGAAAATGAATTTCTCGGGAATGTAGGTTTCCTCACGATGTTTTCCTTCACCGCTGAGCACTTGATAATTATTCGAAAACAAAATGGAAAATCTTGGTTGAGGTCCGTATTGGGATTCGAACCTGCGACCTCACAATGGGATCAAGCGTTCTTCCAAGACTACCACGGCTCACGTAGGGATGTATTGTGACCGAGGTTGTGATCACCCGAAAAACGATTAGGAAAAAGCGTTATATGTACAGTCATGAGCAATATAAAGTACCCACTTAAGGACTCTGTCGCACTAACATATTTGACAGTTAGTGAGACTTACAGTTCAAAAAAAGTTAATGTGACATGGTACCAAAGTGTATACATACTTATTAATGCTCAATCAATCAATCAATCAATAATACTTTATTGCACAATAACAAAACAAAGGACATAAACATACGAATAAAACATAAGCACAATAGGCGGCCTTATTGCTAAACAGCAATTTCTGCCAGGCAACCTTAGGGCCTTAGGGGCTTAATGCTCGTGACCGTGTATGACTAAAAAGATAAATATGCCACCCTCTTTAAACCATAAAGCGTGAAGACATCCTTTTCTCCGGATGCATGACCCCACCATGGAGTTAGAATTAAGAGCAGGTATATAAGAATGAACGCATCTTCTCAACATCAGTATATAGCGAGTGGCTCGACGGTTTGACGTTACGCGAGTGATTGTGCGTGTAGTGAGAATACTGTGAAGTCGTGAGGTTAGCACAAGCAATTGTTTTTACATTTTGAATTAAGAATAAGTATAATTTTTTAAATATTTTTTTGAGTTTGGAACAGTGGTTATTCTGGTGTGATTTTGAATAGGGTTGGAAGCGACAGGGATGTTTTTTTCGTCGTGAGCGTATATTAATTTTAAATTAAAAATAATATATTTTAAGAGGAAGTGTTTTTGATTAAAGAAAAATATTTACTTAGATACGTAACGGATCCTAGTTTTATTAAAAAGTTTGCATAAATAATATGGAATACTTTTTATAAAAGCTTTTAAACATTTTCGAGTTCATACTTTTAAAAAAGTTTTTCATAAAGTTTAAATTTTTCCGAATACGTATTTAGATCTAAAATATTTGGAATTCATAACCTACACAGTAAAATGCAATATAAAAACATAGAAACAGACGTCTATACGTGCCTACAGAAAGCTCGGGGAGGTGTGGGTAATTAGTTCATCTTGCGATGAACGTACGGTCACGAGCATTAATATGTATACACTTTGGTACCATGTCACATTAACTTTTTTGACAAATTGAACTGTAAGTCTCACTAAATGTCAAATATGTTAATGCGACAGAGTCCTAAAGTGGGTACATTATATTGCTCATGACTGTACCTCTGACTACCCCAATTCGGACATAGTCGTGAGGTTACACGTCCTATTACAGATCTTTCAAAAGTACTGCAGCTTCTCACAACCTGTATAGCCAAGGAAAAGTAGCTGCAATAAAAACCTCGGCACAGGGCCGTAGACGTTCTCGAAAAAATAATATAAAATATCGTCATCATCAATTTAAGAGCCACGCTCTTGTCGGTAAAGCATTTCCAGGCTACTGTTTTAGGGAAAAATAGGGCAGTTGTTTCCCTCTTGCCTTCCGCCCCGCAGTACTCTGTCTGACGCAAGTGGGATGGCGCCCAGAGTAGTCTATTACAAAGCCATACTAGGACTCCTGTCCTGTGTTTTTATTTAATTTATAAAATATTGCAAATAAAATAAAAAAGTATTAATACAATCATCTCTACCTACCCCTTCCTCACAGGCGTGAAGTAACACTCTGTTACTACTAGAACTAATATATTTCAATTTGCAACAGCTTTTCTCGTAAACCCATCTCAATTTAATTTTATGAATGTAACTGAGCCATCCAATTAATTTAAATTAACTTACAAGTACTCTGAACTGGTGATCTTTACGATATTACTTACCGCATTTGTCTTGCCAAGAGTTCAATTAGGCTATTTATCTGCATACATTCATAAACTCAAAGTTTGTAATCACATTTGAGGCGCAGAGATACAAGTACTTAAACCGGAGAAAAAAGCATAATTTAAAAAAATATATATCCTTGAGTCTCTTTCTTATTTACTCTCTCTCTCTCTCCCTCTCTCTCTCTCTCTGTGAGATTCTCTTTTTGAGTTACGGTTTATTGTACATGTTAATTAAAAACAATTTCTTACAAAAATATTATTATTATTTGTATGTTGTTTCCATGTCTCAAAGCTATATAAACATATTTTGAATTTATAGTTTATGGCTTCTAATCTGCCCAAAGAGTTTCCTTACCACGGCTATCTCCTAAACATCACTATAGATGCGGAAGAATTTCACAGGAATATAGGTTTATATTTCTTGTTTCCTAATTTCTAGAGCGTGATTTTTCCGTGGTCGGGTTTTAGTTTTTAAACTTATATTTTTATGTAAAATCTCGTTGTTCTGTGTTCATAGACACATGTAGTAATAAAGTCTATATAAATATACTAGCCCCGGCTTCGCTCGGGTGCAATGCTGAGGAAAAAATGAAATTATTTACGATATCACATTAAAAACCTCAAAAATAACAGTATTTCTCCACTACTTAATGGATGTTATTATACATACTTATAAACCATCCTCTTGAATCACTTTATCTATTAAAGAAAACCGCATCGAAATCCGTTGCATAATTTTAAAGATTTAAGCGTACATAGGGATATAAGGTCAGGAAAAGCGACTTTGTTTTATACTATGTAACACAAAAAAAAACATAAATAGCCTATACTATACGTCCCACTGCTGGGCACAGGCCTCCCCTCAATCAACCGGAGGGGGTATGGAGCATACTCCACCACGCTGCTCCAATGCGGGTTGGTGGAGGTGTTTTTACGGCTAATAGCCGGGACCAACGGCTTAACGTGCCCTCCGAAGCACGGAATCATCTTACTTTTTCGGACAATCAGGTGATTCAAGCCTGAAAAGTCCTTACCAAACAAAGGACAGTCTCACAAAGTGATTTCGACAATGTCCCCATCGGGAATCGAACCCGGACCTCCAGATCGTGAGCCTAACGCTCTAACCACTAGACCACGGAGGCTGTTTTATACTATGTAGTGATATTATATACATCCCTCCGCTGGGCACAGACTTCTCCTCAAACAACCGGAGGATTTTTGTTTTCGGTTTTATTAATATAACATAAACTCCCGACTATATCGCAACTGGGGTAGGCAGAGGAAAATATAGAAGAATCATATCAATCTCAGGACTTCCCATCAAACGGCTGCAAATGGGGTAGTCACACACACCACCCACACACACCACCACCGCATCACCATCGCAGCATCGCTCTTTAACGACCTCCGTGGTCCAGTGGTTGAGCTTGGGCTCACGATCCGGAGGTCCCGGGTTTGATTCCCGGTGGGACATATCACAAAAATTACTCTATGCTCACTAGAAGAAGATCGCTCTGCCCACCCATTTAGGGATGCCAGCGTGAGGTTGTGTCTGTGTGTATATAAAAAAAATCCATGAAACAATGCATACCAGTGACCTAGTATTCCAGTTATGAGTACCTACATCACTAGAAACAGTGGTATTTTGTGGGATGATTTCACAATAACAGCAAGTGAACGTACAAGTGGATGGGAGTTAGTGCTTTGTGCAGCTTGCTTGCTCATTGGATATCCGGTGTGTTGTGAATGAATATAACATTAAATTAAAATTTTTAAAAACCCCCGTACAAAAAAAATACTCACTAAAGGTTAAAAATGCTAAACCCCATAAACAGCAAAAATAACTTATCCCACATATGCTTGCAAGACAAACTGAGCGTGTAACATTCCTGTCACACTTAACAAACGACCTGATGACCTTGAAGACCTGAACCGATTTCCACCAAATAGCTAAGAACACTCTCGACTGATATACCTTTCAAACAAAAAAACCGCATTAAAATCGGATCATCCGTTTGGGAGCTACGATGCCACAGACAGACACCACATTTACACAGACACGTCAAATTTATAACACCCCGTCCTTTTTGCGTCGGGGGTTAAAAATATAACATAACATGAGCCCACGACTATATCCCAATTGGAGTAGTCAGAGGTACGATAAGCTGCAAAAGCCCAATCAGTTTCCTCCAAAGTAATAAATTAACTGGTTGCACTTACGACCTCCTGATTACATGTCGTTTCTGTAATAGACCAAAAACACTTACAAAAATAAAACTACACTAAAACTATACTTTTTTTATAATTATGGCAACTAATTGTACATAATTTCACCACTGTTTACAAATAATTCGCTGGACTCAGTGACTGCACTTTTGCTCCTTGATTGTACATCCATCGCAAGATGAACTAAGTGCCCGCACCTTACCGAGCTTTTTGTTAGACGGACACATCTAAATATACATATAAAAGGAGAAACTGACTGACTGACATATCAACGCACAGCCTAAACGGTTAAACGTAGGCACTTGAAATTTGGAAGGGACGTAGCTTAGATACCGTAGAGGTGTACTAAGAAAAACTTTCCCGGAATTCCCACGGGAACGGGAATTAGCGGGAAAATCCTTTTGTATGAAAAATCTAAACCGCTTAAGTTAGACGCTTGAAATTTGGCATGCAGGTACCTTAGTTAACTTGAAGCTTACTTGCAACAGGATATTGCAAAATTCCCACGGAAGCGGAAGTTAGTGGGAAAAAACATTTGTTTGAAAAAATCGAAACCGCGTAAGATAGATGTTTTCAATCTAGCATGCATGCATACCTTAGTATTTAAATATAAAGTTTAGTTATGGCTGTATTGGGAGTTAGCGGGAAAAAACAATTGTATGAAAAAATCTAAACTGCATAAGTTAGATGCTTGAAATTTGATATGCACTCCCACACACACAAAGATCTCTCTTTTATAACACGCCACGCGGACGAAGTCGCGGGCAAAAGCCAGTATTTCATACTTCTTGGAGCGTGATTTTCATGTCTGAGCAGTCATGGTACCAATTCAACAAAATTATCGAGTAAATAAGGAAACCCGCAAGTAAAAGCTAGTAATATGTACATATTTATAATATGCAAATAAAAAATATGCGACGGAAAATGTCACTTGATATTAACTCAAAATCATGGTCTGAATCATCCCCCTCAGTATTCGTTACGATGTCCCTTTGTACGAAACGCATAACCCTCCTTTTTGACTCGCCGCAGTCAGGTAACAAATTAAAGCCGCAGCATAATGCTAGGATTATATATAAGTACGTTTAAGTAAGTATAACTTGTAACCTTCTGAATGTTATAAGCGAGTTATCGCGCGCACGATTTTGGCATATCAAGTTAGATTAAACTTAAACTTTGATGTTCAACTTAGAGCAAAATAAACATGATGATTATGTATGTTATTTCGATGCTTTGCGATTTTGTAAAGAACGTACATAAGTTCACTCCTATCTCCCACTAGGTTGAGCAGAGATTACGGACTATTTGCTTCGATCCTGACACACTTCTCTTGCTTCATCCACATTCATCAATCGTTTCATACACGCACGCCGGTTCAGAGTAGATCGTGCTGAACTTTTTCTAAGGACATCTCCAATTTGCTCAATGTACGTCCTTCTAGGTCTCCCTCTGCCAGCCCTACCATCAACCTTCGCTTTATATACCGCTTTCGTAATCCTATTATCCTTCATCCGCTCTACGTGTCCAACTTAACATTCCCTTCTCAATCTTTTAAATCCCTTACACTTAGGGATTTATTAGCAGAGAAGCCCCTAATTAGGGTAGATTGTATTGAAGTATTTTTTTTAATATCCCCAATAATACGACTAACGACAGTGACTAAGGTAAAGAAGGGAATGTTAAGTTGATTTGGACGCATAGAGCAGATGAAGGGTAATAGGATTACGGAAGCTGTATATAAGGCGAAGGTTGGTGGTAGAGCTGGTAGAGGAAGACCTAGAAGGACGTACATTGACCAAATTGGAGATGTCCTTAGAAAAAGTTCAGCACGATCTACTCGCGTATGTGTATAAAACGATCGATGAATGTGGAAGAAGCAAGAGAAGTGTGTCAGGATCGAAGTAAATGGAATTCCATAGTCTCTGCTTACCCCGGTGGGAAATAGGCGTGAGTTTATGTATGTATGTACCCCAGTAACATCCCTCAATGCTCCTCTTTTGTAACCGGGTGAGGGTCCTCGCTTGTCAGGGAGGCCAATAAGTCACACCAAGAAAAGTAAGCAGAAAAAACAAAAGTCGTAAGGTTGCCTGGAAGAGATTGCTACTTAGCAAGAAATCCGCTTATTGTTCTCTTTCTGATTCTCTTTTGTTTTGTATTTTTCTTTTTCGTGTGTGTGCAATAAAGTATTTATGTTATTAAATGATTGTGTTCTTTATTTTCAGATACATTAGCAATACAATGCATTCGTCAGTAAGAAAGGTAAGAGTTACATTAATATTTTTATTTAGTGTGTTGAAAATGATTTCGACAATGTCCCCATCGGGAATCGAGCCCGGACCTCCAGATAGTGAGCCTAACGCTCTAAACACTTTAATGTAAGCCGGCTATTATCCGTAAAAAATATTTGATAAAATCCCTCCGGTTGGGGAGGCCTGTGCCTAGCAGTGGTACATAAGTATATAGGCTGTTTATAATTTTATGATTTGATGTTAAAAAGCGGTTAAGACGCCTCCTTATCACAAAGTCTAATTAGCAAAACGTCTAACAGAATGAAACGTCTTATGAGCGGTAAAATTTCAAGAAACTATAAGATGCATATTTTGAAGATTTGTCATGCATATTTTAATAGATAGTTAATTATTAATAAGGGTTAGGAGGCAAGTCGCCCACTTAATATCTGGCGTGTGGGCGAGTTAACACTTTTTATATATTTTTGTTGTCTAGTCACCTGAATGGTTTTATGAGACTGCAACAGTTTACTCGTAACGAAGAATGCTGGGGTAATTTGGTTTTTAGGTACAAATTATACCGAAAAGTAAAAACCCCTTCTTAAAACTCGCATAGATTTTATGAATGAGCAAGCTAAGTTATAACTTAATCTTAACCTTATAACTTCATAGACAATGGAACAACAAAATTCCCTATTATTATCCATGCGATTAAGCACTTACTTTGGTGCGTTAGGCATTGTTTACATTAAACGATAACTTAGTGTACTTATAAGTGCTTTTATTTTCTTGTCTCAGCAATTTGGAAAAACTTAGTTTGTCTCACCAATGAACAATCCAGTATTAAAACACATAATAACATGTTCTTACCGCGTTTTTAACAGGGAATATGAGATCAAATATGAATCCAGTATTGTCTCCACTTCACAAACACTTAAAATCATCGCAAATGCGATTAATTTAGGTTTTATTTAGATTTTCTTTTTTTGAGTTTTTTCTTTAATACTCGATGCGAGGTACTTGCTTCGTCCACGCGGGAATCGTAAGAAGTGTATTTTTTTAATTATGACGGTAATTTTGACCAAATTTAAAGGGAATGGGCGGGAATTTTAAATGCATGGGAAATATTTAAATAACGAACAAAAACGAATACTAACCACCATGTTTATCAACATAACATAGCATCACGCCAGAATAAGCTAACGTAATAGTATACACACCAACTCCTCGCCAGCTATGTCCCAGTCCCATGCAATAGAGGGCGAGCTGATTTCCATTAACCGGGCACAAATCTTGGAAACTACGTGATATCAATTATCTATGATCCAAACGTTGAATTCAAACTCTTAAAGACAATTCAGTGGGTAAAGTCCGAGCTGGGGTACGAACTTGTAGCACTAGGATATAAGTCACGCGTTCTCCGCAGCAAAATTAGACTTATCGTGTATCAGAATATGAATTCAGAACTAAATAAGCAAGTAAATAAAAAAACAAGGAAACAAAACAAAATGTTAACATTAAAGTACGTACTACAAACCTACATCTTCTTCTATCGTGTGGGTTGTGAGGTGGATTACCAACCCCATCAACCATAGTGTCAGGGTTATAATTGAGCCGCCATAGGCCCCTAACATAACTCATGTAACGACTACGAACTACCTTCATAATAATGCTGTACCGTCGGTGAAAAGTAATACAAGTCCAAAATTCAAGTTTTGAGAAAATCGAGTTTAAAGTTAAAAATATTCTAGCTCGCGACTTATAAGGAATAATGGAACAGAAGTTAGATGTGTCGATAGGTGATGATGGAAGGTTTCTTTTCTAATATTTAGTTATATTTAGAACCTAAACAGAAATGGTAGAGGATCAAAATAAATTACATGTATCAGTTGACACCAACTTTTACATTGTGTAAATTGATACAAGTCTACTTATACCTTTTTACACACATAACTATAAAAAAGTCATCGTTGATATATCATATTTCAATTATTAATTTTACAGTCTTATTCTACAAAAAACAAAATGTCTTGGAAGAAAGTTTATTTCATAATGTTGTAGAAAGGCAAAATTCTATTTATTTTCTTTAAAAAGTAAATAAACGTAACTTATATCAATTGACACAAACGATAAACTATAACGAATTTGTGTCAAGTGGTTTAACATGACTTATTTTGTCGGTTTTATTGTGTAAAATGATACATGTTTTTACGAATTTCTAATAATAAATACATATAAAGATGGTACACGTATATATAGTGTAAGGTGGCGATAATAAGATATTTTTGTTATGATTTTACTCTCAAAACTCATAAATAACCGGTCAAAACCACCACTGCTGCCCACTACAAACACATTTTGTCAACTACACTATGCCCCGAAATCAAAACCACTTTTGGTTCATTTTTGCAGTCAAAATCTTACAAATTCAATTATGATAATATTTACACCCCTAACAAATGAAGGTAAGAGGAATCATATTAAGACTGGTCATTAGGAATGTTTCGGGCTAGCCTGGAAGTATGGCCTGGAGATAAAGGTGATGTACCTACGTACTTTTAAACCAAAATCACACAAACCGGTAAGTGTTACTTCTTTCTTGCTGAAACTATTTAAAAGATCACAACTCATTCCACACTCACAATCCTCTAAAGTAAAGTAAAATTCGATATTTCGAATTATCAAAATTCCCGGTCTAATGGTAGCCCGCAACATTGACAGAACGATAAACGGAGTCGAATCAATGTTGACGATGAGAATAGGTAGTGAAAATGAAGATCATTGGTTCACCTCCAAACCTATAGGTTACACAGGGCTATCCTCAGACCATGACCATGACCACCATGGACCATGGTCTGATATGGTTAAGCTAAATGAGCTCGTTTCCGCAAAACTCTACACGTAAGCACACGTGGGGGACTTTCCGCGTATCCTCGCGTATGGACCACTATTGTGAAGTGGGCAAACTTCCCACTATATCATCATCATCCTCCTGCCCTTATCTCACTCTAGGTGGGGTCGGCACAACATGTATGGGCAAATGTCCCATCTTCTTCTTCTTCTATCGTGTGGATTGTGAGGTGAATTACCAACCCCATCAACCCTGGTGTCAGGGTTATAGCTGAGCCGCCATAGGCCCCTGACTTGACTCAATGAATACTCGAATGTTCCATATGTAATGTTATTTTAATGGGCTCAGTTTTCCGCATAAACACAAGTGGTCCATTATGCGTGCTTTTATTGACTATGTAAGCCAACTAACTCCTTTCAGAAGCTCAAATACGTCCTGGGATTTTTACAAACTTTGTGACCTGGTTTAATTAAAGGGTTGTGCCCGTGGTGTTGCCAATTATTTATTCTAATCTAATCTATCCTACAAGATCCCACTGCTGGGCAAAGGCCTCCCCTTCCTCTTTCCATTTTTCACAGTCCTGTGCGTAATTCTCTCTTATGTAATCAAAATACAGAAAACAAATATTACTGGTGGTGCTCAAGAGTTCAGAGCAGAAGGGAATAACCCCTTTGTAAATTGAGGAAGCTCGACAAATTTACACCATTCAACATGTTTGAGAAACTGGTAATCTTCTCTTGAGAAGATGTGGCAGATCCCGATGCTGCCGATGCCGAGTTGTTATCTACGGCTGTGTAGGTTCAAAAATACCACTACCGGCGCTTGCATAAAAGATCTAACCAGCGTGTATTGAATGGCTTGCATATTAATTGGAGCTCGATAATATTTGGAGCCATTATTTCACGTCTACAACCTCCTTAGCAATGAAGGCAGCGTTCAATCTGCCACCGCTTAACCTGCATGTAATCAAGAAAACTATGTAAAACAGCTATTCTTCGAGCTATGGAAGGAGACTAACGACAGTTATGACAAATCTCAAATACCTCTTGACTAACCCTGCCATGGTGATAACGACGCCATGATCAGGACCCACAACTTATTGAGGTACTGTAATTAAGTACTACAAGGTGGTTATAGCAGAAAGAGAAAAAACACGGTTTGGTCTGAAGTACTAACTTAACCTATACCCATTCGCAATGCGGATCAGATATGGTTTGCTGTGGCTCTAGACAAAATGTCTTCCCATAGACAGGTTTATGCGGAGGTCACCCTAGGATACACACTGGTGGCGCATGGAATCGAACTTGTATGTATCATTATACACGACCCGTTATTGATATCCAAGATCGTATTTTCTGAAATATTTTGATATATATTAATTTATATTACTTTTCACGAAATAATAAATTTGGTGTTTGATGTTACAACTAAAATTATATAATTAAACACGGACTGTGAGAATTCAAGGATTGCGTGTTTTTTAATATATGTTGAGTTGCATTTACTTACACCAAAATATTTAGTGAAAATCTTCATTTCACTTTAATGCAAGTTAAGATGAATTATGTTACACGTGTTATAACAGCATGAATCCTTCACAAACAGTACTTATATCACTAAACACAAAAATTATCTCCGTATTTATAATAGCTACAGTTACGAGAATTAGACAGAAAGAAAGAGAATTTTTTGAACATGAAGTGTGTGCTAATAACTCAAAAGTGATACAACTCGAGTTGTATTACTTTTCACCGACGGTACAGTGTTGTAAGAACAAAAACTAACAATAAAATATGCAAATCCAATGTAAATAGTCCTTAACGCTTGTAAATTAATTGATACATTACCACGACATAGATAGATAAAACAATGCATTCTCACACTGTTGGCTATTGTCTTCTAAAAGGTTTTAGCAAAAAAATCCTTAATTTATTGGCTGCCTATTGGGTTTGCTTGTCATTTGATTGTGATGAAGTGTGGGGAGTAAAAAATATTGGTTATGGTGAAAAATTACTAATTACTAATTTCTACTTTAATTAACTTATATCTACTTTAATGATTAAAATTACATTAATAATACCATAGTTTCTATTGTCAACTGTCGGGCGTCAACTCGGCCCAATAGTACATTCAATAGTATCATTTTCCAGTAGACAACTCGTCCTAATAACAGTTTTCGCCTTAAATTCCTCGCCATATTTTTTTCTATGTAAGAATGAGACGAATTTGAACTTCTTATGAACAAAATATTACTTATTGATATACGGGACGAGTTGACTACTGACTCGATAGTATAACTTATCATTTCTAAAATCATGAAAATAATGCAATTAAATGTACTATTATCAATGATCATAATTTCATATTATTTTTCATTAGATTTGATGATTTTCATGTCATCTTATTTTTCATTTTTCTAACATTTCAGCTTCTGCAACTAACATTGAATTTTAAAAAAGATAAATTGTAGATGTATTTCTGCAACACATACTCCACATACTCGTAAGCCACAAAATAATGAGGCAAAGACCACAAATGCATTACTATGCAAATAAGCGCGTAAAAAAAAAAATGCACCTTAAGTCTAGGTTCAAGCTCAACTTGTCTTAAATTATATACCGGGTGAAAACCCACACTTCAACTAACACAACAAACATTTCTAAACACAGACTACTTCCGACAAAAAAAAGTATTTTTTTTACATAATATAAACACTAGTAGAATAGAATTGGTTTTAAAGTGTATGTATATAAACACGTCACCGTCTACTGACTTCTGTAATGATAAAATTATCTGTTTTCTATCAACAAAAAACTTACAAAAGACGTGTTTATAGCATTGAGAAATGTCACATATTCTATGTATTTTTTTTTACTTACTGTCATAAGGGTACGCGCTGACCAATGCAGCGGCGAGGCGATACCTTTCTAAGTCCAATTCAATAAGAGACATTTCCAAGTCAATAAGGACCAATTACTAATTAGGGGATTCTCTGCTAAGAAATCCCTAAACGTAAAAGATTTGGAAGATTGAGAAGGGAATGTTCAGTTGGTTTGGACACGTAGACCTACTGAATGATAATAGGATTACGAAAGCGGTATATAAAGCGAAGCGAAGGTAGGGCTGGCAGAGGAAGACCTAGAAGGATGTACAGTCATGAGCAATATAATGTACCCACTTTAGGACTCTGTCGCACTAACATATTTGACATTTAGTGAGACTTACAGTTCAATTTGTCAAAAACTTAATGTGACGTGGTACCAAAGTGTATACATATTAATGCTCGTGACCGTACATTAACCAAATTGGAGATGTCCTTTTAAAAGGTTCAGTACGATCTACTCTGAACCGGCGTGCGTGTATGAAACGATTGATGAATGAGGAGGAAGCAAGAGAAGTGTGTCAGGATCGCAAATGGAATTCCATAGTCTTTATTTATGTATGTAACTATCCGTAGACACCAACTGGGCACCCTCAGACCCGTAGTCAGATTTTTTTGTACCGGGTAAACGATCATGCGTAAGCGCTGTGCGTCTCTGTTGCGCCGTGCGCGTGCCAGCCCCAACACCATCGTGACCGCATTGGTGGACCGGTACGACTCGCCGCTGCTGAACCGCTGGGTGCGATTGCACGCTGTCACATAGCTGCCCGCGGCTTCGGTGGTTCGGGCCGGCCGCATGTACTTTATTTTTATGTTGTTTGTCTTTCGAATCTGTTACTAATACTAGGTTAAGCTTTTTGTTACTAACTAAATATGGACTAGTTTCCGAAATAAATATTTTGAATTTGAATTTGAGAAGCTCTCGGCACTCCCCATTTGTCCGGCCAAGTAGTTAATGCCATCTGAGGCGTACGTACTATAAGCCATAACAAAAAATCTTACCCACTTCTTCTAGTCTTATATCGAAAAAAGTCAGGTCTCCGTGTTTCCTGTCCATCCCGTTACACCCAAGTCGTGTACCGTCCTGCCAATAGTCATTACGCGGAGTAAATCATCCAACATCAGTATATCATGTTACTTTGTGAACAATTTACTTGATTGCCCACACACACATACATGTATGCACTTTGCGAATCCATCTTGTACAGTTGAGTTCAATATTACCTAGTTATTCTCTTTCATTTGTTTTAAGAATTCACGGTTCGAATCCCTGTCCATTAGATGAATTATTTCGATGTGGCCATTTGAACCCCCCTGGACAGACAGAGTTTATGACTCATTATAAATTAGAAAACAGAATCATTTATTCAAAGTAATTATCATGGATAAACTTGTTGAGACTCAATGTAACATTTTTGAATTTACGTCATTTCGCAAAGTGTTATTATGGCTGAGGAGAAGAAATGACAAGAAACTGCAACAGCAACACATCTTTTAAATCAATAAGGGTATACATTACAAGTCATTTAATAACTAGAGGAACACATTTACTTTGAGTTATTAATTTATCTCAAGTGCAGTTTTCACTAACACAGTTCACAGATACGGCTCACCACCTATCACGTTGGTCTAACAGAAACCTCAGTGAGGTGTGGGTAATTAGTTCATCTTGCGATGGATGCATCTCTGACTATACCAATTAGGATATACTCGTGAGCTTATGTTATGATATTTTAAGAAATGAAGTCTTACCTAATAATATACAAACGCCTAAAAACTACAACAACGCCGTGCGTGTATGAAACCATTGATGAATGTGAAGGAAGCAAAAGTGTGTCAGAATCGAAGCAAAGGGAATTCCATAGTCTCTGCTTACCCCGGTGAGAAATAGGCGTGAGTTTATGTATGTATGTATCAATGTTATTGTTAGAAAAGTTTTAGTACTATCCACTCTGAACCAACGTGCGTGTATGAAACGATTGATGAATATGGAGGAAGCAAAAGTGTGTCAGAATCGAAGCAAAGGGAATTCCATAGTCTCTGCTTACCCCGGTGAGAAATAGGCGTGAGTTTATGTATGTATGTATTAATGTTATTGTTAGAAAAGTTTTAGTACTATCCACTCTGAACCAACGTGCGTGTATGAAACGATTGATGAATATGGAGGAAGCAAAAGTGTGTCAGAATCGAAGCAAAGGGAATTCCATAGTCTCTGCTTACCCCGGTGAGAAATAGGCGTGAGTTTATGTAT
Source organism: Pectinophora gossypiella (assembly GCF_024362695.1). NCBI lineage: Eukaryota > Metazoa > Arthropoda > Insecta > Lepidoptera > Gelechiidae > Pectinophora > Pectinophora gossypiella. The sequence continues at coordinate 1,247,512 of NC_065428.1, read as the reverse complement.
GTATGTATTAATGTTATAGTTAGAAAAGGTTTAGTACTATCTACTCTGAACCGGCGTGCGAGTGTGAAACGATTGATGAATGTAGAGGAAGCAAGAGAAGTGTGTCAGGATCGAAGCAAAGGGAATTCCATAGTCTCTGCTTAAGGCGTGAGTTTATGTATGTATCTGTGATAAATAAAAATGCGTCCGGTGCGTTCATTGGTTTAAATACACGAAAAAGGAAAACAAGTTACAAGAATACCTTCAAAATAAGCAGAAGACGTACTACTAGTGCGTTGCATTTAGAATACTTAGTTTTATTATTGTTGTTTTTATGATTTTGGTTTGTTTTTCTTTTTGTTTTGGTTTTTTTTTTTTGTCTGTAGTACTTATTGATTTCCGTGTGGTTTCTGTCCTGTGTTAAATGTAATATACCTGTCTGTCTGTGTCTGTGGTGACCGGAAGTAATAAATGTTTCTTTCTTTCTTTCTTTCAAAAGATAAAACTACAAATATGTACCCACATAACAGTATCAATATTATTGTGTGTGAGTGTACATCAATTGCTCTCATGAGCGGTGTTTTCCCAACCTGTCGTTACGGCTACCTCTTTTTTGTAGCACATTATTTCGTGTGGAGATGAAGTTCTGATGTATTTAGATGAATATTAGACGACCTATCTAGTTGTGTACTTACATATGTAATCACTTTAAAAATTAAGTCATAACATTACTGTCTAACAATCGATATGTGAATCGATATCTGTGATAATCGATTCGCAAGTCGATATTTGCGTATCGACTATACGTCACTTTTGAATATGGCGGCGAAGCGTCAATACGGTTGGTGACAAACAATAAAACTTGTGAAAAATCTATTACAAAATTAAACGAGTATCGTCCAAAAATACGAGTTTTACTTCTGAACTGATTATACATATAACGCATCCATAGTTTCCAAAACATCGAATAAAGGCAATTTTTGAATGTCAAAAATTATATTATATAAAGCTACAAACCCACTGACTGACTGACTGACTGACTGACTGACTCACTGACTCACTGACAGGGTTGTTCTCCTAGAAGGAGTGTCGGGGGGTCAAAATGATGTATGGGGGGTGTGATCAGGACCTTCCGGTGAGTATGGGAAAACTTCCAGATCTTGGAAAACTGCTCCGCATCAGGGAGACACCCTACGGCCTGGCGAAACAATCACACCTGGAACAATTTTTTTTTCGCAAAACCTATTTAAATCTTGGTTAAATTTTATCGTGGGTGAAAAAAAACCAAAATGGCGGAAAAACAAGATGGCCGCCATACAAAAAATTGTTTTTACAGAAAATGTCTCGGGGGTAAAAACTGTGTATGGGAATGTAATCGGAGTGGCTTGTCGAGTTCGGAAAATGTTCTCAATCTTCGAAAACTGCTCCGCATCAGGGAGACACCCTACGGCCTGGCAAAACTATAGCACCTAGAACATTTTGGTTTTCACGAGACATATTTAAACCTTGGTCAAATTCAATTGCCCGTGAAAAAAAATCAAAATGGCGGAAATTCAAGATGGCCGCCATACAAATTTTTCGTTTTTCCTGAAAATGCCTCGGGGTGAATGTGATGTAAGAGGGATGAGATCAAAATGTCATATTGAGTATGGAAATACTTCCCGACCTTCAAAAACTGCTCCTCATCAGGGCGGCACCCTACGGCCTGGGAAAACTATCGCACCTGGAACGATTCTTTTTTCACCAAACCTAATAAAATCTTGGTCAAATTTTATCGCCGGTAAAAAAAAATCAAAATGGCCGAAAAACAAGATGGCCGCCATACAAATTTTTGTTTTTACAGAAAATGTCTCGGGTGTAAAAACGATGTATAGGGGTGTTATGGGAACGTCATCTTGGAAAACTGCTCCGCATCAGGGAGACACCCTACGGCCTGGCAAAACTATAGCACCTAGAACTTTTTTGATTTCACGAGACCTATTTAAGTCTTGGTCAAATTCTATCGCGGTAAAAAAATGGCGGGAAACAAGACACGCGAGCAGCTTGCTGCGAGCGAACCACGCGACATCTAGTATATATTATATTTCTAAGTCATCTAATCAACCGGCTCAAAGAGTATGGCGGCTATGGAACATACAGGGTATTAGTGGCACCGTAACGAATACTGAGGGGGATGATTCACCTCATTATTCACAGTTAATATCAAGTGGAATTTACCATCGCAAAAGTATAGTCTTGAAAATAAATTAAAATACAAAAATAAACATGAATTTTGCGCCGGAAAATTCCACTTGAAAATTCCAGAATCATGGTGTGAATCATCCCCTCAGTATTCGTTACGATGTCACTAACAAAACAACCTGTATAATATTAAACGTTTGTCTTTCTATGTACTTGTGGCTCTGTCCACCCCACTGCGTGTTTTGCCTCGCAAGATTTCTCTACTTGGCCTAGCAAATTATCAACAGAGGTTACTTGCATGTTGCAATATGCTCAATGGCATATAATATTTCCCATCAGTTCACAGTTTCCCATAGACCGCTGGTTACCCCATAGCTTAGATCGTCTGATGACATCAAATTATGGTGCGAGCAACTGCAGGGCAAAGGCTCACGTTACAGACGGGTCCTTTAAAAAATAAACCTTGGGTAGTTTCGACGACTTTTGAAAAGGTACTTGTGTTTTTTTTCTTCTTATCGTGTGGGTTGTGATGTAGAATACCAAGCTCATCCACCCTGGTGTCAGGGTTATTACTGAGCCGCCAAAGACCCCTGACATGGCTTATGTATCGACTACATACTTACATCAGTAAGTAGTAACCGGGACCAACGGCTTAACGTGACTTGTAAATGACATCATTTACACCCCAGACATTCCACTTGATATCAACTCAGAATCATGGTCTGAATCATCCCTCAAAGTTTTCGTTACGATGTCACTAACACCCTGTATATAGGGACACCACAATGAAAAATATAAAACAAAACACGGAATAACACACAACCTACAATTAAATTCAAGCTATTTCATCAGAAGTTTCTCTTAATATATCGATGCAATGATCGATAAACCACCTTCATCGATGTTCAGATCGGTATCGACGATTTTATCGTACTTAAATCCAATAACAATCGATTAAATCGTAATAAAATAAATAAAAGAATTGCCTTACACGTCCGATAAGGCGCTAACGGACTGACTGGCTGGCTTATTGGGAATTAAAAGGATTTTATTTTAGTGAATTTCCGACCTGGAATTGAACGCGGCACATCTATATAATGGTGTGTACTATTATAAACACATAACTGTGGAGATTGAAGAAGAAGGACTTACATTGACCAAATTGGAGATGTCCTTAGAAAAGGTTTAATACGATCAACTCTGAACCGGCGTGCGTGTATGAAGCGATTGATGAATGTGGAGGAAGCAAGACAAGTGTGTCAGGATCGAAGCAAATGGAATTCTATAGTCTCTGCTTACCCCGGTAGGAAATAGGCGTGAGTTTATGTATGTATGTGGAGATTGACAGGGCAAAATACTGTGAGGTACACGGAAATGGCGGTGGATTGGTCATGTCCTTAGAAGACCTGTGGAACACCTGTTCCGGCGAACTCTGACCTGGTGAATCACTTTGTGAGACTGTCCTTTGTTTGGCAAGGACTTTGCAAGGTTAAGTCACCTGATTGTTCTAACAAGTAAGATGATTCCGTGCTTCGGAAGCCGTTGGTCCCAGCTATTAGCCATAAAAACACTTCCACCAACCCGCAGTGGAGCAGCAGTATGCTGCATACCCCCTCCAGTTGATTGAGGGGAAGCCTGTGCCCAGCAGTGGGACGTATATAGGCTGTTTATGTTATGTTGAAGGTCCTAACCGTCCGGAAATACTGCCAGCAAAGCCGCAGCCGTGCTGCTGCTGTCAAGATGTTTAGTTGTTACACCACAGATCATCATGTTATTCACATTAAAGACACCGAGCAGACTAAAACAAAGTCAAGGCCGCTTTTTAAGGCCATCCAAGTTTTTACCCGACAGCGGCGAAGCAAAAAGGATTGTTATTATACTAAACTATTATCAGAAATGTTCACGAACTTTGACCAAATAGCCGATCGTTAAGCTAATGTTCACAAAACCTAGTAACAAAAACAAATACCAAGATTACACAATGTAATTGTAATATGTAATGTTATTACATTACATTACAATTATTGGCAAATGTAATTTCATGTTTCAATGACAGTTAGATGGTTAAATTGTTTTTTTGGTATTTGACACTGATTTAATAATAACATAACATAATACACCATAAATCTGTATCCTTGAAGGGGTAGGCAGAATTGGGTAGTTTCCTACGTCAAAGATTAATTATAAAATTCTGATTACTAAATAAATACAGATCTAAAGGTGACAGAAAACGTATTCTTTTTTCTATCTAACTTATTTATCATTTTTAATAAAGAAAAATGTAATAATAAGTTCGATATTTTGTCACTTTTTCATGACAAATTCCATAGTAATTTAGTGTTTTGACGTTTCGTAAAAAGTAACTGATTCGACTAGTTGGAAATTAACCTATTGTATAATACCTACTTGACTTCTCGCCGGCTGTGTTTAAGGCAATAGGCTCGCTATTGCCAATTAATTTGTACATATTTATTTGTCTTGAGTTTAATCTAAGCACACCACTACACACCTATACAAATATTTTTGAAAATTAAAAAAAAATATATTTATTATTATTAATCGGGCACAAATGCGCCGAAAAGGAAAGGCACGAGTAAACGACAAGCATATAACTTATGGAACACACGTCAATTTAGGCACAAATCTAAAACAACCCTCTAAAAATTTTACATTGGCCGATAAACCGACAGAATTAAGTTGACAGCACTCGTCAAATGGTTTGCATACCAGCGAGATACCTATTTGATTCGTTCAAATTATTCATTAATCCACTCATTCGTTTTAAAATTAACAGCTGTCAATCATCTGCCCCTTTCCTTTTCGGCGGATAAGAAAATGACGGGTATAACTTAAAATAAAATCAGGAGGTGCCTGCAGGAATCGGAGCCATTGACTGCTTTGCTTTTTTTAATTGTTCTTGTTAGGCAGAAGCCAGCTAACCCATGCTATCGAACCCATATCACAACGATGTAAGTCACGCCATTTCCGAGCCATTACGAATACAATCCGTCGAATATTATGAATGAACAAGATATTACATCATTAATATAACATCAAAATACCTTACCAAGTACTTATAACAACGATAAACATGTAATAATAGACAACAATACCTATAATGTAACAAAAGAAAATAAGTAAGATGGGCATATCGAATTAGCTATACGTCTTTATAAATGTTTGTGCGTAAGCTTTCTACTTAAACGTCTTTGTTAACGTCATTGTCAAGTGACAGCTAGTGTCAAATTATGTCAAGTTGATAATGATGTCGTTTCTATGGGTTTATCTAAATTGACAATGGTGTTCATATACTTAATAGTTATATAAATGAAAAGAATAGGGCATTTATTATACAATAAATTCTACTGATTAGCTCAAATTCTTTGCATAGTCATCATCATCTCTTTCCTGTTTTCACGGGGTCTGCTTACCTAACCTGAAAATTTTAAAGGTCCGAATTTTTGCAGAAGCGACTACCTGTCTGACCTTCCACCCCGCGATGAGAAAACCAGCCCAATACAAGTTAGGTCACATACCCCCAAATAATTTTTCGAGAATGTGGGCTACCTCTCGATGTTTTCCTTCAACGCTGGGCACGTGATAATCATTTATGATCCAAATTGTAAAGTATATACGTCATAGATGGAAAAAAAGTTCAAATACCTATCGGGATGGGCAGAACCTCAACACAAGTCACTAAATATAAATATATAGTCAATCACGTTGAAGGGGACCCTACTTGATTTCGAAATAGCGATTATTTGGTAAGTAAATTTTAATTCAATATCTGAAATAAAATATCGACTAAGAAAAATGTACTCACAAGATTTCTTCTGTACTTATTGTCTTCTGACCCTGGGATACTCTAGACGCTGTAAATGCACTTTTCAGAAGAATTTACACTAGATTATTAGGTTTAACACATTTTTATAACGTTTTTAAAATTCTTGCAAAAATACGCGCGCGATGACGGTGCGTCAACTAAACTTTTTCTTTTTTAAAAAGCTTGTGGTAGAGGAAGTTTTTGGTGGGAACCAAGACAGTTTTTGGCCGGGAATCTTAGTCAGTGTCCTAACACTTTACGTTATTTTTTTACATTACTTATACTCAGTTCTATAATATTAATAATCAGTGTGACGTCTGATGCCATATGATTGAAGACTGAAGTATGTCCGGGGGGGGGGGGGGGGGGGGGGAGAAACCTAGCTCAATCGCTGGTGGGGAGCGGAGAGTTGCCGTTTTTTAAGTAGTATTATTCCTTATTCTATGCTATTACGATTTGTTGAGAAAATCAAAAGTCGCATATTAATCGATACAAATAACCCGTTATCATGAAGTAACTAATACAAAAAATGCCTTCAAACAATTGAAAACGATACATAATACCCAATCTTATACAATTTCATACATAATTGCGTTCTTACATCAATTTTTAATGTTCAAGCCGTATAGAAGATTTGTATCTTCACAAATATATCTTCCTATTGTTTAGTTCAAACGGTTACTAAAGAATTGTTGTAGGAAATTAGGGTAGATTGCACTAAATTGGCGCAATGCGGTAACAGTTGTAGAATTACCCGTACATTACCTTCTATTATGCAACGGTCAGACTTTCTTTTACCCTATTTTATTGCTAGGGAACTTCGGAAGTTGCGCTTGGGCTTACAAATTGCCTTTCTATGTGGAAATAGATAACATATTTTGACAGAAACTCAGAATTGGGTCTCAGGCTCAGGGAGAAAACAGATGACTCCCGCTCCGGCTTGTTCCTAGTCCAAAGGCTGGCCATTGCCATTCAGCGCGGTAACGCAGCTAGTGTTGTGGGCACCTTTGCTCCGGGAACAGTGAGGAGCGGGTTATTTAATGACTAGTTTTTAAGTTTGTATTTGTGACGTACTTATTGTTATTTTTCAAGAATTTTACATATTTTGACTAATAAAAATAACTTAAAATAAAATTAGGAGGTGTCTTCAGGAATCGGAGCCATTGTAGGCTAAACAAATAAACCTGTTAAATAACCTACATTTTTCACCTTTAGTTTTCCTCCACACTTGATGTAACCTCACATAACCTGACCTAACCTATAAATCAAGCTAATCGATTGAGACGCCTCATGGATTTGACAAGAAAATTGGTCAGCTGTTAACCCGCGGTAATTTTACTGTAATAGTTACGTGGTTTCCCATAATGGGAAATTACATCGGTGATTATGATAACAGTTTGGTTGGTGGAGCATGAAGTTGTTTAGAGGAGGGATTATAGTGACTGGACCACATTTCTGTACAATGTAAGTCGCGTAGTCGTGTTTCGCTTTAAGCGATAAGGCCGCCATTTGCCATATACTTAGTTAAGAGTCTTTTTTGTAATTATTTCTCTTTATTTTGGTGCTATATGTATAGTGTATTTGTATTTTTAAAGTACTATAATAAAATATTGACCCAAATAGTGAATGCTATCTGGGGGTTTAATTTAAATAATTACATCACGTCCAATAATAATATCGTATTTAATTTTATAGACGGCGATATAGCTCCCTATCTATGTTCTTCTAACAGAAGGCTCGGTGAGGTGCGGGTGCTTAGTTCTCTTATGAGCTTATGTCGCTTTTGCACAAGACTGTATTCTATCTTTTTGTCCTGTAGTCGTGCTAAAACAAACACCGTCTTAGAACACAAATAGTAGGTATTAAACCAACGCCTGTTATTAATCCATCGCGTTAGATGAATTAGGAAAGGTCACAAGCCATAAATATTTTTTGTTTTAAATTCCTAATGCTTACTCTTCTTTCTAACATTCTTATTCATTCGCTACGAGCTAAACGTATTAATTTTCGCGCCATAATTTATTTTGACACTTACACTTTTAACACGACCGTTAAGCCAGAGCATTAAATTATACAGCCTATTATTAAAATTCAATTAAATTTAAAAAATAACACGTTCTCACACTGTGTTATATAACAAAATTAAATAACAAATGTTATAATAACATAACAAGTAACAAATGAGCTGTTGACCTGAGTTCATTGTTTTCTATTTCTTATTATTGTTGATGAGTGTATCAATTCTAAATTGTGAATCGATCTTGTCTTTGTTGAAATGAAGAGTGGCCTTCAAGTTAGATGTTTCTTTATGCATGAGTGTTCCGTACATCATTAAAAATCGTAATTTATTTCGATAATACACAGAATGCGTTCAGGGTTTAATCTTCCCATGCATGTCGTAATAACTGACGGAGAGATTGCGTCATTTTACTATAATATTATCCATTTTACTACAATATTATTACCCACGACGGAACGGAGCAGGTATATGCGTTTAGGGTGAGAGATGTTTGTGTGTGCGTTTGTGCAAAGTAATGTTATCACTTATCTTCTAAACTAATGATCCGATTTTGATGCGGTTTTCAATAACTGGTTTGTGTTTGATGAGTTCATGTTATTAGACAGGTGTCATGTCTGTAACTCACTAGGGGGCGCCACAATATTAGTGTTTAGAATCAATATTATTGGAAACGCCTCTTCAATTTATAATAGCAATTTATTTGCAATAGTTTTTATTAGTTAATTGTTTTTGACAGGCGATTTTTTTTTTCGGTTCCATTGATTACACGTAATTACGTCGAACACGGTGCTGTTTCTTTGCTACCTAAATCCCTTAAAAATCAGTAAAAAATCATATCAGGCATATTCATGGTCCTTCGAGCCGGATTTCAGAGAAGATTATAAACAATAAATTGTAGATAAATTAATACGAAGTGATTGGCGAAGATTAATTAAAAAGAAGAAAAATCAAGATCGACTATAAGTGGCACGTGGATTGTGTGGTCAAGTGAATCAAATTCATCCAATTAATCCTCATTTAATTCATAAAGTTGAACTCATCACTCAATAATCAGGTAGTATTAAGTAAAGCAAAGTGTTGTTAATTACGGTTAGTATAATTTTATATAATTACATTTATTACCCACGACGGAACGGAGCAGGTATATGCGTTTAGGGTGAGAGATGTTTGTGTGTGCGTTTGTGCAAAGTAATGTTACCACCTATCTTTTAAACTAATGATCAGATTTTGAGGCGGTTTTCAATAACGGGATTGTGTTTGATGAGTTCATGTTCTTAGACAGGTGTCATGGCTGTAACTCACTAGGGGGCGCCACAATATTAGTGCAAAACAATGTTGCAATATAATCAAAACGAAATGTCCGATTACAATTCTGTTTTCAGCAATGTGTACGTGGTAGCTTAATGCATGTTCCCAAATAATAAAAATTACGTCTTTAACTCACTAGAGCGCGCTACAATATTAGTCAAAAATAGTATTGCAATAATATTAAAACGAATTGTCCAATTTCAATGCGGTTTTCAGCAATGGGTTCGTAGTTGAATGGTGCATGGTCTAAGATAAGTCTTATGATATTAACTCACTAGGGGGCGCTGCTATATTAGTGTGAAACGTTTATATTGCAATATTAAAATTAAAACGTATTGTCTGATTTCAATGCGGATTTCAGGAATGAGTTCGTGGATGATTGGTGCATGTTCTCAGATGAGTGTTGTAGAGGTAACTTTAAACAGAAAGCAACTGTATAATATTTAATAAGGAACTTAATATTATGTGGTAGGATGAATCACACTTATTGTTTTGCGAGATCTTACCTACACATTATATAGATTATAATTCGTATATGCTCTCTAAAAAGTCTGAAATAAAATTAAGCAAAATTAAAAATTTTGAAAAAAACCCACGACGGTAAAAATCTCATCGAAAAAGAATAAAATAACTCAAAACCCCCGACTTAACCCAATTATTTTGTAACGAAATATTATATTAGACTTAAAAATACTTTCTAAAAAAGAGTTGATATCTCGAGACATCGGTAATAGATATACTTAAGTACCTAAACAATGAATATGGATGTTTACAGTTTTTTCCTAACGTGTCTGTTTCTCAAAGATATACTTAAATGTAGCGATAATAATTTTACCATAATACATAACCGAGGAATATCCGTCGGGGGCTGCCATTAACCCAGCTAAAGTTTTTCTAGTGACGTGAATACAATTATTGAAGAATTGTAGATGTTTAACGACGACATAAAATACACTTATGAGTATGATTAAATTTTTGTTGAAATTTTATATAGAAAAGGCAGCCCCCGACGGATATTCCTCGGTTATGTATTATGGTAAAATTTACTATAATATTATCCATTTTACTATAATATTATATATCTATATTTTGGTACTACGTATCAAAAGTACTAGAAAAGAGAGGAAGGGGAAAACCAAGAAGAGCTTACATGGAACAGATTAAAGAGAAGGTGAACGTCGTGTCTTATAAGGAAGTGAAAGAATTGGCCTTTGATAGACAAGAATGGAGAATGCTGCACCGACAAGAGCGTGGCTCATAAATTAATGATGATTATCAAAAGTAGCTGACTGTTGTCTTGTACCATAACAGTAAGCATTTGTGTCAGGCAGGATTATTGAGCCACCAAGAACCGCGAAGGCGAAATTATCTTCTGCTTACCTCATCATAAACAGCCTATATACGTCCCACTGCTTGGGCACAGGCCTCCCCTCAATCAACCGGAGGGTGTTCTTCTGCTTACCTACTTGTGACATTTCTTTACGTTACTTTTTTATTTTTTTTTGCCTGAAAAGGCATTAACTTAGCCGGAGACTTGAGGAGTAGATGGTTCTACTCCATAACCTAGCATCACGCCTGTATCCCCAAAGGGGTAGGAATGAAAGTGTAGCGTAGTGTAGGGCCCTATTGCGGGCAAAATAGAGAATAGTAAGTAGTAGTAAGCGTAAGATATGTCTGTAGCCCTGATAAGGACCCTGCCTATCTTGTGCGGCAGGGGTACTAGAAAAAAAAAAAAAAAAAAAAAAAAAAAAAAAAAAAAAAAAAAAGGGGTAGGTAGAGGTGTACAGTATACACACCCACTCCTCGCTAGCTATATATACCATATATAATAGGGGGCGAGCCTGTTGCCATTAATCGGGCATAAATCCTGTAAATCAGATGATTATTAAGCATTATCCCGTTTTCACGGGGTCGGCTTATCTAACCTGAATATTTGACAGGTCCGATTTTTTACAGAAGCGACTGCCTGTCTGACTTTCCAACCCGCGAAGGGAAGCCCAATACAGATTGGGTCACATACCACTGAAACGAAAATAGGTTGAGGCACGTGCTGCATTCGAACCTGTGACTTTACAGTGCCAGTTAAGCGTTCCTCCAACTGAGTTACCACGGCTCCAAACAAATAAAAACCAATGTTTAGAGCTTGAGCCGGATTTCTACCTCGTACGTATCGTTGTATGTTTTAAGTATGTATATTTTTAATTTTATTTATTTATTTATGGTCACCAACAGAGTTAACAACAATAAATACATTACAAGTTACTTATATGTAAACAAGAGTAATTGTTACCCTAATTATAGGTGACAACGGTATGCAAAATTAACTACAGCAAAGATATCTTAAATGAGAAAAAAGAAAAAAGAAGGCTAAAAAAAAAAATAATTAAGAACAAATGTCTGTTTTTAAATGTAATTGCCTAAACTGTGCAAGCGTGATGCGCTTTCAGCCTTCCTTTTTCTTTTTTCTCTTTTAAGCTATCTTTGCTGTAGTTAATTTTGCATGCCGTATACGTATACTTACATACTCTCTCTTTCTTTCTTTTTTCTTTCTTTTTTTTTCTCTCTCTTTTTTCTCATTTATTTTGTATTTTTCCTGTTTGTACAATAAAGTATTTGTTATGTTATGTTATACGGAACCCTAAATCCGCTAGGTCACCGATCGTATTGAATAAGCTAGTTAGTCTGTTATGTCATAGTATAATGGAGATGCAATGATTATTGTATTCATACTTAGACTCTTGTTCCGAACTGGTCGTGACTTTGCTATGGCCATCGACCTTTGGTTGTAATTTCTCCTTTTAAGGTCTGTTACACGTTTTTTTGACGTGACTTTTGGTTTGCCTCATTTGGACCCCGATACCGACACCGCCAGCGTGGTCGAAGATTTCCCTCAATCAGCGCTTATCGCTATCGACTGGGGTCGATTAATTCTTTAAAATATTTTTCCTCTCAGACGACGCCCTGATCCGAGGTTCGCGCCCAACTGGACACCCTCAGGCCTGTTGTCTTTAACGTTGTACCGGGTGAGAGCCTTCAGCGCTCCCCATTTGTCCGGCCAAGTAGTTAATGCCATCTGCGGCAAATATACAATAAGTCACGTCAAAAAACAAGGTTTGCCTCATGTTAATTAACTACTTGGCCGGACAAATAGAGAGCGACGAGGATTCACCGACACAAAAAATTCAGGCAATCGTCTTGGATGCCCAGTTAAGGGGGAAACTTCAGCGCTATTTTGCATTGTATCAAATTCGTAATCTTTTCAGACACAACCAATTGAGCTAATCCATCATCATCTTTTAGGACTTTAGATGTAATCCTTGACATGGGACCACTTTGGGAATATCTCCTTTCGAACAAAAAAAGAATTATCAAAATCGGTTCATACACGACGAAGTTATCCCCGAACAAACATAAAAAAATATATATGTATATACGTATATATTGAGGAGCTTGGTGGCGCAGCGGTTAACGCGCTCGGTCTGCGATTGTTGAAGTAAAGCAACTTTCGCAAAGGCCGGTCATAGGATGGGTGTCCACAAAAAAAAGTTTTCATCTCGAGCTCCTCCGTGCTTCGGAAGGCACGTTAAGCCGTTGGTCCCGGCTGCATTAGCAGTCGTTAATAACCATCAATCCGCACTGGGCCCGCGTGATGGTTTAACGCCCGATCTCCCTACCCATCCATAGGGAAGGCCCGTGCCCCAGCAGTGGGGACGTTAATGGGCTGATGATGATGATGATGATGATGTATATACGGGCGAATTGAGAACCTCCTCCTTTTTTGAAGTCGGTAAAAAACATGCAAAAACTGAGGTATTTGACTCGTAAAATCTCAAGACGTGTATTACACAAACTCGTACAAAACTGACCTAATTACCCACTATTGTCTGATGATGAGAATACTTCCACTATCAAACATGTCATAACTGCACATTAAAATTTGATCGTCCAAAGAAAAAAGGTCAAATGTAATTACTATACTTACTTACCTAGTAAAGTAATTGCTTAATTTTGATTCGTATCTCTTCATCTTTTAGTTCATGTAACGTTTTTGTGTTATTAATTATGTTGTTAATTTGTAAAAAGTGTAATGAATTCATGGGATTTTAATGTACCTCTGACGAGTAGCTAACAGCCTCCGTGGTCTAGGTTAGAGCGTTAGGCTCACGATCTGGAGGTCCGGGTTCGATTCCCGATGGGGACATTGTCGAAATCACTTTGTGAGACTGTCCTTTGTTTGGTAAGGACTTTTCAGGCTTGAATCACCTGATTGTCCGAAAAAGTAAGATGATTCCGTGCTTCGGAGGGCACGTTAAGCCGTTGGTCCCGGCTATTAGCCGTTAAAATACCTCCACCAACCCACATTGCCGGGACCAACGGCTTAACGTGCCTTCCGAAGCACGGAGGAGCTCGAAATGAAAACTTTTTTTTTGTGGTCACCCATCCTATGACCGGCCTTTGCAAAAGTTGCTTAACTTCAACAATCGCAGACCGAGCGCGTTTACCGCTGCGCCACCGAGCTCCTCAATATAACTCAATATAACTTTATTTTTAGGCAATTATAAACGATTTAGCATTTAGCCACAGACATTTCACAGAAGATGTTAAAAGAAGCACAACATTTGAAAGTGGCCGTGCAACTACACGCCTCTCAAATTGCTTCTATTCGTGACACCAGTATTGCAATTGCGGTCGGTGCATTCAATTCCACGGATTTTGAAACCCATAACCTATTTGAAAAGGATTTGTAACCGCGAATCGTGAACCCAGTGAATCGGTTTAGTTTGAATAATTTGTATGTGTTAGGTACTTAATGTAAATGCCCAAACAGTGGCAAATGGCAAGTATGATCACGCATTTTCAGTGAATGCGTGGTTATTTCTGTGATTCTCACGCGACACCGAACCGACGTGGTTGGCGGTAAAGCGGTTTTAAGATTGTATTCGTCCCTGGTACGAATCCAGCACAGACCTAAAATAATGATTATCGAATTCATGTTTGTATCATAATGTCACGTGCTCAGCGGTAACAAAAAACATCGTGAGGAAAAGGAAACCCACATTCCCGAGAAATGCATTTTCGGAGGTACGTGACCCAACCTGTATTGGGCTGGTTTTCCCTCCGCGAGTTGGAAGGTCGGACAGGCAGTCGCTTCTGTAAAAAACCGGACCTGTCAAATCTTCGGGTTAGGTAAGCGGACCCAGTGGAAAACAGGATAATGTTAGGGAGATGATGATTGAGTCATATGAATGTAATCTATTGATTCCGAATCGTCGGTGCGTAGCGTCGTGTGAGATTCGCCTTTGATCATAGAATAAAATTATAAACGGTAACTTTCCGCCCCGAACCGGTGTAGAGGGCACTCGTTCACTTTGTGAGATAGGGTTTTGATCCGGGTGGCAAAGAGGCGATGATATAGTCTTGTTACTGACAGAATGGCAAAGACATTCCGGTATTCAGCCTTGTCTTAAAGGTCTAGGTAGTACTTGGCATGTGCGCGGTGCGTTCTGAAACTAAGGTATTTAGCTAGTTTTAGAACAGAAACCGTTCGAAATGTCACCATCGCTAAGTGTTATCTATCGAGGTTGGGTTTAGGTCGAATTCGTGGGTCTTAAACTGGATTCAATTAAATTGATCGAGTGTACAAATGGGATATAGAATTCATTATTAAATACTTCAGATAGGTACCTATTAATGAATCCGTGATAGTCCTGATCGAATTCCAGTACCACCTCTAAACTACTGAATTTGAATTGATGTTTATGTCATAGATAATTAATATCACATGGCTTCTCCAAGATTTGTACCCGGTTAATGGCAATAGGCTCGCTACCTACTACATGCGACTTCAACATTGGAGCATACTCCACCTCACTAGTTTTTCGGACAGTCAAATATTGCCCGATAAAAGAGAAGCCTTAGGTAAACTGTATCTACGGTAGTGGTATATCAATGAGCCTAAGTTACCTGTACCATATCCGGCTAATCTACAATAAGTCATATCAATAAAAAAAGAGGACGGTACTCTGCGTAATGGTCATAAACAATAAATTATAACCTATATGAAGATAACCTATCTAGCCGGGACTGCATGACAACCGCGCCGCGCTCGGCGCGAATTATATTGAGCGCTTCGACCAATAAACTATACGAATGCTATCTGCGTAGATGGACTTCGAACGGTTGTTGGTATATTTTTTAGATAAATTTAAATTCCGGGTTGGATATCAAGGCAGACCACCAGCCCGGTGGTCGGATGACATGGTGAGGTATGCCGGAAGGCAATGGATGTGACTTGCACAGGACAGGAATGGATGGCGTGAAAGAGAGGAGGCATATACCCAGCTGTGGGATACAGGATGAATAGATAGACACTTAACAATTATTCATCTTTTCTCTATTAGTCTTCGTTCAAAAATCAACATTCAGCCTCTTCTTTATCCCACATATTATAAATGTTACTTCAGCACTAGTGAATATCTTAATGATACAATCTGAAAGGCTACCTTCTCTGTTTTAAACTTCTATTTTCTTGTGACCGAAAGGGTCTGTGATGTGAAACTCATATGTAACTTATCAACTTGTCCACCATCATAGTATGCAAATAAAGAAAAAATATTAACCTAGGGTTTCTTTAAAACATCCTAGATCTGATCGTGGTGCGGAAGCCTAGGCCTTCCTCTTCCGACCCTACCACCACAAGCTTCAGATAATAAGTATTTTTTTTAATTATCTCCGAGATTTCAAAACAAAACTGTCCTGTTTCACACATAAGTACATTCAATGTTATAAAATAGCGACACAATCTACTTAATAACAGTCATAAAATTATTTTCACACATATACCCTGATTATATAGTTTGAACTCTATAGTTAAGTAACTATCGTGTCATATGTACATAAAAGATATTTCATACATGTCATACATCATCGTCGTAGAAAGAAAAATTGAAGGGAAGAGAGGAAGGGGTAGACCTAGGAGAACATTTTATGAAACAAATAAAAGAGAAGGTGCAGGTCGTGTCGTATCAGGAGGTGAAGGTTTTAGCGGGCAGAAGAGAGGAATGGCGATTACTTCACCGACAAGAGCGCAGCTCTTAAATATATAGAGAGAGAGAGAGAGGGTCGTACATCATTTGTTTGTGATGCGCCATACTCATACATTACTCATAAAAGCACCAGTGTAGGGTGATAGGCTTTGAAATATACAGGGTGTTAGTGACATCGTAACGAATACTAAGGCGGATGATTCAGACCATGATTCTGAATTAATATCTAGATACATTTTCCGACGTAAACTTTATGTTGTCTATTATATACTTTTGCCAACGGCTTAACATGCCCTCCGAAGCTCCCAAGTATTTATTTATTTATTTAGGTACACATACAGCAATACATATGAAACTTTTACAGAGAGCATTATAAATAGAAAGACTTGGTATACATGCTTGCCAATTACATACGTACACAGCATCCACCGTAAATGAAAACAACAATATAAATTATAAACTGTGTAAGTATGTTTTAGTCTTGTTAAAATTCAATGATTATAAGATCTCCGAAAGTATTATCTCTGGTTATTTATAATACTTGATCACATGCTTACATTCGCTTATAACAATATAGTCACACTGTTATAATGTTATATTTAAATAAGTAGGTTTCTTCTCATACTAAACAATAGCTAAGCTTGCTATCAAAACTTTGATGTAGAACAATTATAAAAGCACGTAAGTGGTGCGACTGTAAGCGTATTAACCATAATCATATCATTTATCGCATTCCACATGGTAGGACCCGGCCAAGTAGTGAATGTCATCAGCGGCAAATATACAATAAGTAAAAAAAAAATGGTGGGAGGTTGGTAATATAAGGTGACTGACACATACCTATATACCCGGATTGGGCACAGCAATTTAAAGGAGAGTTACAGCATATTTTTAGGCTTAAACATAATAAATGAGAACAAGTATATAATTAAGACATAAAAGTAAAAGAAAACTCATCATCATCAATTTAAGAGCTACGCTCTTGTCGGTGCAGCATTTTCCATGCTACTTTTTAGGGAAAAATAGGGCAGTTGTGAAAAGAAACCTACTTATCATTAAAAAACTCCTGCAGATCAGTACAAAAACTTTTGACAATTAGGTACTGTTTTAAGCTTCTTTTGAAATTATTTAAATCGATGATGCCTTGCAAGGCTTTTGGAATCATTTATTATATATTTTAACAGACATAGCGAATGGACCTGATAGAATAATCTAAATCAATCTATCTATCTTGTAGCACGCAACATTCACGAATAAATATTTTTGTATTTGTATATTGTATTTGAATAATTTGCAATTTAGCGGTCGCAATAATACGCCGCGGGAGTTGTTTAACGAATTTGATTTTTTTTTCAGTCATCATCACTAATTTGTGGTTTGTGTGTGGCTCTTAGCCACGTTCTTGTCAGTGTAGCATTCTCCATGCTACTTTTTACTAAAAAATAGGACAGTGGTTTCTTTCGAGTGCACTAAAGTATTCGTTTTATGTCATCCAAACTATCTTTACCTCACCCCTATCATCGTACATTCGTAACCCGCTCCGCTATCATCTCCGCAACCCTGCCCGCTGTCACAGCGTCCACGCCCCACCCAGACGTCTAATTAGTGGCCAGTTCGCTCGAGTCATCATTACGCAACACCATTGTTTTCAAAATTGACAGCTTTTGTAATATTATCTGAGATATTATAGTCATTATCTTTATCTATGTCTAATTTAATTATACTTGCTCTATTGAACTTTCTTTATTATTTAATACATTCTCTAGCGTTATCCCTTTCTTCACGACCCCGATACCAAGCACGCTGCCGTGGTCGACGTTTTGTTAATGCCATCTGCAGCAAATCTACAATAAATCATGTCAAAATCTTCTTCTATCGTGTGCGTTGTGAGGTGAAGTACCAACCCCATCAACCCTGGTGTCAGGGTTGCTATTGAGCCGCCAAAGGCCCCTGACATGGTTCATGTAACGACTACTTACTTACATCAGTAAGTAATAACCGGGACCAACGGCTTAACGTGCCTTCCGAAGCACGGATCATCCTAATTTCGGACAAACAGGTGATCAGCCCGTAGTGTCCTAACCAGTCTAGGGACCACAAAGTAATTTTTGTGATATGTCCCCACTGGGAATCGAACCCAGGACCTCCGGACCGTGAGCCCAAGGCTCAACCACTGGACTACGGAGGTCGTCATGTCAATATATATTTTTTTTTATATGTCAAAATAAAAGATAGCGTTAACTTGTTTCTAACAGTACTTATCCAGTTCAATACAGATTAGGTCACATACCTCCAAAACACATACTACTCTGTACCACTGCATTAAATTTTATTAGTCGCGTATTTAAACAAGTAAATAGTGCTAAGGGCTGCTGTCTATCATATTAATAAACCTGTCAAATCGTCGCCGGGAATCGAACCTAGTTCCCGTGCGAGTATTTTCGCGGGTAAGAGGCTTCGGCCTTGCACTATCGAGCCGCATTGTTCGCGTGGCGTAATGTGAATGCAAGTAGCGACTGCAGAAAACATTTGTACAGAATAGGCTAGTTTGCAAAAAGTCAAATCAGTTACTTTTTAATAAACGTCAAAACACGAAACTGCTATGGAATTTGTATGAAAAAGCAACCTGTGACGTCATAGAAGAACGTGACAAAAATTTCGCACTTATTATTACATTGTTTATTTTTAAAATAAATAAATAAGTTAAAATAGAAAAAAGAAGACGTTATTCGTGAGCTTTAGATCTGCCTTTATTTAGTTATCACAATTGTATAATTTATCTTTGACCTAGGAAACTAGACAATTTGAGGAATACTTAGTTCTAAAAAGCTAAGATAATTATAAATAAGTACTTAAATACCGTAGAGCGTGACTTCCTCAGCGCTTCCCATTTGTCCAGCCTAAGCATAGATTTACTACTGCCGTAGATTGAACATCAGCGCTGGAAAAGTGGGACGCAAAGTTACTGTTAATATAGCGACGTTGACAGTACTTTACCTCAGTGCACGATTAGGCGCCGAACTGGCAACACGGGGAAGTGCGTAGTAAAACCTTGCAAAAATAGAAGCTCAAAGCGAAAAAAATAATAAGACAAGGGGAGTTTCTTAATTAATTTGACACGATTTTTTTGAATGTGGTATATACATTCAATAAAATCCTGCGTGGTACTAATGTGTAGCTACACAAGCGCCAAGTTTTCGCCGCATTTTTGTATGAAGCGCTGTATCTACGGTATAGTAATAGTATGTTTGTATAGGTACTAGCTTTCGTCCAAATTTCATCAAAATCGGTTTAGCCATTATGGCGTGAAAAGTTACTTTTCTGCATTTGTAATATTAATAGAATTTTAAGATTTTTTGATTGCAGTAAGAAATTCCCGTATGTTTTTCTCCTATCTGTCCACCACATAGTGCATTGTATGCTAAGACCACTCGTTTTGTTTAGCCTGTCTTGACTGAATTATGGGTTTGAGCCGTTTAGAAGACAAAAGAATTTCCTGCCGACTAAAAAGTTTACGCTTTTTACCTACATATTCCATTATTGAATGTAATTTGATGGCAAGTTTTATTCGTCGTTTACAATACAATATACAATAACAGTGGATTGATTAATGTTCATGACTGTACACATACCTAACAATAAATAAGTTTTGCTTTAACTATAAGTTTTGTTATAAACAATATTACAAACTCTATTTAATGAGAATAAAGAATTTTGTATTTTGAGAGCCGTGGTAGCCGAGTTGGTAAAACGCTTGCCTCTCACTTTGAGGTCGCTGGTTCGAATCCAGCACAGGCTAAACCAATGATTGTCGAATTTGTTTTCGAATTCATGTTTGGATCACAAGTGATTATCACGTGTTCAGCGGTGAAGTAAAACATTGTGAGGAAACCCACATTCCCCAGGAATGCATTTTCGGAGGTGTGTGACCTAACCTGTATTGGGTTGGTTTTCCCTTCGCTGATTAGAAGGTCAGACAGGCAGTCGCTTATGTAAAAAACCGGACCTGTAAAATTTTCAGGTTAGGTTAGCGGACCCTGTGAAAAACGGGATAATGGTAGAGAGATGAAAGAATTTTGAATTTTGAGTTTCGCAATATAAACATTTTGCTATACAGACCACTTTGCTATTTAGGCGTGTTGCTCATTAGATGTTAAACGCGTTGGATGATTTGCTACTTGAACCATTTGCACACATTAACACGTTGACAGTCTAGTGATCCGGGTCATGACGGACTAGCTCCATACGTCACTAAGAAACCATCCATGGCCCATCCGTGGGACATCCATGGCCCATCCATGACCCATACATAGGTCACTAAGAAACGACCAGGTACGCACTAAGGGCGGGTGTTCAACTTGGGTAACTTAGCAAAGGTGTGTATTACAGTGTGTTTGATGAATGCTACTGTCCACATGTTTGAAGGCTGAAGTGACTGAAGGTTTAGTAAAAAAATATTCAACTTTACTTTTTCAATAAAATAAAATGACATTAGTTGTTTATATATAACAACCTCTGTGGTCTAGTGGTTAGAGCGTTATAGGCTCACGATCTGGAGGTCCGGGTTCGATTCCCGATGGGGACATTACCGAAATCACTTTGTGAGACTGTCCTTTGTTTGGTAAGGACTTTTCAGGCTTGAATCACCTGATTGTCCGAAAAAGTAAGATGATTCCGTGCTTCGAAGGGCACGTTAAGCCGTTGGTCCCGGCTACATAAACTGCCTATATACGTCCCACTGCTGGGCACAGGCCTCCCCTCAATCAACCGGAGGGGGTATTAGCCGTAAAAACACCTCCACCAAACCCGCAGTGGAGCAGCGTGGTGGAGTATGCTCCATACCCCCTCCGGTTGATTGAGGGGAGGCCTATGCCCAGCAGTGGGACGTATATAGGCAGTTTATGTTATGTAGTTGTTTATTATTATTTACGTTTTTAACAGGACGTATAAAAATTGAAGTAATATGCGGGACTTTCAAGGAAGTCAAAACATTTTGTATGGGGACTGTCAACGTGTTAAAGGCAATGGATTGATAAGGTCGGGCATTGATCTCGCTACCCATAGACCAACACGGACCTCCGCCACTACCCACACGAGATTAAATCGTTATAATTATTTACATAGATTTACTACTACCGTGGTCACCCATCCTATGACCGGCCTTTGCGAAAGTTGCTTAACTTCAACAATCGCAGACCGAGCGCGTAAACCGCTGCGCCACCGAGCTCCTCAAAAAAAAAAAGTTTTCATCTCGAACTCCTCCGTGCTTCGGAAGGCACGTTAAGCCGTTGGTCCCGGCTGCATTAGCAGTCGTTAATAACCACCAATCCGCACTGGGCCCGCGTGGTGGTTTAAGGCCCGATCTCCCTATCCATCCATAGGGAAGGCCCGTGCCCCAGCAGTGGGGACGTTAATGGGCTGGTGATGATGACTACTACCGTAGATTGAACATCAGCGCTCAAAAATTGGGACGCAGTTACTGTTAATACAGCGACGTTGACAGTACTTTACGTCAGTGCGCGATTAGGCGCCGAACTGACGACACGGGGAAGTGCGTAATTAAAACTTGCAAAAATAGAAGCTCAAAGCGATTTTTGTATCAAGCGCTGTATCTATGGTTGTGGTAAAGCAATGATTATTTAGTATTTATTTATAACTTCTACGCACACTAAGGAAACATAATGTATTTATTTTTCATTTACATTTTTTTTCTTTCCAGATGTGGCTCTCGTGCTTAGTAGCGTCGTCGGTGGTTGCCATGGCAACTGCAGCGAATGAATACCTCCCCCCCAACAAGGGTTACAACTACCCCCCACCTGCTGTTCCCTTCCCCACTGATAACAAACCAACAACGGTATGTGTTGATATGTTTCTATACATATACTTACGTAATAATTATAATAATTATGTATACCTTTCTGTGATGCCCAGGACCTGACCCAACCCTCCCTGGGTTGGAAGGAGAAGGGAAAAGTGGGACATTAATCAATCAATAATCCTTTATTGCACAACGACATATACACAGGACATGATAAATAAATAAACATACGAATAAAAATAAGCACAATAGGCGGCCTTATTGTTAAACGGCGAGCCGTTGCGCCTGCACAGAATTGCTGACTCCGATTTAAGGAATAATACACTGTGTGTCCCTACACGTCCATATACGTAGAAAGCATTCGTATCGTTTATTGGTCGAAGCGCTCAATAAGCGCGGTTGTCATGCAGACCCAGCTGGAACTAATCGCGGTATTTACGCCTAGGCCTTCCACTTTGGTCTTTCACTCTGGTCGGAGATTCGTCTGTTATAAATTACCGCAATATAACATGGTAATTTACATGTATCTGAATATTTATATTCAGATAGTATGCGAAACCATTTCAAATTTTACAATGTGTTATTAACCTTGTGTTCTGAAAGACTGAGATTAAAACTGAATATTGACCATGAACGGTTAGACACAATTTGTTTAAAGAACTATTGTTTTATGAAGTGTTGATTTGCTTAAAGGTTAATTACGTTTTGGTATGATGAAATCTCCGTGAGGCGTGGGTACTTAGATGATCAAATTCTAATACAAAAATATATAAAGAACCTCTAGTGCCGAGGTCTTCCTTGCAGCTTGTTTTCCCCGTCTATACATGCTGTAAGAAGCTGCAGTAGCTTTAGGCGGATAAGACATTCGTTATGTAAAAAATAAAACTGAATAAATTTATTCAGTAGGTAACATAGTTACACTTTGAATCGTCATTTTTTACATAACGAATACCTACTGAATAAATTTATTCAGTAGGTAACATAGTTACACTTTGAATCGTCATTTTTTACATAACGAATGTCTTATCCGCTTAAAGCTACTGCAGCTTCTCACAGCCTGTATAGACGGGGAAAACAAGCTGCAAGGAAGACCTCGGCACTAGAGGTTCTTTAAAAAAAGCCATAAAATATTGTTATACAATTTACTTACTTAGTAATTTGGCTAACTAATATCAATTCTCAGACAGTTAATCTCAGAAATCATTTCTTCTAAATAATGATAGTTCATCTTGCGATGGATGTGGGTACCTCAGACCAACCTATCTACCTCAAACTTCCCTAATTGTGATATAGTTGTGAGTTTATGTTTCCTAACATAACATTTACCTTCTAAACTATACATTATATTCTTAATAAGAATTATCGGAGTCTGTGTTTCACTAACACAGTTGGCTCGGCCATTATAGACAGCGATACGGCTCACCACCTACCACGTCGGTCTAACAGAAAGCTCGGTGAAGTCTGGGTAGAAAATATAAAACTGCTAGTACTACTTAAAAACTTAATTCTTAATTCTCTTCTTTTTTGGTAGTACTTTAAAATTAACAACTTAGTACTTAAGTACCATTATTGTATCGTTATTATATCTTCCATATGACATGTAATAACATAACTTTTACGAAATAAATGAATATGAATATATTTCCCATTTATATTATTTAGTCTAAAAACAATTAATTAGAAGATAACAGACTCCGCAGTCTAGTGGTTAGAGCGTTAGGCTCACGATCTGGAGGTCCGGGTTCGATTCCCGATGGGGACATTGTCGAAATATGTCCTTTGTTTGGTAAGGACTTTTCAGGCTTGAATCACCTGATTGTCCGAAAAAGTAAGATGATTCCGTTGGTCCCGGCTATTAGCTGTAAAAACACCTCCACCAACCCGCAGTGCAGCAGCGTAATGGAGTATGCTCCATACCCCCTCCGGTTGATTGAGGGAAGGCCTGTGCCCGGTAGTGGGACGTATATAGGCTGTTTATGTTTATGATATGTAATTAGAGGATAAAGAATATAATTATGTTTATTTCAGCAACCCAAGCCGTACAACCCGGTACCGAAGCCCCCGACGCCCCCTCGCAACCCGACCTACCTGCCACCAACCCAACCCAACCACGATGACGTACGTATTCATTTTAATAGATAAATAATTTAAATAGCTAGATAACGGCCTCCGTGGTCCAGTGGTTGAGCGTTAGGCTCATGATCCGGAGGTCCTGGGCTCGAATTCCGGTGGGGACAAATCACAAAAATCTAGTTTGGTTAGGACATTACAGGCTGATCGATAACCGTCGAGATCATCGCGCCATCGTTTCCGGGGTCTACCACGTCTACGGTGTCCGTCCTGTGGTACCCAGTGCGTGATGATCTTTGCCCATCGTTCCGGATGCATGCGGCACATGTGTCCAGCCCAGACCCACTTTGGCCTGTGTGTCTTTAATAACTTAAATATTCAATAATATAAAATAACAATCTTCTTCTATGCTGTTCTGGGAGCAAATAAAAAACATAGAACACGTTCAGCTGCTTCTCTTCCCGGGCATGTCGTAAAAACCGACAGAGGGATTGTGTCGTCTAACATGATGGACTAATGTTATGGGCGATAGGCTGATCCCTTATCACCATAAGGTTCATCATATCCATCTTTGGACTTCGTATCAACAGTGGCTGCAAGTTGTCTTTGATTACTTGTGGCTCTGCCCACCCCATTAGGGATTACGGGCGTGATTTTATGTATGTTTTATGTATGTATAAAATAACAATAAAAGGAGGAAATAACAATGAGGAGCTCGGTGGCGCAGCGGTAAACGCGCTCGGTCTGCGAATGTTGAAGTTAAGCAACTTTCGCAAAGGCCGGTAATAGGATGACATACATACATACATAAACTCACGCCCGTTATCCCTAATGGGGTGGGCAGAGCCACAAGTAATCAAAGACAACTTGCAGCCACTGTTGATACGATGTCGTAAGCTGGATATGATGAACCTTATGGTGATAAGGGATCAGCCTATCACCCATAACATTAGTCCATCATGTTAGAGGACACAATCCCTCTGTCGGTTTTTACGACATGCCCGGGAAGACGCAGCTGAACGTGTTCTATGTTTATCATAGGATTAGTGACCACAAAAAAAAGTTTTCATCTCGAGCTCCTCCGTACTTGGGAAGGCATGTTAAGCCGTTGGTCCCGGCTGCATTAGCAGTCATTAATAACCATCAATCCGCACTGGGCCCGCGTGATGGTTTAAGGCCCGATCTCCCTATCCATCCATAGGGAAGGCCCGTACCCCAGCAGTGGGGATGTTAATGGGCTGATGATGATGATAAAATAACAAAAAAAGTACGCAAATGTTTAAGTATTTAATTGTCGTCTATGTAAAAAGATGGTATCTTGTGTTTACGTGGTGCGTTGTATGGCAGCCTCTCTTCAACTGTAAAAGAAAGGTAATAAATAATATTTAAACGTTTTTAGACGTTTTTACCGCCTCCGTGGTCTAGTGGTTAGAGCGTTAGGCTCACGATCTGGAGGTCCGGGTTCGATTCCCAATGGGGACATTGTCGAAATCACTTTGTGAGACTGTCCTTTATTTGGTAAGGACTTTTCAGGCTTGAATCACCTGATTGTCCGGAAAAGTAAGTTGATTCCGTGCTTCGGAGGGCACGTTAAGCCGTTGGTCCCGGCTATTAAAAAGATGGCCGTAAAAACACCTCCACCAACCCGCAGTGGAGCAGCGTGGTGGAGTGTGCTCCATACCCCCTCCGGCTGATTGAGGGGACGCCTGTGCCCAGCAGTGGGACGTATATAGGTTGTTTATGTATGTATACGTAGCCGTTTTTACAGTATCAGTTTATAGAGCTTTATTTTCATAAAAAAACTACTTACATACTACAGTATTTTAAAAAGTAACACCCGTATTTTTGTAATCAATAGTATCAATACTCAAACGACCTCCGTGGTCCAGTGGTTGAGCGTTGGGCTCACGATCCGGAGGTCCCGGGTTCGATTCCCGGTGGGGACATATCACAAAATTCACTTTGTGATCCCTAGTTTGGTTAGGACATTACAGGCTGATCACCTGATTGTCCGAAAGTAAGATGATCCGTGCTTCGGAAGGCACGTTAAGCCGTTGGTCCCGGTTACTACTTAGTGATGTAAGTAAGTAGTCGTTACATGAGCCATGTCAGGGGCCTTTGGCGGCTCAATAGTAACCCTGACACCAGGGTTGATGAGGCTAGTATTCCACCTCACAACCCACACGATAAGAAGAAGATATTAAACTTGCCATATTTTTTTTCATTTTTGTTTTCTTTTTTTTCTGAAAAAAGAAAGCTTTAATTAATTGTAGAGGTACATATAAGTAGGTACAGATATACAAATATAATGCACACATACAATAAGCATTTTAAACATACACAAGAAAGATTACAGCACAATAAAATGACGGCCTTATTGCATCACAGCAGTTTCTTCCAGGCGATATTTGGCAGGAAATATTTACAGATATTGTAGAATACAAGAAGTATGATAGGTATTGTACTAGTGACATTCCCAAATCCCCTAATACCGAATTAGCTTTATTTGCGGATGATACAGCCATCTATTCTTCGTGCCGTGGTCGAGTTATGATGACCGGAATCCTCCAACGCGCGGCCAATGCCTTGGGCAAGTGGTTTCGCAAATGGAGAATCGAGGTAAACCCGGAGAAAAGTGCAGCGGTGTACTTTTCAAAGGGCTATTATAACACGCCACGGTCACGCCGTCAACTTAAAATCATTAAGATGTTTGGCAAGCCGATCCCTTGGGAGGAGCAAGTCAAATATCTCGGCGTAGTCTTAGATAGACGTCTTACTTTCAAGGCCCATATCAAACGTGTGCGCGATCGCGCCGCGTTTGTAATGGGCCGTCTTCACTGTCTCCTTAACAAGCGAAGTAAATTGTCCCTTAGGAATAAGGTCAAAATCTACACGACTTGCATCCGTCCGATCATGACCTATGCAGGGGTAGTTTTCGCTCATGCGAGTCCCTCTCAAATCCACCGTCTACAGGTAATACAAAATCGTTTCATGCGGAAAGCCACGGGAGCTCCGTGGTTCCTTCGCAATGAAAATCTGCACATTGACCTAGGTCTGCCAACCATTGCCCAATGGCTCAAATTAGCTTCCAAACGTTTTTTCGATTCTGCTCCGCACCACCCAAATCCCCTGGTAGTTGCGGCTTCCGAATACATCCCGCTTAGGGACGGTACTGAAAAGTATCGGCGTCCGAAGGACGTAATATACGATCCCGACGACCCGATTACTCTAGCCATAGAGGCAGCCAATCAGCTCGCGACACCAAACACTTCAGGACCCCGATACCGACCCCGCCGGCGTGGTCGACGATTTCCCTCATTCAGCGCTTATCGCTATCGACCCACTAGGGTCGATTAATTCTTTCAAATATTTTTCCTCTCAGACGACGCCCTGAGCCGAGGTTCGCGCCCAACTGGGCACCCTCAGGCCTGTTGTCTTAAACGTTGTACCGGGTGAGAGCCTTCAGCGCTCCCCATTTGTCCGGCCAAGTAGTTAATGCCATCTGCGGCAAATCTACAATAAGTCACGTCAAAAAAAAAAAAAAAAAAAAAAGATAGGTATTGTAGAATACACCTTTTGTATACTGCCATGATTTGGCTCGCCAACACACCATCACTCTGTACGGTCACGAGTACACTTTGAAACCATGTCACATTAACTTTTTTGACAAATGAAACCGTAAGTCTCATTAAATGTCAAATATGATAGTACGACAGGGTTCTAAAGTGTGTACATGATATTGCTCATGACTGTACAGGCAGACCGTCCTGCATTGACTAACTGTTTGTCTAGCTCTGTATTCAGATGACGTATACGACCGAGAAAAGGATAGCAATATCAATACACTACAGGTATATTTTTTTCATCGAGGTTCATAATTTTTATTTTATTCAAATAATGAAATGAGCTTATCATGAAGTCCACCTGAGATCCTTGCGATGGGAATAGTCTCCCATAAATCGCGTCCACGGTGGACTGGGAGCAAAAAAAAACATAGAACGCGTTCTTAGTACCTTCGTGGGCATGTCGTAAAGTAGGTATAGTAGCGAGGGTGCTAGGCCTCCGTGGTCCAGTGGTTGAGCGTTGGGCTCACGATCCGGAGGCCCCGGGTTCGAATCCCGGTAGGGACATATCACAAAAATCACTTTCTGATCCCTAGTTTGGTTAGGACATTACAGGCTGATCACCTGATTGTCCGAAAGTAAGATGATCCGTGCTTCGGAAGATATGTTAAGCCGTTGGTCCCGGTTACTACTTACTAATGTAAGTATGTAGTCGTTACATGAGCCATGTTAGGGGCCTTTGGCGGCTCACAGTAATAACCCTGATACCAGGGTTGTTGAGGTTGGTAATCCACCTCACAACCCACACGATAGAAGAAGCGACGAACTAGAGAGAGGGTGCGAGGGGTTGAAAAGGCCACATCAAAGCAATTCATCTGAATAGCAATATTGCAATTCGACATTTCCGATTTGAATAAATATTGCTTTTCAGACAAATTTCTTCTATGTGGCCTTTTTAACCCCCTGACCACCTGTCACTTATGGCTCTGCCCATCCCATTAGGAATTACGGGCGAGAATTTATAAATGTACTTATGTAAATATAAATAATTGAAGTTTCTTACCCCCGGAAGCTAAGTACAACAAATTATGTATTTAGTATTATAGAATCTCACTACTATATTTTAAAGCTTAGACTATTATTAGTGACTTTACTTGTTCCACTTTCAAATTAAACCACTTGACCGATTTGGATGAAAATAATAGAATAAGTAGATAATTCAAAACATCGTAGAAGAAACCCACATTCCCGAGAAATTCATTTTCGGAGGTATTTGACCTGTATTGGGCTGGTTTTCCCTTCGCGGGTTGGAAGGTCAGACAGGCAATCGCTTCTGTAAAAAACCGGACCTGTCAAATCTTTGGTTTAGGTAAGCGGACCCCGTGATAAACCGGATAATGCTAGGACGATAATGGGATAATTCATAAATTGAAATTACTTAGAGACAAATTAAGGTACTTTTCTCACTAGCACACAATGATGGCTCCAAAGCGGTCGCCGCACTAACAAAATGT
Organism: Pectinophora gossypiella; assembly: GCF_024362695.1. Lineage (NCBI taxonomy): Eukaryota > Metazoa > Arthropoda > Insecta > Lepidoptera > Gelechiidae > Pectinophora > Pectinophora gossypiella. The sequence goes on along the minus strand of NC_065428.1, from coordinate 1,218,190 downwards.
TATTATTTATTTACGATGACGTTTACCCGATAAAATTTGTTTTAAAATTAGGCAGACCACTCATGCCTAACGGTTTGCATAAGGCGAGTTCACTCATTCATTTTGAAATTAACAGTTGTCAATTATGCTGAAAATTACTGTAACTTAAAATAAAATTAGGAAATTAGGAATCTGCTAGAATCATTTACATTAGATTGAAATAAATAAGTAGGAACTTACAACTGAGCTCGAAATCAGGTGGCACTGAAAAGAAAAAAGAACATAAATATGTTTTTATAAACAATTTAACGATAAAAATATGTGGGTAATTACTATGTTATGTAGGGGAGGTATTCAAACAGATACATGTTACGTAAGTTAAGGGGTTGGCAGAACAACAAACCCTGAGGTTTTGTACCGGGTGACAGCCTCAGCGCCCATCGTTCCGTCTGGTAGGGTATTTATAGAATCTAACACTTACATGTGATTGGTTCAGATGTGCTGCAGCGAGTAGTTTTCCTACGTTCCTTTTTATCAGACTCTTCTTGTTGTCGTAAAACTAAAATAAAAAAATATCCATAAACTTCTTCATTCTAGGCAACAAGGAAGGTACCACACTGGCCTGTTAAACTAAATAGTATACTTTTAAAATTATAATATTTTTTTAAGTAAACAAGATAACACACGCAGATGGAAATGGCTGTGGATTGGTCATGTCTTTAGAAGAACATCCGTCCCGATGAGCTCTGACTGCGTGCGTGCACAACGCAAAAGGGGGCAGCCCAAAGAAGCCTGGCGAGGCGCAGTTAATCGGGAATTAAAAACTCTCGTCATGTCATGGGAGCAAGTTACAGAGGCTGCAACAGATCGCGAGGAGTGGAAATCTGTTATTCGAGTCCTACATCCCAGCAGGGGATAAGAGGATTTAGAAGATACAAGATAATCTTTCGAAATAAAAGTGACTTGAAATTTTACTATTTTTTGTTTGGCAGGCCAGTATATACATATTATAAAGTTTTATGTAATAAAATGATTTTTTTTAAAACGCTTACGTTACTTTTATTATAAGACGAAGATGTATTTTACGTACCTAACACATCATCATCACCAGCCCATTAACGTCCCCAAGGCTGGGGCACGGGCCTTCCCTATGGATGGATAGGGAGATCGGGCCTTAAACCATCACGCGGCTTTCGCGGGCTTTAACCTAACACATACTTCGTCACTATTATGACGGTACACATTATCGTTCACTCACCTCGTGATAAATTTCCATCGACTAAAAATCCTTCAAAGATAAATAAATTTTATTTTTAACCATTTTTGAAACAGAATAGACAAAACATTTTTTTAAAGATGCTTAAATTTTATTTAATTTTTGCTATTATTTTTTTGTTTTTTGTTTTTTAATAAATGTGTCTTACCTTGGGTACTAGACGAGGCTTTTTCACTATTACTGTCAATCGCGTTCACAGCTAGAATAACAAAAAATTATAATTTAATAAAAAATACTCGTAAAATATAAACTTTCGCCTATTTCCCACCGGGGTTAAGCAGAGATCCTGACGCGCTTCTCTTGCTTCCTCCAAATTCATCACCAATCGTTTCTTACACGCACGCCAGTAAAAAAAAATGGTATATAAAAATACCTATTATCATTATATTTCTTACAAAAGTATTTACAGACAGTGAGGAATATACCTTATAGAGTAAACCACGTGATCACGTTTTTAAAATCATATTCTGATTTATTTATTTTTAACAAAACATCGATTTTTGAAGAATGGAATTCTCAGTGTTCCCCGATACATAATACTATTTGAGTTTGCGTGCTCTATGTTAGACCACATCGCTGCTTAAGACCAGCCTGGATTGTTGTCAAACGCACTCAAATCTTTTAATAAAAAACCACGGTTTCTTCAATAATTTAATTCCAAGTAAAAATTGAGACTGCTCTTTTTTATCTGGAAAACTAGCTTGTTTATTTAAAAGCACGTCATAATGTGATTTTTCAAAATGGCGCGTAAAATTGGTTTTCACTGTAAGACGATACTTAGTAGTGAAGTCAAATGCGGCAATATCCCTAAAAGCAATCTCTTCTTACCAACATTTATTTTTTTATTTACTTACTTAAAACAAATCTTGTACTTACCGGCTGTAAGACGACGGCACTTAGCACTGAAGTGGGCAAATGCAGCATCATCATTATCACCAGCCCATTAACGTCCCCACTGCTGGGGCACAGGCCTTCCCTATGGATGGATAGGGAGATCGGGCCTTAATCACCACGCGGGCCCAGTGCGGATTGGTGGTTATTAGCGACTGCTAATGCAGCCGGGACCAACGGCTTAACGTGCCTTCTGAAGCACGGAGGAGCTCGAGATGAAAACTTTTCTTTTGTGGTAAACCATCCTATGACCGGCCTTTGCGAAAGTTGCTTAACTTCAACAATCGCAGAGCGAGCGCGTTTACCGCTGCGCCGTATAGCTCCTCAAATGGCAAATGCGGCATTATCCCTAAAATACATCTCTTCTTTCCTTTATTTTTTATCTACTTACCTAAAAAAATGTACTTACCGGCTCCACTTCGAGCAATGGATTTGTTTTTCGATTTTTCGAAATGGTTCAGTTTCCCTTCGATGTTTCCTCCTAAAAGAGTAGATAATGGAAGACAACAATTATTATTTAAAAGCATACAGGCTATTATGTGGAGAAATGCACGACACTCCTCCAACACCGCCCTTCTTCGTTTATCGTGTGGGTTGTGAGGTGGATGACCAACCTCATCAACCCTGGGGTCAGGGTTATTATTGAGCCGCGCAAGTAACGACTACGTTCTTACATCAGTAAATAATAACCGGGACCAACGGCTTAACGTGCCTTCCGAAACACGGATCATCAGGTGATCAGCCTGCAATGTCCTAACCAAACTACGGATCACAAAGTGATTTGTCCCCACCGGGATTCGAACCCGGGACCTCCGGATCGTGAGCAGAACGCTCAACCACTGGACCACGGAGGCCGTTGCAAACACCCAACAGTCTGATGGCGGGAAGCTTGCGAACACCGAGCTGTCTGCTAATTTATGTTATCAAATATAAACTATATCGCAAGGCCGCGACTTAAAGCCTATATTTGAAAGGAACAAACATTTATTAGTTATATAGGGACACCACAGAAACAATTATAAAACCAAACACGAAATAACACATAACTTATAATCAAAACCACCCACCACCACCTTATAATCATTTCGACTAATATCCGTCTTGCTTTTTTGTAATTGTTTTAGTGGTAATTTGATATGCTGTTGTTGTCTTTTTTTTTGTGTGTGACGTCCTTTTATAATAAACGTTTTCTATTCTATTCTTTTCTAAAACACGTAATAAAAACAACTTACACAAGAGAGTACAAATAAATAGACAGAATGAATGATATTTCATTAGTCAGATGGTAGCAGAGTCGCGTATGTGGGCTTACGACTTAATGCTTACGACCGCGGGACAATAGAGTACGATTGTGCTGAAAGTCCTATGCAAAATGATATCATGATACCGCAACGGCCTTTGTGGTTCAGTGGTTGAGCGAGGCTCACGATCCGGAGGCCCCGGGTTAGAATCCCGGTGGGGACTTAACATAAATCACTTTGCGCTTTGGGCGTTAGGCGGCACACAGTTTGTATGAGATTTTTGTATGGAGTGTCCGGGTGTAGCAATATGTTTGCTCGATTGTAAAATAACAGTAATTAATAATTGGATTAACCATACCTATAACTATATTATCTTCGTTTCCAGCAACTGAAACAAAAAAGAACATTGACTTATAACCACTAAAACTTAAACTTACAAACAAAGCAAATTTAGCGTTATGCAGGTATACGCTAATATAGCGCGACGTTGACAGCGGGTTGAAATAAAATTACGTTATGACGATCACACACTAAAAGTTTTTTGCACACGGTACAAGACACGGCACAATAGGTAAAAGCACAGAAAAAAGTAAGAGAACAACTAGAAGAGTAAAGCACAGAAAGATAGAGAAACATAAAATATTACGAGCGTAAGCGCGAGTGTTCTACGTAGCGTACAAAGCGTCACGCACATTTGACAGCGGTGTAACAATTAAATCTTAAAACTTTTTTAAACTTACAAACAAAACAACTGTCTTGAGAGCCCCACAGTAATACGAAAACTAGTAATATCTGAAAATATTAATTAAAAAAAACAATTACAACTGACGAACAATAGGCAATTTGCGAAATTCAACAATAAATTTACGTACCATATTCAAAACAATACAATTACATATTCTATTCTTCATGTTTAACGAAACTATCAATACATTTTAATGCAAGAAAAACAGATTTTGCAATAAAACTATAAACATTTGTACGTTGGCTGTATAGGTACAATTACAGTTGCCCAACTTTATGCTTCATAAAATAAAATCGATTTCAATAAAAAAATATGATTTTTTATTCAAATGATTTGTAAGATTTGGAAAGCGTGGCTTTTGCCTGCAAGCGTAGGAAACAACATGTTAAGCCGTACCGTATGGTCACGAGCATTAATATATAATACACTTTAGTACCATGTCACATTAACTTTTTTGACAAATTGAACTGTAAGTCTCACTAAATGTCAAATATGTTAGTGCGACAGAGTCCTAAAGTGGGTACATTATATTGCTCATGATGACTCATGACTACCTACTTAATGATTTTATTTTAGTTTTTTATTATTTCTCAATCAAATAATAATTAAATACCTATTATTATTAAGCATGTACCTCATTACTTATTATTTATTTATTAAATCTTATTACTAGTCTACAGAGTTTACAATGCCCTGTAAAAATGTCTATAATAAAATATTTTATGCTTTTAAAATTAGGATATACCTAAGCCTAATAAAGATCATGCCCAAGTCCCTGTTTTTATATAAGAAGTGTCACATTGAGATGATCTAGAGGTCAGTCTCGAAGATGAGATTAGTTTATTAATACCACCCTTAATGTCTTAAGCTTATCTTGATTTCTTTCTTACAGACTTGCCCTTTTCATAGGCAGTTCTGCACCCTTAAGGCATTTAATACTCATCGAAATATTTGTTGACGTGTAATGTTTATTATGAATAAAGAATTGAATTGAATTGAATTGAATAACCTTAATGTCTGTTCGCCAATAACTTATCGTCTTTATCTTATTCTCCACAGCATCACGAAGACCACCACCATCACGAACCTGGCATGCCTTTCGACTTCTCCTACGCCGTGAATGAAGATGGCAACGACTACAGCCACAACGCCATATCCGACGGTGACGTCACCAGGGGAGAATACAGAGTCGCTCTGCCCGATGGACGTACGCAGATCGTCAAGTACACTGCTGATTGGAAGAACGGCTTTAACGCTGAGGTATGTTACGCCATCTGTTGGTGAGGTTCGAAAAAGTTTCGCTACTTGACGGTAGATGGCAGCAGTATTTAGATTTGAGATTTGGATGTGAATAATCTGTATTCGACCAATTCGTCAGAGATTTAACTGTTATTTTAACAAAAAATATATTTAAGGTTGATATTGAAAACCGTCTGACAGAGGGCAGCAGCAACTGCCAGTGGTATTCAGGGGCGTAGAACAGGAGTCCTAGTACGGCTTTGAAATAGACTACTCTGGGCGCCATCCCATTCGCGTCAGAGTACTGCGGGGCGGAAGGCAAGAGGGACACCACTGCCATATTTTCCCCTAAAAGTAGCATGGAGAATGCTACACCGACAAGAGCGTGGCTCTTAAATTAGTGATGATAAAAAAAATAAACTGGATTGACAAAATGCTCAGCAGGTCATAGAACCCCAGTGGAATCATAATTAGCTTTCAGAAATCCTAGTCTAGTACTTTTTAATGAAAATGTCTCTCTCTAATCGCCTTTTTTTTTCAGGTGTCTTACGAAGGTGAAGCGAAATACCCCGACCAGCCTTCTGGCCCCAGCTACGGCCAGAGACCCACAACTGGGGGTTCAGGCCCCGGTCAGGCATACGTACCGCCCAGCCAAGGAGGAGGCTATCAATACTAAACTGCCTATTATAATACGGACTGTGTGAATGCGTGATAGTTCATAATTCTTAAGTGTCGATTGGGATGTACAATATTATATTTTACTATGTTACAAACTGTTCCAACTGTAGTACAAACATAAAGGTAGCCACATGGAGCTTTCAGGCCCCAAACTCACGGGGCTTCGAAATTATTCGTTTGCACCGAAGGTTTATACAAAAAAAAGAGCTAAATTTTTAGATTAATTTTAATAATTGACATTATTAAATTATAATGTAAATTGGAAACCATATCAGACTTTGAAATTTTGTTACTTTATAAAAAGGCCCCGAATTGTGTAATAATGCCTATGGAATGCATATGAGTTACCTTACTCGAATAATGCCATTATGAAGGTTAGTTGAGTAAAGTATAAAAGAAAATTATGACGATTTTTTAAAAGTGAAATTATTATTTGTAAAATTATTTCGAGTTAAAAATATTTACATATTGACCGCTTCAAATGAACTCCATTTTAGACTGCTTTCAAACGAGCGTTTTCGATAAAAACGCTAGTGTGTAAAAAGCCTTATAAAGATGACACTATTCATTTTTAGCTCAAATAGAAAATGGTTTTTGAAATTAATATAATTTATGCTAAGGCCACTATTATGTACTGACTGAAAATGACACATTAATAGTTACCGAATTATAGTTACCACTATAGTTTTAGACGAAGAATTTAAGTACCTAACTGCTGTACAGTACAACTTACATTATTACGTATTATAATATTATCTTTAAAAGCTTTCTTAAAATAATGATTGTAATAAGACAGAATATTTCATAACATTTTACTTTTATTTATGACAGATATAAAAGAATAAAATGTTGTGTAAACCATCCAAAAGAGACTATTTATTTAAATATGGTCAGTCAATTTTACTTTTTTCCAGTATTTTAGACCAGTAAAATAAATTGTATTTAAAAAGTTATAAGGATTTAACAACATTATTTTAAAATAGGTACTAACCTTATCGTATTTTAATACTCATCACTGCCCAGTTATTTTATATTTATTGTAATTAAATTTGTTAAATAATGTCATTTTGTACCTTATTTTTTAATAAAGAATGAGATTCTAAAAACTTTTATTTTCTATATTCATTTACTTGTTATGCTGCGTAGCGACATCTAGCATCGAATAGAAAGTACTGCCGTCAGATGGCATTGTAAAAATTCGTAAACCACCCAATCACTACCACACACTACTGTATCAGTGTACAACAACTCTAGTTATTCTATCACATTCTTGTCGTAGCACATTGACTTCTGAAAGAAAGAGATAAAATGATACCGCGAGGTGACTCACTGATCGAGCGAGATATGTCAGTTGTGAACTAATTGTGAGTGGGACGTTCTTTTCTGTCAAATTCATTTGCAAACTGATTTATATTTATTATAGGTTAACTTTATTTAATTTTCTTTAATAAATTATTTGGATTTGAATCATAATTGTTTTAGGAAGAGCGGAAATTGCACCGCTGAGGATATTCTTAAAAAAGATTATAACCACAGTTGATAACAATAATCTGTCAGCTATATATTTCTCGTTATGACTTCTGTAAAAACTAGAAAATGGAAAGAGAACATAGAAAATCTACTGCTAAAGAAGAATATTTGTGGTATTTGCTTATCAGAAGCCCAGGAGTTGGATCATTTGGAAAATCAGTACCATATAGAAATTGAGAATAATGAAAAAACATTGGAGGATCTTATTGTGTTTACCTTTGGAAATAAAGTAAGTTTCCCGCTTTTTTTCTATTTTTACATGAGTAACTTATGCCTGTAAGGCCGGTCACATACATTCGGAATTCCGTTTCGGAATTTCGATTCGAAATACTGTTTCGGGATTCCGTTAATATGTCACACACATACGTTTATTTCGGTTCGGAATAACAAGGCTCAGTTGAGCGACGCTAGAACTTGAGTTCAGACATTTGGCATTATGGACGACGATTTTCTTATCGCGATAGCACTGTTGCTATACCTATCAAGGAAAAAAAAAATACGTCGCCGTTACTGGGCCATGCATAGGCCATCATACGGAATTCCCAATCAGATTAAATTTCGAACGGAAAAAAACTGTAAGTATGTGGTTGATTCATAGATGTTGTATGGATTTAATGCGTTCGATATTACGAATCGATATTTCGAATCGAAATTCTGAAACGGAATTCCGAATGTATGTGACCGGCCTAATTGAGTTTGCTATGTCCGTCGCTCACGATAGGTCTCCCATAATACCAGCGCCGCGGCCCGTGCTAAGCACGTCACGGCATTATGCTGATAGACATCCTTTTTTTTATTTAGGACACCCTCCTCAGTGTGTAGTTTAGGTGATTAATTTTTTGAATTATTTTAGTCTTATTGTCTTTTATATAAATGTAAGTTTGTTAATGTGGCGTCCAATATATATAGAAATAAATGTCTTTTCTTTCTTTCTTTCGTTCTAATCCATCATACAAGATGTATGTAATGAAGTAGGTAGTGTAGGTAGTCCTAAAGAGCATAAAAACCCTTAGAGCATTCGCACTACCACAATAAGGTATTTGACTGAGTCAAAGATAAAGTATAAGATGCAGACCAGAAATAGAAGCCAGTCTAAGATGATTATACATAAAGATCAAAAATCAATCTCATTTTACTTTTCGAAATTTTCGAATTTCGGAGTTAAGTAACAATGAGTATGACATTTGACCGTTTTTATTGCTGACGTCACATGATAGTATTTCCATACAAACTCTAAAGGAAACTTTTGTTCTGACATTTTGTAAAAAGTATCTCATTTGACTAGGTTGTCAAGTAACCTATAACGGCTCATATAATGTCCAAAGTGGATGTACGACTATTTGTAGGGTAGCTACACTACATTTAATCAGATTTATATTAAATAAATCATCATCATCTCCCTAGCATTATCCCATTTATCACAGGGTCCACTTACCTAACCTGAAGATTTGACAGGTCCGGCTTTTACAGAAGCGACTGCCTGTCTGTTTATATTAAATAAATAAAAAATAAAAATAGCCTTTGTTCACCGACAATATTACATTGCTTAGTTTTGTTATTCTAAATATTTATATTATGATAGGCTGTCCTAGACATAGACAGCATATTATATTATGTCCATAGCTGGGCACAGCCTCCGTGGTCTAGTGGTTAGAGCGTTAGGCTCACGATCTGGAGGTCCGGGTTCGATTCCCGATGGGGACATTGTCGAAATCACTTTGTGAGACTGTCCTTTGTTTGGTAAGGACTCTTCAGGCTTGAATCACCTGATTGTCCGAAAAAGTAAAATGATTCCGTGCTTCGGAGGGCACGTTAAGCCGTTGGTCCCGGCTATTAGCCGTAAAAACACCTCCACCAACCCGCAGTGAAGCAGCGTGGTGGAGTATGCTCCATACCCCCTCCAGTTGATTGAGGGGAGGCCTGTGCCCAGTCGTGGGACGTATATAGGCAGTTTATGTTAGCTGGGCACAGGCCTACCCTCAATCAACCGGAGAGGGTTTATATTACCTATTTGTAATTTTTTGTATCTCTGATTTCCAGGTGAAAAATTATCTGGCAACACCATACTTCTGTGAAAAATGCGTCACTACAATCTTGGAATCGTATCTTATGCTGAAGGGAATGAAGTCGAACCACCTCATTTTACACAAATACTTCAACATAATATCTCAACAGATTAAAATGAGCTCCGAAGCTGAAGTACCGATGGAAAAGCAACTGATGTTGACAATTGATAATATTAATAGTCTCAATGTACCCACTACAGTCATAGTAGGTGACAAGCCACCGAAAAAGAAAAATATTACTCAGATTTTCTTATGCAAATTAGATGACTTAGACACAGAAACACACAACACACACAGATTCACAGATTCAGGATCTACAGATACAGAAGTTGTTAACTTGGAAACTACTGCTACATTAAAATATGAATGTCCATACTGTGGAAAACAGTTTGATGGTTACAAATCTTTCAAAAGTCACCACAGTCAACATAAAGACATATTTTACCGTTGTCGTTGTTCTAAAAAGTTCAAAGCGTTTGGAGATTTGATCAACCATAGGCTCTGCAGCCATTCGGATGATGTGGTTACTTGTAGTTATTGTAAAATTATTTTGCTCAGTCCGGAGAGCAAAGAACATGAGGTGGAGCATACTCTACACTGTGTGAGCTGTCAAATAATTTTTGATCAAAAATCTGATTTTGACAACCACACTCTGGAGCATCACAGTTATGCTACATGTCAGCATTGCCTAAAGACTTTTAGCAACTCGTTTAAGTTGGAACATCACAGATGTATTTACAAATGCTTCGAATGCAAAGATGAATGTATTCATGAATCGTACCTAATATCTTATAGAGAGCAGCATATGGCGCAACTTACTTCATTTAAATGTAGAGATTGTGATTTCAAATATACATCAAGAAGAGAACTTATATGTCATGTAAATGAAGAACATTTACTACATTTTCCCTATTTATGTGACTTGTGTGGGGAGAGTTTCGCTTCCCGTCCGTCTTTGTCTGGCCACATGTATAAAAAGCATGCAAACCATATTTCTGATATATTCGAAGATAAGTCTGCAATAAAATCTGCTGGGCATATAATCTCTAGTGTATACAGTGAAAATCCATTTCAGTGTAACTTGTGTGGATTCTCTTTCAATTCCGAAGAAGCTTACACAACGCATAGAAAAAGACATTTGACAGAAGAAACCCAGTGTCAATTTTGCGGTGAATCTTTCTGTAATATAGGAAAGTTAAACATTCATATTAAGAACAAGCACCCAGGAGAAGTGAACAGTAAATCGGTCATCTATCGCTGTACCATGTGCTCGTCAGACTTTGATTTCAGATCTGATTTCTTAAAACACGAAGAAACACACCCGAAAGGTACTAAGCACGTTTGCAGAGTATGCAACGAAAGTTTCGAGTCGAAGAACTATTACTTCTCGCACACACGCAAGCACAAAATTAAGTACGACAAACAGTGTCCGATTTGTTTTAAGAAATATACGAAGCATACTATTAATAGGCATGTGAGGCAACATACTATAGAGAAACCTGCAGAGCAGAATGCTAAAAGCGTAATGTGCGACATATGTGGAGCACTGGTGACAAGCGAGGAAGCTTTGATTAAACATTCTGAAAAACATAATGAAGAAAGACAATGTCCTCATTGCGAGAAATATGTGAATAGTGTCTTATATGAGATACATCTCAACACACACAGGCAAACAGACAAGACAATGAAAAAATGTTCAGAATGTGACTATACAACTAAGTTCACAGCTTGTTTGGAGGCGCATGTCAACCGTCACCATTTGAAAATCCGTCCGTATCAATGTGAAATATGCAGCAAGACATTTTACTCCAACTACACTTTGCAAGGCCACAAATTGACCCATAAAAACGAAAGACCGGAGCATTACTGTCTTATTTGTTCAAAGAAGTTTATAAGTAAGAAGGCTCTAATACTCCATACGAGACTTCATACAGGAGAAACCCCATACCCTTGTGAGTTATGTGACTTAAGCTTTTTGTCTGCAAGTAGAAAGAGACAGCATATGATTCGGAAGCATTTTGAACCAAGTGTTGAGTGTCAAATATGTCAGAAGAAACTGTTCACCCAAAGTGACCTTAGAAGGCATATAGCCGATTGTCACGATGGAGAATCTAAGAGGAAAAAGAAAAAACTCGATGAGGTTATAGTGGAGGACGTACAAGAATTCGAAGAATGTGAATAGAGAAAAATTGTCTATGTACGGATTTAGTGTCACAGTACTCACATCACGATATTTGCAAAGATTTAGCTACCTAGCTCATTTCTGTCTCACTGATATTGGGATAATATAATTGTGAGCTTATGTTATTTAGCTAGCACAGTACATACAGGGTGTTAGTGAAAATATTTTTAAAAATCATGAATTTTGCGGAAAAATCCACTCAGAATAGTGGTCTGAATCATGCCCCTCAGTATTCGTTACGATGTCATTAATACCCTGTATTGTAATACGTTGATGTATTCCTTGCCTATGTGATGTGTTTAAAAATAAGATTAAATACGAGACTTCATATCTATCGGGGTGGGCAGAGCCACAAGACACCAGAAAACAGAATTGTGTATGTGACTATTTAATGTTTGTAAATAGTTTAAATTCTTTCAAAATATACCACAAGTTCTTTTACAAGAAGTTTTTACAATGCAGTTATTTATTTCAATACCCACAGAAAATATAACAGTCTTTGTTAACTAGCCATTAGTATAGAATTGAATAAAAAAATAATCTTTTATTTCGTTGTTTGAGGGTAGACGCATAAAATCACATAAACCCGCTTTTTGCTTGAAGATAGATACATGGCTAAATAAAAACATAATATAAAAAGCCGACATATGTCCCACTCCTGGGCACAGGCGCCCCTTCAATCAACCGTACAGGGGTACAGTCATGAGCAATATAATGTACCCACTTTAGGACTCTGTCGCACTAACATATTTGATATTAGTGAGACTTTCAGTTCAATTTGTCAAAAAAGTTAGTGACATGGTACCAAAGTGTATACATATTACTGCTCGTGACCGTACGGAACACACGCCACTACGCTGTTCACCGTGGGTTGGTGGTCACTAATATATATTTTTTGGCACAAAAAAGGAGGTTTAAAAAAATAAAAACTGCATCATATTAAAGGCCAGTAGCTTTTATTATTAAACAAAATATAGTATACTTATAATACAATCATCAGCGAACTTAAAAATAATTTACTTTTAAAGCTTAAAATAATTATATTATTAACAATTTTAGGCATTGTGCTATGTACTCGAAAGATAGTGGCCCTGATTCCTGCACACATCTCTTAATTTCATTTTAAGTTATACCTGTCATTTTCTTATCCACCGGAAAGGAAAGGGACGAATTATTGACAGCTGTTAATTTTAAAATGAATGTGTAACCCGGGCAAACCAAATAGACATTTCGCTGATATGCAACCCGTTTGACGCATGCTGTCAACTTAATTCTGTCGGCTTATTGGCCAACCAAGCCAATGGTGCCAATTCCTGCAGATGCCATCTAATTTTATTTTAAGTTATACCTGTCATTTTCTTATCCGTTGAAAAAGAAAGGGACGGGTAATTGACAGGCATAAAATAAGCAGAAATCTAAAAATTTTACATTGGCCAATAACCCGACAGAGTTAAGTAGACAGCACGTCAAACGGATTACATACCAGTGAGATGACTATTTTTTTCGCCCGGGTTATTAATTCGTTTTAAAATTAACTTGTTAACAATCATCCGTCCCTTTCCTTTTCGGCGGATAAGAAAATGAAGGGTATAACTTAAAAAAAAATTAGGAGGTGTCTGCAGGAATCGGGGCCAATGTAAAATTTGAGAGGATTTTTTAAATTGACATGGTTGATTACCCGTCCCTTTCCTTTTCGGCAGATAACAAAGTGACAAAGTGAAGTATAACTTAAAACTAGATGATGTGTACTGAAGTCAGCACCAGTAAGTGCCTACTTATTCTAAATACTTAATATTATGAACAGAGAAGAAATATATCTTTCACATAATACAATTTGATCAGTGGTCCTATAAATTCCATAATTTAAAGTGTGTATTTCATAAATCATAATTGTTCTACCAACAGGCTAGTTTCCAACTAGTCAAATCAGTTACTTTTTACTAAACGTCAAAACACGAAATTACTATAGAATTTGTTTGAAAAAGCACATTGTGACGTCATAGAAAAACGTGATAAATTGTCGGACTTATTATTACGTTTTTCTTGTTTTAAATTCAAAAATGAGTAAAATTGAAAAAAGAAAACGTTTTTCGTTACTTTTAGATGTGTCTTTATTTAGTAATCAGAATTTAATAATTTAACTTGAACCTAGTACACGACCCAACTCCAGAATAGTAGAGTAGTTATTATTATACACTGTTTATTATAGTTTGACTAATTAATTTTACATCAGAAAAGGACAGTACACAGTGTACCCAGTGGTTACCAAAGTTGTCTGGGCCATGATCCCTATAATTACATTGAGGGAGTTTCCAGGCAACGTTCGCCAAAAACAAGATAGATGGCGTAGTACGGTTTTAACGTGATAATTACGTATTTTCTCACTACTCGGGTACATGATTATTCCAAAATACAACGTAACGGCAGAAGCATATAAAATTTATCATCATCAATTTAAGAGCCACGCTCTTGTCGGTGCAGCAGTTTCCATGCTACTTTTTTAGGGAAAAATAGGGCAGTGGTTTCCCTCTTGCCTTCCGCCCCGCAGTACTCTGTCTGACGCAAGTGGGATGGCGCCCAGAGAAAAAAATAATTGGTGCTTGATATTTGGATCAAATACAAATACACTTTATTGCACCAAAATAAAAAGAAATAACTACAAAAAGTCTCTTAACTAAGTACATGGCAAATGGCGGCCTTATCGCTTAAAGCGATTTCTTCCAGACAACCATAAGGATCACATTATGTTGCTACCTATATTGCTTCTCTTTATTTTGATCAGGACAATAATGCGTGGAAGATGTAATTGTGCCTTGGTGTAATAAAAAGGGTCATCATTTACACTCAAAGGCAAAGATAAAAGATGCATATGTCTGCTATGGCGTCATTTATATTGTTTTTGAGGAACGTAGTCTGGAAAGTCTCTCAAATACAAGTTCACAAACTTAGGACCCACCCGTTACCAAAATGAATAGAAGAAAACCTGGTCTTTTACAGAAGCGACTGCCTGTCTAACCCGGGAAGGGAAAACCAGCCTAATACAGGTTAGGTCACATACCTCCGAAACACTTTTCTTGGGAATGTGGGTTTCCTCACGATGTTCATCGCTACGCACATGGTAATCACATATGCTCCAAACAATAAATTCATAACAATTTCGAAAATCATTGGTTTAAGCCCGTGCTGGATTCGAACCTTAGACCCAAAATGGGCTACCATGCCCCGTTAAAAAATGTAGTTATTGTTGTCAAATAGGTGAAGCTATATATTATTGGGTTACAGAATTTTTTCCTAGACTTACGATCGACTCAATGTTAAAAGAAACAATGTGAACTGTTCTCGTGATCTTTAAGACCTTTTTTGTTCAAAAATACTTTTTTACACAACCTGCAACTGAAACTACCCCCGTGCCATTTCTTCATGTGTTGTTTAACTTTTAGTTCAGAATAAAACCTTTGGATACACAATGAACATTGATAAGGCTTGATTCCAATGTGTTTTCGCACATGCACGACTAAAGCTCGTCGGGATTTCAAAGTTTTAGAGCAAAACTCGCATTTTTCTTTCGACCTCATACTGTGAACTTTATTATGACTCAGCAAATCCATTTCTGTGTAAAATTGTTTATCACACATGTCACAACTATAAGGTTTTATTTGCAAATGAATTTTATTCACGTGAACAGAAAGGTCGTTGTCCTTTAAATATTCTTTCTCGCAGAAACTGCAGGTTTGTGCCTTCTTTTGACTGGCAACACTGAGTTTTGCCCCGTGTCTTTGTAAGTGGTTGTCATAATGCATCTGAGTTCGAAATACCTTTGCACAAAGCTCACATTCTCTCAACCTGTGACACTCTTTATGTAGCACCACTTTCTTGATAGTTTTAAAAGCTCTGCCACAAATTTTGCAAGGGAAATATACCTTTTCATTCAATAAATGAGACATTTTCACATGTTCGCGTAAATGAAACTTTGATTTGAAAATATTTTTGCATATTTTACACTGCACGTTGTTCTTTACATGTTTAATAACGTGTTTCTCGAAAAAGTAGGCTGTAATAAACTGCTTGCTGCAAATTGGACATGTGTACCTATATTTTGTCTGTTTGGTTTCTTTATTTTTGAAAGTGAGAAATTCTCCCAAATTACCCGAATTAACATTTAAAAATCCGTTGACCAAATTGTTCATTTTGCTTCTGTCAGATATTTGTTCAGCACCTTTCATGTTTGGTAAATAATCTTTTTTATCCTTCGCAACACTTTCGTCACTACTTCCTTCACTCTCAGATTTCACTCTAAATTCGTCTTCTAGAACTTCAACTTTGAGCTTTCTTTCGTCTACTTCTTCATGCCCGTCAAGAAGCAAATTTTCATCAAATTCTTCTTCAATAGGCATTATACTATTTAGTGACACTTCAATACATATTTTGCTCTCTGGTTTAATACTATCAACACCCTCTATCATTTTAGTGATGCATGTATCTAGCCGATTTCTTATATAGTGTGTTTTGTTTATAAAAATATAGGAGGTAATAGCATAATCTAAGCACTTTTCGCATATTTTTGTCCCTGTATAGTTGAGTGGGATATTCATCTGCAACACAAAAAAAGGAATAGGTTAAAATAAAAGAAGCTGATGTTAAATATAATACATAAACATATGGACAGATGTTTTGTAAACTTCAATTGCTGCTCGGGTAAGTAAGTGCAGGATTTTTTAATTTATAGCATGAGTCTTATCTGAAAAACTAAACTGTGTGCCTTAGAAGTAGTTGATAAGCTTTTTAACAATAAACGTTTCTACAGAGTGTACTTTCTTGTATAATACTAAAATCTAATAGTTTTCTCAACATTTTCTTTATTGAATTAAGTACTTATACATTACATTTTAATAGCTATGTAAGCTAAAATAAAATCACACCTTAATCTCGCAAATTTTACTGCTGACAACACTATTATTTACGAGAGAGTTATACAAATATGAGGAAATGTGTTTAATATTAATATTGTTATAAATCTTTATATTTTTAATCTAATTTTAGCTTTTAATATTATATCACTCACGCACGGCTCACTCATGATAACACATAAAATAGCGTTAAGCCTGTATCCACGAAGGATAGACAGAACTCACTCATTCTCATTATTATTATGGCCTAACACTTTTTAAGGATTTACGAGCATTTTACATTGAAAACGCTTATTTTTATTATAGTTTAGTGCCGTCCTTCACTAACGCCAAATGCTAGACAGAGATAAAACTAGTTTTCAGAACAGTCAAACTAATTTAACATTAAGTTTGTGCTGCTAGAACTGGCACTTATATTAAGTATTAGAGATAGCACATTTATAACTCTTTTTAAACTAGTTTTAAATTGTATGTGATTATTAGACACATTTACGGCTACGATTTATTTGTCGACCGCACTTATATTCTAAAATGCTTGGAGATTATTACTTATATTATATCTATCTGCTATGCCATGATTATATTTCTGGAATATATTATTAGATATCTTGTTATGTAGATTATATGTTTTGCAAAGTTGGTTATAGTTAATACTTTATGTTCTAAGGTCTAAAATCTCTTAGCGATTCGCCAAATGCACAATTAAGATTTAATTCAAGACAATTTATTTCATCTTTTCAACCATACCTCGTTAAAACACACAACTTTAGACTAAAAATATTAGTGTTTTGGATATCTATTATTATTGACGAATAATTATATTGTTTGAGTAACAATTGATTTCAAGTAATTTACATTTTCCTCATGAACCTCTTGAATTTTCTTTGATGCCTTCCTTTATTTTCAGGTGTAGCTCCCATATTGAACTGAAATGGAGCATTCTGAAATGCTGGTAACATCATTTGAGGCCTAAATTGAAAAGGGCTAGATGAAAATGCGAAGGAATAAGGATTCGGATATGAATGCATCAGCGCAGTGGAAAAACTTGGAGATGGCGTATTTTCTTCTGCTATTTCCATTGTTTCTTCTTTTTGATTTGGTTTATTAATGTCCTGTGTATTATTGTTAGGTTTAGCTGTAAAGAATACGACTTTAGGAGCAGTAGTAACTGTTTCAGTTGTAGTAATACTGTTGGAGTTAATTTCAGTGTTGGCTTGTAGTGGTTTCAAATCTATGTCGACTTTCTTTTCAGTATCGTTGGTATCAAATTTTTCTTCAACTTTTGGTGTCGCGGTCTTTAGGAAGTCTAAGAAACTGGTTTTGAAACTAAAGTTTAGTTTTAATGTGTCTTCAGGTATGTTCGTAGAATCGCAACAGAGGCATGCTTCCCTGTTTACATTGTTAGTTAGGCAAATATTGCATTGCCATTTAGTTCTTTTAGCTGGTACAGTAGTTGTATTATCAGCTTTACGTTTATTTGCTCTGTTCTCACATAAAGGTTCAGGCAACTCAGTCTCTGCATCCACTTTTTGTTTGTTAACTCTGCCCTTTTCTACAGAGTCATTCAATTCGAATGTAGTCTCTTTGCTTTCCGTTATTGATATAAAAGAAATTTTATCTTGCATTTCATTACTGCTTGTTGGAAATACAGACTCAATCTCTTTAGTTGAATGGCAATAATCACATTTATCGGTATTTTGAAATAACCAGCAATATTGACATCGTTTTGTTGTTCCTTCCATTTCAATGGTTGCTTGTACATCTTTCACTGCTGCAATATTTTCAGTATTTGTATCTCGGTTGGTTGATTCTTCAATATCCATACAGGATTTACACACAGCTTTCTTAAATACCCAACAGTATGTGCACAGATTATCAATTTGGTTTTTCTGCTCTATTTCATTGTTAATACCTTCTATGTTTTTGTTTTTTATGTCAACCAAGTCAGGTTTGGAAAACACAAAATGTATGGTTGTGTTATTTTCTTCAATGGGATCATCATTACCAGATTTATCGTAAATATTTTGGATATTATCATAAGTTTCGTCATCAAATAACTCAAAAGTATTATTATTCGGAATGTTTTGATCAAATTCTCTAGTCACTTCTATAAACAAACCGTCATTACTTTCAAGATCATCATCGTGTTTGTCTGTAATTGACATATCCACAGTTTCGTTATTTCTCTCATCAGATATATCTTCGTCAAATTGCGTAGTTTCTTCAAATATTTGTTCGTTTAGGAAGTAAGTGGATTTAGGATGTCTGTCTTCATTCAAGTTTTGAACATCCCCAGAGATGTAGGTGTAACTTTCATTGTACTCTTTGTTTTCCAATGGTACTGTTACAGGCGGAGATAATGACAATCTACTATCTGTGAAATCATCAACGTCTGTAGTATTTTTGTTGATTTTCTTTGTAATAGTCATAATTCTTGGTTTTTGGGCTACAGGCAACTCTTGATACTTGTAATTTGGCTAGAAAATCACAGTTGTCTTACAAGGGTGAAATTTTAGACAACAAGTAACAACAGATTTGAGAATAGCAAATGCATTATACAAATAATGTACAAAACATAAGCAAATACCCAAATTTCAAGTGTATTATTTTTTTTGATTGCAGAACCACTACAAACACAAAAATCTATAAAGGAGGAGAAAAATAAAATTAGAAACATTCGCAAAGCTGATTCAAATACAAATCAAATAAACCCACCTCTGGAACTGTAGCACCCAAAATATTATACAAGCTTCTGTCTCCGGTCAATTCTGGATATCCTCCATGAAGACAAACCATCTTGTCCATCTGCACCATAGGACCTTTGTTATCGAAGCATATTGCACACAACTTATCCATTTCTCTGTCAACCAAATGCTCTAAGACCATTTTGAATTTATGCTTCTCAATATGTTGTAGATGAACATTGTAACTATCCGTGGCATGTCCGCATTGGTTGCAAATAAACCCTGTTTGACTTTCTTCCAAATTGGGGTTTGTTTCTTTAGCATGGTGCCGCAGATGTCTATTTATTTGGTAACGTTTGGCAAATGATTTGCCACAAATTCTGCAATGGTACCACATAGTTTTTGGATGTATCTTCTCATGGTTCACTAGTGATTCCAAGTTGGGCAGGACTTGCCAGCATCGTTTGCATTCAAGTTCACTCATTTGTGGTTCGTTTGTGACTGATACGGCACTGGAATTAATCAAATTAATTATAGGCTCTGCGTAATCTATGACATTTCTATGTTCAGTATACAACACATTGTGGTTAGGGTGTGTTTTTTGTCTGCCACGTTTTTTCTGTCGTTCTAAAGGGTCTAACTTGTTTAGTTTATCGTACATATCTTCAAAGCAGTTTCTGAGTGCTCTTTCGGCCTGATCACATTGCTGGGCAAAAATATATGCTCGTAAAGCTTCATTGAGGCATTTCTCGCATATCTTGTTTGGGAAATTCGGGTCATCTGTCACCTGAAACGAGAATAATTTTCTTTATGTAAGTATCCGTCTTCACTCTGTCAAAAATGAGAGATCACAAATTGCAGAGACGAAAACAGAAAGGAGACTCAAATGGCGATAGACAGGATACATGATGAGGTCTGAAATAACAGAGATAGCAAAAGACGAAGAGATTGACGAAAAATATTTATACCGCAAAACATAAACATTTAAAGAAAGATGTTATACAATCCGCCTGTGGCATACATACTGAATAGTCAGGTTATAAGTTCTAAGAAGTAATATGCACATAGGTAGTTCATTTAAATATGTCTGTTTATAACAATAACAGATTACTCACTTTGAATGGATGGACACTAGCCACTACATCTCTTATAGTCACTTTATATATGGCTCCATTCCCTCCAATTTGCATAAGCTGATCCAATTCAGACAGCGGATATGTGATATTCAAGCAATAGCGGCATACTTTTTTCTTCAAAGTACCACTTAATAATAATTCAACGGCTTTCTTCGTAGTCAGTACATCTCTTTTTATTACTACAACAGTTTTCAATTTGCGTGTTTCGGGTCGTGCAGATGCTTTTTGATTCAACTTACGCACATTTGAGTAAGTTTTCACGGGTTTTTTAGGTTCAAGATTTTCCATAATTTAAGGTTATGATTTAAAGAAGTTTGGTTTTAGTCGAATTTAAAATTGACAACGAATGTGGCAATAGTTATGAATGATTTAAAGGGATCAAATAAAGATATTTTTGTATATAACACGTAATAAATAGATAAACAATACGACAGCCTACAGTGTCAAAAGTCAAAACCCGAAAATGGCCGGCCTAAAAATGCAGATGCAAGGGTGGGAGAGAGAGTAGATCTTTGGAGTAGATAATAAAGTTGGCATGTGGTATGGAAAGTCGGAACGTCACATTACAAAATAAAAACCGAAAATAAAATAGGTATATAGATAGGTACAAGCCTTCATTAACAAGTACCAAGTATTATACTTGGTCTTTGGTCATTAATAATGTAGATTGCTTTGGTACCTAGCAACTTTTTTATCTAGGTAAAGTTGAGGTAAAAGGTAAAGTCAGTGACAACAAAATAATTAGTATTCGTTTTACGTAAAACAGAACGTTTCGGGTTGTTTATTTCAGCAACAAAATTTTACTAGGTACTCAGTCTTCCCTCCGGTTGGTTGAGGAGAGGCCTGTGCCCAGCAGTGGGACGTATATAGGCTGTTTATGTATGTATGTTGGTATGTACTCAGTCTTCTGTATGAAAGTGACTATTAATAAAATGTTACTTAAAAAATGGAGTTCGAAAGCTGTAAAGTTGAACTTCAGAAAAATAACAAATTGAATGTGAAAATAGCTTCATACCTATTGAAAACATGTAATAAACCCTTATTTGTGTTGGAAGTATAATGGTTACGGTTTTTAGTAATTTAGAATTATTATAAAGATCTTTCAGAAATAGAAAGAAGAACAGACAGTAAAATAGAACTTTAGTGAAACGACCGTACCCCTGAAATGTCAAATTAAATGTCAGAATTGCGACTTGTTTTGCCAACTGGACAAAGTCTGTCATTGTTGCAAAATAATGCAATTTTCTTATTGTTTACATTCTTTCCCTCAAAACATTTCTTTTGAAAATCCTTACTAGTGATATGTGGCGTTAAGTTCTACCATTCACAATGTCGTGGCTAAATCTGAACCAGAGTTTGAACAGTTTGAAAGGACAGATCACCAATTTCGCATCTGAAGTGTTGTCTGAGGGTGTTGCGCAGGATTTTGGCGACAGTTCTTCGAGGACAGACTTGTCTGCAAAGGAGTTAGAGGAAAAATGTCACAATCAAGAGCTCGAGGTGAGTCTACACTTTATTTAGGCTCAATATGTTCAATAGGAATTTGACAGGTAATTTGAGGTTATGTTGTGATATGTATATGTTGTTCTCGTGTAATTTGGTTGATATCCTGTGTTTACGTCATTTTTGTCCCGCTCCAGACCGTCTAGACAGATGATCAGCCTCGTCTGCCATTATTAGCCTTTAATCGATAGAGCTACGCGAATGGTATAGCCATTTTCGAGATATCACGCAATTCTGGTGTTGATTGTAAAAATTATCGCGATCTGCGTTATTACGGCGGGCAATTGGCAATTTGTTACGGTTAATATCAAGTGTACCTTGTTGGTGTACCACATATTTGCGTTGTGTCGATTTAATTTGACATGACACACATATTACTGTATTTGGTAAGAGTTATGTAAAATAATTAACGCAACAATTCGCAATGCGATGAATGTTCGCAGATAACATCTTTATTGCAAGTAAACATGCTTATTGCTTATAGAGTATCTGTAACACTAGCCATAAAAAAAGATGAGAATATCGAAGCAAATATTGTATTACACTTGATATTTAAAATATTACTATTATAAGGTGCCCAAGTACTTTGTCTGGTACCTAAATTAGTAGAAAAACTGTGAGCTAACTTTAAAAGTAAGTTAAAACTATGACACTAAGGAAAACAAGGACAGTAATAAGAAGTAGTGTAATATAATATAATGTATTTATGTTTTTTTTAGCTATACCAAAGCTATACCCATAAATATGTCGAAAACAAGTTAGTTTAGTTTTTATTAAATGTACAATTTATTGAGCGATGTATTTATGTAAAAAGACATCTGAAGAGATTCAGAAATCAGAATCATTTATTCAATGTAATTATCATGGTTAAACTTGTTGAAGGTCAACATAACATTTTTGAATTTACGTCATTTCGCAAGGTGTTATGGCTGAGAAGAAATGACAAGAAACTGCTACAGCAACACATCTTTTAAAAACTAATGGTACACATTACAAGTTATTTAATAACTAGAGGAACATATTCAATACCAGACATTTTTATCATTTTTTTTTACATAAAGTAAGCTTCACATGAGCTTTAAATTTATACACTTGGGGTAACCTGTAGCAATCTACAATAATCTACATGCAGGCATCCCAACAATGGGCAGGCATGCCTTTAACACCATTACTGCTTAGCAAAAATGAAAGACCAATCGCAAGTTAGAGAGAAAAAAAAATTAAAAATATCCAACAGGATTTAATAGTATCAACTTGGATTACAAGTAGATTATTATTAATTACATTTTATGTACAATAATAATGATCACAGAGTATTCTAAACCGGCCAGAATGCATGAAGACATTTTTTTATTCTTATTTTTAAAGAGGCTTTGAACACCCTGAGTGATCATGCCAGGCTCATAGGTGCTTTCGTATAGCTATCCCTTAGGCAAAGGATTGGTCATGAAGACTTAGATGAGAAAATTATGTGTCAAGATCATAATAAGTGAAATTCCATGGTGTCTGCCTACCCCAAAAGCAAATAGGCGTGATCTTATGTACGATAATATTTATAATATAATAATATGATAGATTTTCAATATCTCAGTCAATATATACATTGTTGCAGCCATAAAGCTTAATATACACTTAATATCCAAGCCCCATAGTCTTCCTCACAGAGATGGCCAATCAGCTCGCGACAACATATACTACAGGACCCCAATACCGACCCCGCGTGGTCGAAGATGTACCCTAATGAGCGCTTATCGCTATCAGCCCACTAGGGTCAATTAATTCTTGCAAAAATAATCCTCTCTTGAGGAGCTCGGTGGCGCAGCGGTAAACGCGCTCGGTCTGCGATTGTTGAAGTTAAGCAACTTTCGCAAAGGCCGGTCATAGGATGGGTGACCACAAAAAAAATGTTTTCATCTCGAGCTCCTCCGTGCTTCGGAAGGCACGTTAAGCCGTTGGTCCCGGCTGCATTAGCAGTCGTTAATAACCACCAATCCGCATTGGGCCCGCGTGGTGGTTTAAGGCCCGATCTCCCTATCCATCCATAGGGAAGGCCCGTGCCCCAGCAGTGGGGACGTTAATGGGCTGATAGTGAATATGATAGATTTACAGTGATTTGAGAACATGACTCATTTATTGATTAGATTTGAGTGACTGATGATAAGGAGTTTGAACAATGTGACATAAATTTCTCGCTAAAAATATTTTTGACATGTCTTGTTTTTGTGTGCCGATGCGATTTTCATTATGCATTTAGAATAACGACATAGCAAGACTAGATTGTTTCAGCGTAGGTGAAAATAGCTTAAAATAGCATTTTTTTTTCAAAGTAACCCAAATGGCGATCAGTCGCTATTTACATTATTTAGTCGCCCCAACACCCTTCCAAGTAGCCTAAAAGGTGAATCAGAATCATTTATTCAACATAATTATCATAGATAAACTTGTTGAAGATCTTGAAGACTTGTTGAAAAAGATATGGAAAAAAACTGAAACAGCAACACATCTTTTAAATCAATGTAGGTACCTATACATAACAAGAGGAACACATTTAATACTAGGTAGGCATTTTTATCAGTTAGGTAATCATTACCCTTATAATAAGCTTTTTTCATAAGGTAAGCTTCACATGAGCTTTTATTTTCTTTTCTGGCAAATTCAAAATATTATCTGATATTCTATTGTAAAAATGTATAATAAATGACCCCAAAAAGGTTGAATTTAATTTAAATCTCAAATTTTGAAAAAATCGCCTAACCTGGCAGCACTGATGCAATACATAAAGTAACACTACATGATCTACAGCTGTTACCTGAAGTTGTTGATGGCAACACTGGTAGGACACTGTTGTCCTAACGTGAAATCAATGTGCATGTACAAGGATAATAAGTACTGGATATGTTAAATACAAAGATATAGTTTATCATTTCGGAAATTATATTTGTGTCCACACTTGAGTTGGCATCCAAATATGGATTAATGAATGTAATAAAGTGATAAATAATAACGGTGATAGGCTGCCAGATTTATCGTTTAATTAGTCTATTTTTTTTTAAGAATGTGTATGTGGTGTGTCTTGCGATAAATGTACCTCAAATAATTGTTGATTCATATTTGGATCACATTATGTATAGAATTCCCGTGACCTTCACCAGATCGTCGGTCCACCTTGTAGCGGGCCTACCGACTGAGCGTCGTCCGACACGTGGTCGCCATTCTAGAACCTTTCCGCCCCAGCGGCCATCGGTTCTCCTCGCTATGTGTCCTGCCCACTGCCACTTCATCTTTGCAATTCTCCGAGCTATGTCGGTGACTTTAGTTCTCCTGCGGATCTCCTCATTTCTGATTCGACCGAGCAGGGAAATACCGAGCATAGCTCTCTCCATTGCCCGCTGAGCGACACCGAGCCTCCTCACGAGACCCATAGTAAGCGGCCACGTTTCACTGCCGTAAGTCATCACTGGCAACCCGCACGACGATCTGGTGAAGGTCGCGGGAAGCCGCTGGGGCGGCCAGCGCAGGACCGATCGTCGTGGAGATCCTTGGGGGAGGCCTATGGGCAGCAGTGGGCGTCGTACGGCTGAAGAATTATGTTGCCTATATTGATTCTCTTTATTTTGATCAGAATAATAATGTGTAGAAGATGTAATTGTGCAAACAAAGATTAAGCGAAGAAAAATATGTACAGCACCATCTATATTGATTTTAAGGAACGTAGCCTGGAAAGTCCTTCATTGGTGATTGATAAAAAAAATATTTATTTCACAAATTTTAGTTACATCGTGGCCGAGACCTTCCATTAAGTTCTTTTTTTTTGTGTTTTTATCTTGCGATCAGTCTCATTGACTATAAACAGATGAGTTGGGTTTATATGGCATGGAGGACGCTACTCCCAGCGAAGTCGGTCCTTTCTTTAAAGTAGTCATTCGGTCTGACTGTCCTTATCGAAAATGTCTCGTTTCTTTTTTAGACGACGTATGGTTTCTGGAATAGTTAGTTGCCCCGCAAGCTGATTTGGGTGCATTTCTAATCTTTTTTTGTACTGGGTTCCACGATTGCATATTTCTTCTCTGACCATTGGTACATTTAGAATTTCGTGCACTTCTATTGTTTTGATGAACCATGGTGCGTTGTATAAATGTTTTAATATGTAGTTTTGCACCCTTTGTATTACCATTACAGTAGAAGCGCTGGCAGAGCCCCACAGTTCTATGCCGTATGTCCAAATCGGTTTTAGAATTGCTGTGTAAACTAGTAACTTGTTGTCAGTAAAAGTCCCATTAAGTAATCCTAGGATACTTTGGCGGGAATGTCTCGCAATTCCCAAGGGGTAGGTACAGTTTGTAAGTTAAGATAAGTAATAACAAATATGACTTCTATAAAGAAAACACATAATTAAGTAGGTGTAATCTAAAGATTTTCAGAGTAAAATAAAACTAATTTGATAACTTTGTGAAAATAGTTCAGACGTTTCAAACTAGATGGCGTTACTTGGACTGAAAAGTCTAATTTTGGCCACTCCCACTCTGATACAAGTCATTGTTTCATTATTTACAACTATCAAGTAGTGCGTTCAGTACATCAGAAACGGAGGTCCGGGGTTCGAATCCCGACGGAAACATAGCATAAAAAATACTTTATGATTGTGAGCCCTAGTTAGGACATTGCAGTTTGATTACCTTTCCAAAAGTACAATGATCCGCGCTTCCGTGTGTGTGTGAAACAGTCGATTCCGGTTACTATGTAGGTTTTTTAAAGAACTTCTAGAGCCCTGTGCCGAGGTTTTTCTTGCAGCTTCTTTTCCCCGGCTATACAGGTTGTGAGAAGCTGCAGTAGTTTTAGGCGGATGAGACGTTCGTTATGTAAAAATTGACGATTCAAAGTGTAACTATGTTACCTACTGAATAAAGATATTTTTGAATTTGAATTTGGTACTTAATATGTATGTAGTCGTTTAATGAGCCGTGTCAGGGGCCTTTGGCGACTCAATAGTAACACTGACACCAGGGTTGATGGGGTTGGTAATCCACATCACAACCCACACGATAGAAGAAGAAGAAGACCAACTGAGTGCAAATATTTTTGAGTTTTAATGAAAATATTAGTTGCCTATACAAGCGTGCTTGCCCCAATGGCCGTTAGTATAGGGTAGATTATGTTATCTGTTTACTCTGGCTATCTCGAGATAAGAACAGCTTTCGGGAACCTGCCTGTTAGGTGTGTTGCAACGGCTCTGTTCCAAAACTACTCTGTAACAACAAAACATAAGTTCACGACTATATCCCAATTGGGGTGGTCAGAGGTACATTCATTGCAAGATGAACTCGTACGTACAGTCATGTCATGAGCAATATCATGTACCCACTTTAGAACCCTGTCGCACTATCATATTTTGACATTTAATGAGACGTTCGGTTTAAGGGATTCTCTTAAAATGCATAAATGGTTTTGTCATAATTTTAATTATCATAATCCTTTTCGCATAACGTTTTTAAGCATAATAGTACTTTCCCATAATAACATCTAGGAATACTGGTTTGTTAGGTATAACTTATTTTTGGACTAATATATGTTGGTATAAATTTGATTCGCATATAAATAGGTATCCATAATTCTTTTTTAGAATAATAGTGTTTTGTCATAATTTTTACAAGGTATAACAGTAGTAGGTTAGGGTGCGGCGGGGGTGGCCCTTGGGCCACCCCTACGCCGCCAGCATGTTTATCTTACACACGAAAAGTATACTGAATGATCACCAACAGCATGAAATAGAGTCAAAAAATATAAAAAGTCACAATCATGAACCAAATGCAGCCAAGGAAAAAGTAAGTTTTGGAAATGTTCAAAGTTGTGCCAAAACTTTTCTTATTCGGAGTATAGTTTTTATGCTTATAATACTTATGCTTATATGTCATTATTGTCATTAATTATTATGCTTATGGTAGTTATGAGTTTCAAAATTATGCTTAAAAAGTTATGACAAATTAATACTATGCGTAACTAATAATAGGACAAGTAACATTATGCCATGGTAAATTATTACATAAAAAAATATGCGTAAAAATAGAGAACCCGCTGCTCCACTGCGGGTTGGTGGAAGTGTTTTTACGGCTAATAGCCGGGACCAACGGCTTAACGTGCCCTCCGAAGCACGGAATCATCTTACTTTTTCGGACAATCAGGTGATTCAAGTCTGAAAAGTCCTTACCAAAAAAGGACAATCTCACAAAGTGATTTCGACAATGTCCCCATCGGGAATCGAACCCGGACCTCCAGATCGTGAGCCTAACGCTCTAACCACTAGACCACGGAGGCTGTTACTGACACATATCCATAACAAAAGCCAACATACATACATACATAAACTCACGGCTATTTCCCACCGGGGTAAGCAGAGACTATGGAATTCCATTTGCTTCGATCCTGACACACTTCTCTTGCTTCCCGGCCGGTTAAGAGTGGATCGTACTGAACCTTCTCTAAGGACATCTCCAATCCGGTCAATGTACGTCCTTTTAGGCCAAACAAAACAAAATCTAAACACCTCTTTATTTGATTTAATTCTCAGGCTAAAGACCCGATATCGAAACTGTTGAAAAAAATAACTATATTTATCACCATTCAATATATTATCTGCGAGTCAAATTCTATCCTAGATCTTATGGTAATCATATTACGTGTTATATTAGCATATTTTTATATTGGGTATATTTTTTTTTGACTTCTAGGCCTACTTGAAACACGGGGTGTCTCTAAAAGTGTTTGCGGAGTTTTCATAAGAAAAAAAAATATTTTAAAATATTTAAAAAATATTTATTATTATTATAATAAGAAGAAAAACAAAATAAAGGGTAAATAAAAAACATATTTCACAACATAGCACATTGATGCTCAAATAATAAAAGAAGTAATTTCTCTAATAAAAAAATAAAAATCTAAATTCAGACAGATCTAAAACTGTCAAAAAAATTTTTTTTCGTTTAACCTATTTATGAATTTTAGTCAAGTTTTTTTTTTCATTTTTCAAGTTTTTATGACGTCACAGTGTGAATTTTTTATATAAATTCCATAATAATTTCGTATGTTGACGTTTAGTAAAGCAACTGATTTGACTAGTTGGAAACTAGCCTATTCTTATTTATTTTCGAATTCATCTAAGTATGGATCATTAATGATACGTCGCTACTGAAAAAAAAAACGTCGAGAGGAAACCCCTTTTTGTTTTTTTGACGTGTCTTATTGTAGATTTGCCGCAGATGGCATTAACTACTTGGCCTGACAAATGGGGAGCACTGAAGGGTCTCACCCGGTATCGAGTGCAACCCACAAACCTGCGAAATGTATTGAATTCACGTTTGGATCGTAGATCGTAGTAAAACCGCGTCTGCATCGATGTTGCATCGGGACTGATTTGATAAAATACTGGTGTAGCATACTGAAACAGTAATCTTCGTCATACAGGATAACTGAGTAAGTGCCTTTTTGAAAGATTTTTAAAAAACAGCGATTTTTTTATTAACAAAGCCTCGCAACAGACATTTGTCGTGGTTTACTCTTTTTGTTGTAATTTCCATCAAGAAAACCTCGACTTCTTTCAATTAATTGACACCACAACTGTGATTTTTTAATAAAAAATAATAATATGTTTTTATTAAAGTTAGAACCCAATAATTACAATGTTAATAATGATATTATTAGAAATTTAAATGTATAACATAATATAATACAAATTACAAATTACTTAAAGGTACAATAGTACCTACCGTCTATAGCACAAAAAAATAGAACAACACAAAATAAATGTGGTGCGATAATTTTTTTTTATTATCATCGGGCGTTTAAAAAGGCGCTTAAACGTGGTTTTCACTAAGTACGAGGGGAGGTCAAAAAGTTCGCGGAATGAGGGGGAAGGGGGTCGAAATTAAACACGAAACTATTTTTCCTTTTCAATATATTCTCCCTTAACCTTAACACATTTTCCGGATCTATCAAATAATTTGTTTATTCCATCATAAAAAAAAGATTTTTCTTTGCTGTCAAAATAGGCCGAAATTGCAGACTTGACTTCTTCATCATCGCCAAATTTTCGTCCACGCAGTTCCTTTTTCATTTTTGGGAACAAATAATAATCGCTGGGGGTCAAGTCTGGACTGTAAGGCGGGTGGTTTAATTTTTCGAACCCGCATCGGTGAATGGCAGCCGTCGCAACATGGCACGTGTGGACGGGTGCGTTGTCGTGCAAAAGGAGCACACCTCTTGACAGCTTTCCTCTTCTTTTTTCCTTGATAGCCTCTTTCAATCTATCCAGTAAAGAAGCGTAGTAATGTCCCGTTATAGTCACACCACGATCTTTATAATCAATCAGCAAAATACCTTCTGTATCCCAAAAAATAGTGGCCATGATCTTTCCGGCCGATTGTGACACCTTAAACTTCTTTGGAGGAGGTGTGCCTTTTTTATGCCACTGCATCGACTCTTGCTTCGACTCAGGTTCATAGTGGTGAACTCAGGTTTCATCTCCAGTAACAATCCGGGCCATAACTTCTTCCTTATTCTCTCCACAGAGCTCTAAAAACTGGCGAGAACACTCGACACGCTCGCTTTTTTGAAGTGGCGTGAGCATTCTTGGAACCCATCTTGCGCTGACCTTAGTCATCCCAAGATGTTGATGTAGGATATTTAAAATACTTGTTTCGGATACACCGACCATTGCTGCAAGCTGCTTCTTCTTCAAGCGGGTATCTTCTAATACAAGTTTCTCTACTTTTTCGATGATTTCCGGTGTGGTGGCCTCAATGGGCCGTCCGGAGCGGGGGTCATCTTCAATCGACTCTCTTCCTTGCTTGAAAAGACTATGCCACTTGTAAACCATGGTTTTACCAGGGGCAGAGTCCGCGTAAACTGCTAACAGCTCTTGAAAAATCGTCTGAGCGGATTTTCCTTGCTTGGTGAGGAACTTAATGACGGCGCGGTGTTCAATTTTCTCCATATTCGCTGAGTTCTTCCCGATTCACTTGTTTGCTGGTCGATAGTTCAAACGTTAATGACCCGATTTGCTTCAAACTTGGTACATATACTGTTAATGAGGTGTGCAACTAGCGGCTACCTGTACGAGCAAACCAACCCCCTCCAACCCCTCCATTCCGCGAACTTTTTGACCTCCCCTCGTATAAGGCGATAATATAAAGGGTCTTAAGAACACCATGTATTCGATAAACGTGTGATCAGAATTGAATGGTCCCAAAAAATACAAAAAAAGGGACAGTGCAGTAGTCAACGTTTTTATTTGTAGAACAATGGATGAATTAATTATAGTCATTTATAATCAATAGGAAGTAAAAAAAGGTAAACGATCTGTGGATGTCATTTTCATTCGCAAACTTTTTGACGTAAGTACTTAAATTGGCTGCACGGCTTTGCCTTTGCCTTTCGCCAAGGAGATGAACAAGTTAAAAAGAAAGTACCTACTTAAATCTAAATAACTACTGTCATTTATTAATCAATTAAAAACATAACACAAAAACAAAACATAGAACACGTTCAGCTGCTTGTCTTCCCGGGCATGTCGTAAAATCTGACAGAGGGATTGTGTCCTTTCTAACATGATGAATGAGCCCTTATCACCATAAGGTTCATCATATCCAGCTTACGACATCGTATCAACAGACTACTTATGACTCTGCCTGCCTCATTAGGGATGTAGTCTGAGTTTGTGTATGTAATTAAAAAATAACATTTCCAAATTTGAAACTTTTAGTTGAAAAATCTTAAAATCTAGTGGTGGTTCATTAAAATATTTTGGAAACTAAATTGAAAGCATTCTTAAAAGAAAGTTTAATTAACTTATTTAAGCTGTGCATAGCCTATAATTTCTTTGTTTAAAAACTAAGTTAAATACCACTGGCTGAAAAACGACATGTCATCGGGTGTCTGTGAAAAAAAAAGTACGGACCAATCGGGCGCGAGTATTTTAAATTTCAAATTTGGAACGATTTAAATGCGCGTTGGCAATAGGTCAGCTTGGCATATTCGCATTGTAAGTTGATGTTTTTATGTAAAATACGTTGTATTGTGTTGGATTTGTGACGCTTTTCCTGCCGTACAGTAGTGACTTAGGTAGAAAGTATTGCTTAAGAGTAAGTGCATCCGTACATACTTAGTAGGTAAAATATAGTAACTGCCAGGCCGAAAATTTAAAAAGAGAATTGAATAACCGCGATGTGGTTGCCCAGTTGGATGAGAAGAATAAGAAGAACACTCACTACCGTACCCAAATAATAGTTTTGATTCTTCTTCTATCGTGTCAGGGTTACTATTTAGCCGCCAAAGGCCCCTGACATGGCTCATGTAACGACTACTTACTTACATCAGTAATTAGTAACCGGGACCAACGGCTTAACGTGCCTTCCGAAGCACGGGTCATCTTTCTTTCGGACAATCTTGTGATCAGCCAGTAATGTCCTAACCAAACTAGGGACCACGAAA
The DNA here is from genome assembly GCF_024362695.1 of Pectinophora gossypiella. Taxonomy (NCBI): domain Eukaryota; kingdom Metazoa; phylum Arthropoda; class Insecta; order Lepidoptera; family Gelechiidae; genus Pectinophora; species Pectinophora gossypiella. The sequence goes on along the minus strand of NC_065428.1, from coordinate 1,185,651 downwards.
GTGTTTTTTGTGATATGTCCCCACCGGGAATCGAACCCGGGACCTCCGGAGCGTGAGCCCAACGCTCAACCACTGGACCACGGAGGTCGTTATAGTTTTGATTAGTAAAAGGTGATTATTTATTTTCAGATTGCAGCACTGAAAAAGCTAAATGACGAACTTCAGGCTTCACTACAATCAGAGGTAATTTTTTTTTTGTTTTGGTTTTCCCCGAAGGATAAGGCAAAGGGAACTATGCCCATACAGCCATGTCTGACGTATTTTTTTTCTTGATGATTAATGAAATGATGAAAGGTGATGATGATGAAACCTAAGCCCCCACCCTCGGAGTAGACTCCTACTCCGAACCCCAAACGAATTAACTCAAAAGTTCGCATAAACTTTTGAGTTATGAAGCGGCTTCCCGGCACGAAGCGAAAATAGGCAGATACACTTTGTTTATTGAATACTCCAATATAATAACACTCGCGAATGTCTTCCGACTAACTTAATGCGATCATTAACCACAAAACACCACTTCGTATTAATTATTTAGATTACTCAATGAAGAAAGCAACTGTCCCGTTCCCGTTTCTCGCCGAAAAGCCCAATCAGAGGTAAGTCAATCAAGTCAAATCATCGTGGACCTCATACATCTGTTTTAGATGATTAATGGCTATCATAGTCGCAGAGTCATGCACTCATAACTCACGCCTATTTCCCCGGGGTAAGCAGAGACTATGGAATTCCATTTGCTTCGAACCTGACATATTTCTCTTGCTTCCTTCACATTCATCAATCGTTTCATACACACACGCCGGTTCAGAGTAGATCTTACTGTACCTTTTCTAAGGACATATCCAATTTGGTCAATGTACGTCCTCCTAGGTCTTCCTCTGCCAGCCCTACCAGGCAGTCGTAGGGTCATGCACTTTTTGTCATGGCTGTGCAAGCAATATAGTCAAATATAGTCAAAAAATATAGTCAAATTCTACCGCACACTCTGCAAGAGAAGTCTTCGACAGTTGGTATGTTGTCTTGGTGTCGTTTCATTCTCCTCGTCAGAGACTGGAAGCAGGTGTTGTCGTGAGCTTGACGCCCATTGAGGACATGTAGGTTATTCAACGCAATGATATACTGTAAAAAATGCATGATTTTTTTCGTTAGTCACATATAGTTCGCATACCAAATTTTAGCTTATACATTGTTTTAAGTTTACACGGTTATTATCATCATCATCACCCGTACGACGCCCACTGCTGGGCATAGGCCTCCCCCAAGGATCTCCACGACGATCGGTCCTGCGCTGCCCGCATCCAGCGGCTTCCCGCGACCTTCACCAGATCGCGTCGTCCGACCCGTGGTCGCCATTCTAGAACCTTTCCGCCCCAGCGGCCTTCGGTTATTATCATAATTAAAACAAATCAAACACATAAACAAGCGGCAAAGAAAGAGGATAGATATGTCTGCCCGTAGAAAATTATGGATCTACCTAACCCACTCCAATCTCATCAGTCATCCCGTGATCGTGGCACTTGCAACAGTGTCGAAATATTGGGAGTCTCATATCCCTGCTTTAAACGCGGTAAGAACCCGTTATTGTCTTTTAAATTTTAGCTTTATACCTTGCGGAATGCTTCATCCATAATTCCAACCCCCATTTTAGGGAAGTGGGGAGTTAGAAAGAGACACAAAGTAGTCTATCTCACTCTCTATCTCTTCAACTATCTCCACTTAAAAATCACGTCAATTCGTCGCTCCGTTTTGCCGTGAAAGATGGATAAACAGACAGACACACACATACATTTTCCCATTTATAATATTATTATTATTGTATGTCTTTTTCATATCTCGGGCCTATGGAGGCCCGGACTTTTGGAAGGCGTGCGTGGGGCCGAAGCCAACACGTAGAGGCCCCTTAAGACAGTTTAATCTAAATGTGGTGTGACACCAACCGGCGATTATCCCTGTATGCACTATGGGAGTGCACTCAAAGACAATCCCCGGGTCGTGTAGGACTATTGCAGATTATGGGAACAAAGGGAACTGGGCTATTGGGTTGGGGGTTAGTGGACCGGATACTGCTATAGGGGACTATGGCGCCTGCTCGACCAATGTTGGTAACATGGATACAATGAGCAGGCGGTGACTCGCCACTCACTGGATGGGCCACATATCTAGCCGACGCGACTGGACGGCAAGGCAGCAACATGGTTGTGAGCAGCTCAGGGTGTCGAGAGGTGTACACCGCTTTCTGCGAGGCGGTTTACCCGCCTCACCAACTCGCGACTTATGCATCTTTCACTTCCACCCTGCGAGCGTATAGCTCTAACGCCCCACTCTGGCCGGCCAATGAAGGCAAGCCGGAGACGGAGGGCCTGACCGACTCTCGGGGGATCTCAGTTCCGTGGTGTCGTCACTCACCAACAGCTCGCCACTAGCTGGCCTGCGGAGACTGACTGCACTGTTGAATTCACCAGGTTCGCTGATGAATTCACCAGGGGGCGATGGGGTCGTCACATCCCGACGCCTATATTATTATTATTATTAATAGCCTGTATGAGCAAAGGGTACTGCTGAGCAAAGGCCTCCCCCATGTCTTTCCAAGTATCCCGGTTCTGTGCGAACTCTATCCAGTCTTTTCGATAACCGTCGAGATCATCACGCCAGTAATAATTATTATTATGGATTGATTAATTTAGACGTCTTGGTTGAATCCCTATCGACATTTTCTATCTATTTAGGTAAAGGGTAAATTGTAACATAGGGGACTCTACCATTTACCCTTCGTTTAACTTCCATATCTTTTACCTAATACTTTTATAACATTAATGAAAAAAATATTATTAATATAACAGATAATAATATGTCCCCCTTTTCGTTTGCAACAAAACAAACGAATGCAAGCGATAAACATTTATTCGTTCGTTTTTTTTGGCGGGAATGTGAACATGAAAAATATACGTAAGACTTGGCTGTATGGGCATAGTTCCTTTGCCTTGTCTGTCGGGGAAAACCAAAACAAAAAAAATGTCTTTTGTTCTGTAAAATCTATTTCCAAACAGTTATAAAGTAGTTTTTAACAGTTCACTTATTTAGATACTTAGTTCATCATGCTAATGCCCGTAATGGGGTGGGTAGACCCACAAGTAATAATGAATACAGTATATTGGGATAAATAATCATTAGGATTTAACGGCCTCCGTGGTCCAGTGGTTGTACGTTGGGCTCACGATCCGGAGGTCCTAGGTTCGAATCCCGGCCTGGGGACATATCACAAAAATCACTTTTTAATCCCTAGTTTGGTTAAGACATTGCAGGCTCATCACCTGATTGTCCGAGAGTAAGACGATCCGTGCTTCGGAAGGCACGTTAAGCCGTTGGTCCCGGTTACTACTTACTGATAAGTAAGTACGTAGTCGTTACATGAGTCATCTCAGGGGCCTTTGGCGGCTCAATAGTAACCCTGACACCAGGGTTGATGGGGTTGGTAAACCACCTCACAACCCACACGATAGGAGATCATTAGAACAAACGATACTCAGGACTAAAATCATTTGCATAGTGAAAATCTGGTTGATAAATAGGAATTCCAATAGAGACCCGCATAATTATGTATTTCCCTTCAAGAAATTACTTTTTTTTTTACCGACTTCAAAAAATGAGGAGGTTCTCAATTCGACCGTATATTTTTTTTTTCAATAACAAAGTAAAATCACAGCAATTTAAGGTCGTAACGGAAGCGACCTGAGGTTCACATAAGTTAGTTAAAGCTTAACGATAAGTATCGCTTCGAAACTTCCTTCAAGTGCCTTCAACACCGATTTATTTATGACTTTCACATTAACTGCACATTAATATTTACTACTTCCTCTGTTTTTTTTAGAAATGTAAATGTACAATACAATACAAATACACTTTATTGCACCAAAATAAAAAGAAATAATTACAAAAGGACTCTTAACTAAGTAAATGGCAAATAGCGGCCTTATCGCTTAAAGCGGTTTCTTCCAGACAACCATAAGGTGAGGAAAAATTAAAAAATGATACTAATGTACAATAATGTATGTACTAATGTATAATAGTGTACTATTGACACAAAAAGAGAAAAATACAAGTTTTTTTTTTTATTACCTATTTTTTTCGCGGGTCCAACTTATATATGTCATATAGTAGCTACAGTCATAGATGTTCTTATTTATGAAGCTGCGTCTATACTACATATATAAACCCACGCCCGTAATCCTTAATGGGGTAGGCAGAGCTTCAAGTAATCAAAGACAACTTGCAGCCACTGTTGATACGAGTCCTAAGATATCCATATATGATCTGCCTTATATGACAGAGGAATTACCTATTATTGTGTGCTTTCTAACATGATGGATAATTGTTGTGTTGTTGAGCCTTGTTAGGGGTCTCTGGCGGCTCAGTGATAACCCTGACATCAGGGTTGATGATTTTTTTTATCCACCTCGCAACCCACACGATGAAATAAGACCAAAAGGTTCATCATATACATCTTAGGATTTCGTAGCAACAGTTGTCTTTTATTACTTGAGGCTCTGTCTACCCCATTAAGGATTACGGGCATGGGTTTATATATGTAGTATAGCTAGGTAGCTTCATAAGTAAGTACACCTATGACTATAGCTACTATACTGAGTTTTAGTGACACCGTAACTAATACTGAAGGGGATGATTCAGACCATGATTCTGAGTTGATATCAAGTGGCATCGGAAATCGGGTCGGAAAATTCATGAAAATTTTAGTGTTTTTGAAATTATATTCAGTTCCATACTTTTGCAACGGAAGATTTGAACTTGATATCAACTCTGAATCATGGTCTGAATCACCCGTAAAGTTTTTGTTAAGATGTCACTAACACTCTGTATAACTGTAGCTATACTATGTACGATAACGTGCTAAAGTCCAATCAGTTTCTTGCAAAGTAATCAATTCACTGGTTGCGCTACCCCGCCGGCGTGGTCGACGATTTCCCTCATTCAGCGCTTATCGCTATCGACTCACTAGGGTCGATTATTTTTCCTCTCAGACGACGCCCTGAGCTGAGGTTCGCGCCCAACTGGGCACCATCAGGCCTGTTGTCTTAAACGTTGTACCCGGTGAGAGCCTTCAGCGCTCCCCATTTGTCCGGCCAAGTAGTTAATGCCATCTGCGGCAAATCTACAATAAGTCACGTCAAAAAAAAACTGGTTGCGCTTAAGACCTCCTGGTTACATGTCGTTTCTGTAATAGACCAAAAACACCTACAAAAACATAAATTTTATAATTATAACAACTTATAGTTCATAATTTCACCACTGTTTACAAATAATTCGCTGGGCTCAGTGACTGCAGTTTTGCTCCTTGATTGTACATATTTAAACAAAACCCAGTCCTATTGGAGAATCATCAGATAAATGTATTGATCGCTCTTACTATCATCGTGTGAGGGTGTGATAAGCACCTTTATAAATACTTGCTGATAGGCGGATTAGGTTTTTGTCCCCTCCAGACTTTGTGGTGAAGCAGCCCTATTGTACTAGGTATGTAGCTTTTTTTTTTCATCATCAATTTAAGAGCCTCTTGTCGGTGTAGCATTTTCCATTCCAGTCTATCAAAGGCCAATTCCTTGACTTCCCTATAAGACACGACGTTAACCTTTTCTTTAATCTGTTCCATGTAAGCTCTTCTTGGTCTTCCCCTTCCTCTCTTTCCTTCTAGCTTTCCTTCTATGATGTTTTAATGAATTCGTCGTGTCTTATTAGGTGTCCAATCATCTTGCCTCTTCTGTCCTCAATAATTCTTAGTATTTGTCTCTTTTCCCTTACTCTTACTAGCACTTCCTCATTTGTAACCCTTTCTGTCCAACTTATTCTTTCCATCCTCCTCCAACACCACATTTCAAAGGCCTCGAGTCTCTCTCTGTCCTTCTGTGTCAGTGTCCAAGTTTCACATCCATAGAGGGCTATACTCCATACGAAGGTTTTGACACATCTTTTTCTGATTGCTTTGGCAATCTTAGCCTTGAATATGCACCCTTTGTTATGGAAAGCTTGTTTTGCCATTGCTATTCTGGCTTTTTTTTACATCAAGAAAATAGTTATTTTTATCTCGGGAAGCCTTTGAGATTTTAACGTGACTTACCGTAACTCTATTACGGTAGTTTCCAACTAGTCAAATCAGTTGCTTTTTAACTAAACGTCACTACACAAAATTACTATGGAATTTTTATGGAAAAGCAACCTGTGACGTCATAGAAAAACGTGACAAAATGTCGCGCTTATTATAACATATTTCTTTATTAAAATTCATAAATAAGTTAATTAGAAAAAAAAGAAAACGTTTTTTGTTACTTTCAGATCTATCTTTATTCAGTCATCAGAATTTCATAATATATCTTTGTTCATACAAATAATCGGAAATTATTTCGGAAAATTCTTAATTTCATTTTTTTGACATCTCAAAATAATTATATTTTTGTAAGAGCAAGGTAGGTTAGGTACACAATAGCACCTCGTGCCTCAACCTTTGGCATTAGAAGTTCTCTCTTAAAAAACTGTCCATCCCTTCATGGGTCATCGTCATCATAGAGAGAATCAGAGTACAAGAAAGAACAATTTCAGAAAGAAAAGCAGCCTGTGTCCATAAAATGCAATTTTACAATGGGAACATTCTCACTTTGGGAACATTCCCGGGGACGGCACTCACTGTTAAAAACGCGGTACCCGCACTTATTTTTTTTTATGGATCAATGGATGGATGGACGGATTTATCCCGTTTTTCACATGGTCCGTTTACCTAACCTGAAGATTTGACAGGTCCGGTTTTTCCAGAAGCTACTGCCTGTCTGACCTTCTAACCCGCGAAGGGAAAACCAACCCAATACAGCAATACAGGTTAGGTCACATACCTCCGAAAATGCATTTCTCGGGAATGTCGGTTTCCTCACGATGTTTTTGGTATAATTTCTTTGTGTATAATTATTTAGTTTAGGTAATTTAATTCACCATTAACTCGAACCATCGAATACAATTACTAAAGCCGATACCGATAAAGGACAGGATGCATTGGCATCGAAAATGCGTCGAATTTGCATGTGGCTGTAATTATATTTATTTATACATGAACTATGCAGAGTGCCGCAACATAGGTACCTATTTAATACCGTCGCGTTATAGCTAAAACCAAGTAAGCGCCTTTTTGAAAAAAACATTCTGATGTGTGTGTGTGTGAGTTGTTTTTCTTGCGTGTTTTGTTTTATATTTGTTACTGTGGTGTCCCTATAGTATAATAAGCGTTTAAGACGACGTTTAACCCGTAAGATGATCCGTGCTTCGGAAGGCACGTTAAGTCAGTGGTCCCGGTTACTACTTACTGATGTGAGTAATCGTTACATGAGCCATGTCAGGGGCCGTTGGCGACTCAATAATTACCCTGACTGGCGTTAACCCTGATGGGTTGATGAGGTAGGTAATATACCTCACAACCCACACGATAGAAGAAGATAAATGTTTCTTTCTTTCTTATTGTCATCAACAAAACCAAAGATCAAAAATTGAAATTAGCGAGTCTATTGCGAGGTTGTGTTAACAAAAATAACATCCGAATGTGAGTTTTCTAAACGGCGTTTAGTCTTATGTAGTTTTCACTGTAAGAGGACGATATGAAAAATTATGCCCGCAATACCTTACGGAGGCAGCGCGACAAAGTTATCAAAAGTTATGAATTCTTAAGAACATAATAATAAATAATTTATACGTATATAAAGAGGAGCGCGGTGGCGCAGCGGTAAACGCGCTCGGTCTGCGATTGTTGAAGTTAAGCAACTTTCGCAAAGGCCGGTCATAGGATACATACATACATACATACATAAACTCACGCCTATTTCCCACCGGGGTAAGCAGAGACTATAGTATTCCATTTGCTTCGATCCTGGTCATAGGATGGGTGACCACAAAAAAAAAGTTTTCATCTCGAGCTCCTCCGTGCTTCGGAAGGCACGTTAAGCCGTTGGTCCCGGCTGCATTAGCAGTCGTTAATAACCACCAATCCGCACTGGGCCCGCGTGGTGGTTTAAGGCCCAAACTCCCTATCCATCCATAGGAAAGGCCCGTGCCCCAGCAGTGGGGACGTTATTGGGCTGGTGATGATGATGATGATATAAATAATATAGAATAGTTAGTGTTTGGGACATACCTAATAGTCTACCATTTATGGTCAGTCACAACTCTAGTGCGAGCAAACCAACGCGTCTCAATGTTTGGATTTTGTAATTTAATATAATATCCTAAGTAATCCAGTTCATTCAATTATTTGTGTGGGTTTTATTATAATTACCAGCGCTCCCTACAGTTAGTACATTGATCAAATTGGCGATGTCCTTACAAAAGGTTCAGTACGATCTACTCTGAACCGGCGTACGTGTATGAAACGATTGATGAATGTGGAGGAAACAAGAGAAGTGTGTCAGGCTCGAAGCAAATGAAATCCCGTAGTCTCTGCTTACCCCGATGGGAAATAGGCGTAGTATTATGAGAAAGATGCGTGTGGTGCCTGATGAAGAAAATCACACCAGGGGGGTTAAAATGGCCACATCGATGCAAAAATTAAGAAAGCAATATTGCAATTTGACATTTGCGCATATAAAAGTAAGTGCGCAATACAAACAAATGTCAAATAGCAATATTGCTTTCTTATATGCATTGCTTCCATGTGGCCATTTTAACCCCCCAGAATGTGATTATTTCAAATCCCATTACTGGGCATAGCCACCAAAAAAATTCTAGATCCATTATAATGTAGAGTTAAGAAAAGCTCTAAACCGCTGAATCCAACTTTATGAGTTTGAATTCACGTTAAGATCATACATTTTGATATATTGATACAATTGATATCACTTGGTTTCCAGGATTTGTGCCCGAACAGTAGCAATAAATCTTCTTATATCGTGTGGGTTGTGAGGTGGAGTACCAACCTCATCAACCCTGGGGTCAGGGTTACTATTTAGCCGCCAAAGGCCCCTGACATGGCTCATGTAACAACTACTTACATCAGTAAGTAGTAACCGGGATCAACGGCTTAACGTGCCTTCCGAAGCACGGATCATCTTACTTTTTGGACAATCAGGTGATCAGCCTGCAATGTCCTAACCAAACTAGGTGATTTTTGTGATATGTCCCCACGGGGATTCGAACCCGGGACCTCCGAATCGTAAGCCCAACGCTCAACCACTGGACCACGGAGGCCACGGAGCAATAAGTAAAATACACGGGACTTAACATAGCTACCGAGGAGCGGGTGTATACAATACACTGCCCACACCTTCGGGGATACAGGCGTGATGGTTTGTAAATTTTGTAAAACCTTGTCATCAAGTACCTAAATGTCATGCAATACACGTCGATGTGATCCCACGGGTCAACTAACAGTAAATAAATTAAAAAAAAAAAAAACATAAACCACTCTATTGTAAAGGAAACTAAACCATATTCTATCCGCCCTCACAGAACTGAAAGCCATTACGATCTTATCACCCTCATTACGAATTCGATTTTCAAACCGCGCACCTCCATTCGTCGATCGTTTTCATGAAGCTTCCGTCTCACTCGCGCACGGTAGGTCTGCGCAGGCGCCGCGCCGTAGCTTAGTCGATGCGCTGACGTCGTCGCGAGCGGACGTCGTTTAGTTTGCAGTGATAGTTCAAACAAAGTTATCGGTTTAGTGTAGGATATCCGTAGCCATACGCAGGTGAGTCCAATATTTACTTTCTTAGTCCATTTTTGTGTCATGTTTGCCTTTGATTAGCTCTTGGGTAACTTTTTCACAGTCACTTTTCAATAGTGATGTCACTTAGGTATAATTTACTTTATTTTATATTAGTAATTTTCATCATATCTGTAAAGATAGGGTTTGTAATAAACCAATATGATTCACTGTATTGACTCATGTGTCACTTTTGTGTATACGGACGAAAGTAAACGCGAATTGAACGAAAACTTCACGACTTATCCTTCAGGGGTAGGCAGAGTTCGAAATACAATGCGGGTTGACCTTTGAACGCTTGACATTTTTAGTCAAAAGGTTTTATTTTTAAAATGAATATTAGGTAGGTTATCCACTATCTAAGTAAATTTTTTCAGCATTTATAAATTAAAAATAAACAGCTGTATAACGTCCGACTGCTGGGCAATGGCCTTCCCTCATTGAACGAACAACGGTCCTCTGTGGTCGAGTGGTTAAGCATTAGGCTTGCGATCCGGAGGTGCCGGGTTCGAATCCTGACGAGGACGTCGCAAAAGATCACTTTGTGATCCCTAGTTTGGTTAGGAGATTAAAGGCTGATTGTAAGATGATCCGTGCTTCGAAGGGCTCGTTGAGTAGTCGATCCAGCTACTTAAGTATGTCTAGTCATTACATTAGGGGCCTCTGGCCCAATAGTAACCCTGACACCAGGGTTGAAGGGGTCGGTCATTGAACTCACAAACCACCAGAGAAGAAACGTCTATATAAGCTTTAAAATGTTAATGATGTTTCGAAATTTTACAAGATCTGTGCAAGTTCGTCCAATAAATAAAGTTTAGTACTGTTAAGGTAACTAATAAGTTAAGTTTCCTTACTTAGTTTATCGTTAATCTTCAACTGAGCAATAAACAAGTGTAAGAAGTAACAAGTAGTGTTAGAAGATATGAATTCATGGGATTAACTGTCTGAGAAACGACAGTAGGCAGCTAAATTACTCAATTGTGTAACAATATTTTATGATAATTTTTTTTAAAAGAACGTCTAGGGCCCTGTGCCGAGGTTTTTCTTGCAGCTTCTTTTCCCCGGCTATACAGGTTGTGAGAAGCTGCAGTAGTTTTAGGCGGATGAGACGTTCGTTATGTAGAAATTGACAATTCAAAGTGTAACTATGTTACCTATTGAATTAAGATATTTTTGAATCTAGAATTTTTGAATTTTGTAGATAACGTTAGTTACTCTTAACCGTTAAGCATGTGTGAAGACTTTGACGAGACTGGAAGAAGAGAAAGTTAGGATCGAAGTAAGTGTAATTCCTCTGCCTACCCCGATGGGACGACATGGCTCGTATAACGACTACATAATGTACTAATTAACTTACCCTCGAAGCACGGGTCATCTTATTCCGGACAATCGGGTGATCAGTCTGCAATGTCCTGATTAAACTAGGGATCACAAAGTGATTTTTGTGATATAAATCTGTGATGGTCCAGTTCGGAGAACGCGTGACTTACATCGCAGTGTCACTGGTTCGAATCTCGGCTCGGGCTTTTAACCACTGAATTCGATTTTATGAATTTCAATTCATGTTTGGATCCAAAAAAAAAGTAAGATGATTCCGTGCTTCGGAGGGCACGGTAAGCCGTAGGTCCCGGCTATTAGCCGTAAAAAACGCCTCCACCAACCCGCATTGGAGTAGCGTGGTGGAGTATGCTCCATACCCCCTCCGGTTGATTGAGGGGAGGCTTGTGCCCAGCAGTGGAACGTATATAGGCTATTTATGTTTATGTTATGTATGTTTGGATCAAAGATATTGATTGATTTCCAGCAGTGTTCTAGGATTTATTATTTATTTATTAGGTTTGCCATTAGAAAAAAAACACTTTTTCACGTAACTTAACCTATATACAAATACTGGACTAGTGCTCGTCCAATTATAGGCAAACACAACGTGCTAATTTATTTACGCTACAAAGGACGACAATCTACATAAAGTAAAGAAACAATAGAGAAAAATGAAAACAATAAATCTTAAAAAGAATAAAACAACACTTAATAAACTTAACTACAACTTAACTTTGTGCCCGGTTATTGGCAATAGGCTCGTCCTCTGTTACATAATATCTATCCATCTATCGCTGTACCAAATTTCATCAAAATCGGATCAGTAGTTTACGCGAAAAAAGAAGACAGCATCACAGACTTACTTTTCGCATTTATAATATTAAGTTACGATGAGAACTCTCTTAATATTATCTATCTCTTTTTAATTTTGAGGATACCAGCTATTGTAATACCTTTAGGTTAGATCCCTTATAGAAACTAGCAATGCAAAGCCTTTGCGGTACATAGGAAGTAAGCAACATCATCTCCCGTTATCCCGTTTTCACAGGGTCCGCTTACCCAACCTGAAGATTTGACAGGTCCGGTTTTTTACATAAGCCACTGGTTGTCTGTCCTTCCAATCCGCGAAGGGAAAACCACTCCAATACAGAACGCTTGACTCTCATTGTAAGGTCGCAGATTCGATTCCAGCGCGGGCATAAACCTATGATTTTCGAAATCGTTTTTCGAATTCGTATGTTGGATTGGATGCCGGATCATAAATGATTATCACGTGCTCAGCGGTGAAGGAAAACATCGTGAGAAAACCCACATACCCGAGAAATGCGTTTCAGAGGTATGTGTAGGGAGTAGGTAACGGAGAAGTAAAAAACACAAGCGGATTGACCATCGATAAAATTATTCCTCATCTGTGACTGGTAGACAATTAAAAATCTCCAGTATTTTTTTCTTTTGTCGTCACAATGGCTTGTTTTGCGTGCAGCCAGCATGTAATTCTACAGAATCACAATTGCGAGAGGTTTTACCTTGGCCAATGTCAGTCTTAGTGTGTACTTATGTTATAACTATAGTTAGATTTTACATCATCATTCATCTCGCTTGGTGGTGCGGTAGTGCCGTCTCCAAGTCTAGTCCGCTAAGCTGTTTATTTGGTAATTACCGACTCGATAATTTCGCTTGGGTGAGCTTAGGTACATGTTGTTTTCTTATAGTATTCTTAATAAAGTGCAGATAACTCTTAAAAAGGCACGCAAATACATTCAGCAATTCTCGAGGTTAACCCGAATATATATAGGATTGATTTCCTTTTATTTTGTTTATTGATCATAACATAGGTTCACGACTATATTTCCAATAGACTAGTCAGTAGTCTCATTGCAAAATGTGTGAATCAAATCAAACATCTCCAAAACTGATGGTAAAAATAATACCAAAAATAATGGGTAATGCAATCATCGGAATGTAGTTTCGGATTCAAATTTAAAAAAAAACAAAAATATCTTATTCAGTAGGTAACATAGTTACACTTTGAATCGTCAATTTTTACATAACGAACGTCTCATCCGCCTAAAACTACTGCAGCTTCTCACAACCTGTATAAGCCGGGGAAAACAAGCTGCAAGAAAAACCTCGGCACAGGGCCCTAGACGTTCTTTAAAAAAATAAACATAAAATATTTTTATACAATTGAGTAATTTAGCTGCCTAATATCAGTTCTCAGACAGTTAATCCCTTGCATTCATATCTTCTAAATAATCACTAACTATAAAATAACCTTTTTTGTAAAATTCTGTTTAACTACTGTCTTAAAACATAAGGATAACGTAGTGAGTGGTAAAAATGTTATAAAATAAACCACTCTTCTTCTATCGTGTGGGTTATGAGGTGGAATACCAACCTCCTCAACCCTGGTGTCAGTATTATTGAGCCGCCAAAGGCCCCTGACATGACTCATGTAACGGCTACGAACCTACATCATTTAGTAGTAACTGGCACCAATGGCTTAACTAAAGCACGGATCATATTACTTTTCGACAATCAGGTGATCAACCTGCAGTGTCCTAACCAAACCGAGGCTCACAAATAGATATTAATAATATATATTATATCCCCACCGGGATTCAAGCCCGGGGCTTCCAGATCGTGATCCCGACGGTCAGCCACCAGACTATGGTGGCCGTTAAACCACTATTGTAAAGAGACGAAAGTGTGGCGAGACTTGGCTTTTTTTTTACTTAATTTAAATTTACTTAGAGACTATAACGCTTTTAAAGTATTTGTGACAAAATATAAGGTTGATACTTTTTTAAACGACACCCTATGGCCATGTGGGATATCGTTTAGACGGTTTGTCAATTTGAGGCAGTTGCAGACTAATTAACTATTTAAATGGATAACATCAGACTAATTACATTTAATTGTAAGTCGATTAAAAGATCGATAGAGGGAGTGAGGAGCCTTTGTAAGACGGCATCTATAGTCGCTCTTCAGGAGACGTGGTTGCTGTCGCATGATTTACCATTACTCAGCACTATCGACGAGGAGTTTGGGTGTACGGGCACATCGGCAGTGGACATGTCGGCTGAGTTGCTTGTGGGCCGACCGTACGGTGGTGTCGCATTACTATGGCGAAAAGTGGCTTTTGATTCTGTGTCAGTGATAGATTGCAATAATGATAGGCTCTCGGCGATCAAAATTAGTGTCAGAAATATATCTGCTGTAGTTTTCTGTGTGTATATGCCTACAAACAGCTATGCCAATCTACCAACATTTACAGAGTGCTTAGGTACAATAAAGTCAATCATGGAATGTGAAGAACATAGTGGAATTAACTCTTTTTACATTTTAGGTGATTTTAATGCCCATTTGAATAAACTATTTTTTACAGAACTGACAATTTTTTGTAATGATGAAAGTTGTTGTTGTATAGATGTTGATATTCTAGGTATGCAATCAAATACATACACATTTCATAGCGATGCTCATGGTTGCGATACATGGTTGGACCACTGCATTGTCACTGAGTCGGCTCGACACACTGTAACCGATGTCTGGGTACAGTATGATGTATTTTGGTCTGACCATTTCCCTCTTGTAATTGAAACTAATTTAAATAAGATTATACCTAAACCTAAATTACAAAATTTTGTACAACCTATATCTAAAAAGGGAACTGTATGGGGGGATCGACTCCCTGAACAAATAGATAGATATCATAGTATTTGCCAGTCTAGATTAAGAAATATTGATTTTCCTATTGAACTTAGAGAATGTAGTTATGGTTTTTGTCAAAATAAGGAGCATCATAGTATTTTAAACAAATTATATAATGACATAATTAATTCTTTAACTGACGCTTCTATCGCAACATCTCATTCCAAATGTCACCGAAAGAAAGGGTGTATTGCTGGATGGAATAAGTACGTTGCCGACGCTCATAAGGAGGCTAGACTAAAGTTTGAAGTGTGGCTCCTGGCGGGTAAACCTAAACAGGGTAAATATTTTGATGATATGTCGGGCTCAAGAAAAGCGTTCAAAACGAAATTAAAATGGTGCCAGAACAGACAAGATCAAATTAAAATGAACTCCCTTGCTGTTAATCACTCAAACAAAGATTTTAAGAAATTTTGGCAAAATACAAATAAATTGAATGTACGACCAGGTATCCCATTGAGCGTCGACAGTGTGCAAGATCATAGACAAATCGCAAATCTATTTAAAGACCATTTTTCTATACGATCGCCTTTGGGTCCTTCGTCAAACGGCGTGAGCAGCGATGGGGCCGGCGTGTCCGGGCGAAATCTGATATTCACAGCTAAAATGATTGCTAAAGTTATTAGTAAGATGAGTAGAGGTAAATCGCCGGGACATGACGGTCTCAGTGTGGAGCACTTTAAATTTGCGGGAGTTCATCTACCACGAGTGTTATCACTACTATTTAACTTGTGTGTTACTCACTCCTACCTACCTGAGGCGCTAATGCGCACAATTGTGGTTCCAATTATAAAAAGTAAAACTGGAGATGCATCTGATAGGAACAACTATCGGCCCATCTCACTTGCTACTATAACAGCTAAAGTGCTTGACAGTGTGCTCAATGATCATCTGAGTATTATTAAACTCAACGACGCCCAGTTTGGGTTTAGACCAAGACTATCGACTGAAAGCGCTATTTTATCGCTAAAACACACTGTCAGGTATTATACAGAGAGGAGGACGCCGGTGTATGCGTGTTTTCTCGATTTGTCCAAAGCCTTTGACTTAGTCAATTACGATCTGCTCTGGACTAAGTTGGGGGGCGCGGGTGTGTCGGCGGAGTCTATCTCCCTCCTTAAATATTGGTATTCTAACCAGATGAATCAGGTGAGATGGGCCGGGAGCCTCTCAGATGAATACGTCTTGGAGTGTGGAGTGAGACAGGGTGGATTGAGCTCCCCACTGTTATTTAATGTGTATGTCGATCAGCTGATCGGAGGGCTCAGCAGTACCCATGTCGGATGTCACATTGACGGGACATGCGTGAACAACATAAGCTATGCCGACGACATGGTGCTGCTGAGTCCTTCGATTAGGGGTTTGAGAAAACTCATGTCGATTTGTGAGTCATATGCGGAGGCGCATGGTCTAAAATATAACTCAAAAAAGAGTGAAATATTAGTATTCAAAGCGGAAAAACATCAACCCGCTCATGTGCCTCGGGTGACTCTCAATGGAGTTGAGCTAAAACTGGTCGATAAATTTAAGTACCTTGGACACGTCGTGACGAGTGACCTAAAGGACGATGTCGATATTGAGAGGGAGCGCAGGGCGTTGGCGGTGCGGGGTAACATGCTCGCCAGGAGGTTCACCCGATGTACACGTGAAGTTAAAATAACACTTTTTAAAGCTTATTGTCAGTCTTTTTACTCGGCGGGCCTCTGGGTTGCATATACCAAACGCGCCTACAACGTCTTGCGAATCCAATATAATAACGCTTTCAGAATGCTGTTGCGGCTTCCGCCCCGCTGTAGCGCATCAGGTATGTTTGCCGAAGCCCACACGAATGGTTTTCATGCGATTATTCGCAAAAAAGCAGCTTCTCTGCTGCAGCGTTTGCGAAACAGCTGCAACGGCATTTTGAAAATGATAGCGGCTCGGTTTGATTGTCCCATCCAGCATCACTGGATACAGGTGGCGATAGGAAATAATAAATAATGTTAAATAAATATTCATAATAACGTAATTTTTTTTAGCTACTAATAAATACTAACATAGCTATAAGTTGAATTGTTACTCACACTCTTAACTAACCATCTATGGACTATTGTGTTGTCTGATATAAATGAATAAATAAATAAAAGTCATGTATGTCTTAAATATAATTTTCAATGTTGTTGACACAGCGGTCGCATCAAAGAAAAATATTAATAATGCTATTTATTATTTACTTAATAAATAATACCTACATGTTATTGAATACTTGTTACTATGCAATTAAACTTGTAAATAAGACACCGAAGTATTCAAGTTTGAAGTCGAGTTAAGGTGATAGCATTGTAACAAAACCAAAAAAAAAATATAAACGAATAGGTACCTAAAAGTTCTGTCATGAATAATATTATGTTTTTTTTACACATGGTGACATGTCAGTCTTATATATTTTTATCATTGTCATACGAAAGTAAGATGATCCGTGCTTCGGCACGTTAAGCCGTTGGTCCCGGTTACTACTTATGATGTGAGTAATCGTTACATGAGCCATGTCAGGGGCCTTTGGCGGCTCAGTCATAACCCTGACACCAAGGTTGATGATGTTGGTATTCCACCTCATAACCCACACGATGAGAAAAAACTGTCATACCCGTTTGCAACTTGACAAATGCCTCGAGTGGAATTGTGGTGGGATATTTTTAAAGAACGTCTAGGGCAGAGGTTTTTCTTGCAGCTTCTTTTCCCCGGCTATACAGGTTGTGAGAAGCTGCAGTAGTTTTAGGCGGATGAGACGTTCGTTATGTAAAAATTGACGATACAAAGTGTAACTATGTTAGGTACTTACTGAATAAAGATATTTTTGAATTTGAATTGAATTTGTGGTCAAACGCATTTAGTATTTATAAAAAACATATGTGATCCAAATGTCCAGCAACAATTATTTATTTTTATATATATGCCTCTGCGATTACATTATACTTTGGAATAATTATGTGCCCGAGCTATGAGAAGATAGGTAATTATCACGTTAAATCTGGACAACGCCATTTACCTTTTTTTTGGAGAATCTAGCTTGGATTCCCTCATTCTTATACCTTACGTACATTACGAGTATAGTCATGATCATGAACTTTATAATGTACCCACTTTAGGACTCTGTCGCACTGACATATTTAACATTTATTGAGACTTACAGTTCAAGTTGTCTAAAGAGTTAATGTGACATGGTACCAAAGTGTATACATATTAATGCTCGTGACCGTACCTACTCGTATATTAATTTAACACAAGTCGAAAGTGTCGCTTTATATTGTACTTACCTACTTGTTCCTTGAAGTGTCACCTTCATAAATATTCACTTAAATTAACCATTCTTACATTATCATTTAGTGATGTGACTGTGTAACGCGTATTTAGTAACAGGTATTAAATACGCGTTACTTACGTGCGTTTTATTGGCATGAAACCGTGTAATTCGAAGTAAACAGTTTATTGTCATATTTTAATTAATTATAATTAATAATATTAATATGTACTTAAATAAATATTATTTAAATTATTGTTTGCTATTTTCATGTTTTATATTAACTCTTATCAACTACCTATAAAACAGGTTAACAATTTTTTTTCGTCTACTAAGCATCTTTGTAGTTGATCCGATAGGAAAATTTAATTGTATCATACAATAAAACAAAAGTCGTTTATTTTTATGGAATTCGACTTTATAGGTACGAAATCCCGTCACTTTTTACTCTACGTCAAAACACGAAAATGTCAAATATGTTAGTGCGACAGAGTCCTAAAGTGGGTACATTATATTGCTCATGACTGTACATCCATCACTAGATACCCATTGTAACTAGTAATTGCAAATACTTCACCATCCCAACACTAGCTAGTATTTATCAACGTTCGTCCTGACCTCGAAAGCACGTTAAAACGAGTATTACACGCTATTAACGATATTCACGTCTCACGAACTAAACTAAAACGCTATTACTTCAAACGTAATTAGACATTAGGCATTTGTAAAATATTATAACGAACTCACGAAGTATTTCCTTCTTAATAGTTTTCAAATGCTAGATAAAAATATAAATCATTTATCCACACTTTAATAATCTTCTATCGTGTGGGTTGTGAGGTGGAGTACCAACCTCATCAACCCTGGTGTCAGGGTTATTATTGAGCCGCCAAAGGCCCCTGACATGGCTCGTGTAAAAACTACTTACTTACATCAGTAAGTGGTAACCGGGACCAACGGCGTAACGTGCCTTCCGAAGCACGAACCACAAAGTATTTTTTTGTGATATGTCCCCACCGGGTATCGAACCCGGGACCTCCGGATCGTGAGCCCAATTCTCAACCACTGGACCACGGAGGTCGTTACTTTGATAATATAAATAAAATAATAAAAAAAGTATATTGAAGTGTGTCAGGATCGAAGCAAATGGAATTCCATAGTCTCTGCTTACCCCGGTGGGAAATAGCCGTGAGTTTATGTATGTAATAAAATAAATGCGAAAGTAGCTCTGTCTGTGTGTTACCTTTTCAGGCTGAAACCGCGGAACCTACCTTCTTCTATCGTGTGTGAGGTGGATTACCAACCCCATTAACCCTGAACCGATTTAGATTAGAGACTTAGTGAAGAACATGGAATATTATTATAAGGGGATGAAAAGGGGATGGAAAAAACGTGCCACGCGACAACCAAAGCCCACGCGGACAAAGTTGCGGGCAAAATGTCAGTAATGATTTCTTCGAAGAAACCTTTGTGTCTTGTGATGTAATTGGGTAGTTTCCTAGGTCAAAGATCAATTTCATCATCTCCCTAGCATTATCCCGTTTCTTACATAGTCCCCTTACCTAACCTGAAGATTTGACAGGTCCGATTTTTGTTCCTAGTTCAAAGATAAATTATGAAATACTGATTATTAAGTAAAGACAGATCTAAAGCTGACAAATAACGTTTTCTTTTTTCTATTTAACTTATTTATGAATTTTATAAAAAAAAGAATAATATTAAGTCCGACATTCTGTGTTTTTCTATGACGTCACAGGGTGCTTTTTCATCATCATCAACAATGTAAGAGCCACGCTCTTGTCGGTGTAGCATTTTCCATTCCAGTCTATCAAAGGCCAATTCCTTGACTTCCCTATAAGACACGATGTTAACCTTATCTTTAATCTGTTCCATGTTTTTCATACACCATAGTAATTTCGTGTTTTGACGTTTAGCAAAAAGTAACTGATTTGACTAGTTGGAAACTGGCCTATTAATTAAATAACAGCGAATGAATTTAGTGTCAAGAAGGCAAGTGACTGGACTAATTTATTCTAAGCCCCGTTCAAAAATCCACCCTAAACAAATGACGGCCATAGAACCAGATAACAAACGTGTAAATGTTGAACTGAACCGTTATTTCTTATCGGGCAAGTCATATCTCTAACTTACTGATAATTTGTGATAATTTCTTTACATTTAACGTCCTTTTTTACTATCCCACGAATGCACGAACTGGCGATATATATTTTTTTATTACTAACGTGACTTACTTAGTGAGTCTGTCCTTTGTTTGGTAAGAACTTTTCAGGCTTGAATCACCTGATTGTCCGAAAAAGTAAGATGATTCCGTGCTTGGGCACGTTAAACCGTTGGTCCCGGCTATTAGCCGTAAAAACACCCGCAACCCGCAGTGGAGCAGCGTGGTGGAGTATGCTCCATACACCCTCCGGTTGATTGAGGGGAAGCCTGTGCCCAGCAGTGGGACGTGTATAGTACTACTGGGCTATGAAAATGTCACGTAGGTACCAAGTCTAGACACGGAAAGACTGTTTCTTTCCTTCAAACAATGATGATGATGTGATCCAGCCGATTTCGGCTACGGCGACTGCTTCAACTCCGACGTTCATGTGCTCGCATGTGGCTTATATAGCCAATCTTATTGGAAAAGATCCTCGCACATAGCGGGCATGTGAGCACCGCATTTAAACATGTATAATCGATCGCCGTAGGCGGTCGGGCTTTCAATTCATCGCGCTTGGCGTCAAGCTCTATACGCCGTCGATGTTCAAATTCATGAACTTTGGTGTGAACCAAACAATAACTCTTGACGGGAGTAAAGAAAACTATCGCAGGTTCAATAGAAAAGTCTATTTAAAACCACCATGCACAATGGGAGACTTTCCTCCAGGGTACGTTCTGCGAAATCATTATAGATGGCGCTGTACAGATTTTTCTTCGTTTAACCTTCTAATTTCATGGATAACAGCCATGCATCTTTCATTTTTGTTTTTGGGTACAAATTATACACCGAGTTACAATTACATTTTCCACCCATTATTATTTTGATCAAAATAAAGAGAAGCAATATACGATGGAAAATTCCGTGTGGTCCGGAATTCCGGTGGAAAAAAAATGATCTCAATCATCCCCTTAGCACGTTACGATGTCACTAACACCCTGTATTTCAATAAAGATAACATTTTATAATAGTCTCAATGCGCGGTAAGAATTAAATCTGTCAAAGTGCATAAGCTAGTGTTGTGAGGTGAATTACCCACCTCATCAACCCTGGTGTCAGGGTTATTATTGAGCCGCCAAAGACCCCTGACATGGCTCATGTAACGACTACATGGCTGATGTAAGTAGATCAGTAAGTAGTAACCAAGTCCAACGGCTTAACGTGGCTTTTGGACAATCAGGTGATCAGCCTGTAATGTCCTAACCAAACTAGGGATCACAAAGTATTTTTTCATACATACATACATAAACTCCCGTAGTCCCTAATGGGGTGGGCAGAGCCACAAGTAATCAAAAACAACTTGCAGCCACTATTGATACGATGTCGTAAGCTGGATTATGATAAACCGTATGGTGATAAGGGATCAGCCTATCGCACATAACATTAGTCCATCATGTGCGGCCGTGCCCGGGAAGACAAGCAGGTGAACGTGTTCTATGTTTTTTTATTTGCTCCCAGAACAGCATAGAAGCCAAAGTATTTTTTCGATCGACTGTTTTCTATCTACCAATAGTTACTAGTTTCCAACCCATTTGCTTCGTAGTTCGAACATGTTCACTACATTCGCTTTTTTTTGTAACATACACATAAATGCACGTCACATTATCTTCACGAGTCACTGAAGGGTAGATAGTACCGGATGTATTGTGTGTAATGAATTTTAAACGCCTTTAGTATGTATGTGTGTGTATGAGTTGGCTGTGTAGTCAACACGTACCGTCGCGCTGGCGTGAAAACCGCGTAAGCGCATGAAATATTACAAATTTAAAAACTTCGATATCTTTCTATGAGGGATTTTCCAGGTTACCTTCCCCAAAAACAGTATAGATGGCGTTGTACAGATATAATTTGATTTAAAAATGTACCTAATGTACAGTCATGAGCAATATAATGTACCCACTTTAGGACTCTGTCGCACTAACATATTTGACATTTAGTGAGACTTACAGTTCAATTTCTCAAAAAAGTTAATGTGACATGATACCAAAGTGTATACATATTAATGCTCGTGACCGTACTCGTAATGACAGAAGCATATATAAAGATATTTGTTGCTTGATATTTTAATCAGATATACAAATACAAATAAACTTTATTGCACCAAAATAAAAAAGAAATAATTACAAAAAGTCTCTTAACTAAGTACATGGCAAATGGCGGTCTTATCGTTCAAAGCGATTTCTTCCAGACAACCATAAGGTGAGGAAAAATGTACAAATATATAAATTGAAAGATTGCGGGTACAAACTATAAGTACTAATTATTACCAATAAATACATGCAAATAAATATATAACATACTTACAAATATAATAGTATATACCTAACCTATATACATAACCTAACATATATATGTAGACAGATATGTGTAGACTTATGTTGCTTACATACATAAATTACTTTGTGGTCCCTAGTTTGGTTAGGACATTATTGGCTGATCACCAGATTGTCCGAAAGCAAGATGATCCGTGCTTCGGAAGGGACGTAAAGGCCGTTGGTCCCTGTTACTACTTGCTGATGTAAGTAAGTAGTCGTTAGTATATGAGCTATGAGCCATGTCAGGGGCCTTTGGCGGATCAATAGTAACCCTGACACCAGGGTTGATGAGGTTGGCACTCCACCTCACAACCCACACGATAGAAGAAGAACCAGTACATACATACATAAACTCACGCCTATTTTCCACCGGGACTACAGAGAGACGAAGACGGAAGACTTCCCTTGCTTCCTCCACATTCATCAATCGCTTCATACACGCACGCCGGTTCAGAGTAGATCGTACTAAACCTTTTCTAAGGACATCTCCAATACCCCTATCTATATTGTTTCTCTATATTTTGATCAGAATTATAATGGGTGGAAGATGTGTTGTGGCTGTGTGTAATAACAAGGGTCATTCATACCCGAAAACAAAGATAAAAGATGCTTATGTCTGTTATCCATGAAATTAGAAGGTTAAACGAAGGTAACTCTGTACAGCTCCGTCTATATTTATTTGGGGAATTTAGTCTAGAAAGTTCCTTATTCTGGTACAAATTGAGACAACAATTTTTACCTGGATTGAAACTAACGTGTTTTTTTTTTGTTTTTTTTTTGACGTTACTTATTGTAGATTTGCCGCAGATGGCATTAACTACTTGGCCGGACAAATGGGAAGCGCCGATGGCTCTCACCCGGTACAACGTTTAAGACAACCGGCCTTAGGGTGCCCAGTTGGGCGCGAACCTCGGCTCAAGGCGTCTCTGAGAGAAAAAATATTTGAAAGAATTAATCGACTCTAGCGGGTCGATAGCGATAAGCGCCGATTGAGAGAAATCGTCGACCACGCCGGCGGGGTCGGTATCGGGGTTCGGAAATGTTTGGTGTCGCGAACTGATTGGCTGCCTCTATGGCTAGAGTAATCGGGTCGTCGGGATCGTATATTACGTCCTTCGAAACTAACGTGTCTGTTGCGAGGTTTTGTTAAAAAAAAGGCACATCTGAATGTGATTTTACTAAAAGACGCTTATGTGGTTTTTCTCTATAACGCGACTGTATGCATACCCGTAAAACGTATGAATTGAAAACATCTTTACTCATACAAACATACATTGCATATGTTTTGACCGGGTCGTCTGAAGGACCTTTTCAATACAATATATAAATGTCAATTTTGTCACTAGTTCTGTGTTATCGCGATAGGATCGAATACTATTCATTTAACATATCATACCATCAAGGGTGTATCCCCAAAGGGTTAGGCTGAAGTGTATAATTTATCTATTTATAAAGGTACATACAACATTAAAGTGTAACCCAATGCGCTGTATGACGAGAAAAAAATATAAAAAACTAATATACTAAAATATACAATGAATGAAAAAAGAAACTAAAAATTATAATAGAAAAAACAAAACAGTAAATCATGAATAAATCTTCTCAAAAATAATATAGTATATCCATACACTCCAGCTATGTTTAAGTCACTATTGCCATTAACCGGGCACATACAGTCATGAGCAATATAATGTACCCACTTTAGGACTCTGTCGCACTAACATATTTGACATTTAGTGAGACTTTCAGTTCAATTTGTCAAAAAAGTTAATGTGACATGGTACCAAAGTGTATACATATTAATGCTCGTGATCGTACATAAATCGACATTATTTTAAACTATTTCTGTACCGAATTTATTCTAAATCGCTTTAGAAGTTTATGCTGCACTATTCATTCAACACAACATAACATATTCCAAAAGGGGTAGGCAGAGCCACCTATATATAGCATACACACCCACTTCTCGCCAGCTATGTCTAAGTCCCATGTAATAGGCCACGAGGCTATTGCTATGGCTGTGCACTGCTGGGCACAGGCCTCCCCTCAATCAACCGGAGGGGGTATGAAGCATGCTCCACCACGCTGTTCCACTGCGGATTGGTGGAGGCTTGTTTTTTACGGCTAACAGTAGGGACCTACGGCTTAACGTGCCCTCCGAAGCACGGAATCATCTTACTTTTTCGTTTGGTGAGGATACCAAGCAAAGGACAGTCTCACAAAGTGACTTCGACAATGTCACCAACGGGAATCGAACCCGGACCTCCAGATCGTGAGCCTAACCACTAGATCACGGAGGCTGTTAATATTGCCATTACCTCGGCACAAATCCTGGAAACGACTTGATATCAATTATCTATTATCCAGATTTGAATTCAAATTCATAAAGTCTAATTCAGCTGAATTCAAGCTCGTATAACTCGATACATAATAAAAAAAATATACCTAATATAATGAATACTAAGAACGAAGCGGTTCCTTTAAGTAAACTGTCGACTTGGGTGTAATATGACTTTACGAGTTCTGCGTCTTTCTCAAACATTATGCTTGATAAGACTTAATGTGGAATTTCTAGATCATGTAAATAACATAGCATTAACCATAGAATAAAGAATTATTATACGCAGAAGGGACACTCTGCCCCGCTTAATAGGAGCTTGGAGCGAACCAGGGGGCTAAGATAAGTTGCAAACGATTATGACAATGGACAGTCACAGTGTTATAAATGTATAGGATTGACGTAAGGTAACATGTCAATTCCATTATATTTCCAGAGACAGTGATAAAAATGTATGGTGTTGACAAAAAATGACATGTCAATTCTATACATGTTTAGTGACAGTGAGAATTAAATGTATAAGGTTGGCATAAGGTGTGTCAATCTTATACACTTTCAGTGACAGTGATAAAAATGTATGGGGTTGACATAAGGTGACATGTTTTTGCTCGCTGTAACGGTTACGGCGACGCGGCGCATACTTTGGTAGCCCCTGGTGGATACTATTTAATGTTCGTAGTACGTAGTACGTGGAAGGTAGTACGCACATGTTTGTGAAGTTACGCAAAGCATTGAGATCATCGCGGCTTGTCGTTTGTACTGTGAGATTAGTGACCAGATATACCTACACGTAGTGACTTAGTAGCTCGTTGCCGGTAATGGCCGAAATATTACATTTTTATAACTTTTAATAATGATGAATGAGGAGCTCGGTAGCGCAGCGGTAAACGCGCTCGGTCTGCGATTGTTGAAGTTAAGCAACTTTCGCAAAGGCCCGTCATAGGATGGGTTACCACAAAAAAAAACCATCTCGAACTCCTCCGTGCTTCGGAAGGCACGTTAAGCCGTTGGTCCCGCCTGCATTAGCGACTGCTAATAACCATCAATCCGCACTGGGCCCGCGTGATGGTTTAAGGCCCGATCTCCCTATCCATCCATAGGGAAAGCCTGTGCCCCGGCAGTGGGGACGTTAATGGGCTGATGATGATGATGATGATGAGTGCCTATAACTACAGTCCGCGTTTTAATTATCTTCTTACAAGGACCCTAAATACCGTCTGCCACCTAACGCGTAAGTGCGAGCGAGACCGACATACGCACGCGCTCACCATTACCCCTTAACGGCCATTTTAGACTAAAGTAAGACCCAGAGGGGGTGAGGTCGGCGCCCGATACGTTTATACGTAGTATTCTTAATTCTATGCTATTGGAATCGGGATTAGTATTATAATAAGAATTATATACATATATCCGTTAAAAGTATTAACTCAAGTTAATGCTTATCAACTTTACCCACGTATTACCTACAGTTTGTAACAAAAGATGACGTAGGAATAAATTAAGCATGTAAAAACTACTTTTTCTTAAGCCGATAGAGTGGTAATTAACAAGTACCTAATATGTTATCATACCTGTTTCCTTTGCCTATTGATAGCAAAATTACTGCTACTCTTTAGGCCGGGTTTCCATTGACGCGGTGCTGTGCGGAGAAGAGCGGAGATGTGCGGATTTGATCAATCACAGCGTTCGAGAGAGCGAAAAATGAAGACGCTCTGTCATTCTCTCCCTCACGGTGATTGGTCGATTCCTGCACATCTCCGCTCTTATCCGCCCAGCTCCTCGTCAATGGAAACGCAGCATTAATATAGGACGGAAGGTAATATAGGTGGTGACATGGTATAAGAAAACCAGTTATGCTCAAAATGACAGCAAACATTTCAAGGTTAACCCAGCTGACGTCATCCCGCCCTGCGTTGCCATTTTGTAAAAAATAAATTACCCACGACCAATGTTTTTTTTTTTTACTTTGAAATTTTGAACTTTTTGTAAAAGATTTACTTACAGTTTTAATTATTTTTATGTATGTGACATGTACTAGTCATTAAATACATTAGTCAATAATTCACTTAATTTGCAATAATAAAATTTACGTCCTTGGAATTTTGGATATACCGATTTAATGCTAACACTTACGTCATCAAAGGGCTAGCAATGGCGGCTTGGCATAGGATTGAGCATACCTGGTTTTCTTATACCATGGATGGTAACTAATAATATATTTTAATCCAATTGACCCCAGTTTGGTTTCAAAAATTTAACCTCCATGACCCATATTATATGGTAATATTCGATATATTTATACAGGTTGATAGTCACATCATAACGAAAACTTTGAAAGATGATTCAGACCATGATTCTGAGTTGATATCAAGTGAAATTTTCCATCGCAAAAGTATTGAACTAAAAATATTTAAAACATTACTAAAATTTTCATGACTTTTTCAACACAAATCTACTTGATATCGAATCGGAGTCATGGTAAATCATCCCTTTCAAGTATTCGTTTCGGTGTCAGTAACACCCATACGTACTTGTATGACTACTGATATGTACTTGTATTGGGTGTAAGTGACATCGTAACAAATACTGAGAGGGGTGATTCAGCTCATTAATCTGAGTTAATATCAAATGGAATTTTCCATCCATATATACACGAAATAGCACATCGGTGTCGGCTGGCGTCTATTTCATAAACTTACAAATTAATTAACAACGCCAATTTGGTGTTTACTGCTGCTTAATTCATAAAGCTGCAAAATATTTATATATTTTATATATTTAATTGTAACACTTCATAAATCGTCTCTGAAGTCGCTTACTGACGTATCCGACATTTTTTATGAATCTGATTTGCACCTTTTGCTATTGTCAATAAGACACATTTTTTATTAGCAGAATATTGCATGTACATTAGTTTACAAACATCGCTAAACCTTTATATTTTTGTCGCGATGCCTTCTACGGCATAGCACGCTTTCTCTTCATCACATCAAAATTACACAAAATAAATCTTTATTATTGCTTAGGTACTTACTGAGTAGTCAATCGCACACTCCGCAAAGTAGGCACCTACTTAGATCGATTTTTCGTTTTTTTTTATATATACAAACTGGTGCTAATTCCTGTAAATACCATCTAATTTTATTTTAAGTTATATCTGTCATTTTCTTATCCGCCGAAAAGGAAAAGGACGGGTAATCGACAAGCATAAAATTTATGGAACACACGTCAATTTTAAGGACAAATCTAAAACAACCGTCTAAAAATTTTACATCAGTCAATAACCCGACACAGGTAAGTAGACAGCACGTCAAACGGATTGCATACCAGCGACATACCTTTTTGATTCGCCCGGGTTATTCATTCATTTACTCATTCTTCCTAAAATTAAGAGCTGTGAATTATTCGTCCCTTTCCTTTTCGACGGATATGAAAATGACGGATATAACTTAAAATAAAATTAGGCGGTGTCTGCAGGAATCGGGGCCAATGTCCACTTAAAACAGTAATTGATATATGCACACGATTAGACTATTATCCATGAAATTAGGTTATTATTATTAATAGCCTGTATGATCCCACTGCTGAGCAAAGGCCTCCCCCATGTCTTTCCAAGAATCCCGGTTCTGTGAGAGCTCTATCCAGTCTTTAGGTTAAACGAAGGAAAATCTACAGCGCCATCTTGATTGTTATTGAAGAAAGTAGCGTGGAAAATTTCTCATTCCGGCACTGCCCAATCGATTACACTTTTAAAACCAACGTTCGATGATTAAAATTTTAAAGTAAAAATTGTAAAAACTTTGACCAAGTTTTTGTAAGTTTTTTTCCTCTCTTTTGTTATTATAATTTATGTCGTTCGATGACATTTGTGATAAAAGACGGAACAAGTCTTTGTGTTCAGGAATAGCAATTTTCTATATTAACTTTCTTTGAATTTTCAGCGTTTACCTTACCATTGTATATATTGTTCTGAGAAGCAAAGAAACTGGATAAAATCTCGACCTGTGCTTTTCCCTAAGTGTTGTTTATCCTATCTACATTCACGTCTGTATATTGTACTAGGCAGCGCGGATTCCAGTATACATCATCTTTTTTTTACTTTAAGTATACCTTTCATTTTCTTATTCACCGAAAAGGTAAGGGACGGGTAATCGACAGGCATACAATTTTTGAAAAATCACTTTCGGATGTGATTGAAAGTGGTCTCAACTTTTTTCGGGATGGAAATTAATTGAAAAAAAAGTTTTGTCACATCAGTTCTCGCGGCACGGCATACCGCGCGCGGTGCGATTTATATCGATGGCTACGATCAATAGCCGTACGACGTCTATCTACGTAGATATAATTCGCTGCGTTTATTGATCGAAACCCTCGTTATAATTCGCACCGCGCGCGGCAGTTGTCCTGCAGACAGACCCAGCCGAATCTGCATGACAACCGCGCCGCGATTATTCATACGATCAGAAGGGTTAAACTGGCCGCAAGCGATTCATGTAAAAAAGCAATATTGCTCTTTAACATTTGTTTGCATGGCGCACTTACTTTATGCGCCAATGTCAAATTGCAATATTGAATATTTTTTTTAGATGAATATTGATATGGCGTTTTTAACCCCCCAGTATTTACGTTTAATAAAACAATACACCTTAGCTAATGTCCGTACCAACTGATTAAGATTTCCTTCGTTTAAGTAGGTAAAGTAATAAATGGAGTTATAACTTGATGTTATATTATAATTTATTGCAATTATAATTATCAGAGGATGTATAATTATTGAGGAGCTCGGTGGCGCAGCGGTAAACGCGCTCGTAGTACCTACACCCGCTCCTCGGCAAGTCCGTTTAAGTCCCATGCAATTGGGGGCGAGTCTATTAACCGGGCACAAATCCTGTAAACCATGTAATAAATGTAATGGACTCCAAATGAATCCAAAAATGAACTCCAATCTCGAAGTCGAATTCTGTGATTTAGGAGCGAGCTGCGTTTCGAACTAGTGACACTGTTATATAAGTTCTAACATTCTGAAAAAAAAAAATCAAAAATATTTATATTTGAAAAATTGGCTTACAAAGTTAGCGCTTTTTGAACGTCAAAAATTAAATTATTTATTATGTATCTAGCTGTAAAACTACTACCACATCGGAATCTGTAACGCTGAGGGAAAGACGTGGCCAGAAAACCTCCCAGTCTGGTTCGTTTAATCCAAAGTAATGCTCCGAATGTCATCGACCTCGTCAACCTGGGTCCAAAGACACATCCTTTCTGATGTGTCAACACAACCAGACTGAGTAAACATTGTTAAATAAAAGACGGCGTGTGGTCGATACCATATGTATTTCCGAACTGCTTCATGACATCTACCTACATACAAATATAATTATGAAAGGTGATACAAATACCCACCACCTTCACCCTTAATTAATACTAATATTACACAACATTCTTTTTTTACACCATATGCTTATAGATACACAGTTTTACTTATAATTAACATCTTAACCTAAACCTAAATACTATAGCTCATCAAACCCGTAACGTATGGGTGGCCTACGCTCCCTACACACCCCGCTAGCTTCACGGGCGAGAAGGCGCGCGCCTCGCTCAGTCTCGTTCGCCCGTGCCACCGAGCCGACTGTCTCCCTAGCCCCCACCACCGGTAATGTCATCAACCCTGGATGTAATCGAGGTGTCGGTTTTTTCTTTAAAGCAACTTTGTTTATTTCCGGAACTGACCTCAAATCGAGTTTCCTAAGCTGATTGACATGCCTATGATGTATAGAGTTATCACAAGCCTTAACATTATAATTGGTGTCACCTAATCTCTCTACTACTCTTCCCTTTTCCCATTTATTACTACTGCCGAACGTTCTTATCCATACCAGATCGCCTACTGCAAATTCACGAGTACCTCCACCTGCTGAGTCTACCTGTTTTTGTTGGGCCAAAGCTACCTTATGCTCTCGGTCAGGCCTCACCCAGTCAAGCCGTGTTCGCACTGACCGGCCTAACATCAACTGTGCGGGGCTTTCACCTGTTGTGTTATGTGCAGTATTCCTGTAAACTAGCAAAAATCTATGGAGAGCTATTTCCGGGGTAACCTTTTGTAACATAGCTTTTTTTATTACCCTCTTACATACTTTAACGGCATTTTCCGCTGCCCCGTTGGAAGCGGGATGGTACGGTGCGGAGAAAGTATGATTTATGCCATTGGTCTCACAAAATAGTTTAAACTCGTATGCTGTAAACGGTGGACCGTTATCGGTCACTATTTGTTTTGGTATACCAAACCTTGCGCATACTTCCCGAATTTTCCGAATGACGAGAGGTGCCGTTGTTAAATTCATTTTAAAAATTTCAATCCATTTTGTACTCGCATCTACAATTACCATATATTTATTTCCTCCTATCGGACCCAAGAAGTCTATATGTATCCTAGTCCAGGGGCGTGCCGGCCACGGCCAGGGGCAGGGCGTGTGCGCTGGCGGTGCGTCGGCGAGCGCGGCGCACACGTCACACGCGCGGCACACCGCCTCCACCGCCTCGTCCACCCCGGGCCACCACACGTAACTCCTAGCTAGACTCTTCGTTTTTACAATACCCATGTGGGCTTCGTGTAATTCCTTTAAAACCTTATCCTGACATGCCGTCGGTATTATCACCCTATACCCCCACATGATACAATCTAACTCAGTGTATAGCTCCGCTTTACGATTGAAAAAGGGTTTAATTTCTTTAATGTCTACGTTAGTCGGCCAGCCATATTTGACATAGCCTAATACTCGGCTTAGCAAAGGATCCCTCATTGTTTCCTGTCTCACTATATTGTAATCTAGTAATAACGCATCGGCCGCAAAGTGTAAGTAGGTTTGCTCTGGTAATTCTTCTTCTTTTGCGTCTTCTGCCCTATAAGCCGCTATCAACCGTGAAAGTGCATCGGCAGTGTTTTCCTCGGACCTAACATATTCAATATTAAAATTATATGCTGATAATATTAATGCCCACCGCTGTAATCTACTTGCCGTCATGTTAGGCACACCCGATCCCGGTCCAAATATACTCACCAAGGGCTTGTGGTCTGTTCGTAAAGTGAATTCCCGCCCATACAAATACTGGTGAAATTTTTTAACTGCATAAATAATAGCTAGTGCTTCCTTATGTATTTGACTGTAATTGGATTCGGCAGAGGTGAGCGCGCGCGATGCGTACGCCACGACTCGTTCGGTGCCGCGCGCATCCCGTTGCGCCAGCACGGCGCCGAGTCCTCGCGAACTTGCGTCACACGTCACAACCGTCGGCAGCGACATGTCGTAGTGAGCCAGGCTCCCGGCCCCAGTTAACAGCTGTTTCGCGCTTTTGAATGCTTCTTCGTGTCGTTTACCCCACGTCCAAGCTTTATTTTTTTGTAACAATTCGTACAATGGTGATAAATAACTACTCAAGTTTCTTATGAATTTTCCATAGAAATTTATCATTCCTAAAAATGATTTTAACTCCGAAACGTTCGCAGGAGCTACCATTTTTAAAATGGGTTCAATTTTGTTTGAATTAACTCGTATACCTTGCCCATTAACTATGAAACCTAGATACTCAACCTCTTCCACAAGGAACTCACACTTTTGTTTTTTTATTTTAAGCCCATTTTGATTTAAAGTGTATAAGACCCTTTCTAGACTTTTGACGTGCTCCTCCCTAGTCGCTCCGCCTATAAGTATATCATCTAAGAAAAACATGACATTAGGTATGTCCTTCAATAAGTTATCCATAATCCGTTGGAATATTCCCGGACTCGAAGCGAGCCCATACACTAAACGATTATATTTGAACAACCCACGATGAGTGTTTATAACTGTCAACCCTGTAGATTCCTGCGATAAACACACCTGATTATAGGCTTGTGATAAATCTAGTTTCGAAAAGTATTTACATCCATTCAACTTAGCGAATAAATCTTCGATTTTTGGTACTGGGAATTTATCAACTAAAAGAACACGATTTAAGGTCATTTTATAATCGGCACATATGCGTAAAGATCCATCCGGTTTATGTACAATTACCAGGGGGGTGGCCCAGTCGGAGTGGTCCACCGGCTCGATGACGCCGGCGCGCAGCATGGCGTCCAGCTCGTCATTGACGCGCTGGCGCAGTGCGTATGGCATGGGTCGCGCGCGCACAAATATCGGCACCGCGCCCTCACGCACGCGCAACGTCGCCTGCCCACCCGTGAAGCACCCCAACTCTTCCGTAAACAATTCACTGAACCTGGAAATGCATTGTTTTATTATGTCACTTCTATTCGCCTTCAAAGTATCTATTTTATTTACATTTATCTTTGGTATATCTATGTTTAACTCAGCGAGCCATTGTCTACCTAGCAAACTGGTGGTACCTTTGTTTAACACATACAAATCCAGTTCCTTTATCACATCACGATACTTAACTTCGACCTGTATATAACCCACCGGATTTACTTTACTCCCATCGTAAAAATTAACGATTAAATTACACGATTGTAAAGGT
Organism: Pectinophora gossypiella; assembly: GCF_024362695.1. Taxonomy (NCBI): domain Eukaryota; kingdom Metazoa; phylum Arthropoda; class Insecta; order Lepidoptera; family Gelechiidae; genus Pectinophora; species Pectinophora gossypiella. Next base: position 1,152,201 of record NC_065428.1, on the reverse strand, counting down.
ATTTGTTTAAAACTAGTTTTATAAGTTTGTAGACTAATGCAAGACAGCGCCGATCCCGTATCTATTTCCATAGTAATCGGAATGCCACCTATAAATATAACCATGCTCACCGCTTTATATTTTCCTAAAGACATTTGGTATAACGGTTCTTCGGAATAGTCGTCCGCCCCGTGATCTTTGACCTCGTCCGTCAGCTGCTTATAGTCATGCTCGTCTTCCTCCTGCACCCAATACGCCTCCGCCGCCGCCGGCCTCCTCGCAGGGGCGCCGCCGCCCCGGCCGCGCGCTCCGCGGCCCACCCCCGCGCGTCCCGCGCTGCTCCCGGTGCCGCCGCCGCCGCCGCGCCCTGGTCTGTAAAAACCGCGTCCCGCACTTGACCCATTCTTCCCGCGACCGTTCCCGCCGCTGCCTCTAGTGTTGATTTCGTACTGACACACCCGCCTTAAATGACCCGTTCTGTTGCACCGACTACACACATAGTCACGGAACTTGCAGTTTTTATAGATATGATGTACATCTCCGCAGCCATAACATCCCGCTGCCGAACCGCTACTTGTTATTAAATGCATTCCTTGTACGTCATGCGATGTACTGGAAGAGTTATCAATCAATACTCGCATTATTTGCAGAGTCAGGTATGCGCCCCCAGTTCCTTTTGGACGTGGATTTTTTAATTTGGTCAGGTAACCCTTTCGCGTGTTCGAATTTTGAATCTTTTGAATGTTGGTAGACAAATAGTGACTTATATGTTTGATCCGTGGCTTTGAGTTTTCTTTTTTAATAGTTTCGGACGTTTGGATCTTATTTAACTGATTTTTTTTATTATTATTTTCTCTCTCCTACAATAAATAGGCCTTCGTTCATCAACTTTCACATTCACATTCCCGTCACCGGCATATCTGTCCAACTGGGCACCCTCAGGCCTATTGTCTTAAACGTTGTACCGGGTGAAAGCCTTCAGCGCTCCCCATTTGTCCGGCCAAGTAGTTAATGCCATCTGCGGCAAAACTACAATAAGTCACGTCAAAAAAAAGAACGGAATATCACTGTCCGCAACATATTTGTAAAGTTACTTTTCTACACGTTTTAACAGTTACATTTAGTAATAGGTACCTACTTTCAAATCGGGTACTACAGACGTAGACGGTTCCCCATTTTGTCCACTACTTAATGTTTGCGTTTGTAATCTCCAATCTTAATGATACCAGCAACTCAATCCCGCATCTTACTTTGTCCATTTGAATAAAAACTAAAGCATCTGCCTTCATTCTGAACGCGTACTTACAATTTCAAACTCGTGCCATTAAGCTACCAGTTTAAAAAGGCCTTCGAAGCACCACGATTACATAAAAAGTTAGAAGTTACATGAGCACTTGCACATCTTTTCAAAATGGTTAACTTAACTGTTATTGGTTGAACGTGAGGAGAATTGTTGCAGACGATAGCGATAGTTTTAAAAAAGGAATGCGGGTTTCGCGCCCATACACCTGTCAAGTGTCAATTTTATACTTTTTCTGTTGTAACCGGCCAGTGTTTGTACTTTGCTAATTGTTGCTAGGTTGAATAATAATTGGAATAAAATACTTAATGCCTACTTGTTAGTGAGCATCAAATTATTGTTCAATAACATGTAACCAGCTACCTACTTGATTTAATGAATATTTTGATCTGTAATTTCAAAATATTTTCAAAACAGTGTTAAATCAAAGCGAAAAAGTACCAAAATTTACCTTAATTCTGGCATAAAGCTAATATATTACTCTTTAAAAATAATAAGCATAATTTCAAATTGCGAACAAAAATTCGAATTTGTTCAAAAACTAACCAAAGTAGCTTTCTTTACGCAGACGCTACCGCGCGCCGCCATTTCGAAACCTAACCCCGCGTAACCTCCCAGCGACAATATGGCTACATTACCAAGTAAATACACAAGGCTTTGTAATTCAAATAAATTTAAATTACCTATCGTCGTTCTGTCGCAAGGATGGACCGAATATTCTATGCCGTCTGATGTAATCGTCTCATTTTCTTTTGTTATTTATCGCGTTCTGAAATCTTTGGGTTCCATTGATATTTCTATTTTGAACCTACCATGAATATGAAATGATTCAGTGCATCTGAATTTGTGTCGCAGTTCTATTGTTGTAATGGAGCTAAGTTTTTTTCTAAAGAATTATTTTTCTTAGGTTCACTAAGGGCTTAGCGCGTAGTGTGTAGGCTATGTATTACATAAAACATCCAGTTTAGTACGATCAGTGATTATATTTCCATATAGATAGAGTTTTACAATAGCTTCAATGCGCGTTACGAGTTAGAGCTGCCAAAGTGCAAAAGTCAGTGCTGTGACATTCTTTAGCGTAGTGATGTATCAGCCAAGGTTCAGCCGATCGATTTTATTTTATCTAACAGTACCTAACTACAATAATATTTTCTCTGTCATCTTTTCATGTCTGAAATTTGGACACTGTTTACTACGGCATAACGTTTTTGTATTGAGCATGAATAGCTTGTCATAGACTGCTTTTTCATTACAGTCTTGGATTCTTTAAAGATATAGCATACTAGGTGAAGGTGCATCTTCACTTGTCACCTCTCTCTTTATTTAAGAGCTGCGCTCTTGTCGGTGGAGTAATCGCCTTCAATACTCCATAGATAGGGCGTGTAGAACGGTGGTTGCCCCAATCGCCTTCCGTTCCGCATTACACCGACCAATTTCTCAATCGGTGATGTTCTAGCTAGAGCCCTACCAGAATCCATTTCCACGGCCTCCAACCAGTACTGATACCGCAGCTGCCCGGCATCAGGGGTGCGTTTTTGAAGTAGCGGCGCCTACTCGCTACGTCACAAGATCGTCATAGAACCTAAGTAGCATTTTATATAGCCCGTCCCAGTGAGCTACCCACTACGTTCTGCTAATCCTGACGCTGTTTGGTCGGGGACTGCTTATTTTTATATTCGCAGCTAACCATCATATCTGATGGCCGTTCCACTATCCGCCACCTGTGGACCCCGTAGATGGCCTACAGCTCAGCCTACTACACTTGTCACCTATTATGAAAAAAAGATGAGAAAAGCGGATGAGATGAACCTAGCTCGGTACCGGTACGAATTGGTGCGGGGCGGAGAGTGTCCGTTCTATACGTAATATCATTCTTTATTCTATGGCTACAGCCTAATAATTGCCCCTAAAACCTTCTAATGTAAACATCAAAGTCATTAAGGTTTTTTTAACACAACACGTTTTTATATGTCTACGAACTGGCTGAAAGTAAAAAAAAATCTATAACGTGCAGACAACAGTCGTCAGATTCAGTCGGTTGCGGTAGGTCGAGACAGATTCGTTTTTCGCACTCACGCGCAACATGACGTGTACTCGTTAACTGATGAACAGGTATAGGCTCTTTGGTAAAAGAAAAAAACATATACAGGATGTTAGTGACACCGTACGGAAGACTAAGGGGGATGATTCAGCTCATGATTCTGAGTTAATATCAAGCGGAATTTTCCTTTCCAAATTCATGACCTTTTGTTTTTTTTTTCAATCCATACTTTTGCGATGTCAGTAACACCCTGTGTAAGCTGACGACTATAAGGCGAGAAACATATGGATGAGGTTAGCATAGGACCGGAGAGGGTGGTGCAAAATAGAAGAGGTACCCAAGAGTATATAATAGGATGTTGATGATTCGGGTTGATTGATGACGACTATATAGGTATTGGTTTGGGTCCCGATTTGGGTACCTAGTCAGAAATACAGCCTTCGCTTGATGAACTAAGAACCCGCGTTATACTGAGTTTTTATTAGGCCAACGTGATACTTAAAGTAACGGATATTTTGCTATTTCTGGATTATTTTTTTACCTTAGATGGGTTTGCTCTTGGCCCCAGACTTGCCCGAAGGTGGATTTATCATATTTATGTAAAAGCTACGGCGGAAGAATTTTTTTTTTTAATTGTTTGTTTATGTTTGCCTTTGACAATAATCTCACCTGTTGCTAAGGGAAGATGATGCCTAAATTGGAAGGCAAAGGCCTCTACCCCATTCTTCCACTCCTACCTATCTTGTGCAAAACAAACCAATAAAAGAGAACGCCTAAACAAATTCAAAATTATGACTAATTAAGTAATTACCCAAAAAACAAAAACGTTAATTATATCACATAACATCTCGGTCAAACCGCCGGCAACGTTCGAAACCTAAAAACTCGTAAAAAAAAACAAAACTGCAAAGGACGGCCCACCCGCACGGTTCTCACTTTTGAACGCACCGCAATGAGTAAACTTTAGAAGGGCGCGAAAAGTAATACCATCGGCCATCTTGAAAAAATGAAAAGTAATAAAGCTATAGCAACTATATTACTAAGTAGGTAGGTTGATATTGGAAATATAGTCATAGCCCTGTTCGGACTTTAAACCACTGAATTTGACTTTATGTGTTTTATGTGCGCACGACTATACCCCAATTGGGGTAGTCAGAGGTACATTCATCGCAAGATGAACTGCCTACCTGAGAACCCACACCACACCGAGCTTTTTGGTAGACCAACGTGATAGGTGGTGAGCCGTAACGCCGTCTATAATGGTCCGGGCTGTACTTGTGGTTCAATAAGAGAATCATCCTTTAGATATCATAAAATCATCACCAAAATTACCATCATCCTCCTGCCCTTATAACGTGTATGTCTATTGCCTATTCCATCCATCCATCTCTCTCTGTCGTCATCTCAGCACTCTTTTTTTACCTTTGATGGGTTTGCTCTTGGCCCCAGACTTGCCTGAAGGCATTGACGAGGCCTAAGATGGAGCTCGCCCAGAAGGTGCCTGTTCACTCTGACCTTGAAAGCACCCGGGTTATATGTATTCGGAAATACAGAAGACATCACAGTCCACTCCTTAGCAGTGCGCATAATGAAGGACGATACGAAGCGCTTTGTGCGAATAGTTGGGATATCCACCAAATAGGGAACCCAGCTGTACGTCTGGAAGTCCGAAGATAGGGGAATGGTGGAATGAGCCGTGTAGATCGCGGGCACACTCCCCGAAGCTCACACCTTTCACACACATATCCTCCTTCACACAATCCATTCACACTTTCTCCGGTCGTCTCCTATCTCTATGCCCATCCACATTCATATTCATCGTATCCTCATCACCAATAATGCGTTTCTTAAAATTCTTCCTACGATTTTTAACACATTCGGTGAGCGTATCTTAATAAGTAGCAATTCTGAAACACCATTTTATTTCTTAGTCCACAATTCAATCAGCTATTTCTTAACCGTTCCAATCACCAACATTAAACTGAGTTTCAGGTTCGCATACAACAACGATCATTCAACCTAACACAGCCTGGGTAAACAAACCGTCGCTTAGCAACGCGGCAGTAATGGCCGCCGAAAGCGAGACGGAGTTATGCCGTTTGTACAAGTGCGAGAGGGACTGACATGTGTTGGGTTTGTCGTCCGATAAAGGGAGCGTTTGCGCATAGTTCACGGTGGATTTAAAGAGTTTTATTAAGGAAATTATTGCTTCCTATGCAGGGTTTGTTAGCGCATTGAGTTCCGGGGTTGCGCATTGCGAATAGAGGTTATAGCTTATTGGTGTTAGAGGCAAAGGCTAACGTTATTGTTCAGCCATACGATGCTGAAAAGAAAAAATATGCATTTATACTAAGCGAAGCGAAATGTACTTTCGCGCCATGATCTTTTAGAAAATGAACCTAAAATCAATTTCTGTCGAATGACTTATCTACTTCTTTTCGATACCATTTTCCTGCACCGAACCCACATATAATAACATACCTACCTAAGCTCGCGACTCATCATCACCAGCCCATTAACGTCCCCACTGCAGGGGCACGGGCCTTCCCTATGGATGGATAGGGAGATCGGGCCTTAAACCACCACGCGGGCCCAGTGCGGATTGGTGGTTATTAACGACTGCTAATGCAACCGGGACCAACGGCTTAACGTGCCTTCCGAAGCACGGAGGAGCTCGAGATGAAAACTTTTTTTTTTGTGGTCACCCATCCTATGACCGGCCTTTGCGAAAGTTGCTTAACTACAACAATCGCAGACCGAGCGCGTTTACCGCTGCGCCACCGAGCTCCTCAAGCTCGCGACAATATTATCATATTCCCAATTGGGGTAGTCAGAGGTACATCCATCGCAAGATGAACTAAGTGCCCACGCTTTACCGAGCTCATTACACAATCAGAATTTTGTTGTAAAATCGTATATTCAGTGCTATTACTAAAGACCCTGAAATTAGTATTTTAGTTTTATTCTTTTTTTTGAATAGAGTCTCTACCCATCAGTTAAGATTCACGTCTCTTAGCAAAATGACATGATAAAATTCACTGAAAGACAACTAATACATACACATATATACATAAACTCACGCCTGTAATCGCTAATGGGGTGGCCAGAGCCACAAGTAATCAAAGACAACTTGCAGCCTCTATTGATACGAAATCCCATTTATTAATGTCATTGAAAAAAATAGTCTTCTTATCGTGTGGATTGTGAGGTGGAATACCAGCCTCATCAACCCTGGTACCACTTACGTCATTAAACGGCAATGGTGGCTTTTCATAGGATAGAGCGTACCTGGTTCTCTTACAGCATTGAGAGCGCAATCCCTTATCCAAAACAAGATACAAAATACCCTTCTAAGAAATAACTCGCCTTGAGCTAACCTAAACACACATTAGTGTGGATTTTAGATAGAGCTCCTGTGGTCAGCCTGTCATATTAGTTCACTGGCTAGGGTCTTGTAACGTTATAGCCTGAGGTCTGTTCTGTCCTATAAAATTATAACGTAAGACCTTTAACGGTTTTCTTACTAAAACATAGGGCACAGATGGAAGTGTAGAATAGAAATCATTTATGTTTAGACATAAGTAAGTATAAGCACACAGTATTAGTGAACATAATAATTAAACATTATCTCCATTGATGTACCTTATATGATATAAAACTTCTATTTTTGCAACTTTTTACCACGCACTTCCCCATGTTGCGAGTTCGGCGCCTAATCGCGCACTGAGTTAAAAGTACTGTCAACATCGCTATATTAACATTAACTTTGTGTCTCAGTTTTTGAGCGCTGATGTTCACTCTACGGTAGAAGTATATCAATGCTTATCTCTAAAAAAGTACATCTGCTCAGCAAGATATATTTATACAAAAAACCATATTTTTTTGACGTGACTTATTGTACTTACGGTACTTTTCAGTACCGTCCCTAAGCTGGAAAAAAACCATAGTTAATAGCTAAAGCAAACGACAAACATGCTCCAGCTACGCAAACGCAACGTTTTTAAGCTCACGTCTTAAAGTTATGTAAAGTTGCGCAAGCGACCGCAAAAATACATTGTTTCGTCCACAAACTGTCGTCTGTGACACGATTCCATATTTATTGTATATTCTTCCACCAAGGTAACACGTAAATTTGTTGCTAGAAACATAATTTGACGCGTAACATGTACTTGTTAGGCTGGCGTAGGAAAAAGAATAATCCCACGTATAGAACGGTAGGTTCTGGTAGGGCTCTAGCTAGAACATCACCGATTGAGAAATTGGTCGGTGTACTGCGGAACATACATTGTATATTGAGGAGCTCGATGGCGCAGCGGTTAACGCGCTCGGTGTGCGATTGTTGAAGTTAAGCAACTTTCGCAAAGGCCGGTCATAGGATGGGTGACCACAAAAAAAATAATGTTTTCATCTCGAGCTCCTCCGTGCTTCGGAAGGCACGTTAAGTCGTTGGTCCCGGCTGCATTAGCAGTCGTTAATAATCATCAATCCGCACTGGGCCCGCGTGGTGGTATAAAGCTCGATCCCCCTATCCATCCATAGGGAAGGCCCGTTCCCCAGCAGTGGGGACGTTAATGGGCTGATGATGATGATGATGACTGCGGAACAGAAGGCGATTGGGGCAACCACCGTTCTACACACCCTATCTATGGAGTAACGGCGATTACTCCACCGACAAGAGCGCAGCTCTTAAATAAAGAGAGAGATAGACCAGTAAGTCAAAAGCCGTAGAAGCCGTGGAAGCCCAGTTGGTAGAACGCTCGCAGGTTCGAATCCAGCACAGACCTAAACCAATAATTGTCGAATTTGTTTTCGAATTCATGTTTGGATCATAAACGATTCTTTCGGCTCAATAGTAACCCTGACACCAGGGTTGATGAGGTTGGTACTCCACCTCACAACCCACACGATAGAAGAAGAGTCGTCATCTCAGTACTCACACCTTTCACACACATATCCTTCTTTACACAATCCATCCACATTCATACTCATAACTTTCCTCGTTAAATGCCTTTCATCCCTCATTGCATGCTAATACCATGCGAACTTTGACCACCAATCACCAAAGTAACCATCTTTTTTTTTGCAAAGTACGGAATAAATGCTGTAGTATGTCAAACCTCCGCGTTGAATGGATGTTGGCTTGACATGGCCTTGTACCACAATCCGGGTGCTAACTAACCAGCTTTATTGACGATTATTTGAAACTACAAACGCTATGTAAAGTATAGATAATTTAATATAAAAAGTATAACATAAATAGCCTATTTATACTAATTAAAACGCATAATAACGGGTTCTTACCGCGTTGAAAATAGGGACTCCCGATATTTCGACACTGTTGCAAGTGCCTATATACTTACGTCCCGTGGGCACAGGCCTCCCCTCAATCAACCGGAGGGGTATGGAGCATACAAAAAATAGCATAAAATGTAAAAACAAGAGAAAGCTTACTGACGCGTGGGTACGATCACGAGAATTAATAAGTATACACTTTGGGACCATGTCACATTAACTTTTTTGACAAATTGAACTGTAAGTTTCACTAAATGTCAAATATGTTAGTGCGACAGAGTCCTAAAGTAGGTATATTGCTCATGACTGTAGTTAGTCATCTTGCGATAGATGTAACTCTGTCTAGCCCAATTGGGAATATAGTCGTGAGCTTCTTTTACTATCGTGTGGGTTGTGAGGTGGAGTACCAACCTCATCAACCCTGGTGTCAGGGTTACTATTGAGCCGCTAAAGGCTCCTGACATGGCTCATGTAACAACTACTTACATCAGTAAGTAGGTAAGTAGTAACCGGAAGCAACGGTTTAACGTGCCTTCCGAAACACAGATCATTTTACTTTCGGGCAATCAGGTTATCAGCCTGTAATATCCTAACCAAACTAGGGACCACAAAGTATTTTTTGTGATATGTCCCCACCGGGAATCGAACCCAGGACCTCCGGATCGTGAGCCCAGCGCTCAACCACTGGACCACGGAGGTCGTCGTGAGCTTATGTTATATTAATATTACAGAGTACGTAAAGAAAAAAAAATACCATTAATTTTGGAAGCGAAAACGGTGTGTCGTACATACATAACATAAACAGCCTATATACGTCCCACTGCTGGGCACAGGCCTCCCCTGAATCAACCGGAGGGGGTATGGAGCATACTCCACCACGCTGCTCCAGTGCGGGTTGGTGATGTATACGGTTAATAGCCGGGATCAACGGCTCGACGTGCCTGCCGTAATGATTACTATACGACTCGCACTTGACCGTCATTTTTTAAACAATCCGACACAAATTCAACACTAAAACGGTTCTCACATAAGTTTCACTTTATGAACACGACATAATCGTAGATATTTGCAAGCTAACGACGATTCTATGAAGGTCTTTGTAATTATTGTTGCGCTGGTCAACTTAGCATGACCCTTGACATGACATCGGTTTGCAAAAAACAAACGGTCCAGTGCGAGTCGGACTTGGGCAACGGAATGATTCCGTAAGTTTCCGTTTTACCGACTTTTTACTTTTTTTCCGACACTCCGTACAAAAATCGCATTGTTACCGGGTGTTGCTTTACTGCGGATTTGCGAGCAAGGCAGGTAGTCCTCGAGCCTTCTCCCTTCCTCTTTAGCAGCTTACGGCTGTTCAGGCTAAAGCAAGACCCAGAGGGGGTGAGGTCGGCCGAAACGAATTGGTTCGGGGCGGAGAGTTACCGTTCTATACGTAGTATTATTCTTTAAATTGGAACTACTCTCTTGTTCATCATCATCAGCCCATTAACGTCCTCACTGCTGGGGCACGGGCCTTCCCTATGGATGGATAGGGAGATCGGGCCTTAAACCATCACGCGCGCCCAGTGCGGATTGATGGTTATTAACGACTGCTAATGCAGTCGGGACCAACGGCTTAACGTGCCTTCCGAAGCACGGAGGAGCTCGAGATTAAAACTTCTTTTTTGTGGTCACCCATCCTATGACCGGCCTTTGCGAAAGTTGCTTAACTCAACAATCGCAGACCGACCGCGTTAACCGCTGCGCCATCGAGCTTCTCAACTACTCTCTTGTTATTTAATTTCAATGACTGAACTAGACGAAGTCATTTTCCCGTTTACACATTGTCTCACCACCTATCCCGTTGGTCTAACAGAAAGCTCGGTGAGGTGTGGGTAATGCAAATTGCGATGGATGTACAATCAAAGAGCAAAACTACAGTCACCCAGTGAATTATTTGTAGACAGTGGTGAAATTATGATAAGTTGTCATAATTACAAAATTTATGTTTTTGTAGGTGGTTTTGGTTTGTTACAGAAACGACATGTAACCAGGAGGTCTTAAGTGCAACCAGTTAATTTATTACTTTGCAAGAAATTGATTGGACTGCAGGTTATCGTACCTCTGACTACCGAGACATAGTCGTGAGCCTATGGTATACAGGGTGTTAGTAACATCGTAACGAATACTCAGGGGGATGATTCAGACCATGATTCTGAGTTAATATCAAGTGGAATTTTTCGTCGAAAAATTCAAGTTTTTTTTTTATTATTTCTTTTAATTATTTTCAATTCTATACTTTTGCGAAGGAAAATTCTACTTGATATTAACTTAGAATAATCAGCTGAATCATCCCCCTCAGTATTCGTTACGATGTCACTTACACCCCACACAAGTACATACGGTAGCCATACAAGTAGGTATGGGTGTTAGTGACACCGTAACGAATACTGAGGGGGATGGTTCAGACCATGATTCTGAGTTGATATCAAGTGGAATTTTCAGTCTGAATATTCCTGAATTTTTTTGTGTTTTTTTTAATTATTTTCAATTCCATACTTTTGCGACGGAAAATTCCACTTGATATCATCTCAGAATCATGGCCTCAATCACCCCTCAAAGTTTTTGTTACGATGTCACTAACACCCTGTATTTAGGCGCCATTGCCAGCATGGCTCAAGTAAAACTGGTTGTGAAATAACCAAGATAGTTATCAAAGGAATTAATACTGTATAATTCCGAATGTCTGTTTGTATTACATGGTCGAGGACTACGTGGCAAGTACCAAGAGTGTTTCATTGAATAGACAAGTAATCCTCCAGCTAAATAAGACTCCGTGGCCTAGTGGTTAGAGCGCGTTCATGATCTGGAGGTCTAAGTTCAATTCCCGATGGGGACATTATCAAAATCACTTTATGAACGGCCTCCTTGGTCCTGTGGTTGAGCGTTGGGCTCACGATCCGGAGGCCCCGGCTTCGAATCCCGGTGGGGGCAAACAAAAATCACTTTGTGATCCCTAAGTTTGGTTAGGACATTTCAGGCTGATCACCTGATTGTCCAAAAGTAAGATGATCCGTGCTTCGGAAGGCACGTTAAGCCGTTGGTCCCGGTTACTACTTACTGAAGTAAGTAGGTGTAGATAGGGCTGGGTTTCGAACCTGGGACCTTACTGTGAGAGTCATGCGTACTTCCATCTGAGCTACCATGGCTCCGTGTTATCTTCTGAATAGGGATACAGTCGTGAGCTTAAGTTATATTATTTTTATATATTTTGACCTAATCTTTTCACATCTGCCAATACCTACATATGCGTTAGCAACTACTATTACTAGGCACAGAGTCTCTAGGTCACAAACTACCCACATAATTCGCGGCTGACATGAAACGCGCCGCCATGACCGACTTGCGCCCGCGCAACAATGGCCACCGTGAAAATACTGTCCGTGCGCATCACGCAGAGTAGGCCGTGATGGGAATGCCTCTAATTAGGTGGCTATTTATTATTATTGTAAGTAACATAACAAACATTAACGACTATATCCCAATTAGGGTAGCAAGATGAACTAAGTACCCACACTTCACCGAGCTCAAATTCAAAATCAAAAAAATATCTTTATTCAGTCGGTAACATACGAGTAGTTACACTTCCTTTTTTACATAACGAACGTCTCATCCGTCGAAAACTACTGCAGCTTCTCACAACCTGTATAGCCGGGGGAAAGAATCTATTCCCTTTATCACGCGATATCAATTATCTACAACTTCAATATAACTTTATGAAGTTGAATGTAAATGTAGAAAAACAAAATCAATTACAATTTTCAAAATCCCCTATTAAAGTAACTATATATCTACATTAATTTATATAAACTGGTTATATGTTTAGTTGTCATAAAAGAACCAACTTAAAGATCCGTATTATATCTTTCAAATAATCAGAAACATTATGTAACTTCGTCACATCCAACTGTCTAGTTAAGTGCTCTAAGCACAGCTAAAAGTGTTCTAAGTCTGCCCTGGTCCAAACGAACCCATTACACTAGCAGCATTGCCCCGTTGCACAGCCACTGATAGGCGTTGGACCAGGTAAGACGCAAAAGAAAAAACAAAAAGAAGCTGAAATCAGACTTTATTTATACGTAGATTCTAAAAAGTTCCGAAAGCTTCACTTTTTGATTTTCCGACTTCAAAAAAGAATTAGGTTGTCAAAACTTACATAGAGTTCGTTTTTGATGGAGCCTAAGATGTCTACTCTCGGAATCTATGTCACGTGAACAACATTTTGTCCCAAGGGCAGTTGATATTGTGTAGATTAAACCTACAGGCAAATTACACAATATTTGCACTAATTATTGACACAACCTTATGTGGTTGAAGAGAACCTTGAATGTCTTTTAATACTTAACGAATCAAGAAATGCGCTTCAATATGAATTGTAGGTTTTGTAAGCTTTGCCTCCTAATTTTATTTTAAGTTAGAGCTGTCATTTTCTTATCCGCCGAAAAGGAAAAGGACGTATTGACAGCTGTTAAATTTAAAATGAATGAGTGAATGAATTAATAACCCGTGCGAATCAAATAAGCATCTCGCTGATATGCAACCCATTTGACGTGTGCTGCAACTTAATTCTGTCGGGTTATTGGCCATTGTAAATTTTTGAGAGCTTTGTTTTTCTGCCTACAATTGACGTGTGTTCCGTAAATTTTGTGCCTGTCGATTACCCGTCCCTTTCCTTTTCGGTGGATAAGAATATGACAGGTATAACTTAAAATAAAATTAGGAGGCCAATGAGATGGTGTGTACTGGAGTAAGCACCTTTGATACTTCTTACCATTGTTAAGTTATACACGATACTACTGAATCACTTTAAAGGTGACGAATCTTTAAGATTTATCAAACATTGATAATTAACACTTTTGATGTATTTTCAAATCAAATTAAATAGGTCCTTATACTTGATTGCACAGAACTTATTATATTATCAACACCAAAACTTATTTTTATTAATGTACAATGTTTGAATTTCTTTTAATTTTGTTTTAACTTTTTATACGTATTTTTGATACTTTTTGTGAACTTAATAATTATGGATCGTTTTATCAAAAATAAATGAATTAATAATTATTTATTATTTTAAACTTTATTTTGTATTATTTTTTCTAAAAAACCGGACCTGTCAAATCTTCATATTTTATCCACACTAAATTTGTGGTCTCAATTTTTACCCGGATTGATATGCATCATTCGAGATAACGGACGTGAGTTTATGTATGTAGTTGTGTCGCCTGCCTCTGTTCCACAATTACTCTATCCACAGATCATATTGACAACTTGACATTGGCCCATGCACTTTCAATAGCCGTTTCTCAACCCAACACGCATAGTCACCATTACATTGCATTCCCAACTTTATCAAACATATTCTAAGGCTGATATTTCTATGAGCGCGTGTACGTTTTAACTGCTTTTGACATAAGCCATAAGACATACGTGTCATTTGTCGAAGGCGATAGTTTTTTTTTTTTTTAATTTTTCGTCCGCATTCAATGGGAAAATGTTTAACAATTAAACGACCTCTTGTTTTTTAGACACGTAACTTCTTAAGGCCACTGTTTGGGCATAACTTCTTTATAATTTACTTGAGACGTTATTACATTAAGTAATAGAGTATTTTTCTTTATACAAGGTGTTAGTGACCTTTTAACGAATACTAAGGGGATGATTCAGACACCCTGTACAAGTGCATACAAGTAGCCATACAAATGGATGGGTGTTAGTGACATCGTAACAAATACTGAGGGGGATGTTTCAGACCATGATTTTGAGTTGATATCAAGTGGATTTTCCTTTTCCATTTCGTCGGAAAATACATGATTTTTTTTCTTTTTTTTATTATTTTACGTTCCATACTTTTGATACATCACTATGCTAATGAACTGGCTTTTTCACTTTGACAGCTCTAATTCTTGCCGCGTATTGAAGCTCTTGTAATACTTTATAGATAGATAGATAAAAAAATTAAAGTTCTATCCATAGTAACCATTTTCGGACTTCGATCAATATTGAGTAATCGCAATAAATATTGTACGTTTGGATTCAAGTGACCAGGGGGGTTAAAATGGCCACATTGACTGATTCATTTGAGTTGTACTGTATTCATCTGTTATGTCTGATTATTGAAATTAAGTTCTTTGGATTCGTAATATCAATATTGATCGAAGCAATTCACCTAAAAAGCAATATTGCTATTTGACATTTGTTGTCATTGCCTACATAACATAACATAAAAAGCCTTACGTCCCAACTGTTGGTCACAGGCATAGAATAAGGAATAACTGCGTATAGAACGGTAACTCTCCGCTCCCCACCAGAGTCTGAGCTAGGTTTACCTCACCCCTCTCGAACGTAGTTTAGACTTGAATCGTATGGTGTCAGACGTCACACACACAGATGCGCGTGTAAGATAATTTCAGTGTGTAGTGTCTGTGTAAAGCGAGGTCGTTTGTATGAAGTGTCCGGGGTGTGGCAATATTTCTTTTTAGATTCATTACTTTGACGGGGCCTTTTAGATCTGAATCCGTAAAATTCGTTGCAAATCGATACATTCTTTTACAGAGTAGAACTTTGCTTTCTCTGTTTTTTTTTATTTTGACATTGAAGTAACTATGACGTGCCGGACACGACAGCCGCGCATCGTGTTAATCGTTGAGAATCAATTTCACATGAGCGCGCGTCCTTGGTCCGCGCGCAGCGTAACGCGTCGCGTGCGCAGGCAGAGCCGCGTTTACGCGAGAATCGCTGTTAACTAAACTACTTGTCGAGACAAGTAAACTGTTAAGGTTGCTAACAACCTCCGTGCTTTGGATGCCGTTGGTCCCAGTTACTACTTACTGATGTAAGTACAGTCATGAGCAATATAATGTACCCACTTTAGGACTCTGTCGCACTAACATATTTGACATTTAGTGAGACTTACAGTTCAATTTGTCAAAAAAGTTAATGTGACATGGTACCAAAGTGTATACATATTAATGCTCGTGACGTACGTAGTCGTTACATGAGCCATGTCAGGGTCCTTTGGTGGCCCTATAATAACCCTGACACCAGGGTAGCTGAGGTTGTTCATACACCTCACAATCCACACGATAGAAGAAAAAGAAGTTAATAATATTTAACATAAACATAGCATCACCCCTGCATCCCCGAAGGAGTAGACAGAGGTGTTAGTATATAGTTACACCCACTCCGACAGAGAAGATGAAAAAATATCTTAACTTGATTGATTTTTGTAACTAAACGTAATGTAAACGAAGCACAAAACCTCTCAACTCGCGACCTTGACGCGCAGGTAATACAGTCGCATTTCTAACGGCATGTGAACAACGTTTTACGGTCTTTGACGACATAATCACTGCAGGTTTGAATAGAATAGACAGAAGTACTACGAGTATTGAAGTTAAACCACAGACCGGACACTCTATACAAAAATCTCATTATTTGTACCTCCTAACGCGTAAGTGCAAACGAGACACAATCCGCGCGCTCTCCCCCTTACTCCTTAGCGGCGTACGGCCATTTAAGATGGACTCAGAGGGGGTGAGGTCAGCCCCCTATACGAATTGGTGCGGGGCGGAGTTTCATTGAATGGCGTAAAGAAATTACCTTTATATACGTTGTATTATTATTTATTCTATGACCACAGCCCGGACACTCCATACAAAAATCTCGTTCTTAACTTGTGCGTGCGAACGAGACAGTCCGCGCGCGCTTCCTTACTATTTAACGGCTTACGGCTTAGATTAAATTGGCCCTCTATCGAGGGGGTGAGGTAAGTTAAGCTCACTCCAAGCTCGTATCGGTGCAGGGCGAAGAGTGTCCCTTCTACACGTAGTGTCATTGTCTATTCTATGCTCAAGTTATAAGCGGCCATGATTCTAATCCTATCACTTATTTAGCGATGAGCGATGCAATTTTAGTGAGAACTTGAGAAGATCACACGAATTGGAAGTACATATTTAAGTTCGTGCAATTATTATTTAAACATATATGTATACGTCAGACAATCACGCCCGTAATCCCTTGTGGGGTGTATAGAGTCACAAGCCGTGATGTGTCGTTCCCGGGAATATTTCCACTTCGAGAAAAAACTTTATTATATAGCCTATAGGCAGATAAAATCAGAGTACAAGAAAGAACAAACAGCCAGTGTCCTTCCTATTAAAGCGTTTTTACAGCAAGAACATTCTCACTTTGGGAGCATTCCCACTTTAGGAATATTCCCGCTTTGGAAACATTCCCACTTTAGGAACATTCCCGGGAACGGCACATTACTGCACAAGTAATCAAAGGGCTACTTGCGCCTACTTTTGATAAGTTTAAAAGAAAATTCAATATGATGCCCTTCAATATTTTGACTGCTGATTATTTATTCCATCTCCCATATCGTCGTCTATATAGAAAAACTAGATGTCGCGTGGTTCGCTCGCAGCAAGCTGCTCGCGTGTCTTGTTTTCCCGCCATTTTTTTACCGCGATAGAATTTGACCAAGACTTAAATATGTCTCGTGAAATCAAAAAAGTTCTAGGTGCTATAGTTTTGCCAGGCCGTAGGGTGTCTCCCTGATGCGGAGCAGTTTTCCAAGATGACGTTCCGATCACACCCCTATACGTATTTTTTGACCTTGAGAAATTTTCTAGAAAAACAAAATTTTGTATGGCGGCCATCTTGTTTTTCCGCCATTTTGTTTTTTTTTTCACCGGTGATTGAATTTGACCAGGAATTAAATAGGTTTCGTGAAAAAAGAATCGTTCCAGGTGCGATAGTTTCGGCAGGCCGTAGGGTGTCTCCCTGATGCGGAGCAGTTTTCCAAGATGACGTTCCGATAACACCCCTATACATCGTTTTTACACCCCAGACACTTTCTGGACAAACAAAAATTTTTATGGCGGCCATCTTGTTTTTCGGCCATTTTGTTTTTTTTTTCACCGGCGATAAAATTTGACCAAGATTTTATTAGGTTTGGTGAAAAAAGAATCGTTCCAGGAGCGATAGTTTTTCCAGGCCGTAGGGTGCCGCCCTGATGCGGAGCAGTTTTTGAAGGTCGGGAAGTATTTCCATACTCAATATGACATTTTGATCTCATCCCTCTTACATCATATTCACCCCGAGGCATTTTCGAGAAAAACGAAAATTTTGTATGGCGGCCATCTTGTTTTTCCGCCATTTTGTTTTTTTTTTCAACGGCGATAAAATTTGACCAGGATTTAAATAGGTATCGTGAAAACAAAAAAGTCCTAGGTGCGATAGTTTCGCCAGGCCGTAGGGTGTCTCTCTGATGCGGAGCAGATTTCAAAGATCTAGAAGTTATTCTATATTGAAGTCGACGTTCCGATGATATCCCCATACACAGTTTTTACCCCCGAGGCATTATCCGGGAAAAACGAAAAATATGTATGGCGGCCATCTTGTTTTTCCGCCATTTTGATTTTTTATCACCAGCGATTGAATTTGACCAAGAATTAAGTAGGTTTAGTGGAAAAAAAAATGTTCTATGTTTGATAGTTTAGCCAGGCCATAGGGTGTCTCCCTGATGCGGAGCAGTTTTTCAAGATCAAGCATAATTTCTATACTCAGCTTGACGTTTTGATCACATTTCCCATACATCATTTTTACCTCCGAGACATTTTCTGGGAAAACAAATTTTTGTATGGCGGCCATCTTGTTTTTCCGCCATTTTGATTTTTTTTCACCCACGATAGAATTTGACCAAGATTTAAATAGGTTTTGCGAAAAAATAATTGATCTAGGTATAATAGTTGCGCCAGACTGTAGGGTGTCTCCCTGATGCGGAGCAGTTTTCCATGATCTGGAAGTTTTCCCATACTCACCGGGAGGTCCCGATCACACCCCCCATACATCATTTTCACCCCCCGACGCTCCTTCTGGGAGAACAATTATGTCAGTGAGTGAGTCAGTCAGTCAGTCAGTGGGTTTGCAGCTATATATAATATAAAACATAAGCTTCTTTTTAAAAATCACATTCGGGTGTGATTTTTGTTAAGAAAACCTCGCAAAAGACATACTCGTTTCAATCTCGGTATAAAAAATTAAGCTCAATTTTTACTCGAAATGAAATTATATGAATAAAATCGAGGTTTTGTCGAAGAAAAATTTGCACAAGGAAAGGCGCTTTAAAAGTGACGTCATAATATTGTACGTCTGTAGTATTTTAAAGTAAAGTCTTAGGGTGGTATTAATAAACAAATCTCAGCTTCGAGACTGCTCTCAAGATCATGTCAATGTGACAGTTCTTATAGTATAAAACCAGGGCCTTGAGCATGGTCTTAAGGGCAGTCTCAACTGGGATTGGTTTATTAATACCACCCTACATTTGGAGGCAACCATTACGTGAGTTACTTATGTAATCTGTAGGTAACACTTAACCACAACCTTTTCTGCTGAAATTAACCTACGCTATAGCCATCATATATTATATATTTGGAGCATTGCACTCTATGGAAGTGAAACGTGGACTATGACACAGAGAGACAGAGAGAGGTTGGAAGCGTTTGAGATGTGGTGTTGGCGAAGGATGGAGGGTATAAGCTGGACTGAAATGGTGTCAAATGAAAAAGTGCTGGAAAGAGTTGAAGAAAAGAGAACCATATTGAAGACTATAGAGAACCGGAGAGGAAATATGATTGGCCACCTGATACGACACGATTCATTTATAACAAACATTATAGAAGGAAAAATTTAAGGGAAGAGAGGAAGGGGTAGACCTAGGATAACATTTATGAAACAAATAAAAGAGAAGGTGCAGGTCGTGTCGTATCGGGAGGTGAAGGTTTTGGCGGGAAGAAGAGAGGAATGGCGGTTACTCCACCGACAAGAGCGCAGCTCTTAAATAGAGAGAGAGAGATAGCCATCATTGATACAACCAATTTAGCTTGCACGTTGCACAGTGCAAGGCAACTATGTACGAAGTGTAACTCATAACACAGCAGGTGTCACATTACATAAAAATAGCTTATAATATATTTCGTCCAAAACATAAACGCTATTGTCTGTCATATAACAAAAATAGTTCTTAACAATTGTAATATGTTTCGAGTCTAGTCACAACATGAGTGTTTCTAAGTACAAGAGTATGTTTTGAAAACTCGAGCGCGACCCGTGGCCGCGGCAGTGCGTGCGCCGTCCGCCCCATTGTTCCATGGCTTCGATATTTGAAAAATAATCGCCGGGAAATATTTTTTAATCTGCGTTCGAGCGTTCAAAAATAAGAAGTTCATATTTTTAATCTAAAACTAAAAGTCTTGACTCTTCGTTTTTTGAGCTTGAAAAGTTTTCGAAAATTAAATGTGTTTTTAATGTTCAAGTG
Source organism: Pectinophora gossypiella (assembly GCF_024362695.1). NCBI lineage: Eukaryota > Metazoa > Arthropoda > Insecta > Lepidoptera > Gelechiidae > Pectinophora > Pectinophora gossypiella. Next base: position 1,132,227 of record NC_065428.1, on the reverse strand, counting down.
GATAAAAATTTAATGATTTAATGATCCGTTTGTGGAGTTATTTGAAACCAAAGAGCGTACAACCTGTGTATATAAAATATAACATATAGAGCGTAATAATAGTCAAATATCAAATGAAACCAACCGGCTGTGAACGCTATGCTCTATCGCTATCGAGTACATGTTTCTAAACATAATACTTACTTTGTACCAAATAAATTCTCGTGACATATTTTACGGAATTTACACTATAAAGAACTTTCTTTCTTACTTTATTAATTCTATCTAACTAAAGACCTTTTTACCAATTTATTCTTAAATAGTGCTACCTTAGTATGAAGATGTGGAAATGATAAAGTTAAAAGTGCTATTAGTAATTGGAGTGCTGCTTCAAATTGCACCGTGTTATCAGGCTAACGGAGGCACTTTTGTGGATCAGATTATAAATCAGGTAACCTAAGAACATTAAGAATTTTCGTGATCCCTAATTTGGTTAAGATAATGCAGGCTGATCAACCTATTAATCCTGTAAAATGATCCGTGCTTCGCAAGCCACGTTAAGCTGTCGGTCCCGGTTACTACTTACTCATGTATGTAGTCGTTACGTGAGCCATGTCAGGGGCCTTTGGCGATTGGGTTGATGAGGTTGCGTACTCCACCTCACAATCTACACGATAGAAGAAGAAGATCATATTGTCACGGCATGTTAAGAAATTAGGCATAAAATTATTTTTAAACGTTCACAAGTACACAGCGCGCTAAGATTTGACAGTACGTTCAAAAAGGTTACGTAACGGTTATGAACGTAAGCGACGATTATGGCCTATGGCCATTTGACAACGAGGCACGGGAATACGGTCAAGGTAAAGTCGCGTTTAGAGTTATGTGCACAAAAATATGAATTTTAGGAAGTTTATGTTCACGCACGTAATCTTTAACGGGGTGGGCAGAGCTACAATTGATCAGAAAATAATTGACAGACTTGGTACGAAGTCCTAAGAAGGATATGAAGCACAGTATTGTGGTTGGTGATCAGCCCGTTGTCCATAATAAATGTCCTCCAAGTTCATATTCATATTCATATTATAATTTATTGGTAATAATTCGTATTACACGTCAAGATAAAAATTAGTCACATTACAATATTAAAAATTAAAATAAAATTGTTACATCAATACATTCATACAAATAATGTACCTACACAATATTTGAACTGTACTGTCCAGTACCTAATTATCTAAATTACAAATTAATAAATTCATCGTAACTGTAGAACGTGTGCTCAAGAAGCCAACGTTTGAGTCGCGATTTAAAACAAGGTATAGACGGTACGTCAGTGACGTGTGTCGGCAGTTTAGTTAGCAATACAGCATCACATCTGTATCCCCGAAGGGGTTAGGCAGAGGTGATTATAGTTTACCCTCTCCTCGCCAGCTATTTTTAAGTCCCATGTAGGTAATAGACCATTAACCTTATCCTAGAAACCACGTGATATCAATTATCTACGATCCAAACATTAATTCACAGTCGAGCCCGGGATTTGAACCAATGACGACACTACGATGTAAGTCACGCGTTCTACGAACACGGCTGTCACGGGTTACATGGATATAATGTTATTTTTTTTATGTAATATCAAATCTTGCCATCTCTATCTTCCCAACAACCCTGACATCAGGGCTGCTGAAGTTGGTAAACCACTTCACAACCCATAATATACAAGAAGATTATAGCCATATCAACGTGAAAATATGATTGGCCACCTGATACGACACGATTCATTTATAACAAACATTATAGAAGGAAAAATTGAAGGGAAGAGAGGAAGGGGTAGACCTAGGAGAACATTGATGAAACAAATAAAAGGGAAGGTGCAGGTCGTGTCGTATCGGGAGGTAAAGGTTTTGGCGGGAAGAAGAGAGGAATGGCGATTACTCCACCGACAAGAGCGCAGCTCTTAAATAGAGAGAGAGAGAGAGAGAACATGAGAATATTGATCAACGATCCGAAGTTAAAGCAAAAAAATATAGAGGTATATAAGTAAATTCTTATAAAATTACCTTTCTTTTCTTACAAAGTTAACGAACTCTTTAAAAAAGGCAATTTCTAGTATTTTTGTAATTTCTTGGATACAATGGCGCATAAAATTGTAATATCACACATCTACGGTTGATTGTACTTGATTGCTTCACCGAGTTATTGAAGGCGACGGCTTAAGCCACTGTTTGTGACTTAAGCATAGAGTAAGGAATAATACTACGCATAGAACGGCATTAGACTACTCTGGGCGCCATCCCACTCGCGTCAGACAGAGTTACAATACAAATACACTTTACTGCACCAAAATAAAAATAAATAATTACAAAAAGACTCTCAACTAAGTACATGGCAAATGGCGGCCTTATCGCTTAAAGCGATTTCTTCCAGAGAACCATAAGGTGAGGAAAAATGTAAAAATTGACAGATTGCGGGTACAAACTATAAGTACAACTTACCAATAAATACATGCAAATAAATATATAACATACATACAAATATATAAATAGAGATATACTGGGTGTTAGTGACATCGTAACGAATACTGAGGGGGTTGATTCAGACCATGACTCTGAGTTAAAATCAAGTGGAATTTTCCGTCGCAAAATTCATGATTTTTTTTAGTTTTTTTAAATTATTTTCAATTCTATTCTTTTGCGATGGAAAATTCCACTTGATATTAACTCAGAATAATCAGATGATGTTCTTTTTATACATAAACAGCCTATATACGTCCCACTGCTGGGCACAGGCATCCCCTTAATCAACCGGAGGGGGTATGGAGCATACTCCACCACGCTGCTCCAATGCGGATTGGTGGAGGTGTTTTTACGGCTAATAGCCGGGACCAACGGCTTAACGTGCCCTCCGAAGCACGGAATCATCTTTTCGGACTATCAGGTGATTCAAGCCATAAAAGTCCTTACCAAACAAAGGACGGCCTCACACAGTGATTTCGACAATGTCCCCATCGGGAATCGAACCCGGACCTCCAGATCGTGAGGCTAACGCTCTAACCACTAGACCACGGAGGCTGTTGAAGCGTATAAACGTAAAACAATTTTAAACAAAAACCCCGCCATCTAGCGAGTAACTTTAGTACTAGGAATCCCTTTTATTACGAACAGCGGCGTATGATTCAGCGTAAATGAAACATTACGCCGTATGGGAAATACTAAAACGCAAAACTGTAAAACGTGGGTCGACAATGGTTCGTAAACTGAGCTCGGCCTTAGGCGTATAGTTGAGTACTAAGCCCGCCGGCATTCCAACACAGCAGAGTATATTCCCTAGGATTATAATTTATTTATTTTATTTATTTACATACATAACATAAACAGCCTATATACGTCCCACTGCTGGGCACAGGCCTCCTCTCAATCAGCCGTAGGGGGTATGGAGCATACTCCACAACACTGCTCCACTGCGGGTTGGTGGAGGTGCTTTTACGGCTAATAGCCGGGACCAACGGCTTAACGTGCCCGATGGGGACATTGTCGAAATCACTTTGTGAGACTGTCCTTTGTTTGGTAAGGACTTTTCAGGCTTGAATCACCTGATTGTCCGGAAAAGTAAGATGATTCCGTGCTTCCGGCCCAGTATAGTTATCATAGGAATAATGCAATTATAAATATAATCAGTATCAGACGACTATGACGATAACGCGCCTTGAATGATAAGCTTATCTCGAGGTAAATCCTGAGGCGTGTCTTTGTACATTATTAATGTCAAACTCACACCTATTTCATTTGCTTCACTTTTTCTATCCTGTGGGTTGTGAAGTGATTTACCAAGCTCATCAAAACTTGCGATAGATGTAACTCATTCTAGCCCAATTGGGAATATAGTCGTGAGCTTCTTCTTCTGTCGTGTGGGTTGTGAGGTGGAGTACCAACGTCATCAATCTTGGTGTCAGGGTTACTATTGAGCCGCGAAAGGCTCCTGACATGGCTCATGTAACTACTACTTACATCGGTAAGTAGTAACCGGGACCAACGGCTTAACGTGCCTTCCGAAGAACAATTAGGTGATCAGCCTGTAATGTCCTAAGCAATCTAGAGATCACAAAGTGATTTTTGTTATGTCCCTACCGGGATTCGAACCCGGGATCTTCGGATCATGAGCCCAAACACTGGACCAAAGCGACCGTTATTTGCTTCACTAACATTCCTAACACACTTCTTTTGCTTCCTCCACATTTGAATCGCGCTTCACAATTCTGAGTTAATATTAAGTAGAATTTTCCATCGCAAAAGTATAGAATTGAAAATAATTTAAAAAAAATACAAAAAAAAAATGCGACGGAAATGAAACTGGTGTAAGTGACATCGTAACGAATACTGAGGTGGACGATTCAGCTCACAATTCTGAGTTAATATTAAGTAGAATTTTCCGTCACTAAAGTATACAATTGAAAATAATTTAAAAAACACAAAAAAATGAAAATTTTGCGACGGAAAATTCCACTTGATATCAACTCATCATGAGCTGAATCATCCCCCTCAGTATTTGTTACGACGTCGCTAACATCCTGTATATAATTTTAAAAAAACTTAAGACGACCAAGGAGGCAGTTGCAAGGAGTATAAGAATTTGAATACTCCGACGTCAACACATAGAAGTACTTAAATGGTATGTACGCACACCATAGTGACAGAAGTTACCGCGTTCTTATCAATTCCATGCACCACTTACTAAATGGGAAGTGTTCGGAGCGCCGCGTTGCGCGCCTATTACCTGTGTGTACACTTGGGCGCGTATTCTGTGCAATGTTATAATATATATTATTTATTTACAAAAACTATTTTGCCAGTGCACAAGCGGCACAATTCCATGCGAGTAAACTTAAAGTAACAAATCACAAACATGGATAACTATTGCAATAAATAATATAATCTTACGTAATCATGGGTGAATATCAAAATGTGCCAAGTTTGGTGGCGAACTGTCATATAATTTTTTCGTGAAAAAAGGATCCTTTTGTATCCAAAAGGATCCTTTTTCATGTCGGAACCCAATTTTTCACGAAAAAGTTATATGAAATTTCGACACCAAACTTGAAATTTTGATATTCACCCTCATCATTAATTTAAAAGCGCAGCCAGGTAGGCCGTAAAGATACAAATAACAAGACACAAGATAAATGTGTGAAAAGTTAACGAATGTAGAAAATAGGCGCGTGCGCACAGAACCTAAAAAAGATTTTAAGATAGATAATTATTATGATCAATATCGTAACAAGTTACCAGTTGGGTTAAAAAGGCTACATCGAAGCGATTCATCTAAAAAAGCAACATTGCAATTTGACATTTGCGAATTTAAAAGTGCAATAAGGCCGCCTTTTGGGCTTATTTTTATTCGTATGTTTATGTCCTTTGTACTTATATGTCGTTGTGTAATAAAGTATTATTGATTGATCGATTGAAAAGAGCGCAATGCAAACAAATGTCAAATAGCAATATTGCTTTTTTAGGTGAATGGCTGCGATGTGGCTTCTTAAACTCCCCATATCCCTGATACCGTAAAGGACTCTCTTAAGCGCTAATTACAGTACCCAATCCACCCAGACGGATGCGTCAAGGCACATCGAGATCGGGACATAGACGCTATTACACCAACTCGAGATCGTGGTTACCATGGTTACTCCCCACCAACTCGCTCGAGATCGTGGTTACTATGGTTACGCGCCACCAATTTGCTATTAGACTTCACGATCTTGATCGGCAAGTCCTTGACATAGACGCAACGCGCAGAATGGGTTGGCAAGTGTAATTAGCGTTTTAGCCGCTTACACAAGTCATTTCAAGTCATAATTTATTTTTAAACTGAAAATGTTTTTTTTTTTTCACAAATGTTAATTCCAACTGTACCTACCATACAATACAGGTCACAGTGAGTCAGTGGTGAACCATAAAAACGAGGCAGATAACGTATCGTATGTTTGTACAGACGGCTGAATAACCCACTACCAAGTATAAACCTCATTTACACCAACTTTCTTAAATTTTACTTCTATACTTGCGTGAGGTGGTATACAGGCTGAACAACAAACCACATATTCTACACCTCATTTATACCAACTTTAGTATATACTACTTCCTGACATATGTGGGAGAGTGTAAAAGGCTGAACAAAATACTACGAAGTTTGTTCTTCATTTGTTAGAACTTCTTTTACCTGTAAACTTGCGTGGACTGGTCTAAAGATTGGCGAAGTACCTACCACGAAGTATGCACTTCATTTGTACCAACATTCTTATGTTTTTCTTGTAAACTTGTGTTGAGTGATGTAGAGTTTATGTGCTAAAGGACTGCAAAAAGTATACCCGTCCACTACGTCAATACTTCATTTACATACTCAAATTCTTATATTTTATTTGTAAACTTGTGTGGTGTACTGTTGCGTTTATTATGTTAAGGGATAGTAATATTATGGTAAACTTGTGTAGCACTTTGTACCCTTTATAAAGGTAGTCCCAACCACATAGTGTTTTTTTTTTATTGTAAACTTTAGTATAATAATCACCACAGTTTTGTATTAATACAAGCCTAAATACATTAATTTGAAGGGAAGACTTTCGTGGAAGATTGTACAGTTCATGTATCACCATCATGTAACAATATTTTTATAACTCAATACAAGTTATTTACTCTTGCAAGGTGTGAGTAACGATGACGAATTTTGTACTTTAGCAACCAGGTCAATAGGTTGAGAGTTCCTTATACGAATTCCCTTTTACTTCCAAAAATGGTCATTAATGTTCTTTCTTTTCGTATTAAGAATGATAAGATACAATATTTAGCTAGTTTACTTCGAATACTAACAATATAATTAATACGGAAGTGAGTTTGTAACAACAGTGGCTGCAAGTTGTCTTGGATTGCTCTGCCCACCCAATTAGGAATTACGGGCGTGATTTTATGTATGTATGTAAGAGTTTGTTTATTAGGAATACTTCGCAATTTAACTATACCCTTACAAAAACTTAATGCTCTATTCTCCTATACTAGAAGTTCTAATAGAGCATTATTCTTGAGGAATAATTGTTAACTGTTATTTTTCTGTTCATTTCAGAGGCTCTCCAGAAAAAATGGCGTCAAAGAAGAAGAAGCGAGCTGGTACTGGGATCCACCAACTCAACCTGCGAAAGACGCCAACCATTACGAACACCAAATTGCAGCTCTTCAGAACGAAATATCCTCCTTAAAACAACGACAAAGCCATGATATCCGATCTGAAAGTCATGAAGAATTAGATAGGCTTCGTGAAGAAAACAGAAATCTAACAACCAACCTAGAAGATCTAGACAATCAACACCAAATGGCTATGGAACGGCTACTGACGCTAAAAAAGGAATTGCAAAAGAATTTCGAAGTCCTCAAACAAGAGCACGAGGATTTAAAAAACAGGAATGATGAATTTGCTATGGAAAGGGAGTTATTGCAAAACAAAATCAATGAAAAAGACAAAGAGTTACATAAAGTGAATGCTGAAAGATCAGATATTGAAACCCTACATCATAAGTACTTGAATCTTGAAAAAGTACATTCTATTTTAAGGGAAAATGCTGAGAAATTCCAAGAAGAAAATCAAGAATTACATGAAGAAATTTTCAAACTACAAGAGCAAGTAACTAAATATGAACATGAACTGGAAGTTGCTACTAAACATTGTGAAATGTCTAACACGGTGCCTAGAGAGACGTACGATGAACTTATTAAAGAACTGAATGAGTTAAAAGATAGTAGGAACGCTAATAGGGTTCATATGGATGAAGTCAATATCGATGATAACGCTAAAAGCGTTATTGAGAGTCTCAAACGTGAGATACGTGAGTTAAAACTTGAATTAGTCCAGAAAGATAATGCAGAGAAAAGTCATAATGATAATGACCACAGATTTGTAAAATCGGAGATAATAATGCAACTATATAATAAATACGTCAACTTTGAATTACCAATTGATTATATAGGAGAGATGCCATCTACAGAAGATAATATTGTCATATTCAAATTGGAAAGCGCTTTCAAAACCCTCAACTCATTCAAGAAAGATATCGATGTGTTAGAACACAAACTTTCAGAAAAAAATCACAATATCAATCACTTACAGACTCAAATAGATGATTTGGCTGGTGAAAACGATTTCCTCACAACGGATCTCCAACATTTTGAATCTGAACTAAACGAAATGAAGAAGAACAATGACTTCCTAATTTCGGAAATCGCAACTTTGAAAAATTCGTCCAAACTAGAACCAATCATAGAAACACATGAGGATAATTTGGCGAAACTAGAAACTGAATTGGACAACTGCAACAAAATGAATAAGAATTTCGAAAGTGAAATTAAAAGGATAGAGAAAGAATTGAATGAAGTCAGAGTTGAGAAACTAGTTTTACAAGAAAGCTTATCTGATATGCGACATAAATACATAACTATGTTGAAAGAATTAGAAACGGTTAAAACTAAAACACACGATTTTGAAGAATTGGAGAAAGGCAGCCAATCTGGTCAAAACGACAAATTAAAGAAAGCAATAGATGATATTGATGATCTGAAGAAAAAGCTCAACGCATCTAACGCTAAAAACGAACAGCTCTCCATTGACATACATATTATAGAAAATGATAAAGTTTTATTGACAAAAGAAGTAGATGATCTGAAACATGCGCTATCAGAAACTGTGTCTGCACACAAAGAGCTAGAAACATTGAAAACATCTCTTGATAATAAATTAGAAGATGTAGAAGTGAAATTGGATGAAGTCCTCAAACATAAACATGATATAGAACATGAAAAGATGAAATTAGAAAAAAGGTTAAAAATATTTGAAAATGAAAGCAAAACAAACGATTCTGTTCATACTGAATTAGAAAAGGTCACAACTGAAAAAAATGAACTAGCAGAAAAACTACATTATATACTTAAAGAGAATTCCACTCTAGCAGAAACAGTAGACAAACTTAAAAACGAACTGACTAACCTAAGGAAGATTGTAGATGAACTTAAAAATGAAAACGAAACTTTGAAAACAAATACAAAATCTGAATGCGCGAACACTGCAACATTAAATGAAACAATTAATGAGTTAAAAGCTAAAATAATACACCAAGAACTACTTACCAACGAAATTACAACATTGAAGGATGTAAATGAAAAACTCGTCGAAAAGAAAATGTTGTTAGAAACAGAATTGATTGCCACAGACACCAAACTTGTTCAGATGGAACAGGACGTTGAAAAACTAATATCTGATCTGAATGAAAAAGACACATTAATAGATAAACTTAATACAACAATCACTGAAAATAATGAATCAATCGGTCATTTGAATCACACTGTGGGTGATCTGAACAAAACATTGGAAATTAAAAACGAAGAAATAAAAAGACTTACTAAATCACTTCATGAAACCAATGAAAAGTTGAGTTATACGTCTGTTAAATCGGACAGAGGCTTCGAAGAGTTAGAACAGCTACACAGTGAAAAGGAAGATCTGAGCAAACAGGTACTGGATCTTAATGAAGAAATGATTTCAAAGAACACTCAACTATCTGTTCTCACAAAACTGTCCCAAGAATTGGAAAAAACTTGTCAAGAATATAAAGTAACAATAGACACTAAAGACAAACAGATAAAAGAACTGAACCAATCAATTGTGGAACTAAATGACAAAATAAAAACCTCAGAGAATACCACGAAACATAATGATGAATATGCCCATTTAGTTCATGAGAAAGAATCATTAGAACAAGAGGTCTCTGCTCTGAAAAATTACTTGACAACAAAAGAACACGAATGGTCAGAAATTAAGGTAAAAACCGAACATTGGGAAAAGGCGTGCGATGAGTACAAAGCGACTTTAGAAATAGCTGCTAACGAGAAATCGGAATTAATCAACTTGATAAACCTCAAACACAATGAAAGTATACAGTACCATAACGAAATTCAGAGGCTAAACCATGCGATATTGGAACAGACTAATGAATTTAAGAGGGTTATTGAAGAAAAAGACTTGTTGATACGAAACAAGTCGAGTAGTTGCTCCAATTGTGAAAATTTAAAGATAACCCTGAGAGAAAAAGATGATATTATAATAACCTTGAATCAGAATATAGCGGACTATGAAATGTTGAAGTCTGAACTTGCGCGTGCGAATGACACCATCAAGAGTTTGACGGAACGGTGTGAGAACCTAGATAAAAGTATGGCCATTCAGTTGGAAACTGTTAGAAAATTGACGGCAGAAAATGTACAGGTGAGTTAATTATTTTTTAATATTATAGACGGACACATTTCTTTTAGACACGAAGATACTCAATGAGATTTTGTTAACTTATAGTTTTGATGCAAATACACTTCCCAAGTCTGTTTCTAGGTTTATAATATTGTGACATCCCAACGTAAACGTAAATACACTCTTTTATTTTTTAAAACACCATGAAAAGACATTTGAATCTTAACCTAACCTCTCTCTTATTTCTATCTCTTAAGTACATTTGCTTTTTCTTTTAAATTATTCCATTTTTAAATATTTCCGGCCAAGTAGTTGTAGTAAGTGACGTAAAGTACAATAAAAGAGTTTCTAATATGTACAAAGGAAATATTCCGCAAACTTTTTCCATAAACCGTTAGAACGTTTTCTTTTTTTCGACATAAATGGTGTGCCAGCTGATAAGAAACAGCTAAACTCTAAGTAAAGTACACGTCAACCTGGGCTATTGGTCCATGACGTCATTTAACGGGTACATTTAAAAATACGTCATAGTTCTTTACTTAGCTCTAGTCATGTTAAACATGAGATGTTGCGACATGTTTTTTGATAAGGATAGGATAGGAATTAATAAAAGAATAAAAATAAGATAAGTTTGTTTAAGTATGAAAAGGTCTACTACGATCTACTCTGAACCGGCGTACGTGTATGAAACGATTGATGAATGTGGAGGAAACAAGTTTTTTGTTTTGACGTGACTTATTGTAGATTTGCCGCAGATGGCATTAACTACTTGGCCGGACAAATAGGGAGCGCTGAAGGCTCTCACCCGATACAACGTTTAAGACAGCAGGCCTGAGGGTGCCCAGTTGGGCGCGAACCTCGGCTCAGGGCGTCGTCTGAGAGGAAAAATATTTGAAACAATTAATCGACCCTAGTGGGTCGTAGCGATAAGCGCTGAACGAGGGAAATCGTCGACCACGCCGGCGGGGTCGGTATCGGGGTCCAAGAGGAAGCAAGAGAAGTACGTCAGGATCGAAGAAAATGGAATTCCATAAACTCCGCTTACCCCGGTGGGAAATAGGCGTGAGTTTATGTATGTATCAGTTGCATTTAGCCACAATCGCACCTGATATGAAGTAAATATGTGGCTTAATCGCCTATACATTTTAATTACTAGTTAGATCCTAATACACAGGTAATATTACGAGTAAAATACAACGACTAATTATGTTTATGTTTGCACTATTTCAACCTTAGAACATTTGATGCGTAGATTTCCTACTCAGAAGTACGCACACCGTAGATTAAACAGTAAAACTACGTATAAAAGGCACACTCCTTTACGAGCTTGAAGTGCCGTACCTCAACCCTCTCCCAAAACATTAATATCCCCCCCCCCTACCCCCAAATAAAAATAAATAAACAAAAAGTAATCAACACAATTTCTCCCAAACACGAAACTCTTCCAGTTGTCGGAATTAGAACAGAACTCCACCAAAGAGTTGGAGCGCTTACGTCACCACTTGGTGGAGATGGAGGAGAACTACACGCAGGAGCTGATGACGTCAGAGCAGAAGCTGACGGAGTGCCAGACCAGGCTGCACCAGGTCGAAGAGAGAGCCAAACAGAATAGCACTGTTTATACTAGCAACAGGTAAGTGTTGTAAACATCTGTAATTTTTTCACACAGGGATTTGGCAAAATTCTGATTTGATGAATCTTCTTTCTTTCTTTCTATCGACTCGATAACATCAAGGTAGAGCCGGAAATCACCAGAAAAATGAAACCTCTTACAACCTCAATTACACCTACCTTTCGATCACTAGTTTGATTAGAAAATTGCAGGCTGATCACCTGATTGTCCGAAAGTAAGATGATCCGTGCTTCTCAAGACACTTTCAGCTGTTGGTCCTGGTGACTTAACTTACTGATGTCAGTAGGTAGTCGTTTCATGAGTCATGTCAGCATCTTTGGAGGCTCAACAGTAACCCTGACGCCAAGGTTGGTGAGGTTGGTAATCCACCTCACAACCCACATGATAGACGAAGAGAAAACTGAAGTAGATGCATACGTGTAATTTTCACCACCATCAATTTTCAACGTTTTCGGTCTACAATTTCAGCATCCGAGCGAACCAAGAAGTGGAGACGCTGCGCAACCAACTGAAGCTGCTGGAGAAGCAGCGTGATGAGGTGCAGGGCAGGCTGAGTGAGGCGGAGGACGCGAGGAGCCGTAGCGAGGCGGCCCTCACCAACCTGCAGGTTGTGCTCGAACAATTCACGCTTGGTGAGTGTTTGGTGCCAGCATTAATGAATAAACCTTCGATGGACGTTCTTTGGACTTAAGCTTGCTTCAGTCGACTGCATACCTCCTACATAGAACATCTTTACCATGGCAGTTTGGTCAGAATCAGTTCTCACCATGGATCTTTAAGAAATGTTTCTTACCAAACTGTTCCAAATTTAGTCGTGTCAGTGTGTCCACAAGTATACAGGGTGTTAGTGACATCGTAACGAATACTAAGGCATCCCCCTTAATTTTGCGTCGGAAAATTCCACTTAATATCAACTCAGAATCATGGTCTGAATCATTCCTCAAAGTTTTCGTTACGATGTCACTAACATCCTGTATGTCTCTAGCGTTATCCCGTGTTCACGGGGTCCGCTTACTTAACCTGAAGATTTGGCAAGTCTGGATTTTTGCAAAAGCGACAGGAAAAACCAGCCTAATACAGGTTAGGTCACATACATCCCAAACGCATTTCTCGGGAATGTGGGATTCCTCACGATGTTTTATTTTCCACTGAGCACGTAATAAGCACGAGTAAATTTTGAAAATATTGTTTCCTAAGACCATGGAGTAACTAAAATATACTATGTACCCCTCGCCACCCATCCAACATTTGACAACATTACTTAACTTCGTTGATCATTGCCAAATAGGCTTGTTTCTAACTAGTCAAATCAGTTACTTTTTACTAAACGTCAAAACACGAAATTATTATGGAATTTGAACGAAAAAACACACTGTGACGTCATAGAAAAACGTGACAAAATGTCGGACTTATTGTTAGGTTTTTCTTGATTAAAATTCATAAACAATTTACATAGAAAAAAATTATGTTTTTCGTTAGTTTTAGATCTGTCTTTATTTAGTAATTAGAATTTAATAATTTATCTTAAACCTAGTAGACGACCCAATTCACGTTCGTTGGTCAAATTATTTTCTCTTCATTTGCAGACAAAGAACGCGAGATCCACGCAGCCACAGAGAAAATACGAAACAAACTAGACGACGTTAAAAAGCACAACTTGACACTTCAAGACGAAGTCACTAGACTCAACGCGAAGTTGGAAGAGGCAATGAACGGTCTTCAGGCAGCCTCTAGGTTGGGTGACCAGGTGGAGACTAAGACGGCTCAAATTAACGACTTGAAAGAGCAAGGTAGGGGAATTGTCTTGATTTCATTACTACCCTTTTACTCTTAAACCCTTATTTTAAGATGTTAACTCGAAACTTTCTCCACTCGAATCGTCCTCCAGCCGGGCTAACATTCGGAACATGATAAAATATATTGATTCGATCGATAATTTTATCCTACGAATAAATAATTATTTATTATTATTTAAATAATAATAATATTAAATAATAATTAATAATAATACATAATTATTACATCATAATATATAATTAAACAATAAATAATTATACGGCTAATAATAATAAATAATTTAAAATATATTTTTAATTTATTCGTAAAATAAAATTATCGATCGAATCAATATATTTTGTTATTTTTCCTAACATGCATGGCACGTGATTTTGTTTGTATTTTGACAGAACTTCATGACTTATTTGGGTTCACATATTAACACAAATCGACAAAACGATAAAATTATATCGTCAGAATCGATAAAATGACCGTGACAAAATTTTATCACGTAGCGCATTTTAGCCGTACAGGATTTTGACAGTTACGTCATCGACTTGAGGACTTAACTCACTGGCGTCGAGGATATAATTGGCTACTTGACAACCTAGTCAAATGAGATACTTTTTACGAAATGTCAAAACGAGTTTGTATCGAAATACTGTGACGTCATCAATAAAAGCGGTCAAACGTCGTACTCATTGTTTCAAAATTTCTAAATTCGAAAATAAATGGAAAAATAAAATGAGATTGATTTATGATCATCTTAGACTGGCTTCTATTTATAGATCATTTTATAGTTTATCTTTGAGCTAGTCAAGTACCTAATTATATCAATGTGCCAACAAAATAATACGAAAAAAATGACGTCATGCCTCCACTCAACCTCACTGGAGCAAACTCGAGATAAGGTTGAGGCGATGTATAAGAATACCGATTTTGAGCTGAGTATAAGGTTTTAAGTTTACGCGGTTATTATCATAATTAAAGCACATAATAACGGGTTCTGTTTGTATTCATTTGCGTCATCCCGTGATCATGGCACTTGCAACAATGTCGAAATATCGGGAGTCTCATATCCCCATTTAAACGCGGTAAGAACCCGTTATTATGTGCTTTAATTATGAGTATAAGGTGTTCCTTCAAATCGCCTCAATTGTGTACGGATTCAAGGAAGGTTCGACTTAACATCTTAGAATACGATTTTTAGACTTCAGTTTTTAGGAACATTTTTGATGACTACTAACTTACTTTTGACATCATCATCTCTCTAGCATTATCCCGTTTTTCACAGAGTCCGCTTACCTAACCTGAAAATTTGACAGGTCCGGTTTTTTACAGAAGCGACTGCCTGTTTGGCCTTCCAACCCGCGAACGGAAAACCAACCCAACCCAATACTTACTTTTGACATAATTTTCATTTAATTTTATTCTTCTCTCATGTGAGTTGTGAGGTTAATAACCGAATTCATCTACCCTGTTGTCAGGGTCACTATTGAGCCGCCTAATGCTACAGTAGCTGGGACCGACGGCTTAACCTGCTCTCCACCGAATCATCTTACTTTCGGACAATCGGGTGATCAGCCTACAATGTCCTAACCAAACTAGAGATCTTGTTTGTGATATGTCCCCACCATATCCAACCCGAAACCTCATTATGCCAAGAGCACGGGTGCTATAAAAATCCTTAAAGACAACTTTAATATTAAAAAGTAAATTGGTAGCCATCCGTTTTTGTTTTGCTAGTTCGTAGTTTAACATAGAATTTATAAGTTGAAGTGTATTGTTTTCATTTTGTACGATATTTAAAGCATTGATTGTAACTAAATGATATAACTATGTTTGTAGTGTAATGTAAATATAAGATTTTTTGAATTTTGTATGTATTTAGTTTTAACTTTGAGTGATTATACTTGCCCTTGTCTTAGAGATCTTTTTTCATCAAAATATTGGGGAGAATGAGCCAGCAGTGATGCTCAACTATGTCAAAAAAATATGATTTTAGCAATCCACGTTTACTACTTTTGTTATGCCCGTTCAACTATTTTTACAAAATAGTTATAAATGCGAATGTAAATTTGGTATGGAAATAGTTTCATATAATAATTTTCTGAATATATAAGAACATATAATAGTTTTCTGAAAATCACGGGGACGAAAAGGGATGCAAAAAACGGGCCGCGCGCCTTAACCTAAGTGTTTTTATCCCGGAAATCAGCCCTAAGGGGATGAAAAAACGTGCAGTTCACGATAACAGAATTATTTTTATCCCAGCATTCACCCCCTAAGGGGATGGAAAGGGATTGGACAAAACGTTGCGCGCGCTTTTTAAAATTGATTTTATTTATTATATCGGAAATCACCCCCTAAGGGGATGAAAAGGGGATGAAAAAACGTGGCGCGTTTTAACCCAAGTCCACTCGGATAAAGTCGCGGGCGATAAGGTATTAAATAGTGCTAATCCAACCCGTAGCCAGTCATTCCAGCGTCCAACTAAATATCAGCTGGTAATTCTGGGGTCTAATCGCCCAGGTTGCTAGTTGGTATACAGTTGGTCGCTGACCCGTCTGCGTAGTAGCAACTGACACACGTAAGTTAGATGTATCGCTTCTGTAGATGTTTTTGAGTGTATGTTATGTATGGTTCCTTGGCTCGATGCGGAAAATGTTCGAGGTTTTGTCTATGGTCACGGAAAACGGACTGTTTCAAACCTTAGTTTGTTTCTTATCCAATCAGCATGCAACATGAAAAAACATTGTTGTCGGTGTAGCATTCTCCATGCTACTTTTCTAGGGAAAAATAAGACAGTGGTGTCCCTATTGCCTTCCGCCCCAATCTCAATCTAATAGTATAAAGCGCTTGAAAATAAGCTACATTGTGAAATAAAGGGAAGCTACGACACTGGTCGTTGCTCCAGACACGCCACCTTACTGCATCAACATAACAATATTTTGTATTTTGATGATGATGAGACGTTTGTTACGTAAAAAAATGACAATTCAAAGTGTAACTATGTTACGTACTGAATAAAGATATTTTTGAATTTGGACTACTTAGAATCTCTCGACTGATCGTAGTTTAGCCAGGAAAAGAATATACGGTCGAATTGAGAACCTCCTCCTTTTTTGAAGTCGGTAAAAAAGGTGTAATATTGCCCTGATAAAAAAGACAGTGAAAACGAATTAATAAAATGTCTGAACTAGTATTTGTCTAATATTTTTCAGTGACCATAGACTAAATCATAAAATACAACTTTTTGTATCGAATTAAGAGAAATTAGTTAGTGATGGCAAGGTGGAGTTAAAGAAAATACACTAAATATTCGAAATATAGTTTGATTGTTGAGATTCAAAGCATTCACTTATCAGACCATAGAACCAGAAATATCAAATGCATTTAGCATTTGAGTTGCCGCTTCTTACCGCTTGATAATTTTATAATTTCGCACTCCTTAATATGTGTACTTTTCTTTATCTTTGTGTTGCCATTACCATAAAAGCTTTCGTGTGTCTCAGCTAAGTTTAACATTCAAAACAATTAACTAATTGGATTTTTAAGATAAAAAAAATATATTATTTTTTATTAATTTTTATTTAAAACATTAAAAAAGTCAAGTAAAAAGGAATATACTTAACATTGTTTATATACAATTTATTGAAAATTACATCTCTGCATTAAAAATATATATTATTTTTAATCAATTTTCAACTAGAAAAAGTTGGTAACTAACTAAAGTAAAACAAATTAAATACTTAAAAAATACAACGTAGCTCTATGTTTACAAATCGGACCACCGCACTGAGAGAGCTTATCGAACACATTTCAACTTCAAGAGCAGCTTCGCCTACTTCGGTCTAATCTCATTTGGTAACTGTGAGGCTTTCACGCCGCGGCGCCGCCCGCTGTCAAAGTGACAGGAGACGCCAGCTGTCACTTTGACAGCACCTGTCAGACAGCCGGCGCCGCGTTCTACTCAGATTACCATATGGGGTTTGATCGAGGCATTTGGCTTCACGTCGTGTCGTCTCTGTGTTTTCACCAGTTTTTGCTGCTTATGATTTTATTTTTTAATTTACGTGACTGTTTTTTGTTGTGGGAAAATTTTCGCAAAGGTACGTTACTTTTGTAAATAAAAACCTGAAAGTTGAGACTATAATTTAATAGTTTTTTTAGTACCTAATGCGAAAGTTCTGCCAATATATTTTGTTTTTCCATTTTGGCACATGCAAAATTCGTCTTGCAATACATAATGTCGTTTTGTTTGTCTATGTTTTTAATATATTTCTTGCATTGGATACTTGATATTAGCGATTAAATTTACCCTGAATAATAGCCTCGGATGTTACTCCCTTTCGTTCATATCATTCGATCCTTAGTTGTAAATTATATTATCAATGATTTGAGTGTTATCAAATAGTATCCAAAGCAAGGATTTTTTTTAATCGTTTTAGTAGAAGAGTAGAATATAGAAGATTCCTGCTACTTAGCCGCATTGTTTCTGAGTATTACTTCAGGTACTGGCGATCAGATAAAGGGTTAACGCATCACACTCTCGCTTTATTCTTAAAAAAAACTTATTTTTTTTAGAACCATTTTGATTCACTAATAAAATCCCTTCCTAATTATAAAGTAACCTTCAAAAAGAAAACTTGAATAAAGAACACCGCCAATACATGTACAATCTCAAAAAATAAAATGACATCTGTCACTGTCAAAGTGACAGTTGAAAGTTGACAGGTGAAATGTGACAGTGTGGCTTTGGCGTGTTAAAATTTCACCCTACCATCAATTGTTTCCTTTCCATAGAAAACCTCTGATTTTAGTGAATCAAAAAAATAACTTTTTGACATTTATGGAAGTGTAGAGTGTTTTCCGTTGCGCCTGCCCAGTGACTGAATAATACTTTGAAATCGTGTGCGCGAATGCATCGAACTGCAACCCCGTAGAAGCATGGTAAGAGTACGCTATAGATTTTCAGTTTTAATTTTGTATTAATTTTTAGTTAAAATAGTAGAAAATTAACATAGTTCAACTGTGGCAACACTTTTTTTACTTTTTCTTTTTTTTAGGGTCAGCAAAATTTATAAATCCATGTATTTAATTGGTTTAATAATGAACCCATCAGTATTCCCAGTAAAAAGTGTGTTGATTTTCTACTATTTTATGACATGTTGTGTTTGATTTTGTTAATTTGATATTGTGTATTAAGTATTACTTTCCAGCTCCTTAATACTATCTAATTAATACATGTGATCAAGTGTAATAACACTAAATTCATTTTACAAACACCATAACAAGATACAGAAAAAGGCCTCTACATTTTCTGTTTAAAACTTATTTTATTCCGACAGAGGGAAGTGTCACCCACAGATAGTAACCATTAGGTTCATTATATCCATGGTATAAGAAAACCAGGTATGCTCAATCCTATGCCAAGCCGCCATTGCTAGCCCTTTGATGACGTAAGTGTTACCACTGTATTACAATTAAATTGGTACCTCCAACATTCCAAGTACGTAAATTTTATTATGTAAAATTAAGTGAATTACTGACTAATTTATTTAATTATCATTACTTCTCACATATATAGAAATCAATAAAACTGTAAGTAAATAATCTTTTACTAAAAGTTCAAAATTTCCTTGCAAAGTAAATATAAAAACATTGGTTGTGAGTAATTTAGTTTTTACGAAATGGCAACACAGAGTGGGATGACGTCAGCTAGGCTAACCTTGAAATGTTAGCTGTCACTTTTGAGCATACCTGGTTTTCTTATACCATTATTATATCCATTTTAGGCGTTCGAATCAACAGTGGCTGCAAGTTGTCTTTGATTACTTTCCGCTCTGTCTACCCACCTGTATTTCAAAAGGAAGAATGTAATAAACCAACTTTCTAGTGTAATCGGCCTGGTGTCGGGGCTCAAAAAGTGATTTTTGTGATATATCCCCACCTGGATTCGAACCTGGGACCTCCGGATCTTGAGCTCAACGCTCAACCACCGGACCGCAGAGGCCGGTAGTCATTCAGTTTCGTATATTTACACTAATACCTGTGCATCTGTCATCAGTGCGCACCCTGCAAGTGTCAGTGGCCGCGGCCGAGGAGCGCTATTACAACGCGACGTCCAACCAACAGGACAAGGTGGACAAAAACCTGGTCAAGAATCTCGTCATCAACTACGTCATGACGGCTGCGCAGAACAGCTCTAACAAGTAAGTGTTATAATCAAATCAAAACATACAAACTTTTATAAAAAAAGCAATAGCACAAATGGGCGGCCTTATTGCTCTGAAGCAATTTCTTCCAGGCAACCACTGCCAGGAACCAGCCAAAAAAGAACTTGGATGCGGGACGGTTTGGCTTGGATTTTAATCATAGAGGTGGCTCCCATCTCCGCCTCTGCAACCGTTGAGGTATTCACCCGTATCCATGGGCAAGGGTTTTACGTTATACCCCGTAGGTCTGGGTCCCTATCCGAACTCAGTCACCATCTCACTCCAACCTGCTGAAGTAAGAGGCGCCCGCCCGGCAAGGACGCACCGAACAGGACGGCCCCAGTGGACGGCGAAGAAGATGACTGCCCCCCTGGGACTGGCTTTATTATTATTATAACATTTCTCTTCCAGACTACAAGTTCTGCGCATCCTATCAACAGTCTTGGACTTCAACCAGCAGGAGTGCGAGCGGCTTGGTTTGTCTCGGTCGGCCACCACACCAGACAGCTTGGCAGCTGAGTTCGTCAAGTTTCTACAAAACGAGTCCAAGCCGCGAGCACCACTTCCCAACATGATGGGGCTGGCGCAGGGGGCCAGTAGAAGCACCACGCCTGTGTCCAGGAAGAGTTCCACCATCGGTAAGTTACTATCATCCTCATCATCTATCCAACCGGAAACCACCCTGGAGACTTCAACCAAAACACCTCGTATCGTACTCACAGACTCTACACATTGACGTTATCATACACGCGCGTCTGTGTATGTGACTTCTGTCCCCAATGCTATTGAAGACTAAAGTAAGACCGAGGGGGTGAGGTACACCTATCTCAGCCGCTGGTGGAGAGCGGAGAGTTGCCGTTCTATACGTAGTATTATTCCTTATTCCATGACATGAGCCATGTCATGCCTTTAGCGGGTCTTCTGTCATGTGAGTTGTGATATCAATCATTGACTTCATCAACCCTGGTGTCAGAGTTACTATTGACCCGCCAAAGGCCTCTGACAGCTCATGTAACGACTACGTGTTTAAATAAATAGAATAAGAGCTTAGAAGAGTCTTCTAAGCACGGATCATTTTACTTTCGGACAAACAGGTGATCAGCCTGCCGTGTCCTAACCAAACTAGGGATCACTTAGTATTTTTTTGTGATATTATCTCCACCGGGAACTCCGGATCGTAAGCCTCATGATCGACCACTGGACCGCGTAGGTCTTTAATATCACGTTAGTAAAATGTTAACTCTCAAAGCTGGACCATATTTATTTCAGGTCCGCAACCAACCCCGGAACCAGGTCACACGCGCAACCCGTCAACCGGTTCCAACAACCTGCTGTTCCAAAACATAGACGCTTTAGAAACCTCTTCACAAATATCCATAGAATCTGATAGTACGCGACGGGGGGCGCTAGATACGGGTGTGACGCAACCTAGGGACACAGAAGGGGCTATATTAAAACATGTTTTGAGAGATATGTGATTGTTACTCTGTATAAACGCTGTGAATAGGTCCCAGGTTGCAGAAGATCGGGTTGGTTTGCAACCAGGTTGCATGGCGAACGGAAACGGAATTTTGGATTTGTGAATTCTCCTTTTTTATGAATAACCTAAATACTTTTCATTTGGTTACTTTAGGGTTGTCAAACCAAATCTTATAAAAAGTAGATAGGGGTAATAACGGTACTGAGTAGTTAATGAAAAGTAAGTAAATGGTAAAAGAACATTCTAAAGTGATTTTATATTGGAACGAAACCCCTGGATAATGTGGAGTTATAAGTGTCTAAAAGAATCATAAATATCATTTGATTTCTTGTAGAAAAGTGTTAGAAAACAGTTTTAAACTACTAATAAGAAGCAAGAGTAAAATAATTTTCATTATTGATTGAAGTTGTGTATATTACGCGCATAAAACTCCTCTTTTACGTCATTTGTAATAATAAACTGAATTGCAACTGTAGTATTATAATTTTACAATCAGTAAATGAATGTTACAATTATTACAATTACAAAATGAATTGTCCGATTATTAAATTCAAATTCATAAATAAATAAATTTTATGATAAATAATTTAGAGATTTTACAATTCGTTTTGTGAACTAGCGGCTTTATTTTAGCATTTAATTTTAGTTTTAATTGTATAAACGTATGTTCAAATATTGTAGCGGATTAGTCTACGATTAGTATTATTTTGGTGCCTTATAGATTGTTTTATAGCAGTAATTTTTTTTATTTCTATAAATTTTTGTTTTATAAAAGAAAATATGATTTGGTTTTTATTATCATCTGTGCTAGAGTTTTATGTTGTAAATTTTTAGTGTGCTATTTATCTTAAAATGTTTCATATAATTTCAAAAGATGGTTTATATTGGTGGTGGAGTGTGCTCCGGTTGATTGAGCTGTTTATGTTATTGTTTATATAATTATAATATTAATATATGTATTATTATAAATATCATTATAATATAATAATATAGTATTTATACATATACTGAAATTATGTAGTCATAGACTGTTATTAAATGTTTAGGATCGAAATCTGAAGTTTTAAAACCTTTCTTTTATCGTAAAAATATATTAATTAATTATTATTTTTATGGAAATTAGGTTTTCATTTTATAAAATTACTCAAAAAATATTTGCTATTTAGTAATAAAATAGTTTTAATTACCTCATTGTAATATAGATATTTCGACTTTGTAAATTTTGTAATAATAATCTAAATTCATTTCGCCTGTATTTTGTTCAAATAATTCTGAAATTATTATTATTGATTTTTAGTTATATTGAATTGTAAATTTAATTTGTGAATATTGTTAATATTAATATAACCATTGTATTCCTTGATTGATTATAATAAAATATAAAATTAAACTATTAAGAATTAGTTTCTATTTATAATTGCCCTTTGCAAATTATTATGATACATTTTGACAACATCACAAAAGTGAATTTCAGTTTGAATTTTTTACAGTTTTTGGCAATAAAGTTAATCTAGACAGAGAAACATAATTATATTGAGGAGCTCGGTGGCGCAGCGGTAAACGCGCTCGGTCTGCGATTGTTGAAGTTAAGCAACTTTCGCAAAGGCCGGTCATAGGATGGGTGACCACAAAAAAAAGTTTTCCGTGCTTCGGAAGGCATGTTAAGCCGTTGGTCCCGGCTGCATTAGCAGTCATTAATAACCATCAATCCGCACTTGGCCCGCGCGATGGTTTTAAGGCCCGATCTCGCTATCCATCCATAGGGAAGGCCCGTGCCCCAGCAGTGGGGACGTTAATGGGCTGATGATGAGAGAAACATACGTAATATCACGCCTATTTCCCTGTTGGGGTAGACGGAGATCACGGAATTCTTACAACCCTGACACACCACTGTAAAGCGAACCTTCTATCACTTTCATCATAGACATGCATGCTCGCCGGTTTAGAGTACTCTTAGCCTGGCCTTTCTTTAAAACATCATGGATCTGTACCAGATTGAGATAGGTAATACTAATAACAGACAGAATATACATACTTACAAAGGAGTTATACCGTATGCCTAAGGAGCGACACAAAGTTATCAATAAGAACCCATCTAATATTCCTATCACTATAAATATGATGATTCCCTCATGGCAAGCCATATTCACTTGATCCAAAAATCTCATTCATACTGTGTATGTGCGAGCGAGACAGAGAGTCTTTAGCGGTTTACGTCCATTTAGACTAAAGTCAGACCCAGAGGGGGTGAGGTAAATCTAGTTCGATGCCCGATACGAATTGGAGCGGAGCGGAGAGCTACGTAGTATTGGTTCTTTTTTCTAAAATGTTATTACAAAACTTATATTAGGCCGCGTCCAGGGACTTATATTTAATCAACAGACTATCTACAACATCGGGTTAAATTTTACACATAGGTAGCTTGTTGTAAGGTTGCTATCCATCCCGGATAGGCGCGGTCTCGATACAGCCCCAATTACCTTAATGTTCTTTTATATTTAAGCGCCTTTACATTATGCGATAGCAACAGTTTTTGAGATGGTATTTAATGGATTGCTATTCGTTTATTGAAAGGAGAAGTATTTAAATTCAACAAGAAGTAGATATGAAACATCCCAGAAAAGTCGAGATTACTTTGGCCTGCATCGCCAACCCCTTTTTTCTGTAAAGCGTTGAGTTCGTTTAGAACTATATTTCACAATTATTTGTAATATGTAAGTACCTGTAATATTTACTTTAGTATGAGTATTATTTTATTCGCATAACAATTACAAGAATTGTGTTCGAAATACTGAAATAGAATGGTAAAAAATGTGTCTCTTCTTCTATCGTGTGGGTTGTGAGGTGGATTACCAACGTCATCAACCCTGGTGTCAGGGTTACTATTTAGCATGACTCATGTAACGACTACGTACTTATATCAGTAAGTAGTATCCGGGACATACGGCTTAACGGCTTTACTTTAGTAGGATTTGAAAAGGAAGGCGAAGGAAATAGAAGTATATTTAAGCGTATATATGTATTTAAGTATATATGAATTTAAGCATAAGTAATATATTTTTTCGTGAGTTGTGAAGAAGCCTCCAAACTGCATTTTTATGGGTGTACTCTGAGGCCACGACCGCTCCCAGACTGCACCATAATGCATTTCAGATTAAAATGCTTCACCATCGTAAATCAACATAAATTCATTTATCATTTTGTAATTCAATGTCTTTGCGGCCCCGTGCTGGGCGCCAAATTCAATTTATAAAAATCGGTCATTACAACTTGTTTACGTTTATAAATAGAACTTAAGCTTACATTCAACTTATGATAGGCGATGGATTATCAGTTTGTCATTATCAGGAATTATCACGAATTATCAGAATATCACGATGTTCGTGCGTCACCCAACAGGGTCCACATAATATCAGCGTCGTGGTTCACGCCGCGACTTGTGCTGAGTGAGGCCCTTTTATCTCAGGACGTCCACCACCACCTTATGATCATTTCGACAAACATCCGTCTTGCTTTTTTGTAATTGTTTTAGAGGAAATTTGATATGATGTTGTTGTCTTTTTTTTTGTGTGTGGCGTCCTTTTATAATAAACGTTTTCTATTCTATTCTATTATACATACTTACGTCACGCCTGCAATCCTTTCGAGGTATGCAGAGGCACTAGTTATCTGAAGATAACGTTTAGCTACACATATATGGATTTCAATTAAATTGGTAAGATATTTTTACTTCACCTTTATGTGATCATATGTAAAATGCCATACTATTACTTACAAAAAGAGAAATAGTATTAACTTTATCGTAAGCCTAAATAGAAAATAACAACATGATTTACCGGTTGTCGACGTCCAAGTCGCGACAACCGTCCAAAATCTGGGTCACAGTTTATTACACTCGTTTTTGTAATGATTAGATTTCCTTAAAAAGATACAAAATAGTTACCCTGTAACTTATAAGGAACTATATAGGAGTCCCTTTTTGGGCGCCAGTTTTGCAACTTACAATTTTGTAACAAGCAATCGTTGCTAGTGTGAGGGGTTCGTTTGGACCAGTTCAGATTCAGAACAGAACAGTTGGACGTGACGAATTATGTTTCTGATTATGCGACAAATTGTATTATTCATTATTTATTAAGTCTTCGAACAATTGAGCAATCGATTATATATCAATATATGGCAAATCAGTTTAGCCTAATCAACTTTCATATAATATAAAAAATGGTATCTGTCTTATACAAAATACAACCGGTTAGTTTTACGTCTGGATTCTCCTCGAATTGCAGTATTTTTGTGGTTGCGTATTTCAATTTTGCGTCACTATTATACCAATTTGAATGCTCCGAAAACATGTTGGGTAGTCTTCATTAAATAACTATGATTATTTGAATATTATAATATTAAATTCTAATTATATTTCTAAGAGCAAGATGTAACTTATTATTAAAATATTTGATGTCCCAGAATCAAACAAACGCTTGATATTTTTTAAAACGTGACTTATATCAAATGACTTTCACCACTTGACCGTCCAAATGGGGGGCGCTGAGGCTCTCATCCGGCGGAATGTCTCACGGTTTTAATAATTTCTACTTCAAGTGCTTACATCAATACGAAACTGTCTATGTAGCCGTAGTTTACAGTGGGTCCCTAACAAAGAAATTCTTGCAAACCATCTTGACCTCATATTACCCCTCCAAAATATCCCCCGGACACCGCTAAACTGTTCTCACTGACATCATAACCCCAATAACACCCAAATACACAATCGGCAACGCACTTTGCTATAATTAAAAAACAAAATTATTCCACCCTATGTGATTAACAGCCCTCCCTCACAGTTCCTCCCCCCACACCGCCCATTTTCTTCACACAATGGTCAGTTGTACCACACAACCTTCCAAGTCATGTCGCCTTAGAAACTAAACGCTAAACAAAATAAACACTATTTGCTACATTTTTAATTTTCGCAAACACTGGCTGGTTTTTATGTTTCTTAAAAGAAATACCCACTTTTTAAATTTGAAAAGAATACCATTCGAATAGTGAAGTGATTTTGTGTTAAAACGGTGATTTTTTGTGCTAAATTCTAGTATCATGGCCGACAAGCTGAAAAATAACCTTCACGTGATTACAGCGACTTTTTTTCTTGTAGAAAGTATTTTTTCTTAATCTACTTGTGCGGCTCGCGTGATGCCAGCGTTAAAGAGTGTTTGACGTTCTATTTTCAAAAATGACAGCTATGTCAACGTATTTTCGCGCCAAAAAAACAAACATGGTGGACGTATTCTCTGTCATCTATTACGTGTTTAAAATAAAATTGAAATGACGACGTTTGATTTCGATTTTTCGCACAAGAGTTAGCAAAAATGTGAACGTTGACAGTCAATTTTGTATTGTGCTACTTTGTGTACTATTGTGTGTTGTGTGTTTTGTATTTCGCATTTTGGATGTGATTTTTGTATTTGAGGTTTGTATGATTTTTTATTTATTTATTGTAGATTACAAATAAACACAATTTTACGGGAAGCGGTATAGTTAAAGACACGGATAAGTCCGCGAAAGTCTGTCTAAATGCCTCATCTTCTCTCTTAAATTATTCTAAATAAAAATAAAGGGTACTTACAACATTATACACTAACCTAACAAAAGAAGTTGGGGTACACATTTCACATTTTATCGACAAGATGGCCAACAGTTATATTGTTATTAAGTACTTACTTCTTTGAACGTTTCATGTTTGGATCCTAAGTAAATGATATCACGTTGTTACCCGGATTTGAGCCGGTTAATGACAACAGGCTCATGGAATTTAACATAATTGGCGGGTGTATATGTATACATATTACTGTACCCACGCCTCTGCCTATTCCTTTTAGGGATACAGGCGTGATGCTATGCTATGTTTATGTGTTGTTCTTTGAATTACATAACATAAACAGCCTATATACGTCCCACTGCTGGGCACAGGCCTCCCCTCAATCAACCGGAGGGGGTATGGAGCATACTCCACCACGCTGCTCCAATGCGGGTTGGTGGTGGATTCTTTGAATTAAAATACTAAAATATCCAATATTCTAGTCTTTATCCTAGTCTTTATATTCGTATTCTTATAGTCTGCCAATGTAAGGTCTCATGTGGGTATGCTTTTTTGGACGTGACTTATTGTAGATTTGCCGCAAATGGCATTAACTACTCAGCCGGATAAATAGGGAGTGCTGAGGACTCTCACCCGGTACAACATTTAAGACAACAGGCCTGAGGGTGCCCAGTTGCGGACCTCAGCTCAGGGCGTCGTCTGAGAGGATAATATTTGAAAAGAATTAGTCGACCCTAGTGGGTCGATAGCGATAAGCGCTGAATGAGGGAACTAATCTGCCACCTATACAATACAATACAAATACACTTTATTGCACCAAAATAAAAATAAATAATTACAAAAAGACTCTTAACTAAGTACATCGCAAATGGCGGCCTTATCGCTTAAAGCGATTTCTTCCAGACAACCATAAGGTGAGGAAAAATGTAAAAAAAATGAAAGATTGCAGGTACAAACTATAACAGGTTCTTCATAAAGTTATCTGTAAATTTTTGACTCCTGCGATATAGGGATGCTAAACAGCAATTCTTGGCTTTCCTGTTCATCCATAACCATGCAAAGGATTTCCACAACAAGCATAAACTCCCAACTATGTCCCAATCGGGGTAGTCAGAGATATATCCATCGCAAGATGAACTTAGTACCCACACCTACCCGAGCTTTCTGTTAGACCAACGTGATAGGTGGTGAGCCGTATCGCCGTCAGTAATGGTCGAGGCAACTGTCGTGTTAGTGAAAATCTGAAGGATTTCCAATAAATAACTTAATTAGTTGAGTTACGATAAAGCTCCTACCGCATTGTGGCACTGGGCTGAACAATTAACTCGCCATATAGGTGGCCTTGCCACTTCAGAAGGCAGACTATATAACTTGAACTTTTTTCGCCTAAGACTACCTTGAATCTTGATGAAGTCTGCATGTAAGTTGGTGAAATTCATGGCGATTTTTTTTCTAATTTAAACTTATTTATTAATATATTTTTTTAATAAAACACTAAACGAAAACACAGACACTATATTTTACTAAATGGAGCCCGAAAAGAGGCCATACCGTTTTTCTTTAACTTAATTTCCTATTATTGTAATAATGTATCACAATAAAAAGTGGTGTAATAGTAATAATTTATATTATATATCAATAATTCATCTAAAATAATAAAAATACAATGTAGACAAAGTGGCATCCAAATTGGGACAACGTAAAAAACAATTTATAAAAGCCAAACTATATATATTTTTTTGATTTAATATAAATTTCTTGTTATTTTTCTTTTTTTTTTGTATACCTACGCGTTGGGAATTCCCAACAAAATAATAAATAAACCAGATAACAATTCTTATTTCTTACATTTCTATAATACTGTACTTACATATATTTACTTACTTATAGCTTGAGGTGATAAGAAGTTTATTCACCTATTACAACTCTGGAATTAGCTTATCGCCTGAACACGTGAATCATAAAATTCTTAACTTTTGCAGCAAAAAGTTAAAGCAAAAAAAAAGTTAGTTATTGTTCGTTGTGAGTCATTCTTTCGAGTAGAGTACATTACAACGTAAGCACACGACTATATCCCAATTGGGGTAGTCAGAGGTACGTTCATCGCAAGATGAATTAAGTACCCACGTCGAGCTGTCTATTAGACCAACGTGATAGGTGGTTAGCCGTATCGTAGAGTAGATTATTTCTTTTTTTAAAGTCCCTAAGCGGCTTACGATATCGTATCAACAGTGGCTGCAAGTTGTCTTTGATTACTTGTGGCTCTGTCCACCCCATTAGGGATTACGGGCGTGAGTTTATATATGTATGTATGTTAAAGTCCCTAAGTACGTTGGAGCCGTGGTAGACCAATAATGGACCTTCTTCATTCCCCAAAAAAATATAAATGGCACTATACACAGATGCCTTCGTTAAACCTTCTAATTTCATGGATAACAGACATGCATCTTTTTTCTTTGTTTTTGGGTATAAATGATGACCCTTGTTATTACACCCACGCACAACAAATCTTTCACTCATTATTATTCTGATCAAAAGAAAGAGAAGCAATATAAGTAGCAACATACGAGGGGAGGTCAAAAAGTTCGCGGAATGGAGGGGTTGGAGGGGGTTGGTTTGCTCGTACAGGTAGCCGCTAGTTGCACACCTCATTAACAGTATATGTACCAAGTTTGAAGCAAATCGGGTCATTAACGTTTGAACTATCGACCAGCAAACAAGTGAATCGGGAAGAACTCAGCGAATATGGAGAAAATTGAACACCGCGCCGTCATTAAGTTCCTCACCAAGCAAGGAAAATCCGCTCAGACGATTTTTCAAGAGCTGTTAGCAGTTTACGCGGACTCTGCCCCTGGTAAAACCATGGTTTACAAGTGGCATAGTCTTTTCAAGCAAGGAAGAGAGTCGATTGAAGATGACCCCCGCTCCGGACGGCCCATTGAGGCCACCACACCGGAAATCATCGAAAAAGTAGAGAAACTTGTATTAGAAGATACCCGCTTGAAGAAGAAGCAGCTTGCAGCAATGGTCGGTGTATCCGAAACAAGTATTTTAAATATCCTACATCAACATCTTGGGATGACTAAGGTCAGCGCAAGATGGGTTCCAAGAATGCTCACGCCACTTCAAAAAAGCGAGCGTGTCGAGTGTTCTCGCCAGTTTTTAGAGCTCTGTGGAGAGAATAAGGAAGAAGTTATGGCCCGGATTGTTACTGGAGATGAAACCTGGGTTCACCACTATGAATCTGAGTCGAAGCAAGAGTCGATGCAGTGGCATAAAAAAGGCACACCTCCTCCAAAGAAGTTTAAGGTGTCACAATCGGCCGGAAAGATCATGGCCACTATTTTTTGGGATACAGAAGGTATTTTGCTGATTGATTATAAAGATCGTGGTGTGACTATAACGGGACATTACTACGCTTCTTTACTGGATAGATTGAAAGCGGCTATCAAGGAAAAAAGAAGAGGAAAGCTGTCAAGAGGTGTGCTCCTTTTGCACGACAACGCACCCGTCCACACGTGCCATGTTGCGACGGCTGCCATTCACCGATGCGGGTTCGAAAAATTAAACCACCCGCCTTACAGTCCAGACTTGGCCCCCAGCGATTATTATTTGTTCCCAAAAATGAAAAAGGAACTGCGTGGACGAAAATTTGGCGATGATGAAGAAGTCAAGTCTGCAATTTCGGCCTATTTTGACAGCAAAGAGAAATCTTTTTTTTATGATGGAATAAACAAATTATTTGATAGATCCGGAAAATGTGTTAAGGTTAAGGGAGAATATATTGAAAAGGAAAAATAGTTTCGTGTTTAATTTCGACCCCCTTCCCCCTCATTCCGCGAACTTTTTGACCTCCCCTCGTAATTCTATACGATCTCTCTCTTTATTTAAGAGCTGCGCTCTTGTCGGTGGAGTAATCGCCTTCATTACTCCATAGATAGGGCGTGTAAAACGGTGGTTGCCCCAATCGCCCTCCGATACGAATAATTCAATTCAAAATTCGAATTCGAATTTGAATTTGAATTTGAATTCTATACGATATCTGATACAAATACCAAGCAACAATTATTTTTATATATGCCTCTGCAAATGAGCAATTAGAAAAAACAGGTGATTATCACGTTAAATTTGTACTTACAACTATTATATTTAATCATATCATATCATTTATTGCGTTCCGCATGGTCTTCTTCTTATCGTGTGGATTGTGAGGTGAATTACCAACCTCATCAACCCTGGTGTCAGGGTTATTATTGAGCCTGGTGTCAGGGACATGTTTTTGCACGCGAATCGAAAACGAACGATTTTAAAATACGGCTCTTGATCCTAATAATCCTTTCCTGACCGTATTCGGCCACAGCGACTCGACAACTAATGAGAGCGTCGTTCGTGTGCTCTCATGTGACTGACATATCCGATCTTAGCATTAAATGTACGACCGCATTCAATGCACGTCAGCACTCCTGGTGTCAGGGTTATTATTGAGCCTGATGTCAGGGACATGTTTTTGCACGCGAATCGAAAACGAACGATTTTAAAATACGGCTCTAGATCCTAATCCATAACAGGCATAAACTGGTATACGAATTTGTTTTCAAATTCATATTTGGATCATATAAATGATCACGTGCTCATGATGAAGGAAAACATCGTGAGGAACCACATTGCCGAGAAATGCGTTTAGAATAGAATAGAATAGAAATAGTTTATTGTGAAAGGACGCCACACACAAAAAGAAAGACAACAATATCATATTTTTTTTTTTTTTGCGATCCTCGTTTCAGGGCGTCGTCTGTGAGGAAGAATATTGAAAGGATTAATCGACCCTAGTGGGTCGATAGCAATAAGCGCTGAATGAGGGAAATCGTCGACCACGCTGGTGGGGTCGGTATCGGGGTTCTGAAGTGTTTGGTGTCGCGAGCTGATTGGCCGCCTCTATGGCTAGAACAGAGTTAAGCGACCTGACCCGTATTCGGTTGGTTTTCTCTCCGCGGGTTGGATGGGAAAACATGCCCTTAATTTTTTAATCAGCCTTAATAAAACGCCATGAAACATCAAAAAGCGAGTTGTAATATTAAAATCCGGAAAATTCATAACAGATTTTAATTTGGGCCATAACAGGCGGCAAAGATTAATGGTTGCCGCTAATATGATACGATGGGGCGGCGCCTGTTCGTCGTCAATACTAGGGTTCGGATATGATAATATGTGATTGAATATCCTGATAATGTAAGTAGACGACCTGTAGACGACCTCCATGGTCCAGTGGTTGAGCGTTGGGCTCACGATCCGGGTTCAAATCCCGGAACATACCAGAAAGATTACTTTGACATCCCAAGTTCGGTTAGGACATTGAAGGCTGATCACCTGATTGTCCGAAAGTAAGTTGATCCGTTCGGATTCGGAAGGCACGTTAAACCGTTGGTCCCGGTTACTACTGACTACGTAAGTACGTAGTCGTTACATGAGCCATGTCAGGGGCCTTTGGCGGCTCAATAATAACCCTAACACTAGGGTTGATGATGTTGGTAATCCACCGCACAACCCTCACGATAGAAGAAGACCACGCATGAGGCACATGTTTACCTTATTTTTTTAGTATAATTTTATGTTATAATAAATGCTGTCAGAGCGATTTATGCAATGCCTATTTTGGGGAAATTTATAATTGGCTCTTCAGTATCTTATCATTTCTATAATGTTTAAAGAAGTGTTTGTATTCCGAAAAATTTATAAATATATAAATAAATAATATATTTAAATTAAAATTTATATTTATTTGACGTTACATAACTTCGTAATATTCAAATTTAACCATATTTTAAAAACAAGAACGTTACACTGACATAAAAGGGATTCAAACCTCGGCGGCTACGATGTAAGTCACCCGTTTTCCGAAAATATGAAAATCCATAAGTGGCCATTTTACAATTTACAATTCAATTCATAATAGGAACATTATTATGATTCATCTAAAGTGGCCTTTTTAGCCCCCCAGAACTATCAAGGATTCATTGTTTTAAGTTTACGCGGTTATTGGCCCCGATTCCTGCAGACATCTCTTAATTTTACTTTAAGTTATACCTGTCATTTTCTTATCCGCCGAAAAGGAAAGGGACGGATGATTGACAGCTCTTAATTTTAGGAAGAATGAGTAAATAAATGAATAATCCGGGCGAATTTTTAGACGGTTGTTTTAGATTTGTGCTTAAAATGTGCTTAAAATTGACGTGTGTTCCATAAATTTTATGCTTGTCGATTACCCGTCCCTTTCCTTTTCGGCGGATAAGAAAATGACAGATATAACCTAAAATAAAATTAGATGGTGTTTACAGGAATTAGCACCATTATCATAATCAAAACACATAATAACGGGTTCTTACCGCGTTTAAAGCAGGGATATGAGACTCCCGATAGTTCGACACTGTTGCAAGTGCCATGATCACGGGATGACTGATGAGATTGGAGTGGAGTAGTAATGGATGTAATTATGGATCTACCTACTCCACTCCAATCTCATCAGTCATTATCAAGAATTCATGCTTTCCATGCAATGTATGACTGAAGTATTTAAGCTACTCATCTAAGCACCATATGTTCGCCTCCCATAATTAACGGCAGCAAGTTTCTAATTACTGCACTTTTCAATTCAGTGTCAATCAAACCGTTTTCTATGGAATTTGTAGAGTCAGGTGTTTTACTTTGAGCAAAGCATTCCGTCTGTGGGCTTCGTTTTTCCGTTTCTACCTTTAGAAGGTCTCTTCTTATCTTGTCGATGGCAAACTAAACAGTATCAGCCCAAAACTTGGCAACAAGTATGGCGCTATCTGCAGCGCTCATCAGATCCTCCTACGTGCAGGTGTTCGGGCACGCAGGACACGATGTAAGATGTTCCATCGTTTGGGGTGAGTGCTGCCCTTGCACTTTAAGTCCGAGCCATCCGAGAAATCCCACCTGAGCAAGTTGAAAAGGTTCGTGTGTGGTGCGTGAAAAGTGGGTGCTTTAGAAGGTGATTTTCAGATTGAAACCTATCCTTTAGATCTCAAACTATCTCCTTTTTTTTGATGTGACTTATTGTAGATTTGCCGCAGATGGCATTAACTACTTGGCAGGACTAACCTTAACTATCTTCATGACTTCTTTTATGGTGTGACTTATTGCAGATTAGCCTGGCTGGGAAATGAGGAGCGCTGAGGGTTCTCACTCGGTAGAAATTCCGGCTAATTTTATCCAAAAACAAGTTAAAGCTTATGTGGGTTAATTCAATTCTGGTCTAAATTTGTAACTGTTAAACTATGGGACGCACGCAGGGGTAACCGTGGCCCAGTTCAGGGCGAACTGCCGATAACATAGTGGTGTAGGAACTTGACCATTGGTCACACGCTAGTGAGTGGTTGAGGGCGGATAGGTACCTACCCAATATCCCTTACGGGGAGAAAGAATGGTTTAAGAGTGCTTTATTTTATTTTATTTTACACATCTTCCACTCATTATAGTTTTGATCAAAATATAGAGAAGCAATATAACTAATTTAACTACTAATTAAACTAATTTTGACTTAGTTTGACAGGACTAAAATTAGCTCTATCCCTTTCTTGCACTTATTGTAAGTACAGGACGGCACTCATTTGAGAGCTGTCGAACTAAAATTGGGTTAAGTTTGTGTGCACCCGAATGGGCACCAATGTATTTTATTTCATGTATTTTATTTCATTTTTATTAATAATATTAATTTTATTTGATTTTATATAATTTAATTTATTTTTAATTTATCTAATCTAATCTAATGTACTTATAATTATGGATATTAATCTGAAATAAATAATTTGAATTTGATATAGGTAGCAACATATTTAACACGTTCACAGTGTATGAACAACATATGAGCCAATCAATTTGAAACTCATATGAGTATGACCCTGATGTGTATGTGTTTATCAAAAAATAACATTGCACGTGAGGGTTTGATATCTAATTATCAGTCTCACAGTGAACGTGTTAATAAAAGAATTCCCAGGCTACATTCCCCAAAAAAAATAGACATGTCCCTGTCCAGATTTATCGTGATAATTACCTATTTTATAATTGCTCTGGTACATAATAATTCAGAATATACATGTAATGGAAAAGGCATACTTATATAAAAATAATTGTTGCTTGATATTTGAATCAGATATTATATGAATTATGTTGCTACCTATATTGCTTCTCTTTATTTTGATTAGATTAATAATGGGTGGAAGACGTAACTGTGCCTGGATGCAATAAAAAGTGTTATCATTTATACCCAAAAACAAAGATAAAATAAGCATAAGTACGTCTGTTAGAGGAGCTCGGTGGCAAGGCGCAGCGGTTAGAGGAGCTCGGTGGCGCAGCAGTTAATGCGCTCGGTCTGCGATTGTTGAAGTTAAGCAACTTTCGCAAAGGCCGGTCATAGGATGGGTAACCACAAAAAAAAAGTTTTCATCTCGAACTCCTCCGTGCTACGGAAGGCACGTTAAGCCGTTGGTCCCGGCTGCATTAGCAGTCGTTAATAACCACCAATCCTCACTGGGCCCGCGTGGTGGTTTAAGGCCCGATCTCCCTTTCCATCCATAGGGAAGGCCCGTGCCCTAGCAGTGGGGACGTTAATGGGCTGATGATGATGACCCTTATAACTGCTGAAGTATCGTCACCCCAAACGAGCGGCAATAAGGCGGTAGACTTATCCCTCAATTTCCCCGCCAAGGATCAAGTCAAGGACCATATTGGCGACCTTCGAAGCCTCCAGTGCCGCCCACTATCGCTACATCTCTGTGCCAAGGCCGCTGGTATAGGCACTCGCAACTAGCGAGGAACATTGTACAATAATTACGCAAACAAAACATAACTTACAGGATGTTAGTGACATCGTAATGAATAGATAGATAAAATTTTTATTTAGGTTTAAGACGTTACATAAATTTCTTAATATTAAAATATGATCATAAATCGTCACTGAAAGAGCGAAATTACGTAATCACCAAAATGCCATTTCAAGAAAAAGCCGTATAAACAAATCAATCAACAGACTCTGTGCATTAAAAAAAAAATTATGCACACTGTTCATTATTTAATACATAATAAATCATATAGAATACTTGGGGGATGATTCAGACCATAATTCTGAGTTAATTTCAACTGGAATTTCTTGTCGGAAAATTCATGAGACTTTTAGAGTTTTCGTTACGATGTCACTGTAGGTAGACTCACCTCCCTAGCCATAGAGGCAGTCAATAAGTTCGCGACACCAAACACTTCAGGACCCTGATACCGACCCCGCCCCGACCGACCCCCCTCAATCAGCGCTTATCGCTATCGACCCACTAGGATCGATTAGTTCTTTCGAATATTTTTCCTCTCAGATGACGCCCCAAGCCGAGGTTCGCGCCAAAATGGGCACCCTCAGGCCTGTTGCTCGTTTAAGAAAACGTTGTACCGGATAAGAGTTAATGCCATGCGGCAAATCTACAATAAGTAACGACAAAAAAAAACAATTTTTGTATGTGACTTGGAGGGCAAACACGCACTGTGGGTTAGCTATGTTGATATGGGTTACATATGTTGATATTTATTATTTAAGTTCCATGTAATGTGTATTTTAAAACTTGTGTATGCCTGCAAAAGTAGTATTTAGAGGACGATTTAATAATGTAAATAACAACTGCAAATGTAAATGACCTAAATACCTAGCACAATAAATACATTGAATTGAATACCCGATAGCAAGTGGTCTTCGTCTACCGCGAGGGTTGTCAGATCAATGATCGACCTGATCATACCTGGTGTAAGCTAGCCATCTTTAAATTAGCCCATTATGCTAGTCAATGCGCGATCCTCCATTCGACTTCCAACACTTCTATCGTGTGAGTTGTGAGGTGGATTACCAACTTTGTCACTGAGCCGCCAAAGGCCTCTGACATAGCTCAAAGACTACACACTTACTTAAGTAAATAAAAAAAAAAAAAAAAAATAAAAATAAAAATTGTTTATTTTCAGACAACTTAAGTCCATAGAGTGTTAGTAACTATACCCTTAAAACTATGTTAGCAATTATCATTATACTAGGTAGGCAAGAAATATACAAAATAAACAAACATTTAGGTTAGTGGGACCGGCACCACTCGGTAGCCTCACCGACCTTTAGTGACATGTAGTTCGATGAACCTACCGAGCAGAGCAGAGTCCCATCTGTCCCCAAGCATCCTTAGGACACTATTCCCGCTCCCCCGCACTCGATATAATAATGACGCAACCTTTTTACGCATAATTGCATAAAAATCGTCCACGCTAGCGTCAGCAAACATGCCAGACGCACTACAGTACCGGGGAAGTCGGAACAGAGCCCTAAAGGCATTATTATATTGGACGCGCAGAGAGTTGTAAGCTTTCTGTGTGAAGTTGGCCCACAGACTGCTCGAGTAGAATGTCTGACAGTATGCTTTAAAAAGCGTAATTTTGACTTCAGCAGTACATCGAGCAAATCTATGAGCCACCACGTTCCCACGCACAGACAACCCTCTACGCTCCCTCTCTATGTCTATACTATCACACAAATCGTCTGTCACTATATGGCCAAGGTACTTAAACTGTTGAACACGTCTCAATTGTACACCATTTAGAGTAAGAGGTGGAATACAGTCTGGTCCTTTGCCTTTTGTCTTAAACAACATGAATTCACTCTTACTCTCGTTATACTTCAATCCATGCTCAACAGCATAAGCCTGACACACACCTAGCAATTTCCTTAGTCCGCCGATCGATGGGCTCAGCAGCACCATGTCATCTGCATAACTTAAGTTATTGACACATACGTCATCTATGTAGCACCCGACATGGGTACTGCTGAGCTCCTCGATCAACTTATTAACATAAATGTTAAAAAGTCGCGGCGATGACAAGCCACCCTGCCTTACACCACACTCAAGCAAATAGTCGTCAGAAACACCCCTGCCCCACTTAACTGAGTTCGCCTGGTTGTTGTACCAATATGAAAATATTGATACAACCTCCAGTGGTACCCCAGCCTCCCTTAGCTTCGTCCAAAGCTTTCCATAAGACACTAGGTCGAAAGCCTTGGACAAGTCCAAGAAGCATGCATAGACAGGAGTCTTTCTTTCAACATAATAATGCACAGACTGCTTCAAAGCTAGTATCGCACTTTCAGTACTAAGGCCTTCCCGAAAACCAAATTGGGTATCATGTAATGATACTGCCTTATCAAGTTGTCCATCCAATATCCCATCGAAAACCTTTGCTATGATTGTTGCCAGAGAGATGGGTCTATAATTGGCCTTATCCGCATTATCCCCGGTCCGATTTTTTACTACTGGCACAACTATAGTTCGCATGAAGTCATGAGGCAAGTATGAATGACGTAAACAAAAGGTGTATAGCAAAGCAAGCACTCTACAAATATGAGCTCCCGCATGCTGTAGGTGCTCAAGGCTGAGTCCATCGTGGCCGGGCGACTTGCCCCTCTTCATGTTTTTAATGATTTTAGAAACATCTTTAGCCGAGACTCCAAGTGGACGCTCAACCACACAATTTATATCAGCCCTGGGCACCGACGGCAGACTGGATTTTACGTGAAAACTGTCTTTAAACAGATTAGCTATAAGTTTAGGGTCACTTGTCCCATCAATACTTATCGGAAGACTAAATTTGCCGTTAAGATTTTTAGTACCTTTCCAAAACTTGTTAAATTGCTTGGAAGAATGTTGAGAAGCAAGAATATCCATTCTAATTTGTTCTTGATTATTTAAACAGTACTTTAAACGAGACTTGAAGATTTTTCGGCTTTCAAGCATTTTATTATAAATAGGCCCACTATGTGGCTTGCCATAGAGTACAAACATTTGGTAATCCAACCTAGCCTGCTTATGCGCCTCCCTTACATGCTTATTCCACCCATACACACTTTTCCCTCTTATTGGCCTTTTAGTTTGTACTTTACGACTTTGCTTAGAAGCCTGACACAAAATATCCACAATGTTACAATATAATTTCTGAATTAATTGTTTATGTTGTAAATCATGACACATTCCATCTGCACACTTATGGAAATCAAATGGAAAATCGATATTTTTTAAATTATTATTACATATTTCAGTATATTTATCAATTTCTGTAAGATCTCTAATCCCCCACAGAATATAATTATTACATACATTATTATTAAGTAACGTTGTTCTAAGCTTTTTAATAATACCAAGATTACAAGTAACTTCTAACGGAAAATGATCCGACCAATACACATCACAAAGTACCTCAGCACTGATTACAGTCCGCCACGCTGACTTAGTGACTAGACAATGGTCCAGCCAACTCCGCGCACTCGGAAAAGTATAGGTACCAGACGATATACCTAGTTTCTGTATGTCTGCACAACACCACTCTTGATCACGACAAAAGTCTAGCAGTTCATTACCAAACTCCGCCTTGGGGTCAGCGTTGAAATCACCCATCATGAAAACATCTTGTACATTACTGTCCTGAATAATTGCACTTAGTTCCCCTAAACACTGGGTGAATTCCGGCAGGTTTGCAGTTTTATTCGTTGGCATATACACACTGAATATTATTATGTCCCGAGTTTCATTGATCTTAACTTTTATAGCGATAATACGATCACTTATACACTTCACTATCGTGACATTCTGAAAAACACTCTTCCGCCATAACAGCGCGACACCACCATACGGCCTGCCTCGAAGAGGACTCGTCGACAGATCTACTGCCGATTTCGCTGTGTAACTGAAGTCTTCATTTATTTCGCCGATTACTGATAAGTCATGTTGCATGAGCCAAGTTTCCTGAAGGGCAAGTACATCGGCCTTTAGGCATAACGTTCTCAAGCACTCAAAACTTCTTTTAGCACTTTTACAATTATAGCTAATTAGTTTGATGTGCTCCATTTATTCCAGTATTATTGTTACTCGAATTACTCACGATCTGCTTATGTTTAGCTTCGTGATCTAAACTACGCTTCCTGAAGTGTATATATTTTCTAAACCTAATCCCATCGGGCCAGAAGCTGTCATCTAAAAATGTGGTCAATTTATTACTGGACACAAATAATTTGAAAGAGTTATAACTTTTTTCTTTTTTCATAATAATTTTTTCAAGCTGGACCTTTTCTTGCGTTTTACTCTGTATATATTCACAGATATCAGTTTCCGACGCATCCTTGTCCACATTAGAAATAAATAGTGGAATTTTGCTATGCGCTGCCTTAAACTTCATATCGAGCTGGCTCGCCGCCTTTCCCGTCTGTCCCGCAAAGCGATTTTTGTATTTTTTGCGCTGTACTAATGTCCACTCTTTATTATGTTTATTTTCAAACCCGCTAGCAGGACGTTTCACTATATCAGCCATACTCGGTTGTAAGGTGTCAGCTGATTGTGTTGATAACGGTATCTCTGCACTCACAGTGGGTTGGAAGGTGATATCCGGGCTAACGCACGCGCAGGAGTAAGACAGCGCAGTATTATTATTGCTCTGACCGCCCGCGTGAATCACCGTAGATGCCCCACGAACTCGTTCCGTTAACTTGGTCTCGTCATTTTTTTCGGTCACCGTCACATCGATATGTGACAAGCCAATGGGCCCACTATCAAGAAAATATGCACCCCTTTTTCTCGTATTTACATTCTCACAATCCACAGAAGTTAATTTGCAGTTATTTAGCTCTAATCGTAGTTCTTGCAGCTGTTGTACACTCACATAATTATCTTTTATTGTATCCAGTTCATATCGCATTAGTACCAAATCCTTCATCAATTTCGTAACATCTATGTGGTCAAATGTTACAGGGGGAAGTTTTTGTAAATCACGAGCCACAAAGATAGGAATTAAATCAGGATCTATTTCCTTGAACAAACAGATAATATCTTCGAGATCCTTTTGCTTTTTCCCGTCCTTACGTCTAGATATTTCCCGTCTCGATGTCGTTACAGATTCAAATAACAATTTCTTCGCCTCGTTAATCTCCGATTCCGTGAAAGCGGATAGACACACACGTATTATCGATTCATTATCCATCACATCTTGCTTGTTTTGGATAAATGCAAGCAATTCACAAATAATTATGTTGCAATTATTGCACTTTAACTGGTTAACTGCCATTGTTTACATTAACACACCCTCACCGCGACGCTGCGAGAGCGAGACTCAATCAAATAGTAGCCCACCGACTGCTTAACGTGCTTTCCCAAGCACGGATTATCTTATTTTCGGACAATCAGGTGATCAGCCTGTAATGTCCTAACCAAACTAGGGATCACAAAGTGATTTTTGCGATATGTCCTACCGGGATTCGAACTCGGGATCTTCAGCCCAACGCTCGAACACTGGACCACGGAGTCTGTTAGTAATAAATAAAAATGTAATAATATATATATATTATACTGACTATGGAATTCCAATTGCTTCGATCCTGACACACTTCACTTGCTTCTACCACATTATATATTTTGATTTGATTGATTATATATATATATATATATATATATATATATATATATATATATATAATATCAACCACAATATATATATAATATCAAATCAAAATATATAATGTGGTAGAAGCAAGAGAAGTGTGTCAGGATCGAAGCAATTGGAATTCCATAGTTTCTGCTCACCCCGGTGGGTAATAGACGTGAGTTTATGTATGTATGTAGTAAATGAAAACAGTAGGTACACCATCACATAATTAAGTATGCCTCTGTTTTCCACCAATGTCCTTCTAGCATTCATTACGTGTAACTTGAATTCATAAGTGTAATTACAATATTAAATAAACGTAAAAACATAATTTAGTATGCTACACTAAAATGCTGTAGAAATGAGGTGTGGTCCCAATGTGCGCGTGGATAACGCCCTATCGAGGTATCGAGGTTTTATTTCTCTTTTGTTTTGTATTTTGTTTTTTCCTGTTTGTGCAATAAAGTATT
The DNA here is from genome assembly GCF_024362695.1 of Pectinophora gossypiella. Lineage (NCBI taxonomy): Eukaryota > Metazoa > Arthropoda > Insecta > Lepidoptera > Gelechiidae > Pectinophora > Pectinophora gossypiella. The sequence goes on along the minus strand of NC_065428.1, from coordinate 1,090,298 downwards.
TGTTATGTTATGTAGGCAAAGCCAAAAGTAAGATTAACGATAAAAAAAATCCCAGGGTCCGCTAACCTAACCTGACGATTTGACAGGTCCGGTTTTTTACAAAAGCGACTGCCTGTCTGACCTTCCAACCCGCGAAGTGAAAACCAGCCCAATACAGGTTAGATCACACAGGTACCTCCGAAAATGTATTTCTCGGGAATGTGGGTTACCTCACGATGTTATCCTTCTCCGTGAGCACGTGATAATCATTTATGATCCAAACATGAATTCGAAAACAGATGCGAAAATCATTGGTTTATGCTCGTGCTGAGATTCGAACCTACAACCTCACAGTAGGAGTCAAGCGTTCTTCCAACTGGACTATCAAGGCTCATGTTGTTTTAACGCTAACAGTACCACTTCACCTTAGCAAACATATTCGTAGTAAAGAATTCCAAAATTTTATTACGGATTCATTTTGTGTAATTTCCGAGTAATTTCTAAACTGTGGAGAAAGTTTTTACGTTTTGAAATTAAAATGTAAAATTGAATTGTGATCACGGGAAAACATTTGTGTCCTACTTTGTGTAATTAAGCCATATACCTCGTATATTAAATAGACAACCAATCTCTGTAAAAAAAGGCTTAATTTGAGGGAACGAACTTATACTATCTACATAACTTAATATATACGTATTCGCAACACGTTTCGGGCGCTTTTTTATAAACTCCTTAGCGAATGTGAGTCTACAGGTTTTTTTGACGTGACTTATTGTAGATTTGCCGCAGATGGCATTAACTACTTGGCCGGACAAATGGGGAGCGCTGAAGGCTCTCAACCGGTACAACGTTTAAGACAACAGGCCTGAGGGTGCCTAGTTGGGCGCGAACCTCGGCTCAGGGCGTTGTCTGAGAGGGAAAATAATTGAAAGAATTAATCGACCCTAGTGGGTCGATAGCGATAAGCGCTGATTGAGGGAAATCGTCAACCACGCCGCCGGGGTCGGTATTGGTGTCCTGAAGTGTTTGGTGTCGCGAGCTGATTGGCTGCCTCTATGACTAGAGTAATCGGGTCGTGGGGATCGTATATTACGTCCTTCGTCAAAGTTTATCCGTAAGTAGTAGCATAGTTCACAAAATCAGTCAAAATGTAATTTTCTACACTTTAGCGCTCCACCACTCTGACACTAATTTCTCTGTCTACCAATAAAAAACGATAGCGTGATAATATTCATGTTAATTCCTTTGTTTTGATGCCACCATAACACTACTTAGTGTACAATTTAAATAATTTAATGGTTGTCATGGTAACACAGGAATGTAAGTTCATTAAAGTATTTATGTTAATTTTGTTCGTTAGAAAATTTTGGCTGGTACCGTTTAAGCAGAAGTAGTAATAAATATTTATATTGCCTGGTAAGGAAGTATATAGTTAATAGGCAATTCCTGTTCGGCGCGTCCTTGCCGCTGGGGTGAGCGCCTCTTACTTCAGGCCGGAGTGAGATGGTGTTTGAGTTCGGATAAGGATCCAGACCTACGGGGACGTAGAACACTTGCTCCGGTTAGTTGAGAAGAGGCGTGTGCCCAGCAGTGGGTCGAATATGAGCTATATAAATAGCTACGCCACAGACTATGGCTCACCTGACATCTTCCCCGCGCGCCCTGATACCTGTACGCGAGAGGAGCAGCAGCTGATGAATGCCACCGAAAATGCTGACCGGGTGGCAAAATACTGGGCTGAAATAATCTGAATGCCATCGAAGTGACAAGAAGAAGAAGATTAACTCATATTCGACTCACTCGTTTATGTACAGTCATGAGCAATATAATGTACCCACTTTAGGACTCTGCCGCACTAACATATTTGACATTTAGTGAGACTTACAGTTCAATTTGTCAAAAAAGTTAATGTGACATGGTACCAAAGTGTATACATATAATGCTCGTGACCGTATGTAACTTAATCTAGGGTTTTATCTCTTCGCCCATATACCAAATCTGCATAGTTCCGCTGTATTACGAAACGAACGCAATTATCATGTCGTACCATAAAATGGATTTCATTCGGCGGTTCCTCTTGAGGAGATCCGATTGTGGTTATGTAGGACACACTTCGGCACTTAAAAGTAGCGAGTGTTTTGTTTTTGCCGCTGAGGGCTCTCAACCGGTGCATAATTTAAAACAACAGGCCTAAGGGTGTACAGTTGGGCGCGGGGCTTAGCTCAGTTACTTAGGATTCATCATCATCAATTTAAGAGCTCTTGTCTGTGCAGCATTTTCCATGCTACTTTTTTAGGGAAAAACAGGGCAGTGGGAAACCACAGAGTACTGCGGAGCGGAAGGCAAGAGGGAAACCTCTTGCCTTCCGCTCCGCAGTACTCTGTCTGACGCAAGTGGGATGGCGCCCAGAGTAGTCTATTACAAAGTCATACTAGGACTCCTGTCCTCCGCCTCTGAATAGTTCTGACAGTTACTGCTGCCCTCTGTCAGGTTCGGCTCGGTTCTGAGAGGATTACGCATATTTAAAAGAATTAGTCAACCCTATAGAGGCAGACCCGTAGCACACCCCGGACACTTCATACAAAACACCTCGTTTTACACAGACACTACACATTGATGTTATAAACGCGGTCAAACGTCGTACTCATTGTTCATAAATAAAATTCGAAAATGCGTCGAAAAGTAAAATGAAATTGTGTTCACTTTTTGATCATCATAGACTGTCTTCTATTTCTAGATTAGCATTTTATAATTTATTTTAACCCAGTAAATACCCTAATCATTTCCCTAGCGTTATTCCATTTTTCACAGGGCCCGTTTACCGAACCTGAACATTTGACAGGTCCGGTTTGTTAAAAAAAACGACTGCCTGTCTGACCTTCCAAAACGCGAAGGGAAAACCAGTCCAATATAGGTTAGGTCACATACCTCCGAAATGCATTTCTCCGGAATGTGGGTTTCTTCACGATGTTTTCCTTCACCGCTGCACGTAATAATCATTTATGAGCCAAACATGAATTCGAAAACAAATTCAAAATTCATTTGTTTAGCGTGCTGGGATTTGAACCTGCGACCTCATAGTGAGAGTCAAGCGTAACTAGTACCAACTGGGCTACCACGGCTCTTCTGGGCTGTCACGGCTTTTTGTCAAATACTCTATTGGTTTGATTAAAATGGCGCGTCACTTACAAATTATAATAAGGAATAAAACACTATTGCACATATATTCATAACTTTCAATAGGTAGTAAGTTTTTCCAGCAAAGAGGTTAATGCCTTTTGCGGCAAATCTACAATAAGTGACATCAAAAATAAATAAGTAGGTGATAGAAATACTCGAAAGTCACTTTTTTGTCGAAATCACTTTGTGAGACTGTCCTTTGTTTGGTAAGAACATTGCAGGCTTGAATCACCTGATTGTCTGAAAAATTAAGATGGTTCCGTGCTTCGGAGGACCCGGCTATTGGCCGTAAAATACCTCCACCCACAGTGAAGTAGCGTGTTGGAATATGCTCCATACCCCCTCGGGATGGTTCAGCTCATTATTCTAAGTTAAAATCAAGTGAAATTTTCCATCGCAAAAGTATAGAATTGGAAATAATTAAAAAAAACTAAAAAAAAAAACATGAATTTTGCGACGAAAAATTCCACTTGATATCAACTCAGAATCATGATCGGAATCATCCCTCAAAGTTTTCGTTACGACGTCACTAACACCCTGTATAGGCTGTTTATATTATGTTTATGTGATAGAAATAGTTACCACTTATTTATTTTTTTATTTAGGTACACATACAGCAATACATATGAAATTTTTACAGACAGCATTATGAATAGAAATACTTGTTATATATGCTTGCCAATTACATGCGTACACAGCATTCACCGTAAATGAAAACAAACAAACTAAATTAATACTAAACTATATAAATTATAAACATAGAAAGGTGAAATAACAAACAACTCTATATTATTACTGTTGCAGTACTTATATACAAAACTTTCTTTATACGCAGGAAATTAAAAAACTAAACAACCAAATAAAACTAAAACACATCGACAGCCATAATGATCACAAGTTCAATGTTCTTTCAATAAAAAAACGTACATACATACATAAACTATCTCTTGTTTATTCATAGATCATACATTCATACATAAATTCACGCCAGCCATTCACATTGTTGAGGGCAGACTGCAAAGTCATGTCTTTACAATACAACGTTGTTGTTAGGCTCACGTTCCTGAACACCCAGGTTCTAATCCTGGTGGGGACATATCATAAAAAGCACTTTGTGATCCCTAGTTGTGAGAAACGGGATAGTGCTAGTGAGGTGACGATAACCATATTTAGTTAATTAATCTAAACTTGTTGACATTTGGCGCTTTCTTTTATATGTGCTGTGCTCCATACCCCCTCCGGTTGATTGAGGGGAGGCCTGTGCCCAGCAGTGAGACGTGTATAGGCTGTTTATGTTTATGTATGTTTTATCGTGTTATTAACTATAGGCGAATGAGAGTTCTCACTTCCCCTAAAAAATTAAACCCCTATAAAACCCTTATGCCTACCCTGCAAGTCTACATGTAGCGTGAAAGTATGCATGCGTTAATAGCTCGGTTTAATATTCGGTAAACAACCTCATATATAGGAAGTGAATATGGAACAAAGTTTAAGATTATGATCAATTTAGGTTACTTACAAACCCAACCGCATATTTACTTCACAAAAAGAGACCCTATTTTAAAGAGCTTTAGTATTAAAGTGGAAAGTAGTACCTTATAGGTAGTTAGAAGTTTTCGTAAATATTAATATAAGTAAGTACGTATAAGGCCTCTGCCTCGAATTTTGCGGGCAGCGGGGCGGCGGCGGCGGCGGCGCGGGAGCGGCAGGATCTTATGCGTATCGTCAAATGGACCGGGTCTCGAAAACAGCGGCGCGGGAGCGGCGCGGGGGCGGGCAACGAGCGGTGCACTCCAGTCGAGCGGTGACCGTTGCGCGTCTGAATTGTAGTGTTGTACTTTTTTTTCGTGACGTAGGTATCAAAATGTCCTCGGACGTGCAAGAGCAAATTATTTCGGCAATCTTTGAGAGGAGACCCATATGGAACAGCAAAGATGTGAACCATAAAAATAGAAGAATAATTAATCGTTTATGGGAAGAAATAAAAAACGAACTGAATATTGAAGGTAGGTGAATATAAAAATTATTTATTATGTTATTTACAATGTTTATTATGGTTTACAAATTAATTAGTAGCTAATGGGATTATTTACAAAATATTCTTTGAATTTTTCATTTATTTCTTTGACATTTCGTTTGCGAATGTCGACAACACAACCACGAACACAACACTACACCGCTACAGTGCCGCGCGATCTGCCCGCTGGTTTCGAGAACAGGTATGCGTTGCCCGCCCCTCTCCCGCGCCGCCGCCGCTGCCGCTCCGCTGCCCGCAAAATTCGAGACCGAGGCCTAATAGTTGGACACCTTGACCGCCAAGCCACAGGTACTAAATTCAACTCCCGGTCTAACAAGGCGGGTAACAGTCTATTATAAAAGGAAACCACACACAATGGTGCTAATTCCTGCAGACGGCATCTAATTTTATTTTAAGTTATACCTGTCATTTTCTTATCCGTTGAAAAAGAAAGGGACGGGTAATCGACAGGGATAAAATTTATAGAACACACGTCAATTTTAAGCAGAAATCTAAAACAACCGTCTAAAAATTTTACATCGGCTAATAACCCGACAGAGTTAAGTAGACAGCACGTCAATCGGATTGCATACCAGCAGATGCCTATTTTATTCGCCCGGGTTATTCATTCATTTTAAAATTAACTTTTTGAAAAGCATCCGTCCCTTTCCTTTTCGGCGTATAAGAAATTGATGGGTATAACTTAAAATAAAATTAGGAGGTGTCTGCAGGAATCGGGGCCATTAACAATACAAATACTTACATCAGACTTCTTCTATCGTGTGGATTGCGAGGTGGTGGATTACCAACCCCATCAACCCTGGTGTCAGGGTTATTACTGAGCCGCCATAGACCCCTGACATGACTCATGTAACGACTACGTACTTACATGAGTAAATAATAACCGGGACCAATGGCTTAACGTGCCTTCCGAAGCACGGATCATCTTACTTTTTGGACAATAAGGTGATCAGCCTGTAATGTCCTAACCAAACTAGGGATCACAAAGTGATTTTTGTGTTACGTCCCCACTGGGATTCAAACTCGTCTCGTCTCGTCTGGTAATGTTGTTGTAAATCAGATTTCCTATTAAATGCAATATTTTTTAAGCTGAATGATGACTTTTGTTCCTAAGTCCAGGTTTTTTCAAATCCGGACCATTGTGCGACGGTTCAACCCTACTCTCTTTTACTACTACTCGTGCAAACAGATAACTACGATAGCTCTGCTGCTTCTCAAATTCCATAACCAGTTTACCGGCAAAGTATATTTTATGTGATAGGCTGCAATTTTATCATTACTTTTGGTTTAATACATACATACATAAACTCACGCCTATTTTCCCATCCGGGTAAGCAGATACTATGGAATTCCATTTACTTCGATCCTGTCATACTTCTCAAGGGAGGGTTACCATCTCTAAAATTTGGAAAACAGGACAAGTCGCGTGAAAACCCCGGATTTTAGAGTCCGAAAACCGGACATGTCAACAAGATCTTTTAAACATATTCAATGTAATAAAAATCAGTTGAAAATGTCATAAATCACCTTTTTTATTCATTCATTATTTTAACAAATCAGAATCATATTACAAATTGTTTAATATAAATCAGCTTTTTTAATTCTTGATATTTAAAAAAGAAAACAAAATCTTATTAAAATATTAAACAAAAACATATTGCTGCATGAGAATGACGGTCCACGGTGAATATACTTGGTTAGTCGGTTGATTGTGGTGTGCGAGCATAGTCCGTGTCTCGCGGGCGGCCCAAATTTTTTTAATTATTTATTTTTTAAAACCCGGTCTACAAATGAAACCTTCCCCGGACGCTCCCCGGATGCCCTCTAAACTAGGACAAATCCGGGGAAACCCGGACGGATGGCAACCCTACCTTCAAGGGAACAATAAGAATAATAGATAAGACAGATATTTTCTTAAGATACTGCATACAAAAGTATTTTTTGATAAATAGCCGATCATACTAAGGTTTTTACTTTCCTGTGATAAGGAGGGATTTCCTTGCATGTAAGTCGATATTTGATTTTGTGCGCTGCAGGTTATAATGCACAAGACGACCTTTTAATATGCTATCGCGGAGCTCCGTGCGTCGTAAAGTTTGCGGACGAGTGGAGTGCAAAGTTGAAGTATGAACTTGACTTGCCCTTCCAACCTCTTTCTTTTATTCAGCTGTGTTATGGTCTACCTTCGTGGTCTAGTCACTAGAGCGTTAGGCTCACGATCTGGAGGTCCGGGTTCGATTCCCGATGGGGACATTGTCGAAATTACTTTGTGTTCGATTCCCGATGGGGACATTGTCGAAATCACTTTGAGACTGTCCTTTATTTGGTAAGGACTTTTCAGGCTTGAATCACCTGATTGCCCGAAAAAGTAAGATGATTCCGTGCTTCGGAGGGCACGTTAAGCCGTTGGTCCCGGCTATTAGCCGTAAAAACACCTCCACCAACCCGCATGGGAGCAGCGTGGTGGAGTATGCTCCATACCCCCTCCGGTTGATTGAGGGGAGGCCTGTGCCCAGCAGTGAGACATATATAGGCTGTTTATGTTGTATGTTGTATCATAAATGGTGGCAGTGGACCTCAATAAATAGACCGTCATTTTGTTTTGAACTGAAAATACTTATAATAAGTAGTTACTAAACCTGTCACTAAGGATAGATTACCGATCAAACTAATAAAAAACATAATGAAATGTGTAACGAATGAAGCGAAATCAACGAACTGTAACAATATTGTCCAACTGGTCCGCAATAGGATGGGTGATTAAGTAACCTTGCGATAACTTGAAATTTATATGTAACTGTAGACTTATCGGTCTAAGGGGCCGTCCATTAATCATGTGATTTTTTGGCATTTTTAACCCCCATATCATATCCTATATCACGTGTATTTTAGTACCTACCAAAATAATTGCACGAAACGCCGCTTTTCGGTTCAGTATCGCGCGTTTGCCGAAAAAATAAATACTCGTGATATATTACTACACCCCCCTCCCCCCTTGTGATATTTCGTGATTTTTTCAGGGAGCCCTCCCCCCCTCTCGAGCCTCGCATGATTAATGGACGGCCCCTAAGTAATATTAGTACTCAATATTCTAGATAGATGGCGCCACGTCGGCTTAATGACGGTACATACATCGAAATAATTTCGCATGGACAGGAGGAGGACCCGGTGGTGTAATGGTTAACACGCTCGTCCTGGCTTGACAAGAGCTACGGGTTCAAGTCCCGTCAGAGTCAGATTTTTATTCTATTTAATTTTCTATTTGTAAAACCTAACACTATTTCGCATCCAGACAGACAGATAGACGTTTTACTTTATAGATTTTATACTTTTCAATTAATACATAAGCTCACGTTTGTCTCTAATGGGGTGGGCAGAGCCACTAGTCATAAAAAACAATCCACAATGCGCAAGAGTTTGCACATGATACGATTTAAGTTAAATTCCAACTCTATTAAATAAAACACTTCGGGGACACAAGCGAGATTCTCTATTGTATTTCTAAAAGAAAATAATGTCCTCTTTAGATCTTACTTACTTATTATGTTTGACAACTATTACATTTTCCATGTAAGTATATTCAAATTGTATAAATGAACTGTTTAAATAAATGTCATTATCTCTTGTCCGCAGATTCAAGCCAAAAATGCAGTGAGCCATGGCTTTAAAACTAAAATACACTGACGAGCACGGCATCCTCCACATCAACATGAGCCCGAACTCCAGCCCGACCCGGGCCGAAACCGAATCGGACAAGACCGAGATTAACGACCCGAAATTCGACACGATCAACAATCGTTTCGGGCAATACGACCTGTTCGGGGGGAAGTATGAGAAGTACGAAGACACCGATAGTGGGGACGTGGAGACACGGTCCTTATTCCGTAGCAGGTACAACAGTATCGAGGAGGAGCTAGCCAACACTCCATACGCTTTTGCAACCGAGCGCTCGTTGCGATTCAACGCGCTCAACCACAGTCCGCTTCTAGACATCACTATAGAGAGAGGCGCCGACGTTTCCCCCTCCAAAGACATCGAAGACGACAGATTCTTCAACAGAAACGTCGAAAGTCTATTCGGGCCGACGATAGAGACCAAATCATCCGACGAGGACACCTCAGGAGTCCTAGACACCCCTGCTTTCACAGTGACTCAATTAATACACGCACAAGACAGATATTTCGATTTGTCGAGCAGACAGAGTGTTAGTCCGAAGGGTGATATAGTGAGTGTGGTGCGAAGTGAATCGGGGAGGCGGGGTGATAGGGTGAAGGGTGAAAGGGTAAAGTCGGCGCAGGTGACAAAGGATGAGGCGTTCAAAGTGCTGTCTGCGCAAACTGCGGTAAAGGCTGTGCAAGTCGACCCGGCGCCGGCGTCATTGCCGTAAGTATTTACATTAATTTATTTTTCTAATACCCCAATGTTTTACAGATGAAGTAGGAATTAATTTATTTTATTTTAATACAAATTGAAAAAAAAAAGAATAATACTTAGTAATTAAAATCTTACCTTATCTTATCTAGCTTAAAGTGTCCCACTGCTGGATAAAGGCCTCCCTCTTTGTATTAATTAAAATGAAATAAATAAATTCTTTCCTAACTTAAAACTTCTTAATTACTTATTTAATTCCTACTTATCCGCAAATTTAATTTCAAATTAGTTTCTAGAAAAGTTATAAATAATATTTGAAATATTCGTTTTTATATTACTTGCCTTAATTACTTAATATTATATATAATATTAATATCACACGTTTTATAGAGCTATTGGTATTTTAGTTTCATTAGTCAACGCCATAATTCCATTGTCTTACTTCTAGATAAACATTCTTTACTTTTAACAGATTTTATTATTATAAAAAAAAATCTATTTAATGTAGTACATACAAAACAATTCGATACTTCTGCCAATACTAATTCTGTTTTCGATGCCTTGAAGCAAAACAAAACATTTGTAAATCCGACTATAATCAACAAACATAATAAGTACCTACAATTCGCCGGCAGTCAACTTTTTGCACGTTAAACGCTTGAATTTTCCATTCCCCCTAATACTTCCTGTCGCCGCATCTAATTAGTGAATACACGGAAGTGACAAGACATTTCTATTTACCAACATAATGAGAAAATTAACTTCTTACAACTACCAAATCATATTATTTAAAGATATTTTTGACTAGTTTTACTTGGAAACATAATATATGCAGGTTTTATCGACAGAGACGTAAGGCGCTAGTTACTCAAAGTCAGAGTTATTGTTGTTGGTCTTTTAGCCCAGACGGTCTTCCCCACATTGTCCTTACTTATTTTTACCCGCGGTTTCGCTTCGGGGTAACACGTTTCCCCTTTTCTAATGTACCAATTTTTAGCTTCCTACCTTGAAAAATTTGAAAAGGCCCTATAAAATTTCACCCCCTATTTGAAGGGTTCGAATCCAGCTATTTTCAAATTCATGTTTGGATCAAAAATTATTATAATCATAATAATGTTTGATAATCATCAAGTTGTCAGCGGTGAAGGAAAACAAAGCATCGCGACGAAACTATAGTCTCGAGAAATGGGTTTAAAACATATCAAATCAAATCAAATAATTATACTTTATTGCACAGATATAACACAAGAATATAGTACCATTTGAGCAGCCTTATTGCTTTAGAGAATTTTTTTTTAGATATGTGAAGTCTCTAGATTTCAATCTTTATTTTAATTTACTTCATTCCAATGGGTTGGGCATAAATCATATCATCATAAACAGCCTATATACGTCCCACTCCGGGGCGCAGGCCTCCCCTCAACCGGAGGGGGTATGGAGCATACTCCACCACGCTGCTCCACTGCGGGTTGGTGGAGGTGATTTTTGTGTTTTTGTAGTTTGGGCGTAAAGAGTTTTTTTTTAGATACTTAGTTTTTTTTAATATATAAACAGACAGCAGAGTTCTTTTCGCATTTATATCTAATACATACATACATAAACTCACGCCTATTTCCCACCGGGGTAAGCAGAAAATATGGAATTCCATTTACTTCGATGACACACTTCTCTTGCTTTATCTAAGGAATTACATATTGCACATAGTTTTTATTTTATACCTAAATCTAGACTAAATTGACACCAAGTCTAATCGTAATGGGTGTTAAATGGTCCAAGACCATATCTGGATCTAACGCCATTAACAATCCGTTGACCCTATGACAAACCAATTATGGCGCTAAGTCGTTAATTGGTTGTAACCAAAAAAGCCTTTGATTAATTTAATTACTTTGACGATTGATAGGATCAAAAGGTCCCAGGTTTCATTACTGGTTGGGTAAAAATTTGTCTAAGCAGATAGGCAGAAATCACTGGTCATTACAATGCATACAATTTTTTCGGCGTTGGTTGAAAATCAGTGTTGCCCTCTGGGTAAATTTTCACTGAACCCTGGCCTTTTTTGGTGAGCTGCGGCACCCATATAGCCCAACTGGGCACGCTCAAGCCTGTTGTCTTAAACGTTGTACCGGGTGAGAGCCTTCAGCGCTCCCCACTTGTCCGGCCAAGTAGTTAATGCCATCTGCGGCAAATTTACAACAAGTCACGTCAAAAAAAAAAGGCACCCATATACCTTTGTGTTTTCCAACTAAATATCAATGTGTGTATATTTTAATGTTATAAATGTATATATGTGTCGTAGGTTTTAGCTGAATAAACTTTTTTATTATTATTACATATTTCCCAATGGGTTAGACAGGGTTCGCGGAATTCTACTTCTCACTCTTTATACTGTTATCGCTTCTCCGCACTTTTGTTTTTTTTTTTATGTGACCTATTGTAGATTTGTCGCAAATGGCATCAACTACTTAGTCGGATAAATTTTTTCCGCGCTTTTATCAAACACAAAAAAGGAGTCGCCATACTGCGAATGTGGTCACCCGGATCAAACCATATCTCACATAGTGAACGAGTGCCCTCTGCACCGGTTCCCAGGTGGCATAGCCGAGCTGCATTGTGTGACGGATGCGGCAGAGACTTGGTTAGGGGAGCTTAAGCTGGATATATGATCTTCGCAGGATATTTTATTTTTTGTCTGCCATACGCAATAATAATCAAACACAAATAGGATATTATAAATTTGTGTTTGACCCAGTCAAACACAAGTTACAAGTGAATGCTCAAGTCTATGCTGCTAGGGTTCCGTTTCCTTTTGAGGTTCGGAACCCTAAAAAGAATAAGAAATGTGTAAATGTAATGTAGTAGTAATAACACAGCTATTTATACTTACATTAAGCACTAAATCGTTCTGCCTACGATCATGTTATTACCACATTCCATCGTATTTGAAATGGAAAACACAAACCTACTGAGTTTAGAAACCATTATTATGATACATAGCTTCACGACTGTATCCCCGAAGGAGTAGGCAGGAGTATATACACCCAGTCCTCGCCAGCTATGTTTCTCTCTCTCTCTATTTAAGAGCTGTGCTCTTGTCGCCATTCCTCTCTTCTTCCCGCCAAAACCTTCACCTCCCGATACGACACGACCAGCACCTTCTCTTTTATTTGTTTCATAAATGTTCTCCTATGTTTATGTCCCATGTAATAGGGAGCGAGTCTATTGGGGGTCGTAGCATATAAGGAAACATTTTTGCAAGCAGTTACTTAAGGGAAATGTGTGATTTTATCATTATTGTTTACATTTTCCACCATATTTTATGCAATAAGTTATTATTCTATTCTATCCCCGAATGGGTGGGCATAGGTATACGAATGAGTTAGTAAATAAAAAAATATCATTAATACAGGAATAAGTAAAATCATATTTTTTCTTCTATTTTAATTTCATATTTGGACTGCTTTGTTAACTTAATTACTAATTTGTAGATGCTATATACACTGTAATTGTCATATACATAAGTCTTAATTTTAGTAATTGTCCTGGTTTTTAATGTTTTATTTATATGATGTATAGGTGTACCAGAATCTGATGGCAAATGGGGACATAAAATTTCTATAGTAAGCAACACTCGGGTAATTGGATGAAAACGTCTTGATACTTTTTATTTTTTACCTATTGACAGACAATATAGATATTATATAAAGTACTTATAGAGGTACAATGGTTTTGTGCTACTGTTTATCCTACCTACCTAGTATACCGAAACAAAGTATTAAGACTAGTTAGTCCTACTTACCGGTCAACTTTGGACGCTCTTCAAAATCGAAGATTGCGGATGATCTCCAACTGTTTCTTCACTAATTTTACAATAAACATTGTAAACAATCTTTCTTGCTTGTGATCTAAGTGGTTTTTTCCATATTCTTACGAAATTTAGAATAATTTCAAGGAATCTTTGGAAAATCTCAGTATTGTTGACAAAACATGTACTTTGACTTGACAGGAGACAGTTTAACATTACCATAGGAAAATCAATATTTTTTTTACTTTTTTTATGCCATCAAATTCTAGTAGACTTATACTACTACATCATAAATAAATAAATAAATAATAAAAAAATCTTATAACAATAAATCATTTAGAAATGTATTATAACAATTATTATCTCAGTAACCAGTAGGTCAAAATTACTTCCTGACGAAAATAAGTGAAACAAAAAACGAAATAAAAAGTTCGCCTACACGAGGAATTATTCAGTAAAAACACTTCAATAACACTGCGGTTTTAAACTATTTTATGGCAATTATTTACATCAATTGAAGCGACGATCTTTTGTCGATAAGACTTTTTATGGTAGTTTTGCCCTCGGTGGCATTACTAGAAAAATAAATAAAAAATACCTCAATGACTACTCGCCGTTTGCGACTTCCTATTATTCAAATGTTTTGTCTAGGAAGATTGTAAAAACAATCATTGACTGACCACAGACGATCAATGGCATCAATTATAAAAAATAAATTGATCAAAGTACATCTCTTCTTCTTCTTCTGTCGTATGATTTGTGACTGGATTACCAACCACAGCAAACCTGGTGTCAGGGTTATTATTGAACCGCCAAAGGACCCTAGGCTCATGTAACGACTACGTACTTACATCAGTAAGTAGTAACCGGGACCAACGGCTTAACGTGCCTTCCGAAGCACGGAACATCTTACTTTTGGACAATCAGGTGATCAGCCTGTAATGTTCTAACCAAACTAGGAAGCGCAAAGTGATTTTTCTGATATGCCCCACCGGGATTCGAACCCGGGGCCTCCGGATCGTGAGCACAACGCTCAACCACTGGACCACGGAGGCCGTTTTGCCGGAGCTAAGTACTTAGTAATGGTTTTAGGTATTGAACCGATTATTTAGTTAAGCAAAAAATGACCGTGAATTTTCTTTAATTAAGTATAGATTACTAGATCAAATTTTTCCAGGGCCTTACGAATGAGGTTTAAAACTAGAAGCTAAAATCGCTGCACTGTTGAGTGTTCCTAAATTTTGACAGTTCTCCATACTGTCCAGCTAAAATTCGTGATAAATTGCTATAAAATGTAGAACAACGTGGGGTGTACAGTCATGAGCAATATGATGTACCCACTTTAGGACTCTGTCGCACTAACGTATTTGATATTTAGTGAGACTTATAGTTCAATTTGTCAAAAAAGTTAATGAGACATGGTACCAAAGTGTATACATATTAATGCTCGTGACCGTATCCCGTCTGAAGGATGAGTTACGAAAAAGAAAAAGCAGCCAGTTGGAAAAAGGCAGTTTTGATTGAAAATATTTTTTTATAAGTTTTCTTCACGCACGGAATCATCTCACTTTTTCGGACAATGAGGCGATTCAAGCCTGAAAAGTCCTTACCAAACAAAGGACAATCTCACAAAGTGAGCAGCATAGAGCGTGGTGGAGTATGCTCCATACCCCCTCCGATTGATGGAGGAGAGGCCTGTGCCCAGCAGTGGGACGTATACAGGGTGTTAGTGACATCGTAACGAATACTAAGGGGAATGGTTCAGACCATGATTCTGAGTTAATATCAAGTGGAATTTTCCGTCGCAAAATTCATGTTTTTTTTTTAGTTTTTTTTTAAATATTATCAATTCTATAGTTTTGCGATCAAAAATTCCACTTGATATTAATTCAGAATAATCAGATGAATCATCCCTCTCAGTATTCGTTACGATGACACTTACACCCCGTACAAGTACATACGGTAGCCATACAAGTAGGTATGGGTGTTAGTGACACCGTAACGAATACTGAGGGGGATGGTTCCGACCATGATTTTGAGTTGATATCAAGTGGAATTTATTGTCGGAAAATTCATTTATTTTTTTGTGTTTTTTTAATTATTTTCTGTTCCAAACTTTTGCGACGGAAAATTCCACTTGATATCAAGTCAGAATCATGGCATGAATTATCCCTCAAAGTTTTCGTTACGATGTCACTAACACCCTGTATAGGCTGTTTATGTATGTGTGTATGTATGTTTCTTCTTTCCGATCTTAAAGAAATAAATATCACTATAACTTTGCAATTAGCTGCGCAAAGGGTTATACTGTAAATATATAACCATAACAATGTGTTTCTTTACTCAAATAGTACGGGAACTATCAAGATTTAAGAACAGTCAACAGTAGCGACACCTGATGGGCGAAATAGGCAGTTTGTATCCTCATTGGTGCGGGGCGAAGATATAGAATAAGGAATGAGGGGGTCAAAAGTGTATCCAATTGGTTCGTGTAATATTACACACGGTGCTGCTCGCCAGTTCTCTTACTTGCTAACCTTGATTTGAAACGCTCCCGGGTGTCTAGATGATATTACGTATAGAACAGCAACTCTCCGCTCCCCACCAGCGGCTAGGTTTACCTAAATCTGTCTTACTTTGGTCTTCAATCGTATGGGCGTCAGACGTCACACACATAGATGCACGCGTACTGTAACGTCAATGTGTAGTGTCTGTGTAAAACGAGGTGTTTTGTATAAAGTGTCCGGAGTGTGACGGAGAGCTACCTTCCGGCCAAGTAGTTAATGCCATTTGCGGCAAATCTACAATAAGTCACGCCAAAAACAAAAAAAGACGGAGAGTTACCATTCTGTATGTAGTATTACTGTTTAGTCTATGACTACCGATTATGTCTCACAAGAGTGATCTCGAAAGTAATATTATGGTAAACAAAGCAGGCAATAATGGGTACTGTATCTCTTTTTGTTATTTTATCTTGACATAATCATTCATTGCATGAAAGAACATTAAAGTCGTGCTGTTTTTGTTTAAATGGTAATAACTACAGATACATTCGTTTCGTAAAAAAAGTCTTCAAAAATTCCTGTAGGATAAGGTACAGCTGTCATAAACAAGAAATAATTAAATGCAATTTTATCTAATTCTCTCTACGCAGATAGATATAGATAGAGATAGTCTGCGACCTGGTGACCCTCCCCCCCAAACACCTACAAAAACATCAATTTTACCGACTTCAAAAAAGGAGGAGGTTCTCAAATCGACCGTAAGTATATATTTTTTTTATGTTTGTTCGGGGATAACTTCAATCAATCAATAATACTTTATTGCACAACAACATATACAAAGGACAGGACAGGACAGGAGACAGGGGAGGACTTCGTCGTTTATGAACGGATTTTGATAATTCTTTTTTTATAATTATAACAACTAATGGTTCATCATATCAGATATACGCGTCCGCCTTTCCCTCCGGGTATACATGTCGTTATGTTATATTATCTTATATTCAGAATCATATATAACATAACGTTTAAATACATTGATGAATTCTACAATATACCAAATTCAAATATATCTTTATTCAGTAGGTAACATAGTTACACTTTGAATCGTCATTTTTTACATAACGAACGTCTCATCCGCCTAAAACTACTGCAGCTTCTCACAACCTGTATAGGTGGGGAAAGAAGCTGCAAGAAAAACCTCGAGAGGACAAGCATGATACATTCCAAATACTTATTTCTTCACGTCCCAAAACTAACCTCATCAAATAATCACACGAAAACACAAAAGAGGATCACTAAATACAAAATAATTACATAATAGACATCATAATGATTGCTTCCAAGAACAAAGTTTTTGTGTAAACAATGAAATACCTAAGTAGAATAAAAACTACAATGTCGTTTCTGCTTCGTTGTTACCGCCAAGGTTTTTAGGCGGGTAACAGAGTGTTCGGATTGTTATAATTTGGTGTTACTAGTATAAAAAAAAATAACATAACATAAACTCAGGGGGGTTTAAATGGCCACATCGATACAATTCATTTTGTGAATGTATAAAAATATTTGTGCTGTACAAACTAAAATAATTTAAAAGACATGAAACGAAGACTTGGCCCAAAGGACTTGATTCCAGGCCATAATCTTTAAAAAATATATCTAAAACTGCAATATTGCAATTTGACATTTGCGCATATAAAAAGTGAGTGCGCAATGCAAACAAATGTCAAATATCAATTAGCTTTCTTAGATGAATTGCTTCGATGTGGCCATTTTAACCCCCCAGGACTATGTCCCATTGAGAGGCTATTCTGATAACATTTCTCAAAAAAAAATGGTGTTGTACAAATTAAATGTGATAATTACCTATTTTCTCATTGCTCGAGTTATTCAAACATTATAATGTTATGGCAGAAGCAAAGGTAGAATCTTCTTCTTATCGTTTCGATGGCATTCAGATTTTTCAGCCCAGTATTTTGCGACTCGGACAGCATTTTCGGTGGCAAAGTAGATTGTTGCTTTATATTTGGATCACATTATGTACTTGTGGAGTTATGTTGCTACCTATATTGCTTGTCTTTATTTTCATCAGAATGTTAATGGATGGAAGATGAGTTATGAGGGGGTGTAATAAAAAGGGTCTTCATTTATATCCAAAAACAAATATAAAATATTCATAAGTATGTCTGTTATCCATGAAATTAGAAGGTTAAACGAGGGTATCTTTTTACGCGCCACCTATACTTTTAGTAGTCAAAGGTACATCCATCGCAAGATGAACTAAATACTCACACCTCATTGAGATTTCTG
The DNA here is from genome assembly GCF_024362695.1 of Pectinophora gossypiella. Taxonomy (NCBI): domain Eukaryota; kingdom Metazoa; phylum Arthropoda; class Insecta; order Lepidoptera; family Gelechiidae; genus Pectinophora; species Pectinophora gossypiella. The sequence goes on along the minus strand of NC_065428.1, from coordinate 1,072,114 downwards.
TTAACCCAAAAATGACCATCAATTTCAGAGCATTACAAGTAATTTGGAAATTATTTTTAATGAAAATAATAAGTAGGGAAAAAATTGAAAACCAAATGGCAAAAAATTCTCATTTTTTGTGATATTTCGTGTGAATTGTGTATAGACCTAAATATAGCTCGGCACATCTGCTGCATTTCGAGATATTGTAGAACGAACCAAGTCAATTTAGCACGGTTCGCTTTCCAAAACCCATACAGGAATCGAACTTGGGACCTTTTAATTGGTTGACAAAACATCTGTAATATTTGTGACATCTCCCAAATGCGTTGATGTCTTTTGTATGAATTTATTGTTTAGTGTTTTTGTATGTACGGTCACGAGCATTAATATGTATACACTTTGGTACCATGTCACATTAACTTTTTTGTCAAATTGATCTGTAAGTCTTACTAAATGTCAAATATGTTAGTGCGACAGAGTCCTAAAGTGGGTACATTATATTGCTCATAACTATACAGTCTCTCTACATACGTAGATCAATTATTTCACTACAATCCTTATTGAAAGCCAAGTATGAAATACAAACGCATTCAAATGACGAATTCAACTTTTTAGAATTGGATTCATTTGGTATCACACGGTATCTAATTTGTGTCCGGTTACATGATAGGCTACTTGACAAACTAGTCAAATGAGATACTTTTTACGAAACGAACCATAAGCGAATCGTAAGCGAATAAATGATTTGATTTTTTGATTTGAAAGTTTTCTTTGGAGTTTGTATAGAAATAATCTGCCTAAGGGAAACGTTTTTTTGACATAAAAAAAACCTGTAAGGATTACGAGCGCAAGTTGTGGCGGCGACGGCGATAGCGACGTCTTGATAGTAACGTGCGGGCACGCGCTACTATCAAAAAAATTTCGCCACAAATAGTCCATTGACATTGACAAATCAATAACTGAAATAAATGGAATTTCGTTGAAAAACAAATTAAAATGTACCTCTAGAAAGTGTTTCTTTAACAAAGCCCAACAGTCTATAGTCGATCGAGTCGATGTCGCAAATAATACATTTCTATAACGCAAGTTAACAAAAAAAAACTGCCAACCGTGAGGCGAACTTGCGGAATTAGTGTTCCGTACGGCATTTGACAAAGACCCGAAAACTCTTTCCTATTCAGCGCTTATCACTATCGGCTCACTAAGGTCCATTAATAACAAAGCATCACGCCTGTAACTCCAAAGGGGTAGGCAGAGGTGTATCGTACATCCACTCCTCGCCAGCTTTCTTTAAATCCCATGTAATACGGAGCTCATTACCATTAACCGGACATAAATTCTATAGTCTATTCATCATTATCAGCCGTACGATGCCCACTGCTGGGCATAGGGCTCCCCCAAGGATCTCCATGACGATCGGTTCTGCGCTGCCCGCATCCAGCGGCTTCCGGCGACCTTCACCAGATCGTCGGTCCACCTTGTAGCGGACCTACCCACTGAGCGTCGTCCGACACGTGGTCGCCATTCAAGAACCTTTCCGCCCCAGCGGCCATCGATTCTCCTCGCTATGTGTCCTGCTCACTGCCACTTTAGCTAACTGCCCACTAGTCTATTAATTCCTTCAAATCTTAGACGCCCTAATTTTTGTACAGGGTGAGACTCCTCAGCGCTCCCTATTTGTCCGGCCGAGTAGTTAATGTCATCTGATGAAAACTTAGTATAAGTTACGATAAAAAAAGCTAGGACGCCATGGTTGCGCTTTTAATTTAAATTATTCGGGATTAAGTTATGCAGTTGTCGGCAACCGGTTGCTCAACCAGGTGACGTAACCTTTATACAACTACATACATTATGTTAGTGAAGGCATCCAGGGCTACTTTTTTTTAACATGCCTTATTGTATACTAGCGATCCGCTCCAGCTTAGCTCGGGTGCAATGCTGACGAAAAAATGAAATTATTTACGACATCACATTAAAAACCTCACAAATAACAGTATTTCTCCACTATTTAATGGTTGTTATTATACATATAAACCTTCCTCTTGAATCACTCTATCTATTAAAAAAACCGCATCAAAATCCGTTGCGTAGTTTTAAAGATTTAAGCGTACATAGGGATATAGGGACAGAAAAAGCGACTTTGTTTTATACTATACAGTGTATATAGTCTCTTATCGTGTCGATGGCAAACTTGGCAACAAGTATGGCGCTATCTGCAGCGCTCATCAGTTTCTCCTGCGTGTTCGGGTACGCAGGACACGATGTAAGATGTTCCATCGATGATACTTAGTAATAATTTGCCGCAAATGGCATTAACTACTTGGCCGGACAAATGGGGAGCGCTGTGGGCTCTCACGCGTACAAAATTTAAGACAACAGACCTGAGGGTACCGCGGCTGCTCCACCCAAGTTTCCTAGTGAGACAGGGCCCTTAAAGTTCATGTCTGTAAGCATTTTAACTGTGTGAATAATAAATGGATATTATGCATTCTAATCAAAGCATGGAGTGTAGTTTGTTTTTAATAGTCGGTAGTTAATTGGATAAATGCAAAATGTTATTTTGTTACACTTTCATAATAAGATCTTATGGTACGTGTATGTTTTATTAGACACGAATTAAATATAAATATACAAATATATTTTATTCAACAACAATTGTAACAACACACACAATATTATAAAAAGTTTTAAAATAATAATAATATTTTTTTTATTTCTTTTTATTAAGTTTTTTTTTTTATTTGTAATTTATAAGTAAAAAATGTCCTCCAGCTCACCACATCGAGGTAGTCCCCAGAATACTGGCCACGTTGCCTCTCTGCACCGCCAAACTTACTCTTTGGGCAAAATAACTGCCTGCTCTAGGGTTGGAAGTTACCTCGATCTTCTTCTTCTATCGTGTGGGTTGTGAGGTGGATTACCAACCCCATCAACCTTGGTATCAGGGTTACTATTGAGCCGCCAAAGGCCCCCGACATGGCTCATGTAACGACTACATACTTACATCAGTAAGTAGTAACCGGGACCAACAGCTTAACGTGCCTTCCGAAGCACGGATCTTACTTTTGGCCAATCAGGTGATCAGCCTGAAATGTCCTAACCAAACTAGAGATCAGAAAGTGATTTTTATGATATGTCCCCACTGGGATTTGAACCCGGGGCCTCCGGATCATGAGACCAACGCTTAACAACTGGACTGAGTCTTGACTGAAAATGAGTCTTGTTAAAAATAAGGACCGGACGGAATCATACGCAGTATTACAGGGCATAGCCGGGGATTAGAATCAGTAACATCCAAACCTAAAGGCACACTTTCAGACCACTACACCTTTACAGCTCTCATTTCTAATTCAGAATTTATAAAAAGCGTTTTTCAAACCTGTTACTTCAAATTCAAAAATATCTTTATTCAGTAGGTAACATAGTTACACTTTGAATTGTCAATTTTTTACATGACGAACGTCTCATCCGCCTAAAACTACTGCAGCTTCTCACAACCTGTATATATATGTACTATATACTAATACTAGGTTAAGCTTTCTGTTACATAATATGGACTACATTCTGAAATAAAACATTTGAATTAGATATTTTGAAGCAACGATTTTGCCTGCGGTACCCTATCATATCCATGTTTAAAGTAATAGTTAGAAATAGTCCGTTCAGTTCTGTTAACCGCGAAGGTTATATTTAACTGGTTAGTTAACTGCAAGTTAACTGTCAGAATGCATGTGACACCATTTTAAACTTTATATTATCCGTGAGAAAAATATGCATGTGACAATGTGAGTGATGTGTAGAAAAATATAATTTAGGTACTTACCTAAATAAAAAAACAAATTTGCAAGTGCGCCGATGTCTTCAGATTATTGTACAGTTACTAACATTAATATGTATGTTTGTACTTTAGTACCATGTCATATTTACTTTTATGATAAATTGAACTGTAACTCTCACTAAATGTCATATATGTTATTGCGACAGTGTTCTAAAGTGGATACATGGTATTGCTCATGACTAGCGGAAAAACGCTTCACTCTCATCGCGAGATCGCAGGTTTGAATCCCAACATTTGCGAATTTGTTTTCGCAATTATGTTCGGATTTTAAATGCTTATCATGTGCTCAGCGGTGAAGTAACACATCGTGAGGAAACCCCACATTCCCGATAAACGCATTATTTATTTATTTATTTATTGAGTACAACTACATCATATATATAAAACATTCACAAGTAATACAATTACTAAAATTAAGACTTATATATATGACAATTACAGTGTACATAGCATCTACAAATTAGTAATAAAATTTACACAGCAGTCTCTATCTATTTAAATATGAATAAAATATGAAAGTAAAGTAGAATAAAAAAAAATATGAATTTACTTATTATTATTATATTACGGAGGTATGTGACCGAACTTTTATTGGGCTAGTTTTGCCATAACGTTGGAAGGTCTATCAAGCAGTTCTGTAAAAAATCGGACCTGTCAAATCTTCAGGTTAGATAACCTTCAGGCGGACCATGTGAAAAGGAGAATGAGATGATGATAATTGGTGATGTGAGTTATTGTAAATTTGCCTCAGATGGCACCCTAAGGCTTGTTGTCTTACATTTTTCAGCGCTCCCCCATTTGTCCGGCCAATTAATTACTTAATACCATCTTTTTTTTAATAATATCGTTTCGCGTTTTTTGGAGTATGCTCCATACCCCATCTGTGCCCTGCAGCGGGACGTACCTATGTAGGCTGTTTATGTTATATTATGTCATGTAGGCTCGCGTTTGACCACAATCTCACCTGATGGTAACTCACCTAGCAAATGCCTATTTACACTAGTCTTGAAGACTCCCAGATTATAAAGAGAGATGGAAAAACAGAAGACAGGCAGTTCAAATCCTTCGCTGTTCGCATCAAAAAGGAAGAGGCGAAATGTTTAGTGCGGATTGGTGGCATATCCACAACATAAGGATGAAATGCCCGCCGAAGCCTGGTTGTCCGTAGATGGAATGGAGGCAATCTGAGGCACCAACAATAAGACTCTCTCTCTTTATTTAAGAGCTGCGCTCTTGTCGGTGGAGTAATCGCCTCCATTTTCATTACTCCATAGATAGGGCGTGTAGAACGGTGGTTGCCCCAGTCGCCTTCCGTTCCGCAGTACACCGACCAATTTCTCAATCGGTGATGTTCTAGCTAGAACCCTACCAGAATCCATTTCCTCAACCTCTAACCAGTACTGATACCGCTGCTGCCCGGCATCAGGGGTGCGCTTTTGAAGTAGCGGCGCCTACTCGCTACGTCACAAGATCGTCATAGAACCTAAGTAGCATTTTATAGGTTAGCCCGTCCCAGTGAGCTACCCACTACGTTCTGCTAATCCTGTCGCTGTTTGGTCGGGGACTGCTTATTTTTATATTCGTAGCTAACCATCATATCTGATGGCCGTTCCACTATCCGCCACCTGTGGACCCCGTAGATGGCCTACAGCTCAGCCTAATAATAAGACAGGTCATAAAAAAAAAACATTTAGTTCCTTTGGAATCCGCAGGGTTTTGTGACAAATACGAGCTAGAATTCACAACTTGACCAAACATTTCCATTTCTACTTACAAATGTTTCGTAACGAAATAAAAAAAACATCTTCTACCGGTAGGCTTTATTTTTTTGTTTGTGTTTACTTAATTACGTTAATCAGTTGGTTAGAAAGCGTAATACAACGTAGTAGGCGTACGTTTACGTTCACGTTATTTGAACGTACTTATAATTACGAGTATGTTGTATTTCTGTCGGTGAACATAATTTGCGTGTCTTGAGAGATAAGAAAAATTATGTCTTAGTTAAACATGCGTGCATGCGCATGCGTTCTGCTCACGATCCGGAGGTCCCGGATTCGAATCCCGGTTGGGACAAATCACTTTAAGCACGTTAGGCACGTTAAGCCGTTGGTCCCGGCTATCAGCCGTAAAAATACCTCCACCAAACCGCATTGGAGTAGCGTGGTGGAGTATGCTCCATACTGCCTCCAGTTGATTGAGGGGAGGCCTGTGCCCAGCAGTGGGATATATATACGCTGTTTATTAACCCCCGACGCAAAAACGACGGGGTGTTATAAGTTTGACGTGTCTGTGTAAATGTGAATGTGTCTGTGGCATCATAGCTCCCAAACGGACAATCCGATTTTAATGCGGTTTTTTGTTTGAAAGGTATATCAGTCGAGAGTGTTCTTAGCTATGTTTGGTGGAAATCGGTTCAGGTCTTCAAGGTCATCAGGTCGTTTGTTATGTGTGACAGGAATGTTACACGCTCCGTTTGCTTGCAAGCATATGTGGGATCTGACATTTGAAACACTTATGTCTTCTGGAACCACTGAGCTGGTCTGCTGTTAGCGTACTTTTTTCTGGTCGGGGGTTTTTTAATTTTTAATTTTGTTATGTACACCTAGAAGCGAAGGAGTACTATGAAAACAAGTTAATTCTAATACTCACTCAGCTCACAGCTATGCACAAACTTCGTGGCACGAATTCCGTGCATTCTTATTCCGGTCATGTTTTCATTCTAGGTTAGATAAGTGTAGTTTTTCAGACGTGCTTTGCAGTGTTCGTAAGTAATAATTACTTCGTTTTATGTGTACATAACAAAACATAAACTCAAGTTCAGATATCGCTATCGGCCCTCTATGGTCGATTCATTTTTTCAAATATAATCCTCTGAGACGATGCCCTGAGCTCTGATTTAAACGTCAGGATTTGCTACCGGGGATTTGTTAACGGCCTCAACTAACATTGATAAACAACCAGTCAATCAACCTGAGGGGGTACTTTATAGCACATAAACAAAACATCATCATCATCAGCCCATTAACGTCCCCATTGCTGTGGCACGGGCCTTCCCTATGGATGGATAGGGAGATCGGGCCTTAAACCATCACGCGGGCCCAGTGCGGATTGATGGTTATTAACGACTGCTAATGCAGCCGGGACCAACGGCTTAACGTACCTTCCGAAACTTTTTTTTTGTGGTCACCCATCCTATGACCGGCCTTTGCGAAAGGTTGCTTAACTTCAACAATCGCAGATTGAGCGCGTTTACCGCTGCGCCACCGAGCTCCTCAGTAACTTCAAAAAAAATCTATAATAAGTGCTCTGTGAAGGTAAGGTATACCTACCTGTAACTACAGATTACGTAAGATCATTGACTAGAACAACAAAGTAACTTCATAGAAATGAGATAATTAATTTATTCTTTAATTAAGTAGATATACTTATCTTAATATTGTTCATTTTTCCCTATTACACACATTATACTTAACAACACGCATCACGTCTGATCGCTATCGAGGTGGGTAGAGCAACTACTAAAACAGCATCACGCCTGTATTCCCGTAGGGGTAGGCAGAGGTGTAAAGCATAACACTCGGTCGTGTAATTATTAATACGCTCGTCCCGGCTTGACAACAGTTGCGGGTTCAAGTCCCGTCCGAGTCGGTTTTTTTTCGATTTAATTTTCTCTTTGTGAGTTTCCCTAAACACAAGTAAGTGCTATAAAAACAGAAATCATTTACTTACTTATCTCCTTCTCAATTCATGCATCATTGAGATCTTTTTTTTGACGTGACTTATTGTAGATTTGCCACAGATGGCATTAACTACTCGGCCGGACAAATGGGGAGCGCTGAAGCCTCTCACCCGGTACAACGTTTAAGACAACAGGCCTGAGGGTGCCCAGTTGGGCGCGAACCTGGGTTCAGGGCGTCGTCTGAGTAGAAAAATATTTGAAAGAATTAATCACGATAAGCGCTGATTGAGGGAAATCGTCGACCACGGCGGCGGGGTCGGTATCGGGGTCCTGAAGTGTTTGGTGTCGCGAGCTGATTGGCTGCCGCTATGACTAGAGTTATCGGGTCGTTGGGATCGTATAATATTTATTACGTCATTCGGACGCCGATATCATCACAGAGGTCGTCAACCCAGCATGGCTACGAAAAACCATCTCTACAATTCAATGACTAATGATTTATAAGCAATCACAGATTACTGCAATACCTAAATAGTCAAATAATTATTCTACCATGCATTTCGCAATATACGTAGGTTTTCAATAATTATTTATACACAAAACAATGAAGTTCAGTGATGTACCTCCTACACTGAAGATTAGCTAGTGTTGTGAAGTGATTGTGAATAGGAGTGTCAGGTCAAGGTTATTAGAAAGAGAATTTGGCTCCACAGACGTGTTTTGATGAGTCATATGCACATGCTGAATAGCATCACGCCTGTATCTCCAAAGGGGTAGGCAGGTTTATAGTATATTAAAATAAACAACCACTCCTTGCCAGCTATCTTGAAGTCCCATGTAATAGGGGACATAAATCCTGAAATCCAGACAAAAGTTAATATGATGTTTCAATTAATCTGTTATTATTATTAGCCTATACGTTTCACTGCTCGGCACAGGTCTCCCCTGAATCAACCGGGGTAGCAATAGCCGAGCCGAGACCCACGGCTTAACGTGCCCTCCGAAGCACGGAATCATCTTACTTTGTCGGACAATCGGGTAATTCAAGCCAGAAAAGTCCTCAGCCCCTTAAAATAAATAATTATGTTTACGGCCACCCGGTACGAGCGATTGCTCGATGAAGTTAGCTTGCGGTCAGGGTGGACCAGTCTTGGTTGATTTTGGCGCACCGCCCTAGGGCCGGCACTGCGCGTGCGCGCTAGCAAGACAGACAGTATTCGCACACTCCCTTTCTCCTTAGGCTTACGGCCTATACAGACTAAAATGGCCTCATCAGTTCCTTTTAGTGCGAGGCGGAGTATCCCTTCTGTGTTTATGTTTATTCTATGGTTTAAGTTAAATCCGTCAGAGAACAGAAATAAAAAAATAAAATATACTTTATTTCGGACAATTTTACATCCATATCGCTATCATAAACACAAAAGAAAAGAAATTAAAATAAAATAGGTAGGTACTTAAAACTAGAATACAACATAATGGCACACGCTTAGATGCCAATGCGTCCAGTGCTTAATAAAGAAAGAAAGGTTTTCTTAAGTATCTTGTAAAACAAGTCAATTATCTCCGCTCTAACATTATGATTAGTTTATATGGGCAATGGGCTGGTAATCTACCACTGTACTTACTTGTAATAAATAATTATTCGCAATTATCCATCTTAGGGTGTAAATACCATATGTAGAGGTAAATTGTCAATTAATAACTTGTCACGTAAGTACGTTTTCTAATGATTAAGTAAGTCCTCAGCGCTATCCCGTTTTCACAAGGTCCACTTACCTAACCTGAAGATTTGACAGGTCCGGTTTTATATAGCAGCGACTGCCAGTCTGACCTTCCAACCCGCGGAGCGAAAACCAGCCCTTCTGGCCAAACTACATCATGATGTGGCCAACGAATGATATTCTATTTCATGAAATGATCGAGCACATCATGAAATGATCAATTCTATGATCTGGCCACGACATATACACTTTGAAACCATGTCATATTAACTTTTTTGACAAATTAAACCGTAAGTCTCATTAAATGTCAAATACGATAGTGCGACAGGGTGTTAAAGTTGGTACATGATATTGCTCATGACTATACGTCCGTCTAGGTCTTCCTCTGCCAGCTCTACCAACAACCTTCGCTTTATATACTAAGAAAGAAAAGAAAGAAAGAAAAAGTTATTTATTTCAACAAAAAGGTACAATCATTGCTAAGTGTAGCGGCCTTCTGTTAAGTGAACAACACCTGTGTTAGAAGACCGCGCTCCTCAATATCGATTACTAATGGTACCAATACAAAAGCTTAAAGAAATAATAAGTAACTTATGATTAATAATAAAAATATACTTGGATTTTTTTTTTTTTTTTTAGCATAAAGTGTTCAGTTGATAAATAAGAATATTATGTAACTACCGTGTTCTTATGTAAGACGAATGAATGTAAGTGTGTGAGAGTGGATGTGAGTGTTGTTTGTGTACTTTACAATTTATAATTTGTGTGTGTAGATACCTATATGTTTAGATATACAGTTATAATATTATGCTTGTATCTCATAGCTAAGGTGTAATTGTAGTATGATTTAGTGAGTGGTCTGTCGTTACTTGCTCATTATATTTGATACTCTAGTTTTTTCTCCAATTCGGTATAGTCAAGGGTTTTAAGCCAATTTGTTAATATTTTCTTACAGTCATGATGTTTTAATAGAAATATGTTGAGCTCTTTATTAATGATATTATACAAATGGGTCGATCGCGTGCAATATTGGCGTTGAGTGAAACTACTCTTAGCAGCACAAGTTTTGCTTACTGCTTTATATACTGCTGCTTTCGTAATCCAAATTTATCGATCGTACTAAACCTAAACAAAAATAAAGCTTTAATAAAATATACCTATTCCTACACACATTCACCAACCAACAGGCAACCTTATTAAGAGATGCACCTCCTCCACCCACACTGATGATGTTCATGCATTGAATGGCTGGTTGCATAATCTCTCTCAAGGTCGTGAGAATTGACTATGCAATGAACTTGGGTGAATCATACATGCATAGGGTTTTAAGTGATATTATTTTTTACACGATGGACTAGATATTATTATGTATTATTATTATATTTATCTATTGAAATTTGTATGTAGTTATTATAGGTAAGTATATAAGTAATAATGTTTTATTATTGCAGTATTATATGTATAGATATTGTAATAGGTAGTTATAGGATGCATATTATTTTATAACACCTTAAATCTTGTATTTAAATAGGTGCCTTATAATCAATACAGCGTCAATACAGCTAATCGTTGAACCGCCGCATTACAAAACGGCTCTGTTTTTGAAAACAGCTAACCGTAATGTACTCACCAGATAAATTAGATAAATTAGAAAATAAAAAATAAAAAGAAAGGAAATAATAAAATTAAATTCAAAATTACATTAACTCTGTGTACATATAATTTTATTAAGAGTTTTTCTGCTTACACATCTTATTATGAACTTTACAATAGTGGATAACAGTAATTGGTCTCATAAGTACAACATTAATGTAACTTTTTAAGCTTAAGGTGCTGTTGTTATCCTAAATTTTTTTTTTAAATATGATTATATTTACGCTGTCGCCAACACTTATTACTAACATAATATGGACTAGTTTCTGAAATTAAATATTCGAATTAGGAAGAAAGCCGTCAATAAAATGCATCTTCTACCAATACTTTCCCGACATGGAACTAAAGTTAAATTAACAGTTAAGTTTAACCGCGAGCCGCCTTCTTGTAGTTGCCGGTAACCGCAGGTTGGATAGTTAAATTAAACGTGAAACTAAACTGATGGTAAACTGTGGAGAAAACCAGGTTAGTTTGTCTAGTCTTTACCATAGAATAAGGAATAATACTACGTATAGAACGGCAACTCTCCGCACCCCACCAGCGGCTTAGCTAGGTTTACCTATTAAATTATAAAAAAAAAATGAGTAAAGTACTTAATTATTTTAAGTAAGTATTGAACCATTACTTAATTAAGCAAAAAAATTACCGTGAATATTTTTTAACGAAGCCTGTGGTGGATTTATTATTTTTTTTATTATAACCATTATTAATAGAAATAAAGATTCATATTTTTAAATAAAAATTCTTTTTTTTAATTTAAGTATAAATTACTAGATGAAATTTTCCAGGGCTTTATGAATTGGTGCGAGGCAGAGACATAGAATAAGGAATTCTACGTATAGAACGAAAGAGCTCTCCGCTCCCCACCAGTGGCTGAGGATTACCTCAAAAAATTTACATGAATTTTCGGACAGCAAAATCCACTTGATATCAACTCAGAATCATGGTCTGAATCATCTCCCTCGGTGTTCGATAATTCTGTATTTTGTAACTATGTAAATAATAAAGCAATTTCACAAATTCACCAATGCACCTGCACAATTATAGTTCTCAGACAATCTAACTAATCATCTTCCTACACTTGTTTGAGTCATATGAAAGGTACGGAACCTCGATGGGCCTACGAGCCCTAATCCATTGTTCACAACATGTGCGTGGTTTGCGTAAATGTATGCAATGTTAAGCAACATATGTCCTATTGTGAAGGCCTAGTTAGGTATCTACTTAGACAGTCTGAGGCAAGATCCGTTCCAAAACTTTTTGTTGACTGTGGTACTGATTCCTGTATACACGGCAATTTCAAATTCAAATTCAAAAATATCTTTATTCAGTAGGTAAAATAGTTACACTTTGAATCGTCAATTTTTACATAACGAACGTCTCATCCACCTAAAACTACTGCAGCTTCTCACAACTTGTATAGCCGGGGAAAAGAAGCTGCAAGAATAACCTCGGCACAGGGCCCTAGACGTTCTTTAAAAAAAAAACTAAAATTAGTCACGTCGAAAAATAAACATTCCTGTATACACCATCTACATCTAACTATTTTAAGTTACCCCTGTCATTTTCTTATCCGCTGAAAAAGGGACGGGTGATTACCCGTCTATTCTAAGTCGATTTTATGCTTGTCGATTGACAAGCATATTTATGGAATACACGTCAATTTTAGACAGAAATTTAAAAATCCTTCCAAAATTTTATATTGGCCAATAAGCAGACAGAATTAAGTTGATAGCAGCGAATTGATTATTTTATATGCCCGAGTTATTCATTCATTTAAAAATTAACATTTGTCAATTTTTCGTCCCTTCCCTTTTCGGCGGATAAGAAAATGACGGGTATAACTTAAAATAAAATTAGGTGTCTGCAGGAATTGGGGCCAATGTTTTGTGTAGTGGCCATTTTGTATTTTTTGGGCATTTAGACTTAGCTAACATGCTCGACTCGATAATCTGAGAGGAATATATTTGAAAGAATTAATCGACCTTGAGACTCGAGGTGTCAAATAAAGAAAAACTCCTCGATGAATACTTGATTTATTTATTTTTATCCTCAATAGGAGGATAGGGGGACACGGCAAGTTGGGAACTTTAATTAAATGAAGCTATTATAATAAAGGCATTACCCCTCATGATCTAACTCGGTCAGCGGGGTCTACAACCTGCAGTAATTACACGCGCGGAGTTATCGTGCGTATATGGAAGGTTGTGGTACAAGGTGTGGGATAGAGACGGTTTTGTAGACGTGGTGGTACGGCGAGATTTTAGAAAAGGTACTGGATACTTCCAGTAGTTCCTTAGGTAAATTACACCAATATGATAGGTGGTGAGCCGTGTAACCTATAATGGTTGTCTACTTAATTCCCACAGAAGAAGTTAGGTTAGGTTATTATCGAGCATATAGAATCCAGTATTAGGTGTTGTAAAAAGCTTGAAACGGCCTAATGTGGTGACAAAACGTGAGGACACAGTGAGTGCGGTTTGTCGTAGTGAGTTTGGTGCGAGTTCAGATGGTTCCGAACATTCCGATATCAAAAACATAAACAAGCGGCAAAGAAAGAGGGTAGACAGATATGTCTGCCCGTAGAAAATTATGGATCTACCTACTCCACTCCAATCTCATCAGTCATCCCGTGATCATGGCACTTGCAACAGTGTCGAAATATTGGGAGTCTCATATCCCCATTTTAAACGCGGTAAGAACCCGTTATTATGTGTTTTAATTAGGTTAGCTTAAGTTAGTTTACCCGCGTCAGCTCATCTCTCAACTCCCGCGCACCGTGTGTTGTGTAGCAGTGCATATCCGGCGAAAGTAACGTTGTACGCAACTGATTGCAGGTCCCCGCGTATTCAATACAAGCACACACCCGCTATTTTACTTATAAAAGTTGCCATTTTACCTAGCATTGAATACACACATTTTGAGCCCTTCGGGGTATGCCAGTAACAATGAAAACAATAAAATTAGGTGCACAATAACGTAACATAGTATCACAGCTGTAGTCCCCAAGGGGTAAAAATATTTTTGAATTTGAATTAACCAGAAATCCTGGAAACTATAATCAAATCAATCAATTACTTATCTATGATCCAAATATGAATTCAAACTCATAAAGTAGAATTCAGTCAGTTTAAACGTAACTGTCTGTCTGTCTGTTGTCCAAAATATAATAAAAATAACTTTGGCGTCTCTTCTTCTATTACCGGGTGAGAGCCTTCAGCGCTCCCCATTTGTCCGGCCAAGTAGTTAATGCCATCTGCGGCAAATCTACAATAAGTCACGTCAAAAAAAAAAAATCTTCTTCTATCATGTAGCTCGTATGGTGAATCACCAACCTCAGTTTATCAAGCTGGTGTCAGGGTTATTATTGAGCCGCCAAAGGCCCCTGACATGGCTCATGTAACGACTACTCGCTTACATCAGTACCTCCATGGTCCAACGGCCTCCGTGGTCCATGAGGTTGAGCGTTCTGCTCACGATCCGGAGGTCCCGGGTTCGAATCCCGGTGGGGACAAATCACAAAAATCACTTTGTGATCCCTAGTTTGGTTAGGACATTACAAGCTAATCACCTGATTGTCCAAAAAGTAAAAAGATCCATGCTTCGGAAGGCACGTTAAGCCGTTGGTCTCGGTTACTACTTACTCATGTAAGTACGTAGTTGTTACTTGAGTCACATCAGGGGCCTTTGGCGACTCAATAATAACCCTGACACCAAGGTTGTTGAGGTTGGTCATCTACCTCACAAACCACACAATAGAAGAAGAAGAACTTACATCAGTAAGTAGTAGGGACCAAAGGCTTAAAGTGCCTTCCGAACCACAGAAGGTTTTTTAATTCCCGGTTTAGGAATATTCCCGGAACCGTCACATCACTGATTATAATATCCAAGTTGTACGTTCCCATATTCAACGAATATCGGATTACATTTCTACAAATAAAAAACTGGTTTTCCATAGTCTATAACGGCGGCCATTGCTCGATTAATGCATGGGAGAATGTTTGCTATCAATGTTAAATGCAATTGAGTTGTTTTGCAAGGTTTTTACATTGTACCTGTTTGGTTTAGAAGTTATTTTTTTTATATTTACATACCTGACTAGATTATTAGGTATCCAACTTTGTATCTGTGGTTGAGGTTTAATAACTTTTGCAACAGAATAGAAACTACTTATTCAATTTTCTATGTTTGATAAGTTATATTATGGCGTAGAATAGGGAGTAATACTACGTATAGAACGGCAACTCTCCGCTCCCCACCAGCGGCTGAGCTAGGTTTACCTCACCCCCCTCGGTCATACTTTAGTCTTGAATCGTAGGGGCGTCAGACGTCTTATAAATATTTATTTTACATGGTAATTGTTCATCAAAACAGGCTAATAATTTGCAATAAAATTGTACCTAGGCTAAGTGCTTAATGTAAAAATAATGTGAATGCAATTAATTAGTTCAGTGATTTTTTTAAGTGAAGTGTTGTGCCTATTCATTTATGTAATGAATCTATAACACTCGTTCATTTTTTATTTCTGATATTGACTGATGATTATAAAATCTTCTTACGTATATAGTAGTAACTATCTAAGTAAGTCATGACGGGTAAATTAGGTATTGTAGTTGGCAACCCTCAGACGTCACACAAACACACACACACACACACACACACAAACAGGCACGCACGCACGCACTCACACACACAGTTGCGCGTGTACGATAACGCCAATGGGTAGTGTCTGTGTCATCATCACTAATTGGTTCGCGTACTAGGGTCAAGATAAATTATGAAATTCTGATTACTAAATAAAGACACACTAAGCATAGCCGGGGAAAAGAAGCTGCAAGAAAAACGTCGGCCCTAGACGTTTTAAAAGAAACATAATGTTGAAAACGTGGTATAACCACTTACAATCCATTTATCAATTCAATATTGGCAAGTCAAGAAATAATAACAAATTTATGCATCGGCCAAGCATGAAATCTACGTTTCGTTGTATTGTGAGCGTTGTAACGCACGCATGGTTTTGAAACCGAAACTTAGTGGACAGGAAAAAGTAAATTATAGACGGAATAAGTTTAGTTTTTACTTGGTATTGGAAGCCAGACACTGTGATATCTATTTTCTTCGATGTTTTCTGTTTATGTCACAGATTTGATATGTTTTCATCTCCCTAGCGTTATCCCATTTGTCACAGGATCCGCTTACCTAACCTGAAGATTTGACAGGTCCAGTTTTTTAATACTTCTTCTTCGTCGTTCCCTCACTGCTGAGGATCGCGACCACAGGTTATGGTTTTCTACTCGGTACGGCTATATGCTGCGTGGACCGCCTTCAGTAGCTGCCGCCCACCGTCTTCTTCAGGATGTCAGACCACCTCGTAGGTGCCCTTCCTCGCGCACGTTTGCCATCCATTTGCCCAACGATGATCTTCTTCTCCAGACTGTGCTTCGGAGACCGCATAATATGTCCGAAGAAGCTTAGGACACGATTCCGGCATATTAAAGAGAGCCGCGTCGTGATCTTTAGCCCAGTTTTTAATATAAGCGCCTGAATGTCTGACCTCCCCACTCGCGAAGGAAATCCAGCCCAATACAGATTAAGTACAATAGGTACGTCCGAAACGTATTTCTCGGGAATGTGTGTTTCCTCACGATGTTTTCCTTCGCCGCTGAGCACGCGATAATAATTTATGATCCAAAAATGACTTCGAAAATCGTTGGTTTAGGTCTGTGCTGAGATTCGTTTTTGTGCATTACTATTTAAAATGTAAGTACATCATGTTAAAAAAAATCTCTTCTTGGAGTCACAAGGGTTAAAAAGGCCACTTCCAATCTTAAAATTCGAATTCAGTGGTTTAGAGCCCAAGTTAGGAGTCAGGATTGGAACCTGACCTTAAAATTGCAAATCCATGTGATATCCAATCGCGCTGTGCCGTGATGAATAACCCTAAAACTTCCCAAGGAAATTAATCGACCTTCAGACACCAAATATATAGTGTCTATTATACAAATATATATAGCATTGTCCGTTCACCGGAGATTATGTAACGTACTCGTAACAAAAGAATTATGCATCATTATAATAATTTGTTTGAAGACAGTTTTGACTGATAAATATTTACTTCATACAAACTTCGTGCAATATAAACAGCCTGTTAGATAGAAAAGAATCGATCGCCCTAATCTCGACTGATACATCACTATGCTAATATTGCCAATCAGCTCGCAACACCAAACACTTCAGAACCCCGATACCTACCCCGCCAGCGTGGTCGACGATTTCCCTCATTCAGGGCTTATCGCTATCGAACATCTAGGGTCGATTAATTCTTTCAAATAATCTTCCTCTCAGACGACGCCCTGAGCCGAGGTTCGCGCCCAACTGGGATCCCTCAGGCCTGATGTCTTAAATTTTGTACCGGGGAGAGCCCTCAGCTCCCCATTTGTCCGGCCAAGTAGTTAATGCCATCTGCGGCAAATCTACAATAAGTCAAAAAAATATATGCTAATGAACGTCACACCACTGGTTTCTATACTTTGACAGGTCTGATTCGTACGTCGATTCGGAGTAGACCGTACTAAACCTTTTCTAAGGTCTTTTCCAATTTTATCTATGTATGTCCTACTAGATCTTGCCACCCTAACTAACAATAACTATCGCCGTAAACATCTCACCTCTAAACAAGTACTACACTATATACAGGGTATTAGTGACATCGTATCGAAAACTTTGAGAGATGATTCAGGCCATGATTCTGAGTTAGATATCAAGTGGAATTTTTCGCACAAAAAACACAAAAAATTTCATGAATTTTCCGACAGGAAAATCCACTTGATATCAACTCAGAATCATGGTCTAAATCATCCCCGTCAGTATTTGTTACGATGTCACTAACACCCCCACGCTTTCGTTAAAACCTATTATCCTTGATTTTTGCTCCCTGGAAAAAAATAATAAAATTTTTCGATCTCACCATCGACCCTCTAAGTTGTGACTACGTTATGAGTTGTTTAGTTGTAGATTGCGTTCTGATAACTTGAATCATACCAAATGCGCTTAGTAAAAATTGAAAAGGTTAAAGAACACGATGACGATATCCAAGATGACCTATTCAGAGGTTCATCAAGTCATGACGTCATGAATAATATGCTCACATTACTCACTAATCATGTTTTTTCATCATGTAAAATGAAAACGCCATACCATGAAACGCGGGTGTATGAGAATAATGGATGAGTCATTGACTTATTAGGGTGAATATCAAAATATCTAGTTTGGTGGCGAACTTTCATATTATTTTTTCGTAAAAATTGGGTTCCGACATGAAAAAGGATAGTTCTAGCTACGAGGTAACTTGTTCGTCGCACATTTTGATATTCACCCATTACATATCTTCTTATCGTGTGGATTGTGAGGTGGAATACCAGCCTCATCAACCCTGATGTCAAGGTTATTATTGAGCCGCCAAAAGCCATGGCATGGGTCACATGTAACGTTTACGTGTGACGTCATCAATGAAACAACCTCTGTGGTCCAGTGGTTGAGCGTTGGGCTCACGGTCCGGAGGCCCCGGGTTCGAATCCCGGTAGGGATATATCACAAAAATCACTTTGTGATCCCTAGTTTGGTTAGGACATTGCAGGCTGATCACCTGATTGTCCGAAAGTGTGTAGTCGTTACATGAGCCACGTCAAGGGACTTTGGCGGTTCAATAATAACCCTGACACCAGGGTTGATGAGGTTGGTAATCCACCTCACAACCCACACGATAAAAGAAGATTAATAAAACCGGCATATCGTACTTTTTGTTACTTAATTCATAAATGAAATTCGAAATGTCGAGGTTTTTGAACATCTTAGACTGGCTTCTATTTCTAGATTAGCATTTTATAATTTACCGTTGACCCAGTCAAATACCCTATTGAATATAACCGTGATACCCAGATAGGTAGCAAACTCTAGAATTGCGTCGTATGACTTGCATATAATGACAATAGTTCGATTACGGAAGGCAGATGAGGCAAATTCGATTTAGCTTTGTATTCGAAAAATTGGAAAAAATACGCATTTTCTGTCGACAGGTTGATTAATTAACATAAGCCCACGACTATATCCCAATTGGGGTAGACAGAGGTACCTCCATCGCAAGATGAACTAAGTACCCACAAGTCACCGAGCTTTCTGTTAGACCAGCGTGATAGGTGGTGAGCCGTATTGCCATTTATAATGGTCGAGCCAACTGTGTTAGTGAAATCTGGACTTAAGATAAATTAATAACTCATTAGTGCAAGTCAGGTACCGGGGTTCGAACTGGCGCTCCTCGTTTGAGAAGCAAGCTGTGGTTCTTCACAGAGCCATAGTGGCCGTAATTGCCAATGTTAATTACATAGATACATAATTGCTTGCTTCCGTACTAGTTTTTTCACTTGACATTGTTATAAGTAATAATTTTTTCAGCTTAAATATTATAAATAATAAATAAATGAATGCTTCAAAGTCAAAGTCAAAATATTGTATTGAAATGATGAATTGTTGAATGTGTTGTGTTGTTGTGAAAAAATAATGCAATTTTTCGTGTGTAATGAATTTTTGAATATTTTTTTTTATTTGCTTTGATATTATTCAAGTTAAAAAAAAGTTTTCATCTCGAGCTCCTCCGTGCTTCGGAAGGCACGTTAAGCCGTTGGTCCCGGTTGCATTAGCAATCGTTAATAACCATCAATCCGCACTGGCCCCGCGTGATGGTTTAAGGCCCGTTCTCCCTATCCAATCATAGGGAAGGCCCGTGCCCCAGCAATGGGGACGTTAATGGGCTGATGATGATGATGATTATTTAAGTACATTTAATTTGATTTTTTTCATAGGCGGTCGTGGCGTTCACTTTTCTTCGCTCCCATTCCAGCATCTAATTATTTTAAGAAGTTATTCAATTTATTTATTGTAAGAATTAAAGAATTCGAGCAATAATTGCCGAAACTCACGCTATCCCTCTCTCCCTTACAGAGTGGTGCCAACAGCGAAGAGGAAGCGAGAAAAGTCTTTCGCAATATTGACGGAGACACCATCTTCCCGTCACTCTTCCCGCCCCTCCAGCCCGCGGTCTCTGCCGGTCGAGAGGACCGGACGGGTGTCGCCTTTCAGAGGTACGAGACAACTTTTAAAAAAAGCATACACACTAAACTGAAGAGCCTCTCTCAATCGCAGAGGACTATACAAGATACCCAAGTCATTCGCCATAGTTTTAATCCCCAGTCACCTGGTCTTCTTCTTCTATCATGAAGAAAGAAGAAGTGACCTGGTTTAGTGGCAAGGCAAGGCCTCCGAGGAGGAACCACTAATGAAAAGTACCCAACTGACAGACCATTTGATGTCTTTTCAAAAGTAATTTTTACATTGTACGTTTAATATCGGCGCCCTTCTATTTATAAGTTATATAAATGGAGGGCGGGCCTATTGCCATTAACCGGGCACAAATCCTAGAAACGGGCACTTTTATATGACATAGCTGGCTAGGAATGGGTGGATATACTATACACCTCTGCCTACCCTTTCGGGGTTATAGGCGTGATGCTATGTAACCGGCCAAGTAGTTAATGCCATCTGCGGCAAATCTACAATAAGTCACTTCAAAAAAAAAGATGCTATGTATGATGCTGTATCTTAATTATAAAATAGTCATAAATCTTTATTTTGCTCCTGGGAGATTCCCTTGGTTGTATTCCTTTATTGCACGTTCATTTATGAGTAATAAAACTATTTATTCTCTTTCCATAGGACGTGGCTTCAGAGAAGAAACCTCCCGGCATACGACGCCGAAAACCTCCGCAGCTAACTCTAGAGCGACCTCCCCACTCCGGAGACGGACCAGTTCCTTGTCCCGGATAGACAGTATGGCCGCAGCCACCCTACCCCCACCATTACCACCCATACAGCTCAACACCCCCCACACACCCCGAGATTTCGTCAAAGAAAACATTGAAGAAATAAGAGAGCTAAGCGAGCTAAACAGAGAAAAGAACGAAGCAGAAGCAGAAAAGAAGAGACAAGAAGAAGAAGAAGCTCTGTTAAAAGAAATGGGGCTTCTAGATAAGAACGCTAAGAGCGACGCAATTAGAAGTGTTGTTTGTTCCAGAACAACATCCAGGAGTAATTCTCCAACTAAAATCAAGGTCAGATCCAGGTCGAATTCTCCAGCGGCCGTAGCAGTTACTGCTGTCACCCCCGCAGTGATATTAAGGTTCGAAGATGTACCTACGGAGAAAAGGTTCATAAATCAAAATGATGGCATGGCACCGGTTACCCACAAGTCCAGGATCAGGTCGGTGTCACGGTCACAGCCGCAGTCAAACGATGGCTCACCAAAACATTCTAAGATTCCCAAGAGACAAAACTCCGTCTCTCCACACAGAAAACGAGAAAAATCAAGTTCCAGAAGATCTATGGAAAATGGTCTTAAAAATCAAAGGTTTATTTCAAATAGTACGAGCAGCATACATGAAACCATCAGGATTGGAAGTCAGGTGCATGACAAGAGAATCATGAGCAAAAGTACTCAGCATTTGAGCATCTCTCCGACTCTTATTAAAGGTAAACCACCAATCTCCCCCGGCAGAGGTGGCCCACCGCCTTCTAATAGAGCTATTAATTCTAAGAGGCTATCCCCTATCGTTGGGACTCCAAACAAAAGTCCCACTGAAGACGCTAAACCTAGTTCTGCTAGGACTACTACTAAGCCTAACACTACCACTCAAAAGCCAGTCAAGACTGCTGGAAGCACCCCTGCTACCTCTAGATTCACTTCTAGACAGCCTAGCAGAAATGTCAGCAGAGAACCAAGCCCTGACAAGCGTAGAACTGTCACTAAACCTTCCACTGCCAAACCTCCTGCGAACACGATTCGAAGTAAACCTGTAGCTAGAGCTGTCAGCACTAAAACTACACAAAAACCTATCGTAAACAAAACTGAGCCTAAAAAGCCTATCAATCGAACTAACAGTATGAAAAGTCTTACACGAACGCCGAGCACTAAAACGTTAAACGAAAAACCCCCGTTGCTGAAAAAACGAGACAGTAAGAAAGATTTGAAAGCGCAATCGACGAGCAAACTCGACGAGATCGGCAAAGTCTCGAAAAAAGAAACTGTTAGTGAAAAGAAACCTCCTGTAAAAGCTGAAAAACCTAAAGATGCTCCTAAAAAAGCCAATGATGATAAATCTAATGAGAAAAATGAAATAACAGTTAAAGAGGAATCTACAGACACTTCCACTGGTGAACCTTTAATCCCAAAACAAGATAGTGAGACACAGTATGATAAAGTGACTAATGATAAAGGAGAACTCGTTATAATGACCAAGAAAAGCATAATGTCTATGACAACGGCTGCGATCACATCTCAACCTTTAGAAGTAGTAACAAAAGTTACGAATCAATTGCCCACTACCTTGGAAAAAGCTAGGGAAAAGGGAATATTTGAAAGACACAGTTCTAAAGATTCAATTATTCCTAAGGAAGACGAAAAAGATCAATCGAAGACAGAGATCAAAGATATAGTTAAAGAAAAAGAGGAAGAAAAACATGATGATAATAAACACAAAACAAAGCCCACATTATTCTCTGTAGATAACGTTAAATTAAAACCTTTGCTCCCACCGTATAACAACCCACAAGTTGAACGTGTAAAACAAAAGATTGATGACATTCTAAAGTCACCAGAAGTCTCCACTGAAAATATTACGTCAGCGTCAAGTAAAGGTAAGGACAGAGAAAGAAGTTCCTTCAGAAACATAGCTGACAAGACGAAAAGCGATTTGAAAGACGCGAAAGACGAAACGACCAAAAAGTTCTCCGATTTGAAAGACCAAGTGGTTAAACAGAATGAAAAGGTAGCTGAAAAAGTGGAAGCCGAAAAGACCGCTGCTGAAAAGGCTATTACTGAAAAGTCTGAAAAAGTAGCGGCAGATATAAGAACTGAAGCTTCCAAAATAGTTGATAGTATTATGACTCCTGTTGAGGAACCGAAAGTACCAGAAAAACCGAAAAGTGAATCCAAAAAAGATATAGAACCTATAGTGATGGTTGTAAACGAAAAGACAAACGGACCAAGTAGAACGGATATACTAGAGAAGATGACAGAAACATTAGTGAAGGGAGAACCGGAAGTGGAAGTTCAAAGTTCGAACATGTCCACACCAGGCGTCGAGAAGATGGCGATGCAAAACAAAATGGCGGACGGAAACGGATCTGATAAATCTACGCATAGTAATGGCGGGTAAGTTATATTTTTAATCACATTTATTTTCCGTTATTCTCACAATCACTACAAAAGGATTGGGTACTCACACTGGGTCACTATAAGGGATTGGGGACTTAGCTTTATTAGTTCCGTTGAATGGCATAATTCTATCAGATACTGAATCACATCCTATTGTTTACTATTTGTAATTTGTAGCGCAAATTAACTGTAAGTACATAAACATATAATTATTTTATTATCTCGCAACGAACGATTTCATTATTTTCATTCACAAAAATATACACAAACAAATTGCTTATTTCCTACATCTTAAAACAAAGTAACAGTTGCATCCGCGCGTCTACCCAACCATGAAGATTTGCGTCTAGTTATTACTTTAACATCCTAATAATATATGTATACTAACATTATATCATTTATGAATGCGAAAGTAACTCGCTCGGTCTGTGACCGATTTGAAAGAATTCCACGCTACTTCCTGTCGTCTCCTCAGCCAAAACAGGTTGCGAAGTATAAGTAAATGATAGGATTGTAGGGAAGAATTAATAATATCTTAGCATCAACATTCTATATTAAAACAATAAGTACATTTTTATTGATCAAAGCCTAGTAATGGATCTAAGGCTCTTTCCAAAGACTTAGTTCACTTTCTAGATACGCGCTTAAATTGCTCACCATGATATTATCGAACTCTACGCGACTTTTTGCAGGAGACAGAGGAAGAAAGAGAAATTATAACTTACTTATAGTTTCTCTAGGTATTTACATAGGTGAGGTTCTAAAAAGGCCGCTGTAAATCAAATCATCTAAAAAAGCAATACTTTCATTTCACATTCGTCGCCATTACGCACTTAATTACTTTCGTATGTTGTGTAAATGTCAAATTATAATATTGCTTTATACATGAATTGCTTCAAGATGACATTAGCTCACGAGTTTATCCCGAATGGTGTGGTCAGTTGAGGAGCTCGGTGGCGCAGCGATAAACGCGCTCGGTCTGCGATTGTTTAAATTAACCAACTTCGCATAGGCCGGTCATAGGATGGGTGACCACAAAAAAAAGTTTTCATCTCGAGCTCCTCCGTGCTTCAGAAGGCACGTTAAGCCGTTGGTACCGGCTGCATTAGCAGTCGTTATAACCATCAATCCGCACTGGGCCCGCGTGATGGTTTAAGGCCCGATCTCCCTATCCATCCATAGGGAAGGCCCGTGCCCCAGCAGTGGGGACGTTTATGGGCTGATGATGATGATGGTGTGGTCAGAGGTAATATTCATCGCAAGACGAACTAAGTACCCACACCTCACCGAGCTTTCTGTTAGACCAACGTGACAGGTGATGAGCCATATCGCCGTGTACAATGCTGAATCGCATTAACGTGAGGCCCCGGGTTCGAATCCCGGTGGGGACATATCACAAAAATCACTTTGGTATCCCTATTTTGGTTAGGACATTACAGGCTGATTACCTTATTGTCCGAAAGTAAGATGATCCGTGCTTCGGAAGGCACGTTAAGCCGTTGGTCCCGGTTACTATTTTCTGATGTAAGTGAGTAATCGTTATATGAGCCATGTCAGGGGCCTTTGGCGGCTCAATCATAACCCTGACACCAGGGTTGATGAGGTTGGTACTCCGCCTCACAACCCACACGATAAGAAGAAGAAGCTTTAACGTGGCCTTCTCCAGCAGTGTACTTCTATAATTTCCAGAGCAGGAAGGACTGTTATATATTATCTTGATATCATTGAGTAAGACTTACATAATTTCCGTTCTTTTTGAAACAATACAGTAGACCACATAACATAACTCGATTCGTAAATGTAATCGTTGATCTAAACCGTGCATTTAATTTTAGTGAGTTAATATGATGTTTTGGACTTGCACAAATAGTTTGAAGTAAGAGAATGATTCATGTTGTTATGTAATTTTATTAAGTAAGCATATTTAAAGTTTCATACGGGCCGGAAATTAATAGAAACGTTGACTTCTATGCTGCTTATGAGCGACATATCTAACGATATATCCAACTGGATACCTCCTGGATACAATAATACAAAAAAGCTCTCAGCGCTCCCCATTTCTCCAGCCAATTACTTTATGCCATTTACGGCAAATCTACAATAAGTCACGTAAAAAATAATATTTTATAAAAATACTTAGGTCTTCCTATCGTGTGGGTTGTGAGGTGGATTACCAACCCCATCAACCCTGGTGTCAGGGGATACAATTGAGCCGCCAAAGGCCCCTGACATGGCTCATGTAACGACTACTTACTTACATCAGTAAGTAGTAACCGGGACCAACGACTTAACGTGCCTTCCGAAGCACGGATCATCTTTCTTTCGGACAATCAGGTGATCAGCCTGTTATGTCCAATAACCAAACTAAGGATCACAAAGTGATTTTCGTGATGTGTCCCCACCGGGATTTGAACCCGGGACAAATCACAGAGGCAGTTAATACCTCATATAGTACCTCAATACGTGGTCCTCTAATTCTCAATAGACTATTGCGTATACATTATAATGCACAATTCAATACAAAACGAAAGTTAATTCCCTAACGAGTTCAACAGTTTCACTCAAACCCCAGAGAATGTTGTGGATTGAATAACTATTATTTAAATCACGTTTCTTATTGAAGTTTCTTTTCTTTTGATATGCTGTGACGCTGGCGTGAAGCTGTTTGAGTTAAAGAAAACGTTTTGGCACAGTATTTGTTAACTGTTTACAGTACCCATAAGTAATATTTTTGGCTGTTTATGTTCTTGATCGATTTTTTTGTTCTGCAGCTTAGAACTTAGCATAGTAAATAAAAGGTCTTCTTTTTTATATCTCTCGTGTGGGTTGTGATTGTGATGTAGACGACCATCCTCAGCGCAGCAACCCTGGTGTCATTGAGACATCAAAGGCCCCTGCCATGGACTACGTACTTAAATCAGTAAGTAGTTACTGGGACCAACGGTTTAACGTCCCGCTCGAAACATTTAGTTACTTAAGTACATATCAATTCTCTCGGATTATTCTCCAAAATCTTTTATAAAACGAAAGAGATTTAAAATATTGTTATAAATTCCAGTATAGTACACCTGAAAAGCAATAATGCAATTTGATACTACTAACAAATGTCAAATAGCAATTTTGCTCTTTTCAGTTGAACTGCTTCAATATGGCCGTTGTAACGCTCCTGTTATACAATAAAATGTTCCTTAACAACATATACTTAGTCACTAATCTTCACTAGTAGTCATTAGTTAATAGTAGCAGAAGTTTCTGCATAGCGAGCAAGTGTAGCATGCCTGGAATAAAACCTAGACCGACACGAAGCCAGGTGCTTCACCCCGTGTCCAGTGTGTCAAAATCACTTACAAAATCCGAGGAGTGTAAAGAGTACATTCGCGTGTTCTTTTTAATACAGGGAGGTATTTCGGGGTCAAGTTGGGGGGGGGGGGGGTTATGGGGGTCAGTGGGGGGTTAGGCATAGAATAAGAAATACGCAAGGAGCGGCAACTCTCCGCTCCCCACCAGCGCTTGAGCTAAGTTAACCTCACCCCTCTCGGTCTTACTTTAGTCTTTAAATCGTATGGGCGTCAGACGTCACACACACAGTAATTCATGAATAATAATAGTTTAAATAAATACTTTATTTAAATCGACGACAAGTTGCTTTGTCAACTCCTGCAGATAACCAATTTTCACATTGAAAAAAAAACTGATCACGTGTATTTTCATTTTTTTTTGACGTGGATTTGTTATTGTAGATTTACCTTGGTCAAATACACTAATTGAATTATCAAGTGATGACTCATCCGAGGCCTTGTAGCCTTTAGTTAGCGGGTCAATATACCCCAACCCATACCCCATCTCTGACTTTGTGTGGTCCATTTCACCGCGTGCACAGTATCGAGAGGCTAGCATGACCGTCTCAGTTATTAACATACGGGTCTCGCTTTATTTGAGTCCCTATGTGGTGTCACTATACCCCCATTATAGGCTAATGAATATGCCCCTAACTCCATATCAGTGTGGTCAACGCGTGCACAGTTATTGAGAAGCTAGTATGACTGTGCCAGTTATTAGCATACAGGGTTGATCATACAAACACGAATATACTTTATTGCACTAAAATAAAAGGAAATATTTACAAAAGACTCTTAGCTAGGTACATGGTAAATGGCGGACTTGTCGTTTAAAGAAATTTCTTCGATAAGGCGAGGAAATATGTAAAAATAAAAATATTGCGAGTGCAAACTTACAACGATCGTATTTGAGTCATTACGGAGGGTCACTATACCCCCATCAATGGGTCATTATGCCCCTGAGTCCGTCACTGTGCGGTCACCGCGCGTGCACAGTATCGAGCGGCTAGCGTGACCGTGCCAGTTATTAGCATACAGGGCCGGTCGTAGTAACTGACGACCTCGGAACAATATTATCATTACTATTTTTTATTTTATTTTTCTGAAGGACTTTCGTTGATTCGGTAATTAAATAATGTATTATATGAAGTAATTATGAAGTATGAACATATTCATAAAGTCCATTTTGGATCATTTTAATTAGAGCTAAACAGTTTTATAATGTCTCGTCACTAAGCTTTAACGCTCTTTATTTTTCCGAACAAGTTTTTTTATTAATATAATATCAATAATATGAATGTACAATATACACATTATTACCTCAGTGGCCCACGATCAGGAGGTCCGGGTTCGATTCCCTAGGAGGAGGTCGTCGAAATCACTTAGTGAGTCTGTCCTATGTTTGATAAGGACATTGCAGACTTGAATCACCTGATTGTCCGAAAAAGTAAGATGATTCGATGCTTCTGAGGGCACGTTAAAAATGTCACATTAAATAAAGCAATATTGCTATTTGACATTTGATGCAATGCGCTCTCATTTTTATATATGAATATGCGCAAATTTCCACAACGACGTCAATGTGCCCTTTTTACGAGCATTATGGTGACGCGCTCTCAGGCTTATCCATGGAGGATTATATTTTTCTACGAAGTTTCCAGTAAACATAATAAGTACAAGTATAGTTAACCTGTAGTTCAATCACTCAGCTCACATTGCGGCGAAGGTTTTTAATTTCCGTTGCGTATAAACCTGTATTAAAAAATTGCCAGCCCTGAACTATGGGGTTCAAGAAGTGAGTCATCTGAATGAGTATAATATATGTATACTGGAGTAACTTCTACCCCATACGTATCTTACATACATACGTGCACAAACTCGTCAGGCCCCGATACCGACTCCGCTGGTATGAGGACAATTACAAAATGATAGCAGAAGTGCAAACGGCGGCCTTATTGCTATGCAGAAATTTCATCCAAGCAACCGTAGAGTCAAGGATAGTTGATCTTCTTATCGTGTCGATGGCAAACTAAATAGCATCGGCCCCAAACGTGGCAACAAGTATGGCGCTATCTGCAGCGCTCATCAGATCCTCCTGCGTGCAGGTGTTCGGGCACGCAGGACACGATGTAAGATGTTCCATCGTTTAGGGAACAGTGCCGCACTTGCACATTAAGTCCGAGCCATCCGAGAAACCCCACCTGAACCAATTGTCCTTACTTCGGCCCACCTGAGTCTGATTGACATACACTGAAATATGGCTAATACCTAATATTGCTATAATATGTAATTTGTCATTTTTTAACATTGCACACTTACTTTTATACGCGCTAACGTCAAATAGTAATATGAATTTCTAAAGGGCCCCATAGACGGTACGATACGTCTGTACGATCGATCTGCGACGGATCATACAGACAAATCGTATCGTATATGGGGCCTTTTAGATGAATGACGACCTTTCCAAGCTACGTTCCCCAAAAATAATAAAGATGGCGTTGTCCAGATTAGATTAGTCATCATCATCAGCCGTACGACGCCCACTGCTGGGCATTTGGGATTAGATTAGTCAAAACAATAATTTTCTATGGGATTGGAAGGGAATTTGTATTAAAATACGCCATGAATAAAAACTATCAAACATACATACATACATAAACTCACGCCTATTTCCCACCGGGGTAAGCAGAGACTATAGAATTCCATTTGCTTCGATCCTGACACACTTCTCTTGTTTCCTCGACATTCATCAATCGCTTCATACACGCACGCCGGTTCAGAGTAGATCGTATTGAACCTTTTCTAAGGACATCTCCAATTTGGTCATCGTAAGTCCTTCTCGGTCTTCCTCTGCCAGCCCTACCATCAACTTTCGCTTTGTATACCGCTTTTGCAATTCTATTATCCTTCATCTGCTCAACGTGTCCAAACCAACCTAACAAACACACCAACAATCAACCTAACTATCAAACATCGTACTCATTTTTACTTAATTCATAAATAAAATTCCATATAAGTCAAAAAGACAAATGAAAAAAACGAGAAAAGAGAAATTAATGAATGATGGTTGAGAAAAGAATAGAGAAATGTTAATGATTTTTGATCATGTCCAAATGGCTTATATTTCTAGAAAAACATTTTATAATTTGTCTTTGACCTAGTCATATACCTCATTATTTTAGTAGATTAAACATATACCACCAACCCGCAGTGGAGCAGCGTGGTGGAGTATGCTCCATACCCCCTCCGGTTGATTGAGGGGAGGCCTGTGCCCAGCAGTGGGCTGGTTACGTATATAGGCTGTTTATGTTATGTAAACATATACCGCGCCAAAAATAAAATGTTGAATATATTATGTTGTTTAAGATTTCTGCCTAAAATTTATGTAGCCTGTTGTTTACCCACCCCTTTCCTTTTCGGTGGATTAGAAAATGACAGGTATAACTTAAAAATTAATAGGTGTCTATTGGAATCAGCACCTATGCCTTATGTATCCACAATTCGTATTCCAAGCTACACCACTAGCAACGTACCACATTAATCTTACACCTTTAACCACTTAACAACACACTCGATTCTAATACTTTGTAAGTTTTACATTGCCAGTTTACTAAGACATAACCTCCTTTCTTCTTTAACAGATAGAGCAAAGTATTGCAACTACTCACAAAAAGGTTTTATATCTTTTGTTTCTTTTTTAAAGTGTTGATAAGTTAGCAAAGCCGTAATTCCCTTATGCCTTATAGTAAGAATATGGGTCAACTTATGACTTTTTATGTAAGTACATTTGAAAATTATAGCTAGTTATGTGAAGGTCTTTATGTGTGACTACTTTTATGGCGTTAAGAGATTTTTTCTTTGCCAGTGCTGTACTTTACCTACTTACTTTCTTTTTCATGACGTCTTCTATTTAGTGATAGCTGACTTTATAAATGAAAACATAGAGTAGGCACAGACTTAACTTAAAAAAATATGATTATAAGTACTATGAAAAAATTAAATTCAACTCTTTTGAGAACTTTTTTTTACGGCTCTGGTAACTTACCATTTGTCGAAAAACATAAATCAATACCTAGTAAAAAGTAAAGGAAAACACAAATGAAAATCTAATATTATTTACTTAATACATTATAAAGCCAGATTTATGTGACAGAAAGTAGTGTGCAATCTGAGAGTAAAAAAGAAACATCAGGGTTAAAATGGCCACATCAAAGCAATTCATCTAAAAAAAAGCAATATTGCAATTTGATATTTGCGCATAAAAAAGTAAGTGCGCAATGCAAAATTATTGCTTTCTTATGAATTGCTTCGATGTAAATGTATTGTTCTGCCAGCTGTCCAAATAATCTATAAATTACCGGAGTATGGCCAAAGGCAATTGATACAAAATACAGAAAAAAAGAGAATACATTGAAAGGAACAAAGTTGATAAGCATTTATGTGACCATAATTTTGCTATGAACGAAATTGATGTCGTGACAAGTTTTAATAAATTAAAACAGAAATTAGAAGGTAATACGTATTCTTAGTTTTAAAACAAAGTTCACGGTTAAAGTTCAAGTAAGTTGACACAATAAGTAAGTTGTTTTGAAACACATTTCGTTTTACTTTTACTTAATTGGTTAAATCAAAGTTTTAAATATATAAAGCACTTATTAATAAAACTTAATAACATATAATATCTTAACAAATCTCAGTTATCTAAGATTTATCATATATCTAATTGATGGACTTAGGCAGAATGACCTGTTCAACCTTTGCTATATGAAATTATAGTTTGCGTAAAAGGCGGTGACATTCACATTGTTTCTCGTGGTACACGCCAACATTTCACGGAACGCCTTGGCACTCGATACAACCCTTAAGAAATTACCAACAGTCCGCCCTTGCCTGCCCGTTCACCCGCCCGTCAGTAAATAAAGAAAAATGGCGCCAAACTGAAACCTAAGACGCACTGGCAGAAAATATTAAAAAGTAAAAAGATTGTGAAACGCGCGGGATTCAAAACAGCTGCCAGTTTACTTTTTAAAACCAAGTGTCAAAGTGTTCGTTTTTCGAATAACTAGTGATACCAATGACGTAAAAATCTAGACTAAAGCGTTGTCGGCTGTGATTTTTATATTTTTTTATACTTTTTAGTGCAGTGATAATGATACACAACAGAACAGTCTACATACTGCCAAACGAGCTGTTACCAAAGCGGTACGAGAACGAAAGCGGGTAAAATTTTATAGTAGATTGAATCAGAACATTAAAAACCTTTATAATCTGCAGTGGAATAGCATAATGTGGTCAATACCCTTTAGTTGAGGTTTATACTCCGCAGTTAAGCAATATGCAGACCTATTAACTCAATTAGTTTATTTCTGATAGAGATAATCAAATAAACACTTTATTGCTCGAGTACTAAAACACAACAGTAAAGTGTTATCACTAATGATCTCTTTCAGACAATCTTCTACTTCGCCATTTTCTATATATAAAACATATTCCGTTTCAAATCTTGATAATAGTACGCATAATAAAGTCGTTATTGGCGCCCAATAAGGGGCCGAGTTAGTATGCGTTAGTATTTGTAAATACATACATAAACTAACGCTTTTCCGCCGGGGGGTATGCAGAAACTATGGAATTTGCTTCGCTCCTGACATACTTCTCTTGCTTTATCAATCGTCAGGCTTGAGGGTACCCAGTTGGGCGCGAACATCCGCTCAGAGTGTCGTTTGTTTTTCTTGAACATTGGGTACCTACCTACGAAGCTAGTTTAGAACTTTCGTTCAGTAAAATACAGACTATGTGACAAGGTTCCAAGTTCCGGTGCCATGCAATACATTACAGTATCTTCTACCAGTAGTTTGTAGCAGTGACGTCACAGAATTTCAAGGTCTTCTCTGGTGTTTTTTACTGCTTGTTTGGAAAGTTAGTTATTACTTATTTCTAAGAAATTTAATTTGTCATGAATATTAGTATTATTTGCTTCCATTTTGGACTAAAAGTATAGAGTAAAAAATAATACTAGAACGGTAAGTCTCCCCGCACCAATTTGTATCGGGCGCCTACCTCACCCCCTCTGGGTCTCACTTTAGTCTTAAATGGACGTAAATGCTAAGGAGAAAGGGGGAGAACGCGAGAATTGTGCCTCGCGTTCGCGTGCCACTTATTAAGGAAGGGTTGATCAGCTGTTCCATGCAATTCAACTATGTTTCATCAATCCATGTTGGGACTTCGTATCAAAACTAGCAGCAAAATCTTCATGTGTTTACTTGTAGCTCTGTCCATCTCTGTAGGATCACAGGCGTGAAGCAATGTATGTACGGTTGCTAGCATTATACGCATACACTTAAGTACCCTATCACATTAACTTTAATGACAAATTGACAAAAAGTTTCACAAAATGCCAGACATGTTAAAACGACATGGTGCTAAAGTTGGAGGATAGTTCTTCGAACTCCGGAAATTAATACCATTACCGTTAATGCAAAAACATCCTCGAATCTTTGGTCGTTTTGCGAATATCCAGTTGGAACTTATGTAACTTGGCAACATCTAAGTAATATCTACCTGGATATTTTCAAAAGGACGAAAGATTCTAGAATATTTTTGCGGTCACGGTAATGATGTTGACTTCCGATGCTCGAAGAGCTATTGTTCGTGGTTATGAAAAGATTTGTCAATTAAAACACGTAATACCGGGTTGTCACCGCGTTAAAATCAGGAATATGAGATCACTTGCAATATCGGGAGTCTCATATCCCTGATTTTAACGCGGTAAGAACCCGGTATTATGTGTTATAATTACGATCTTCTATCGTGTGGGCTGTGATGTGGATTACCAACCAACCCTGGCGTCACGTCAGAGTTATTATTGAGCCGCCAAAAGCCCATGACATGGCTCATGTCACTATGTACTTACATCGTAAACGGGACCAACGGCTTAACGTGCCTTTCGAAGCACGGATCATCTTACTTTTCGGACAATCGGGTGATTTTTGTAATATGTCCCCACCGGGATTCGAACTCGGACCTCCGAATTGATAATGATAATAGAGGAGCTCGGTGGCGCAGCGGTAAACGCGCTCGGTCTGCGATTGTTGAAGTTAAGCAACTTTCGCAAAGGCCGGTCATAGGATGGGTGACCACAAAAAAAAGTTTTCATCTCGAGCTCCTCCGTGCTTCGGAAGGCACGTTAAGCCGTTGGTCCCGGCTGCAATAGCAGTCGTTAATAACCTTCAATCCGCACTGGGCCCGCGTGATGGTTTAAGGTCCGATCTCCCTATCCATCCATAGGGAAGGCCCGTGCCCCAGCAGTGGGGACGTTAATGGGCTAATGATGAATAACCGCGTAAAAACAATGTAAAAAAAGTTGTTTCCCAAAATTCTAGATACCGGGGCCAATCTACGTTGTTAAGGTACCTGATCGAACCACGGAATAGAAGAAAGATGTTGGAAGGGCCAAGTGAGCGCGGAACGCGCGCCATACAAGTATGAGCAAATAGTTCTTACTTCAACTTTGCACTCCACTCGTCCGCAAACTTTACGACACACAGAGCTCCGCGATAGTATATTAAAAGGTCGTCTTGTGCATTATAGTCTGCAAGGCAAAAAATCCAATATCGACTATCACGCAAGGAGATCCTTCCTTATCACAAAAAAGCCAAAAACTCGGCTATTTATCAAAAAAATACTTTTGTATGCAGTATCTTACGAAATGTAATTCTTCTTCTTCTCTCGTGTGGGTTGTGAGGTGGATTACCAACTCCATCAACCCTGGTGTCAGGGTTACTATTGAGCCGCCAAAGACCCCTGATATGACTCATGTAACGACTACTTACTTACATCAGTAAGTAAGGAGTATGGAAAGCTTAACGTGCCTTCCGATGGATGGCTCATCTTACTTTCGGACAGTCAGGTAATCAGCCGGGATTCAAACCCAAAGTAATGATAAATTTGCAGCCTATCATATAAAATATACCTTGTCGGTAAAGTGGCTATGGAATTTGAGAAGCAGTAGAGCTATCGTGGTTATTTGTTTGCAGGAGTAGGAGTAAAAGAGAGTGGGGTTGAACAGGCGACAGCGGTTCTCATACAAAATGCGCGTTAGGGCCTTTCCATCCACTTTCTTCTATTCCGTGGTTCCAACAGCTTGCATGACCCGCCGTAGTTTACTCAGTTTACGCTACACAAATTAACGAAACACGCTAACGGCTTAAAAATCTTAAATGACAAATTAATCACTACCTAACCTACCATCTAAGCAATAGGCTTGTGATCGGAATTAGCTGTTTAGCGGTAAGCTGAAAGCTCATTAGGATACTTGCGAAACGCAACTACGCGCTGTCAGAATTTAAAATTTTGTGAATTGTAATCACTATCATAAATCACATAAGGGCAATTTGAACTTTATTTTGAAAAATTCGGCGCATGCTTTCGAACAATTTATCAAAATAAGACAAAACTCGACCAGGGGGGTTAAAATGGCACCATCGAAGCAATTCATCTAAGAAAGCACTATTGCTATTTGACATTTGTTTGCATTGCGCACTTACGTTTATATGCGCAAATGTCAAATTGCAATATTACTTTCTTAGATGAATTGCGTCGATGTGGCCATTTTAACGCCCCTTGTCTGTTCTGTGATACTGTTTATAATTCCTCACAAAACTGAAAACGCTGATGGCGCCTACGATTCTGAAGTCTCTCTATTTGCTTTTAGCATCAAAAACAATTGTTCAAGTATGAATAATTTTGTATTAGAGTAGTACCATAGAATAAGCAATAATATACTACATATAGAACGGCAACTCTCCGCTCCCCAGAGGCTGAACTACTCGTAGGTTAACTTAGATGAGCACGCTCACCTAGCAAAATTATTAAAAAAAACCCCTTCCTAAAGTGGAGCAAATTGAAAAGCACGTATGCAAAAGCATGTCTGCGAATCCGATATTATTGTAAGCGAAGAAAACTGCAGGTAGGTGCGACATTTTAGTCACAAGAGTAGAAAGTTAACGTAGTGTGAAGTACAAACATTCACCAACTCACTGTATGACTATTCACTAACACTGTTGGCTCGACCATTATAGACGACGATTCGGCTCACCACCTATCACGTTGGTCTAACAGAAAGCTCGGTGAGGTGTGGGTAATCAGTCAATCTTGCGATGGATACCTCTGCCTAACCCAATTGGGAATACAGTCGTGAGCTTACGTTCATTACATCCTCACTACTCATAGAATCCCCTGATAACCAAGGGGGGTTCAAAAAGACGAAATAGAAACTACATCACTAATTATATAGTCGATTAATTCTTAAAAATATAAGTAATCCTCTCAAACGACGCCCGGAGCCGAGGTTCGCGCCTAAGTGGGCACCTTCAGGCCTGTTGTGAGGAGAGCCCTCAGTGTCGCCCAAGTAGATAGTTAAAAAAAACGGACTTTTTCGTAACAGGTAAAAATCAGTCGGGTATATTTTAATTGGGAAAAATTGAAGGGAAGAGAGGAAGGGGTAGACCTAGGAGAACATTTATGAAACAAATAAAAGAAAAGGTGCAGGTCGTGTCGTATCAGGAGGTGAAGGATTTGGCGGGAAGAAGAGAGGAATGGCGATTACTCCACCGACAAGAGCGCAACTCTTAAATAAAGAGAGAGAGAGAGATATTTTAATAATTATTTTTCAAATTTACCTCCACAGATTCCCCCAAAGTACGAGCACAACGCCAAAGCCCCCAGCTCGACAGAAGAAGGAGCATAAAGAAGACTCCAAACCCGATGACAGTAAGGAAACCACTCCGGATCAGAAACCACCAAACCTTTGCCAACGCCTCATGGGCAAATGTAAGAAGTGCTGCGCCTGCTGCGTCAAGAACGAAGAAGATGAAGAAGACATGGAGAAGACACAGAAGGAAGAGAAGAAAGGAATTATGAGTAGACTGAATTGTTGTAAGAAGAAGGAAAAAGAACAAAGAGACGCTGAAATGGCTGCAGGCAAAGTAAGTGGAAATCAACACATAAATTCACGTCTATTTCCTATCGGGGTAAGCAGAGCCTATGAAATTCCATTTGCTTCGATCCTGACACACTACAATATAGAATAGAAATTCTCTCACTTCCTCCACTTTTATCAGTCGTTTCATACACTCACGCCGGTTCAGAGCAGATCGTACTAAACCTTTTCTGAAGCCATAAAAAAAATCAACATACATACATAAACAGCTTATACAGGGTGGCCCAGAAGTTCAGGTTCAAAATGAAAAATTAGATAGAGGGGCTCATTAGCTAACAGAAACACCCCCATGTATGTTCAGCAATTATTTACGGTTTAGGAGATATGACCCATTTTGTACCTTTTTCTAGATTTTCTACCTTACTTCAGAAATAATCATTTTGTCGCTATCCCTTTCTTAATAATTATTTTATTTTAATTCACAACTATGCCTAAGGCTGTGTACCGCTCAATCAAAGATAAATCAAAGTCAAATCAAGTATAAAAAAAAAGTTATCGGAAGTCAAAGTGAGAATTCGATCAAAATTGTTAGAGTTGTTAAAACTTCGCCGAAGAATAATAAACACATGAGATTGTCATGGACCCTGAAAGTATTTCTAGAAACTGCTCCATTTAATAGGCTTTTAGAAACATCCAAAAACAGTACCCTTAATACGGGCAAAAAACTAAGTAATTAGCCCTCAAAGATTGCAAGACAGACAGATTTGAAGGAAAATTTGACATTCTCATACAATGTAGCTGCTTCTTTCTAACGTTGTTAAAGGTGCTCAAAGACAGATTTTATTTTAGTATCCAATAGTATCAATCACCAACAGTGTTTGGGGATAACTTTTTCCTTGAAATCTATGTACCTTCATTAAAATACGAATACCAAAAGTGACTGCAAGTTTTGTCTTCGGATTGTTGCTATGTCTACCCTGTTAGCAATTATAAGAGTGATTTTTATTTACTTTTAATTGAAAATGTGTCTTTGAGCACCTTTAACAACGTTAGAAAGAAGCAGCTACATTGTATGAGAATGTCAAATTTTCCTTCAAATCTGTCTCTCTTGCAATATTTGAGGTCAAATTACTTAGTTTTTTGCCCGTATTAAGGGTACTTTTTTTGGATGTTTCTAAAAGCCTATTAAATGGAGCAGTTTCTAGAAATACTTTCAGGGTTCATGACAATCTCATGTGTTTATTATTCTTCGGCGAAGTTTTAACAACTCTAACAATTTTGATCGAATTCTCACTTTGACTTCCGATAACTTTTTTTTTATACTTGATTTGACTTTGATTTATCTTTGATTGAGCGGTACACAGCTTTAGGCAAAGTTGTGAAGTAAAATAAAATAATTATTAAGAAAGGGATAGCGACACAATGATTATTTCTGATGTAAAAGGTACAAAATGGGTCATATCTCCTAAACCGTAAATAATTGCTGAACATACATGGGGGTGTTTCTGGTAGCTAATGAGCCCCTCTATCTAATTTTTCATTTTGAACCTGAACTTCTGGGCCACCCTGTATACGTCCCACTGCTGGGCACAGGCCTCCCCTCAAAAAAAATCAAACAATTTTTATTTTAATTGTCTCCGGGGTCTAGTGGTTAGATCATTGGGCTCATGATCTGAAGGTCCGGGTTCGATTCCCCGGGGTCATTGTTGAAATCACTTCGTAAGATTGTCCTTTTGTCCGGTCCACATTTGTCCGGCTAAGTAATTAAGTTAGCGCGACTATTATAGACGGCGATACGGCTCACCACTCACTACCTATCACGTTGGTCTAACAGAAAACTCGGTAGTGTCTGGGTACTTAGTTCATTTTGCGATGGATGTATCTCTAACTACCCCAATTGGGATATAGTCGTGAGATGCGTTATGTTTATATATGTTTGATAAAAGTGTACCTCATGACCATTTTGTTATATTATTATAAATAAATATTATAACAATGAAATAAGTACACTAAACAAATAATAAGCAAGACCTTTATAAATGGTAATTATATAAATGTAATTATATACCAGTTACAGCACTAATTACCAACTATAAAAAAATATGGAAATTATACTCCCACCTACGATAAGAAAGTACTTACATCTCTAAATATAGAGTGCTCCACTTTTTAAAAATAGTGTTGTGCGTGTGTTAAGTCAAATCGACCGATTAATAAAAATACAATAAGAAAGTAGCAACAATTTTATTTCTTGAACATTTTTAATTTAGTTTAAACATAACATAAGCTGACGACTTTATCCCAATGGGGCAGTTAGAGGTACATCCATCGCAAGATGAACTAAGTACCCACACCTCACCAAATATATAAACCATATATATATATGGTTTATATATTTATGTATAATATATATATGTAGTTAAATGTACTTATTTTATGTAGGTTGTTCTTTTAATTATTTATTTTGTTAGAATGCACTAACCCGCTATTATTATACTTGTACAAAATTTTCCTGTACCCAAAGGTTGCCTGGAAGAAATTGCTGCATGAGCAATAAGGCCGCCTGTTGTGCTTTTCTGTATATGTTGTCCTTATCTCTGTATTTTGTGTCCATTGTGCTCAATAAAGTATTTTATCTATCTATCTATCTCACCGAGCTTGCTGTTAGACCAACGTGATAAATGGTGAGCCGTATCGCCGTTTAAGGCCGGGAAGAGCGGTGATGTGCGGATTTGACCAGTCACAGCGTTCGAGAGAGCGAAAAACGAAGACGCTCTGTCACTCTCTCCCTCACGGTGATTGGTCGATTCCTGCACATCTCCGCGTCAATGGAAAAACAGCCTAATGGTCGAGCCAACTGTGTTGGTGAAATGATGACGACACAAGAACCACATAGACCACCGTGGTACTGATTCCAGTACACACCATCTAAGTTTAAGTTATACCTGTCATTTTCTTATCCGCCGAAAAGGAAAGGGACGGGTAATCGACAGGCATACAATTTATGGGACACACGTTTTTAGGCAGAAGTTTAAAAAGCCCTCCCAAAATTTTACATTGGCTAAAAACCTAATATAATTAAGTTGACAGCACACGTCAAACGGGTTGCATATGATCAAGATGCCTTTTTTGTTCACCCGGGTTAATCATTCATTTTAAAATTAACAGTTGTCAATCATCCGTCCCTTTCCTTTTCGGCGGATAAGAAAATGACAGGTATAACTTAAAATAAAATTAGGATGTGTCTGCAGGAATCGGGGCCATTTTCTTTTTATTTTAAAATTAGAATTATTAATAGTCAATCATCCCTCCCTTTCCTTTTCGGCGGATAAAAAAATAAAATTAGGAGTTGTCTGCAGGAATCAGGGTCAATGACTGACTAGGGCCACTTGGCCAGGGTTGGTGAGGTTTGGTATTCCACCTCACAGCCCACACGATAAGAAGAAGACTTACTTAATATATTTTATATGAAAATGTATCTATTTTCTCCAAGGACAAACTTTCACGACAATGACCAGAAAGTGCCAAACAAGTTTATTTCCAAGGGCGTGATCTCGCGTGAGATACCGTCATTAGAACTTATAACACAAGTAATAATTATTTTTCCTTTTTTATCATAAACACGGGTAAATTAGCATTTGCTGGGTGCAAGTGAGGGTAAAGCATTCCATATTCTAAGTGGAACGAAGTAGTCGTATTTGTTATAAGCGTTTCTTGTAAATGGAAGTGAGAATAATAATTGTGTTGAAAGAAATATAAGGTAAGTACTTACAGTGGAGTCAATCATAAATCAGAATTATATATTCAACGTAATTATCATACAAACTTGTTGAAGGTCAATGTAACATTTTTGAAGTTTGAATTTACGTCCGTCGCAAGGTGTTATGGCTGAGGAGAAGAAATGACAAGAAACTGCAACAGCAACACATACCTATTTTAAATCAATGAGGGTTACATTACAAGTTATTTAATAACTAGAGGAACACATTTTAATACGTCATTTTTTTATTTAGGTATTAATTAATCTTATAATTTAAGCTTTTTTATATAAATTAGACTTCACATGAGTTTTAAACAATAAAAAGATGGATTCTTAACTAATTTCTAATTCGCCAGAGATAGGTCCGTTTTTGAAGATTTTTCCTTTTGTGGGGGTTTTTAGGTACATTTCAAATCAGAAACAGGGCAAATAAATATTTCGATCATATAAAAAACACTTTATCCTCGTAAAGCCGAGTTTGGATTTTAAAAGAACTGTCGGCGTTACGACTATATTTTTTTTTCGATCTATATTTTTTTTGAGAAGAGGATCATAATCGGGTCTGTCTCTGGCAATTTAGAAGTGAAACCCTTCATTGACTCCACCAGTATTGTGTGTTTCAATGTCAATATAGCTGAAGAAAGAAAAACAAAGGCTTCTGGACAGGGAAGAAAAACAAAGAAGGAAAGAAAAACAAAGAATACAACAAATAATACTGGTCTTCTATCGTGTGGGTTGTAAGGTAAATTGCCAACCTCATCAACCCTGGTGTCAGGGTTACTATTGAGCCGCCAAGGGCTCCTGACATTACTTACATCACGACTATTTACTTACTTACATCAGTAAATAGTAACCGGGACCAACGGCTTAACGTACCTTCCGAAGCACGAATCATCTTACTATCGGACAATCAGGTGATCAGCCTGTAATATCCTAACCAAACTAGAGACCACAAAGTATTTTTTTGCAACATATCCCCACCGGGAATCGCATCCGGGACCTCCAGATCGTGGGCCCAACGCTCAACTCCTGGACCACGGACGTCGTTTTCAATATGATATGCTCGACTTCAGTTAAGTCCTCAAGTCGAGGACGTAAATGTCAACTTGAAATGCGCACTCAGCTGTGACCCAGTGGAGGAAGATTCGAGTTAACATCTGAAAGTATCTGAACTGTTTAATATCTTTTGTGTTTTCTAATTAACTTAATCTTAGCACTAAAACCCAATTCCCTTTCCAGGCAGCCTCAATAGAGTTCGAGAGTGAAACGAAACGCAAACGCAAGCTCCGTGACGTAATGTGTGGGTGTTGCGGGCGCAAGCGGCGCGTGAGTGACGTGTGGCCCACGCCGCGAGTGGGTGACGTCACCGGTGACGTCACGGCGCCCGCCATTGTGGATACGGATACCGGGTGCTGTGGACGCGGGAAGAGGAAGAGGAGGGATAGTATACTCAGTGATCAACAACCGAATACGTAAGTTGATGCTGTCTCTTTCTGTTTCCTAATTATTTACCTGTCTCTCTCGTCTCTTCGGATCACGAACAAAATGTAAAAATGTCTATGGTTTTAGTTACTATAAAAAAGGTATTGTCATAGACAAAGATAGAGACTTCCTTCTTAGCATCAAAAATAGATATTAATATTTTCTTGTGTTAAAAAGTACAGAAAAAAATACAGTGATTTATAAAACTTTAATAGTAACATTAAAAGTGTAAAACGTGTAAATACGTGAAAAACAATAAACCTTTCAAATATTACTTTATGTGGTCGTTCAATTAGAATACCAGCACACCACTCAACAATTAAACCGAGAACGCCACATCGTCTTTATAAAAAAAGTCACTGACAGAAGAATGTGTAAGGATAATCGAGATAAGTAGTGGAACTCTTCCATAATGGACCACCTTCCTGGAGTAGGTAAGCTCCATAGCTCCATACCTGTTAGGATTAGGGTGTGATGTTCCTAGTGACTGTAGATGGCTGGTTGTCTAAGGATGAGACTGACAGATGAAAACGTCCAGAAACTCACTGAATTCAATTTAAATTCGTACAAACAGTAGTAGTAGTAGTTCTTGTCCTCGTGGAAGATCAAAGTCAAGAGCATACCTATCTTAATTTAAAAAAAAAAAAACAGTAGGATACAGTTGTTCAATAGACCTTTTTTTTTTTGTTTTGGTTTTCCCCGAAGGGTAAGGCAAAGGGAACTATGCCCATACAGCCATGTCTTACGTATTTTTTTTCTTGATGATTGATGAAATGATGAAAGATGATGATGATGAAACCTAAGCCCCCACCCTCGGAGTAGACTCCTACTCCGAACCCCAAACGAATTAACTCAAAAGTCCGCATAAACTTTCGAGTTATGAAGCGGCTTCCTAGCAAGAAGCGAAAATAGGCAGATACACTTTGTTTATTGAATACTCCGATATAATAACACTCGCGAATGTCTTCCGACTAACTTAATGCGATCATTAACTACAAAACACCACTTCGTATTAATTATTTAGATTATTCAATGAAGAAAGCAACTGTCCCGTTCCCGTCTCCCGCAAAAAAGCCTGTTCAATAGACCACAAGATCGGAAGTGACGCGAAAAATGTTGTCATAGTAATAAGAATATAAAGGGTTTAGCGAGGTAAGGAAGACGAAATGGCCCCCACGGCCCATGACGGAATTATCATTTGTACTGGTATTGGCACTCTAAAAGAATACGAAATGTAAGGTCGTTGACCCCTGACCTTGACCTGTCTTTGAGATATTCGAGAAAGTTCGTACGCGCGCCGAGTTTTTTCAATTTTTTTTTCCGAAGAACTATAAAAGCTAGAAGGATGGAACCAATTGCGTATAATTAGGGATACTTTGAAAAATATTCTGTATTTTTTTCAGAGTTCTGGTGAAATGACAACTGTGCAAAATAATTAAACAAAATATAAAAATATTTTTTTAGTACTGTTCTGTTATGTCTACCGCGCCAAAAAAAAAATATAATACTCTTTGATTTATATACTTACACCACACAAAAACTGATCAAAATCAAAGAGGCGCTTCTTGAGTAAATATGAATTTACTTAGTGTGCGTACGGCTGGTAGGAACTAATTAAAGAGGTCGTTTTTAGATTAATTATTATAATTACATGTCAAACATAATTTTAATCATCATCATGTCTATTTTCATTTATTACAACATTGATTGCATCATTTGAAAATATTTTCGACAGAATTTCAGCAGGACGTAAAATGCGAGATAGATATCTCTCATGAGCTAAGTAATATAATTATTACACTTGCGACATATGAAAATCGACTTGCGAAAATCGTATTCTGAGCAAAAGAAAACCCATTTATGCAAACCCTTTTCAATCTGTACTACGAACGGGTTTATAGTTGATTTTGCTGGGCCACGATTTCGACGTAATAGAGTTTTAAGTATAGCATCCTGTAACACTTTCTTCATAATAGTGGCATCATTTTCCGTACCATAAATTGGCCCCATTTAGGC
The DNA here is from genome assembly GCF_024362695.1 of Pectinophora gossypiella. NCBI lineage: Eukaryota > Metazoa > Arthropoda > Insecta > Lepidoptera > Gelechiidae > Pectinophora > Pectinophora gossypiella. The sequence goes on along the minus strand of NC_065428.1, from coordinate 1,028,440 downwards.
CATCTTTTGCCCAGAATACGATTTTCGCAAGTCGATTTTCATATGTCGCAAGTGTAATAATTATATTATTTAGCTCATGCGAGATATCTATCTCGCATTTTACGTCCTGCTGAAATTCTGTCGAAAATATTTTCAAATGATGCAATCAATGTTGTAATAAATGAAAATAGTCATGATGATGATTAAAATTATGTTTAACATGTAATTATAATAATTAATCTAAAAACGACCTCTTTAATTAGTTCCTACCAGCCGTACGCACACTAAGTAAATTCATAATTACTCAAGAAGCGCCTCTTTGATTTTGATCAGTTTTTGTGTGGTGTAAGTATATAAATCAAAGAGTATTATATTTTTTTTTTTTGGCGCGGTAGACATAATAGAACAGTACTAAAAAAATATATTCATATTTTGTTTAATTATTTTGCGCAGTTGTCGTTTCACCAGAACTCTGAAAAAAATACAGAATATTTTTCAAAGTATCCCTAATTATACGCAATTGGTTCCATCCTTCTAGCTTTTATAGTTTTTCGGAAAAAAAAAATTAAAAAAACTGGGCGCGCGTACGAATTTTCTCGAATATCTCAAAGACAGGTCAAGGTCAGGGGTCAACGACCTTACATTTCGTATTCTTTTAGAGTGCCAATACCAGTACAAATGATAATTCCGTCATGGGCCGTGGGGGCCATTTCGTCTTCCTTACCTAGCTATTATACCCTTTAATGTTGCCAACAATACCTTTCCTCTCCGATTGAGAGCACCAGCTAGTCCTTACATGGAATGTTACAACGCGAACTTCTGATACCCGAAGTCACTCCCATTACTATAACTGAAATGATGACGTAGACGTGATATGTCATAGAAATCTTTGAGTTATGTATGTTACGTATGTTATAACTGGACATTTGAAAAAAGAACAAAGATTCTTGGATATTTTTGCGTTAACGGTAATACTTGAATTGAGTGACTTCTGGGGGGTTAAAAAGGCCATATCAAAGCAATTCATCTAAAAAAGCAATATTACGATTTGACATTTGTGCTTATTAAAAGTAAGTGCGCAATGCAAAAAAATGTCAACTAGCAATATTGCTTTTTTGGGTGAATTGCTTCGATGTCGCGTTTTTAACAGCCCTGGTGTTTGCAGATCTACTCAGATAAGCAAAGCTTTTCGTCGTCTCTTCAACTAATCTGTCTACCATTGTTCTTTCAACAGCTGCTGTAACAACCGTCTATTCAACTGGATGCGAGGTTGCTGTCGCCGGCAGCAGTCGGAGCAGATCTCCGCCAGTCGACGGCAGAGTCTCTTCTCCAAGAACAAGAGTCTTTCTCCCACGCTGCCACCTGAGGTAAGACCAGGGTCTAACCATGAACTCTTACAGAAATCATTTATGGAGTGTATAATTCCCCTGATGCTTGAAGTCAAGTAACCATGAGAGAAATACATACCTCTAAATTCCTCTAAAACATGGTTACGAACTAATAAGAAGACTATACATTGTCTGAGGTTTACGCCGTTATTATTATAATAAAAACACATAATACCGGGTTCTTACCTTATGATAAAGCCTTGACTACTTGTGGATTAGGGTCTGCAGATAGAAAATGTGTGTATGTGTGTTTGTATGTGAGTGAATGCGTGCGTGTGTGTGTGTGTGTGTGTGTGTTTGTTTTTTTTTACCTTTGGGTTTGCTCTTGGCCCCATTCTTGCCGGAAGGCATTGACGAGGCCTAAAATGGAACGAGCTCGCCCAGAAGGTACCTGTTCACTCAGGCCTTGAAAGTACTCGGGTCAGAAGACGGCAGAGAATTCCACTCTTTGTGTGTGTGTGTAATTATCGAACAAGATATAGATACTATTGACAATCTTGATATTGGTTAGCTATTAGACTTTCTCGATGATCTTCAAAAATTCAAATAACTATATCTTTTTTCAGTAGGTAACATAGATACACTTTCACTCGTCAATTTTTACATAACGAACGTCTCATCCACCTAAAACTACTGCAGCTTCTCACAACCTTCTCAATCGACAACACTAAGTAATTAGTCGGAAAACTAAACCTGCCGACTACCGCAGTCGTTGAACTAATGTTGGCATTACCTGCTGTTTTATACCTGATTAGACATGAAAATCCGATTAATTATTATGCCGAAACTTGTATTAGAGTTCATTTATATTTCTGTAATAGAAATGCATTGTTTCCTGTTAAAAACGTGTTATGAGTGGAATAGAAACTACGCTAAAGCTATGCGCTTAGAGGAGCTACGTTCACTTTAGTGTGTTTAATCCATAAGCCGTCAAGCCGTTAAGGCGTAGACAGTTTTCGGATAAGTACTTATGTAAAAAAAAAATACAAACTCTTATTTTGTACCTCTTAAAATAGTTTATTTTCTCGAAAAAGTTTTACATACTTAATAGAAGAAAAGAAAACATATTTTCTTCATTAATTTAAAATTCGGCGCGAAAACTGTCCGTCACGTGACATTTGCCCAGTGACGTCACATTTCAATAAGCAAAGAGACTGTCAAACAGTATGGCTTTTCGGCGGGAAACGGGAACGGGACAGTTGCTTTCTTCATTGAGTAATCTAAATAATTAATACGAAGTGGTGTTTTGTGGTTAATGATCGCATTAAGTTAGTCGGAAGACATTCGCGAGTGTTATTATATTGGAGTATTCAATAAACAAAGTGTATCTGCCTATTTTCGCTTCGTGCTGGGAAGCCGCTTCATAACTCAAAAGTTTATGCGGACTTTTGAGTTAATTCGTTTGGGGTTCGGAGTAGGAGTCTACTCCGAGGGTGGGGGCTTAGGTTTCATCATCATCTTTCATCATTTCATTAATCATCAAGAAAAAAATACGTCAGACATGGCTGTATGGGCATAGTTCCCTTTGCCTTACCCTTCGGGGAAAACCAAACCAAAAAAAAAAAACTGTCAAACAGTATATCGTGAAACCTGACAGGTTTTTTAGCGGGAAACGGGAACGGGACAGTTGCTTTCTTCATTGAATAATCTAAATAATTAATACGAAGTGGTGTTTTGTGGTTAATGATCGCATTAAGTTAGTCGGTAGACATTCGCGAGTGTTATTATATTGGAGTATTCAATAAACAAAGTGTATCTGCCTATTTTCGCTTCGTGCTAGGAAGCCGCTTCATAGCTCAAAAGTTTATGCGGACTTTTGAGTTAATTCGTTTGGGGTTCGGAGTAGGAGTCTACTCCGAGGGTGGGGGCTTAGGTTTCATCATCATCATTCATCACCTTTCACCATTTCATTAATCATCAAGAAAAAAAATACGTCAGATATGGCTGTATGGGCATAGTTCCCTTTGCCTTACCCTTCGGGGAAAACCAAACAAAAAAAAAAAAAAAGAAACCTGACAGATATTTTTTTGTTTATTTTATGATATGTGACGTCACACGAGGCTTTTTGGCGGGAGGCGGGAACGGGACAGTTGCTTTCTTCATTGAATAATCTAAATAATTAATACGAAGTGGTGTTTTGTGGTTAATGATCGCATTAAGTTAGTCGGAAGACATTCGCGAGTGTTATTATATTGGAGTATTCAATGAACAAAGTGTATCTGCCTATTTTCGCTTCGTGTCAGGAAGCCGCTTCATAACTCAAAAGTTTATGCGGACTTTTGAGTTAATTCGTTTGGGGTTCGGAGTAGGAGTCTACTCCGAGGGTGGGGGCTTAGGTTTCATCATCATCACCTTTCATCATTTCATTAATCATCAAGAAAAAAAATACGTCAGACATGGCTGTATGGGCATAGTTCCCTTTGCCTTACCCTTCGGGGAAAACCAAACCAAAAAAAAAAAAAAAAAAAAAAAAAAAAAGTGACGTCACACGAAGCTCAATCATGGCCGCCCGTGTGTCGCGTTTTATAATACACAGATAAAAAAATCGCATTCTTATTTTGTGAAAATAAAATATTAAAAAATGACCTTAATAAAAAAAACTATTGAATAATTATCGTTGCATGATTAACTACCATAATATCAAACATATTTCATATTTTATTGTTACAACTGTCAAGTAGCCAATTGTCTGTCTCGCACGTATGTACAGTCACGAGTACTAATATATAAACACTTTGAAACCATGTCACATTAACTTTTTTGACAAATTAAACCGTAAGTCTCATTAAATGTCAAATATGATAGTGCGATAGGGTTCTAAGTGGGTAAAGTGGGCTCATGACTGTACACGGTAAGGCGGTCATTGTTATATGGGGACACACGGTCAGTACGCGATTTTCCTTGTAACTTCCCTTCCGTTTTTAGTAAATTCGTTGTGTGATATTAAATGTCAAATCATCTTGCCTCTTCTGTCCACAAAAACTCTTAATAATTGTCTCCTTTCCCTTTCTCTTATGTGATAATACTACTGCTCTCAGGTGGGGAGGTGCTCGTCATAATCAAACAATTCAGCAATTCTCTTGAATAATGTTATATTTTCATAAACAATGTTAGCTCTCCAACTCTTCATAACAGATTACCGCAACCGAACAAAATTCCCGTCACCGCCTTTTTAAAAAGGCGGGAAAACGTTCCCGTTCGAAAAAGAAGAAATCAAAATAAAAACAAATGAAATAATATGCCAGTTCCAAATTAAAAATAATAAAGTCGTGACACAGATTCACGACTTTATTCCGTCTGTTATTAAGTTATATACCTAATCTAATAATAATTAAATAATAAAATAAACATTACGAACCCTAACACTTACTAGTACCAAACAACATATAAGTAACAACAAGTCATTATACGACTATAATTGGATTAAATATGAATATGTAGATAGTGAAATCTACTTTTTCAGTTGGCAGTGCCGTCGGTGGCTTTTTCTCTCTGTCACTCATTGATGTAATGTCAAAGAAAAGTGAAACATATTATTAACGCAAAGTACACTGAACGGGGTGCGTGTATGAAACGATTGATCAATGTGGAGGAAGAAGAGAAGTGCGACCTCCGTGGTCCAGTGGTTGAGCGTTGTGCTCACGAGCCGGTGGTCCCGGGTTCGATTCCCGGTGGGGTGGGGAGTTTGGTTAGGACCAGATTGTCCGAAAGTAAGATGATCCGTGCTTCGGAAGGCACGTTAAGCCTTTGGTCCCGGTTACTTACTGACGCAAGTTAGTAGTCGTTACATGAGCCTTTGGCGGCTCAATAGTAACCCTGACAAAAGGGTTGATGAGGTTGGTACTCCACTCCTAAAATTTCAGAAAAAATAACTGTGATTCAAAATGACAATGTTAACATCTCATAATAAAAATACGGTGTCCCATAAACTCATCGGCAGGTTTTCTGTACACCATAAAATTCTTGGCGTTTGTTTATTTCATTTTGTTTGCCTATTCCCCCTATACTTCAACAAACTCCTTAACAGTAAAAACTCCACACCATATGTAGGAACCTTGGTGCAAACAGCCAGACACATAACTTTCACATTCCTTACGGCTATTCAGAGGGCGTATACTTGCGTGTGTTGAATATAAGCCGGATTTACACATTTGCCAGTGTTGTAGGTAACAGGAACTGAGGTTTAAAGCTTTCTATTGATCGATTGCTCTCTCTCTCTTTATTTAAGAGAGCAGCTGCGCTCTTGTTGGTGGAGTAATCGCCATTCCTCTCTTCTTCCCGCCAAATCCTTCACCTCCTGATACGACACAACCTGCAGCTTCTCTTTGGCCACCTGATACGACACAATTCATTTATAACAAACATCATAGAAGGTAAAATTTAAGGGAAGAGAGGAAGGGGTAGATTTAGGAGAACATTTATGATCGATTGCTACTGAACGAAAAAATACCAGTGAATTTTACCAGTCGATAGGTATAAAGAACAGCTTCGGTCCATAAATTATATTAAATTATTCAAACGCTTCCTCTTTCCAATTTTCGGGGTCCTGTGCGTACTCCGGCCAGTCCCTCCGGCAAGCGTCCAAGTCATCACGCCATCTCTTTCGAGGTCTACCACAACGCCTTTACCCGTCATGAGGCACCCAATGCGTGACGATCCGTGCACACCGCTCAGGGTGCATGCGACAAACATATCCGGCCCAATCCCATTTGAGTCTGGCGGCTTTTCGTCGCACTGCTGGCCTTTGCCCAGCAGTGGTATCTTGTAGGCTAGATTAGATCAGATTATTCAAACGCTGCAAAAAGATAAACGTAATGCGTTATCACTAACGTTTTTCCGTTTCCACGCTAACCTTTAAGCACATTCCAGACACTTCATACAAGCAACCTCAGACACCATACATTGACGTTATCGTATACGCGCACCTGTGTGTATAACTATATTCTAGGGGGTCTAGAGTCTAGGGGGGTTGTCATCACTAATTTAAGAGCCACGCTCTTGTCCATATAGCATTATCCATGCTACTTTTTTAGGGAAAAATAGGGCAGTAGTTTCCCCTCTTGCCTTCCGCCCAAAATTCTCTTCTTCGCTCAAAATGTTCTTTTTTCTATACGTAGAAGTATTTTTTATTAGTCCCAGTCTGAGTTCGCCCAAGCATTCCTCTTCCGACTCTACTACTCACTTACTCACATATTCGTTTGTCTTCTTAAGTGTCCAAACTATCTCAGAAGAAACGTGCTAGACATAGGTAAATTTTCGGATCCAGCGAATACCAAAACAGCATTCTAACTCTCCCTTCTCCACTACCCCCAAACCAGCCACTGGTTATTCGACCTTAACGACATTTTCCACTAAACCATTGACCCTCATAATGTACCGTTCGACACGCAACGTGAAACCGACACTTGACTCATGAATTGACCATTTTTTTTGCGTGTAATTAAGGGCCAAATTTTGTATGAGTCAACCGTACGTCTTGAATGAAGTTCATGAAATTATAGGATAGATTTGCTGAATCATTTTAAGCTCTAAGATTGTTGCAGATAATGATGATTAAGTACGACAAAAAGTAAAATAATACACCCTATCGGAGAGGGAAAAATAACAACAACGGCCTTCGTGGTCCAGTGGTTTAAGCATTCGGCTCACGATCCGGAGGTCCCGGGTTCAAATCCCGGTGGGGACATACCACGAAAATCACTTTGTAATCCCTAGTTTGGGTAGTACATTTCAGGCTGATCACCTGATTGTCCAAAAGTAACATGATCCGTACCGATGCAAGTTAGTAGTCGTTACATGAGCCATGTCAGGGGCCTTTAGCGGTTCAATAGTAACCCTGACACAAGGGTTGATGGGGTTGGTAAATACAAAATACTACAGAATGCTTCTTTTTGGATTAGTGACAGACAAAATTAAAGTCCTTATCTGCCAACATGGCACCATTAAACTGGTATATGCTAAACTAATTTCTAAATCGAAAAACAAATTGTAAGTACTTACTTAAGTATATTAATAAGTTGAACCCGAAAATCCTTGAAACATGAAACAATTGTGACTTTGTACCGTTTAAACATATCATTAACTTTTGGTCTACACTATTATTATAGTTCACAACTACTCATTGCTAAACTAAGGAAAATTATAATGTGTTCAGAGTTTGTGACAAATGGCGCCCAATAAGGGACCACTAGCGTATTCGACGATAAAGCTTCAAATGATAGTATTTAAATAATCAAAATTGACAGCCAATACTCAACTCCATGATGCCAATCGAGATGGAATAAATCACGGGTTAGGTATAATAATTTTAGCCACACTTGATTTTATTGATTTACTAATTAATGATAAATTGAATAAACCACACGGTGAAAGGTTACCAGACAACTATAGATATACACTGGACTTTTGGAAGTCTTTTGGAAAATATATAACCTTTGGATGCCTTTCACGAAATTCATAGTACCTATCGGAGCTTCTATCTTTTTGCTTACTCTCGATATTACTTGAATATTTGAAAGCATAAAAGTATATACAGAAAACACTATATTAATTGAATATGGGAAAATATAAAAAACAAGCAAAATTAAGACCTGCAACGGCTGAGTGAGCTTCCTCTTTTTTTATAATCGTACTAGAAATTTATTTCTAGTAAATTGAAAAGAAAGCTAAGCTAGCTAGGCGCCCAGCAAGGGACTGAGAAATAAAATATATTTAGTTGTAGGTTATAGTGGTGAAAGTTTATGTTTTTCTCTATCAAGAGTCTATAATTATATCACTCCGTGGCGTGCGGTAATTTTTTCTTCCGGACGATGTAATCTGACACAACTGAAGCATTATAAAGCGTATTATAATGTTATGACGGTACTATTTAAAGAAATGGGTTACCCGCTCAGGGTCACAAGTTTACAATAACAATCGATGCTTTAAGTACAATGAATTGTTAGCCAGAGCTGTAGTTAGGGAGGTCTAGATTATGGCCAATTATTTTGTAATTTACTATGTTTGCGTAAAAAAATTACAAGTCGCATTTTTCTCAAACTTCAGGGTCTTAGAAGGACAAGGTTTCTTTATATTGCATATAAGTAAACATCCTGCCAAAAACGTAGAAACCTCACGTCCTTGATCACTAAGGGGTGAGCAGAGAAACTAATAATCAGAATAGGGCTATTTGCAGACACTTTTGTTACGAAGTACCAGAACGGATAAAATAATAATTATTACGAAGGTAAGGTAACATATATACATAAGCTTACACTTATTTCCCATAGGGTTAAGCAGATAACCGGCGTGCGTGTATGAAGCGATTGATGAATGTGGAGGAAGCAAGAGAAGTGTGTCACGCACGATCGAAGCAAATGGAATTCCATAGTCTCTGCTTACCCCGGTGGGAAATAGTCGTGAGTTTATATATGTATATATGTTAAGCAGAGACTAAAATTCACTTTTTTTATTCCTTTCTCCGCATTCAATCGTTTCGTACACGCACGTCGGTTCAGAATAGGCCGTAGATACCTTCTATAGTAAACATTTTTAATGGATATCCCTAATTTAGCCAATGTTAGCTCTTCTTGATAAGTAGGTGGGTATAATATTACTTTAAATATAAGTACTTATTTATCATCACAAAAATCACTTTGTGATCCCTAGTTTGGTTAGGACTTTACAGGCTGATCACCTGATTGTCCAAAAGTATAATGATCCGTGCTTCGGAAGCACGGTCCCGGTTACTACTTACTGATGTACTTAAGTATGTAGTCGTTACATGAGTCATGTCAGGGGCCTATGGCGGCTCAATAATAACCCTGAAACCAGGGTTAATGGGGTTGGTAATCCACCTCACAACCCACACGATAAAAAAAGAAGACTTATTTATCATAATAATCCTGAATACGTGTCTGGTTAAAATGATTAGCGAAAATGCACATTTCAATGACAAGTGATGGGTTCTACGCTAGTGTCAATCAGTTTGTATTGGAATATACAACGCTAAAATATTGCCTTTTGGAAATCAAACTTGACTATATAAAATTGTGAATAACTTATAGATAAATAAACATAAAACATACCTAGTTTAAGTCAAAATGCTTCCTATAATGGAGTCGGACCCTGCACCCTCCCCGCGACCCTCCCCGCGTCCTGTCCAGAGGAAGATCTTCATCAGTACTGACCTAATGAAGAAGGACACCGATATTGAGGAGGATATTGAGGTACACACTTGCGACAGTGTAAAATTATATTGTATGAATGCGTGAGTTACTTACATCATAAGACGCGTTCGAATCTCGTATCGGTTCTAAATAGCTAAAGTCGAATATGCAGGGTGTTAGTGGCATCGTAACGAAACTGAGGGATGATTCAGACAATTCTGAGTTGATATCAAGTGTAATTCTCCGTCGCAAAAGAATAGAACTGAAAATAATTTTAAAAAATACTAAAATTTTCATGACTATTCCGACAGGAAATTCCACTTGATATCGACTCAGAATCATAGTCTGAACTTGTGATGTTTTTTTAAGTTGTAATATTCATTTAAAAATTTATAAGTAACTAAGTAATAAGTAAAATAATACTTGTCACGAACTTAATCGCGAGGAATCCTACATACCCGAGAAATTCGAAGGTATGTGACGTAACGTGTAAATGGGTTATCCCTCTGAATTGGAAGGTCAGATTCACAGTCAAATCGTCATATTGGGATATTGCATGCGCAACAACGCTACAAGAAACGAACGCGCAACGCGCCACTCTACGCGTCACCTCTATATATAAATGCATCTTGTTCCCTCATTATTAAGTAAGATGACCTGTGCTTCGGAAGGGACGTCAAGCCGCTGGTCCCGGTTATTCCTTACGTACATCAGTAAGTAGTCATTACGTGAGTCATATCAGGGGCCTTTGGCGGCTCAATAATAACACCAGGGTTATACATTGTTTTAAGTTTACGCGGTTATTATCATTATTAAAGCAAACGCGGTAAGAACCCGTTATTATGTGCTTTAACACCAGGGTTGATGAGATTGGTAATCCACCTCACAACCCACACGATAGAAAAAGCCTTAAAACTGCTCTCTCCCCACAGGACACGCGCACAAAGCTGGACCCATCGTTGGTGGAGCACACGAGCATGATCCGCGGCGCCATTCCCGTGCTGCCCATAGCGCTGGCGTACTTCTGCCTCTTCTGCAACATCATTGTGCCTGGACTCGGTAACTACTATGCACTGTTTTCAACTTGTACTACCCCTAAAAAGACATAGCGTGATGATTCTTAATGCAGATGTTGAACGAGCTTCTATTATCTAAGAGCGCAAAATTTCATTAAAATCCGTCCACTTGTTTTTGCGTGATGCGCGAACAAACTCAGCCGGGTCTGCATGACAACCACGCCGCGCGCGGCACGAATTATACTGAGCGCTTCGACCAGTAAACGATACGAATGCTATCTACGTAGATGGACGTCAAACGGCTATTGGTCGAAGGCTTCGATATAATTTGCGCCTCGCGCGGCGCGGTTACCGTGCAGAGCCTACAGGAAAGAGAAATCAATAGTGAAAATACTTAGTGTCATTTCCCTTTAGCATAATTTAAACAGTAGCCCCAAAATCGTAGAAAATAATATATTTGTAAGGAAAGTCTAGTAACTTTCAATATTTGTTGCAGGTACGATATTCAGCGGGATGTTTTGCCTGTGCTTCGGTATACCGAGGTTTGGTATCCATGATGGAGCTAAATATAGGATAGGTAAACATCTATTCACTTATTTACCTCCTTTTGTACAGTTAATTTGAAATTTGCTCTTTTTCACAATGTGGTCATGTGGTTGTTTGGGGCTTCGTAAATAATAACATTGACTGTATGTAACATTACCTTTACAAATAAGAATTTGATTATATCCAGGTGCGTTTGTGATCAACCTACTGGTGGGATGCGGGCAGCTGTTCACGGTGCTCTTCTGCCTCGTGGGATGGGGATGGTCCATCTGGTGGGGCGTCATTATGGTCCGGACTGCGCGTGAGTATCTTTATCACTAATATTGCGGTCCCTACATAAAGATAGTCCAATGCTAGGCGACATTTACGATGGTCCCATGCTGGGCGCCAATAAAGATAGTCCCATGTTAGGTGCCATTAACGATGGTCCCATGCTGGGCGCCAATATAGTCCCATGCTAGGCACCATTAACGATGCACCATTATCATTAGCAAACTAACCAATCAGAATGTTTCCAGGTAAATACCGCAAACTGAAGGCGGAAGAGGCGCAGGCGCAAGAAGCGGAGGCGCCGCCCGTGACTGCTAACAACCACACGCGCGCCTAGCGCTACCTCGGCTCATACTATTGAAGCCCCGCGCTGATATAGCAGGGATTTGTTGCTAAAGAGGGTTGAATTGTCGTGCTTTGATTGAAGGATGTTAGAGAATTTTACTATAAATATATATTCCTATATTCCCCAATTGGTCAGAGGTACAGCCATCGCATGATGAACTCAATACCCGCGTTTCACTTACTTTTAAATGTGATAGGAGTGAACCGTATCGTCATCCTAATGGTGAGAATATAAAAAGTTCTTCTTTGTAATGGCCTTCTGCATGCTAAACAAATATAACCAGATTATACAAATCCGGAACGATCGAAGACGAAATATTATTACTGCCACTTGTGTATGGCTTCGTCACGGAAAGTCCTCTTCGCAATATGACCCTTTAGAACATTTTTAAAAACTCTTAAGTTCTTCGAAACGGACCTTATGCTACAAAGTGTTAAGAACGGGACGTTAAGAAAAGGTTGCGAATGCATTGCGAAGCGAACTAATGTTACTTAATTTAAAATTCACCATATTCGAAAGAGAAAACTATAATAGTTGAAGTTCTCTCATTACTTTCAACAAAAGCACGACACTAGTCCTTCTTGCAAACAGTGATTCAAGGACTTTTATAAAGCATTTGTGGGAAATAAACTAATAAGTACTTACTTAAATATTTAATAAAATATATGCCTTTTATAAATGCGACTAAAATATAGATGACAAGGAGTGGGTGTATATTATACACATCTGCCTACCCCTTCGGGGATACAGGCGTGATGTATACCTTGATTTGTATGATTATGAAACCAACTGGCAAAGGCAATTGCCTTTGCCAGTAGCAAAGTAGCAATTGCTACTTGACTTATAAGTCATTGAAATAGTAATTTCGGACCTCTGGAACTAAGTAATGGCAATAAAATTAATATCAAATGGATCGCTAGATGAATTCTTAAATGTAACTATTGGCGATTTACTGTTTTATCTGTTACATTCAATAACAAGTAGATATAATAAAAAGGGTACAAAGTTAATAGTAATTTGGTCACGATCGTTCAAATATTGAAAGTTCAACATTGTACTAAATATGGTGTAAATAAAGAAACGTGCAAAGTACTTTAAGGTGTGACCATTTTTCTACTTAATTAAAATTGTATCCAAACTATTGAATGAAAGTAGGGTGAGTTCAAAAATTGTAAAATTCTTGTAAAATAAAACAAAATTTTCTGCTGGCCAGAATTTTTACCGCGATTCGAAACGTGGTTTTCTAACATTTAACTTCCATACGAAGTTTTCCGACCAATTTAAGGTCTTTTTAATATTAAGGTAGTTTTTATCGACACATTGTATTGACCCCACAAAGTTTGGCCGAAAAAGTAAAAAACATTTTATTGTTTTCGGTCAACCTGAAAAAGCCCCAAGTGCTTCAAATATCTACTTAATAATACGTAAGTAAATTAATAATTTTAAGAACACAAGATAGAAATAAATCTGATTTTCATAAAATCTTGACATTTCGAACGTTACATATTAAAATGAAATTGAGGCTTTAGCAAATAAAATATCGTAATAATAAAAAAAACTTTGCTTGTGAGTACTAACCAATTCGGTCAAAACACGAAAACATAATTAAAAGATGTTTTTTGTTGGTGCGAAAGTTCCTCAATTTCATTTCTCGTTTTCTATCTTGTAGTTAAGTATCCAGATAATTAATGACTTTTGTATATGACCAATATCATTTTGACAACTAAGTTGTAGCCTTCACTTATAATATTAACGACATTTTTACGTAGAACTGTAATAAAATAACTCGTAAACAAGGTAGATTTTGTCATTTTTCAAATATCCATCAATTACCTACCTTTATAATTATTATTTACTTACCATGACATTTAATTTGTTAATTTAGCACTCATATTATTCTTTAAATAATTAATAATCACAATTATAATAATTATTCGGTTGTGAAGTTACATTACATTACTCGAGTATATTGGAAAAATATTAAAAAAATATATTTTATCGATCATCCGAAAGCTAAACTTAAAGTTTAAAGTAATAAAGATTGGAAAAAAGAAATTATGGGTTATTAATTAAATAGTAACTATTAATTTATTTAACTGTCCAGTTCTTCCAGTACAATTTATGATTATTATTGTTAATTAATTGATGATCCAATAATGTTATATTAAGTTTGAATTTATTGTAATTCTATAATTAATAATTATTATTATAGTTGCTTGTACAACGAGAATAATCAATAAAGAATTTACTTTCAATTCTACTTTTTAATTTATATTTTAATTTAAACAAAACTAATCATTCTTAAAAATAAACATGTGTTCGATACTTAATGTTCCCCGCGCATTTACAATTCCCGCCCCTTCACTTTGACATTTGACAATCAAACGACCGCCATATTTAAAAAGAAAACACTTCTTCAGATTCCCGCGCGGACAGACGACGCAAGTACCTCCCATCGTATACTACAGAAAATACCCAAAAAACTGTGAAATCCTATGTAAAAAGTAAATGAAATGCATTCCCGACGATTGTAAATGTTTGTGAAGTGAAAACAATATTGGATTGTTCATTGGCGAAATAATCTGTAAGTTTTCCCTAATTTCTTCCACTGTTAACCTTTCTGTATATTTCATACTATATGTCTTATTTGTTTTGTTATAAAACTGAATAATAATCGAATATGAGTATAACAGTCATTAAAGTTTTAGTAGGTATCACAAACATCATCATCATAAACAGCCTATATACGTCCCACTGCTGGGCACAGGCCTCCCCTCAATCAACCGAAGGGTGTATGGAGCATACTCCACCACGCTGCTCCACTGCGGGTTGGTGGAGGTGTTTTTACCCCTTCTTCCCCACCGCACTACCAAGCCGCACTACCAGTTGTGCCGTGGGGAATATTTATTCCCTTCTGCACTACCAGCCAGTAGTGTCGTAGGGAATTTAGAATTTCAAAACACCCTTATTACGGCTAATAGCCGGGACCAACGGCTTAACGTGCCCTCCGAAACACGGAATCATCTTACTTTTTCGGACAATCAGGTGATTCAAGCCTGAAAAGTCCTTACCAAACAAAGGACAGTCTCACAAAGTGATTTCGACAATGTCCCCATCGGGAATCGAACCCGGACCTCCAGATCATGAGCCTAACGCTCTAACCACTAGACCACGGAGGCTGTTATATCACAAACAATACTATTTAATAGAAGGAAGCATAATAAAAGGGTAATATAATTTATCTTTGACTGACTCCAAAATGAAATATAAAGTACGACTATATTCTCAATTGAGCTAATCAGAGTATTATTGAATTAGAAATAGAAGCCAATCAAAGATGATGAATAATCAATCTTTTTTTAATTTACACTTATTTTCGAATTTTAATTATGAGTAAGTACGATGTTTGACCGCTTTTATTGACGATGTCACACGGACAGTATTTCCATACGTTTTCGTTTTGCCTTTTCGTGAAATTTATTTTATTTGACTAAATTGTCAAATTGTGATAGACTATCTTAGATCAATGAAAGACAAATATATTTTACAATATCACTTTATTACGGGTCCATAATTATTATAGATAGCAGTACTGTATTTAGATACAGACATGTATGTCGTAGTTAAATTAAAATGCTTCCTACTACCACTACAAATTATAGATAAATCGCAGAATATTACAGTTGTAAATAATATTCTATTTAATAAATTGATATATACGTATATTGTGAATGCTATAATTGTGACAACTATGAGTAATTTAGTTTGAGATCTAAAATTCTAAGTTATTGGTGATTTGACTTATAATTAGTTTAATTTTTAATAATTTTGATTAATATTAAATTAATTTATTAAGTTTAATTATGCCTGTTTTCAAATTTAGAATGTTTCTTTAATTATAAAAATAATGGGTATATTTATATTAATATAATTTATTAGTAATGATTATCATTAAATAAAATCTAGTGACAATAAAAAATATAAAAAGACAGACGTTGTGTGACTAGTTTTTCGATGTTTTAAAAGATATATTCTCGAAATTATTATTAATTTTTTTTATTATTTTTCACAATATATGTGTTTAAATGAATAAAGAAACAACGTCAAACCACCAATAACGTAACAACATTGTAATAGCGACATGAATCTACTTGTTCTAAACCGTTGGACACAAAAGTTATTGCAATTAACAGATTTACACTATAAGAATTATAACTGATTGTCTTCAAACTACCGGTTTTGGTACAAGGATATGATAGACAATAATTTAACACCGTGTCATTGCGATTGCTACAATAAAGTAATATCACTTGATTATTTTTAACGGATATATTTGAAGTGTTATGTATATTTACGAACGACGGCTATACTTCAACAGTTTGCTTTCGATAAAAACCGGTAAAATATCCATGTAAAAAATATTACTACATCGGTGCCTTCTCTAACGCTAAGTGCAAGAGAGAGAGACAGAACTTTTATTGGAACTGTGAAATACTGAAATTTAAGTTGGTGTCTGCCAGAATCGGCTCTATTAATCAAATCAATTTATAAGCGAGAACACATTAAATACAAATGGGTGGTAAAATAATTTTCATTACAGTGTTGTGACGTGTTCGGCCTGCACGCAGGCGTACAAATATTAAAATTGTACTTCACCAGTAACTGAGCGGATTAGTCCTTAAAAAAAAGAAAATAGAAAACAAAAATAGAATATAAAATGTATTTGATTTGATTAAAAGACCAGATGGCGGTCCATTCTGTAGGAAAAACCAGACCTGGCTAACTCAAGACTGATGGATTGTTTTACACAGTTTCAAAATAAATGTTTTTTACTCTTGTTCCAAATTATGTAAGCGGACCCCCGTATATACAGCCAAGGATTTTCTTGCAGCTTCTTTTCCCCGGCTATACAGGTTGTGAGAAGCTGCATAAGTTTTAGGCGGATGAGACGTTCGTTATGTAAAAAATGACGATTCAAAGTGTAACTTTGTTACCTACGGTATAAAGATATTTTTGAATTTGATATTCCGTTAATAATAACCAAGTAAGTCACTGTTTAAGCCTAAATATGTACAGTTATGTGAAGCGGTCGTCTACGTCTATGTATCTATATGTATGTATGAATAAGATTACATTGCACACCGATCAAGCTACACTTGATAGCACCTCGCCAATAGAGCCAATTATAATAAAAAAAAAAATAAATCATCGACCGATTAAAAATGTAGAGCTCCGTTTTTAAGTTGTCGACATTTTGATTAATAATTATCCAAACTAGATCACTTACTCTCCACTCCGTTAGGCATGCCGAGCGTGAGTTTATGTATGTATTTATATATCAAGAAAGCGAACCGATTCTGGTTACAATGACATTACTAATTGAAAATATGACCCATTAATCTATTTCTTTATTTTTCTTTCCCAAATAAAATACATTTTTTTTTACTCAAAATGTCCACAACTAGAATAAATAAAGACAAACCTATGCACCAATTTCACGGTATAAAAATAAAAACTAATTAAAAAAATATACAATTTTGCGAAGCACATTTATTATAATATTTTCATTATGATTCAAAACTTATTTGCACAAAAATAGTCCAATATTATTATATCCATAATATCATACATATACCAAGTTACATCTAAGGGGACGATTTTGATTTTAATTATTCATTTTTTACTATTATGTAAATATTATAAGAACGTTGATTTGAAAGGGTACGGAATCTGCTGAATTAATAAATATAATTTCATATCTTAATAAATGTCTATAATTTTGGTAGTGAAGGTCAGTATGGTACTTAAATAATAATAAAAATAAGTATGACCTATATTTTTTATAATAAAATAAAATAAATTCTAGCCAATGCTAGCTCACAAGGTAAGAAATAATTTTACATTTCATTAGAATTCAGCATTTTCCCCCTAAAGAGTAAGTTTAAATGTCTCGTACAGAGTAATTAGTAAAACGAGACATATAGAATAGTATCACGTCACTTAGCAATAGGATATTAAACCCGTAGACAATAAAACATTAATAGTATTAGTGGCGTCACAAACACATACAAATTACGCCTAGCGGGCAAAACTAGCAAGTTTTTACAGTTGCATGATGTGCGAACTCTTCTAAGTTATAGCTTGTTCACAATCACTATACAGTTCAATTTTATTTTAGTTTAAAAGTTTTATAAAACTATCCCTATCTTGCATTTAACATTTTGCTGTCGGGTGGAATACCAACCTGATCAACCCTGGTATCAGGGTTATTATTAAGCCACCAAAGGCCTCTGACATGGCTCATGTACCGACTACATCCTTACATCAGTAAATAGTAACTGGGACCAGCAGTTTAACGTGCCTTCCGAAGCACAGATTATCTTGCTTTCGGACAATCGGGTGATCAGCGTGTCCTAACCAAACTATAGAACACAAAATCATCTTTGTGATATGTCCCCACTGGGATTCAAACCCAGGCCTTCCGGGTCGTAAGTTCACTGGACCACAGAGTCTTACTCCTCACATATCAAATTCCCTAGTAATTACTCGTTTCGACGTTTCGTAATAAGTACCTTATTTGACTGGGTTGTCATCTAGCCTAATAGTGCCACTAATATTGTTTTATTATTTAAAAGATTTAAATCCATTTATAAAAGTCGATAAAAAGGTTTAATGCATACTTGAAGCTCTGAAAACTTAAGTGACGTAAACCGAGCGTATGTAGACTTATATTATTTTAGCGTAGTTTATATATTTATACAATTTATTAAGAGTGCACCGACAGATAGCGCCACTGCAAGTGATAAAACCTCTTTCTTGAGTGTTATGAATATCATTTTTTAAAGTTTAGGTTAGGAATAATATTGGTGATTCTAGCACATACAAAATTATTTTGATTTTTATTTAAGTTTGATACGTCTAAACTGACTCCATCTCTTTCTTTGACTCATCGTAAATTCGTAAGTAAACGACGGCCCTAACTTTAGAGTTGTAAAACAAAAATAAATAAATTGTAAATTACTTTTTTATCGCTAGAATCGGCCGCCATTGAATGAAAGTTACGTTTACATTTCGTTTACGTTTTTTTTTTTTTAAATACAAAAGCAATTATATTTTTTATTACTCTCTTTGTGAACTATTCTTATTTATTATAACGTAAAATATTTTGTGTTTTATCAAAGAGTTCTTATGATCAATACTGGGACACATAAAGTGTTCGATTATTAAAAATCATTTACGTATATATTATTTCAGTAACTAAGGAACCGTGAGAGTGCGTGATTCAAATCGCAGTGTTACGGGTTAGTATCCCGGGTTGGACTCTAAACCACTGAATTTGACTTTAGTTTGCTTTCATGTTTGGATAATAGATAATTGATATTAGGGCAGAAAACGTGATGATCTGAAAGCCCGACCACCTGCGGCAATCACCTATAATTACGTAGGGGGTGTGCAAAATGTGGGCGCACGTTTTCACATAAAATTGGCTATACGAGCCACCACAGAGCACACCAGAGAGCAGACTTTCCAAGCTCTTGAATGACAACCGTCAATGAATCCACCAGCTGCTGTCGCTGTAGTCGAAATCGACTGTGAAGCATCATCACCCCTTCGAGAATGCAGGCGTGACGCTATTTTATATTAAGAACAATTTCTCAAAAAAGTATTCCTTGCAGTGGCTTATCAAGTAACTTTTTACATTTTCTCCTCGTAAAGGCAAGATTTGAACAAGCCGCAATAAATATCGATTTAAAACTAAATATTTACATTAAAAAAAAATCCGTTGATCGCATTAAAAAAGTGTCTACTTACAAAAATAAATCACTACTCAATGCAGCGTTATATAACATCCACTATGGCAAATTGTACTTATGTATCACCATTTATAATAAACATTGAATCGCGGACGATACACAGAATACGCTTCCAAACAACAGGCAGCCACATTTTTTAATCAACTCGCAAAAAATATATATCTGTCTCATCTTGCAAATGACAAATTCTGATGCTACGTGAAATGGGTATATATTTTTTTCGACCGTTAGTTGAAAGCGAGCGATTCAAAAATAAAGACCAAGGTATTCACTGGGCCAAAGATAAATTATAAAAATGCTAATAAAGCTTCTATGTCTAAAGCCAGTAAGGTGATCAAAAATCAATCGCATTTTTCTTTTAGAATTTTAGTTTAGAATTAATCAATAATGAGGTCGGCGCCGGATACGAATGGGAGACTTTGTTTGTTAGAATTAAAAAAATAGTTCTCAAGAACAAGTGAGGTTTTTCTTGCAGCTTCTTTTCTCCGGCTATACAGGTTGTGAGAAGCTGCAGTAGTTTTAGGCGGATGAGGCGTTCGTTATGTAAAAATTGACGATTTAAAGTGTAACTATGTTACCTTCTTAATAAAGATATTTTTGAATTTGAATTTGAAGTCGTTAGATGGCGCTTAACCAACTACGTTACTGGGCCACTGTCTTAATTTAAGAAATAAATAAACAAGACAAATAATTCTTTTCTTATTTTCATTCTCTCGGGACATTCTGATAAGATTCCGTTTTCTTTCTTCATTATTTTTTTTTCATTGCGCATAATACGTTTCGTTGTATGATTTCAAAAAGAAAATCACAAATAATATAACGTTCCGTTCCATAGTAACCTACAAAGTTCAACGCCATCTATTCAGCAGCTAGGATAAAAAATTAAAAAATAAAAAGAACGTCCCTCATTGGGGCGAAGAGGTACCGTTCTATACGTTGTATTATTATTAATAATATCATCATCGCAGAGAATACATAAACAAATAATTACATGTGTTGCATGTAATGTTATCTACCGTTGTTAAAGAATATTGGTTGATACAAAATGTAAAAAAAAAAAAACAATTTTGAACTTTTTTAACTGATGTTTGGAAACGTTTCTGAACGCACCGGACGCAGTTATGTAGTTTTAAAAATAAATATATAAGTTTTAAAAAACCTTACATAGATTATATTTAAGGTATCTTTGGTAAACCTATACCAAAACTAAAATTTAAGACACAGATTAAATAAAATACCAGAGTGTACATTATTGTGCATAAATATAACTTATGAATTTAAATGTGTTAAGAACAAAAAGATTGGCAGTAGCTTTTGCATTGTCTGATAGATTTTTCTTTTAGTAACATTACTGTACTTTTCTAAAAGGTCATACAAAAAATAAAAAATATAATCGAAGCTGATAATGCACCACTAGTATTTTAGGAAATCGAAACTACTAAGCCGAAATTTAAATAATACAAACTAATGGACCCGATTCCTGCAGACACCTCCTAATTTTATTTTAAGTTATATCCGTCATTTTCTTATCCGCCGAAAAGAACTGTTAATTTTACAATGTATGGGTGAATTAATGAAAAACCCGGGCGTATAAAATAGGCATCTCGCTGATATGCAACCCGTTTGACGTATGCTGTCAACTTATTTCTGTCGGATTATTGGCCAATAAAAGAAATTGGGAGGGCTTTCAAGTTTCTGTCTAAAAATGACGTGTGTTCCATATATTTTACGCCTGTCGATTACCCGTCCCTTTCCTTTTCGGCGGATAAGAATATGACAGGTATAGCTTAAAATAAAATTAGATGGTGTTTACTGGAGTCAGCACCAATATACGAAGCTAGATACGCGAAGTAACATAGGACACAACTGAGTATTATCCGTCACACAACAGGCGGCCTACCATCAACAATTTTTCTATCGTGGGTTGAGGTCAACGACCGACCACACCAACCAATGATGTCAAGGTTACCCTTGACATAAAGCTACTCAAAGTTACTCAAGCGTTTCAACAAAGCGATTTAGTTAGAGAAGGCTATGGCGGTTCAATATTTCTAATATCATATCACATGTGTAAAATACTTTTTTTACCATTCAACAGTTTTAAGACAGCGATTAAACAGAAACTTTGTAAAAAAACCGAAATGCACGAGAATAACCGCGAACCTTATCGAATATTAGGCAGCCAGATTACTGAAATTGTATTAAATAATTCTTTTTTTTTTTTTCTAATATTTTCGGTCCTGGGTGATTTCTTGCAGCTACTTTGCCCAGGTTGTGAGAAGCTGCAGTAGTTTTAGGCGGATGAGACTTTCAACAAAATTTAATATACATTCATGTAAAAATTGACGTTTCAAAGTGTACCTAACGAATAAATATATTTTTTGAGTTTGAGTTTACTATTGAGCCGCCAAAGGCCACTTGTATCATATAAAGCCACTCTGGCTTTTAAATCGCTCTGTTGAAAACAGAGAAATACAAACTTCACATAAGTTGTTCTTGCTTACTCACGTCGACGTTTTATCGTCCTAAAATGAATCACAATAAGACGTCACGGTAGACCTCCAGTTCATTTAATATTTTCCAAAAACAATTTAAAATATTACAAAACACTCTCCATTTTAATTGTAAAGTCAAATTTTAGACCGCCTCTTTGTAAAACACACTGTTACATGAAATACATTTCTAATTGTAAATTACGTTTCGTCCATTTGTAAAATACAGTGACAATTTAATTCCATCGTCACTTTTCCGTTAATTTATTTAAAACCTAATGGACTGTGAAGCATTACAAAATGTTCACACGACGTTAAAATTATGACTTTTGTTAAATCGTTACAATAAGTGTGACTGACCGCGAGAGTTGAACCTTATTTACTGCAGTATACAGTTGTTTTTTCTTTGAATTTCTACTTGCGATAGGTTATGCTCGATTTCAGCGTCATCCGCGATTCTGTAAAAGATAAAGATTATCCTTTCTTACTTCTGAAATTAAAAAAACGCATAACGTGACAGTTAATATAGTATTTTTTTCTTTCTTTGTTTTGTACACACAGAGCAAAACGTTCTTTTTTCCGTCGAGTTATATAAAATATAAACATCTTACGTATATATACGTCCCACTGTTGGGTACAGGCCTCCTATCTTTTTTTTTGACGTGACTTATTGTAGATTTGCCGCAGATGGCATTAACTACTTGGCCGGACAAACGGCCTCATGTCAATCAACTGGAGGGGGTACAGAAAATACTCCACCACGCTGCTCCACTGCGGGTTGGTGGAGATGTTAATAACCAGGACCAACGTCTTTGCTTTTTTATCTATGCTTTGTCATCTAATTATCTCACTTTTTCGGACAATCAGGTGCCCCTACCAAACAAAGGACAGTCTCCCAAAGTGATTTGACAATTGAACCTGGACCTTATTATTAAGTTATTAAAGTTGAAATGGCAGAAATAAACTTACGCTCTCTCTTGTTCATCCATTTCCTGCACCAATCTATCTCTTTCGTTGACCGCAGACAAGAGTTCCTGTCGACAAACACATTATCTAAATGGTCTTCTATCGTGTGGATTGTGAGACCTCATCAACCAGGTTATCAGGGCTATTATTAAGTCGCCAAAGGCCCCTGTGCATACTTTGGACGGACCAACGGCTTAACGTGCCTAAAGCATGGATCATATTACTTTCGGACAATCGTCTGATCAGTCCTGTAAATTCTAACCAAACTAAGGATAAAAAACCTTATTTAGGTTATATTTAAGGTATCTTTGGTAAACCAAAACTAAAATTTAAGACACAGATTAAACAAAATAATAGAGCCATGAGTACAATCATGAGCAATATCATGTACCCACTTTAGAACCCTGTCGCACTATCATATTTGACATTTAATGAGTCTTGCGGTTTAATTTGTTAAACAAGTTAATGTGACATGGTTTCAAAGTTTATACATATTAGTACTCGTTATTGTGCATAAAAATATAACTTATAAATTTAAAATTTAAGAACAAAAAGATTGATATTGGTGCTAATTCCTGTAAATACCATCTAATTTAATTTTAAGTTATATCTGTCATTTTCTTATCCGCCGAAAAGGAAAGGGACGGGTAATCGAACACACGTCAATTTTAAGCACAAATCTTAACCAACCGTCTAAAAATTTTACATCAGTCAATAACCCGACACAGTTAAATAGACAGCACGTCAAACGGATTCCATACCAGCGACGTACCTTTTTGATTCGCCCGGGTTATTCATTCATTTACTCATTCTTCCTAAAATTAAAGAGCTGTGAATCATCCGTCCCTTTCCTTTTCGACGGATATGAAAATGACGGATATAACTTAAAATAAAATTAGGCGGTGTCTGCAGGAATCGGGGCCATTGTACGATAGTTTTTTTTTATTAGTAACAATACTGTAATATTTTTTAAAGTTCATTAAAGGTACTTACAAAAAGTAAAAAGTTGGAAGTCGAAGTTGTGATAACGGGAATTTTTATGATATACCCCACCGGGACGCGAACCGGTGCCTCAACCACTGGGCCACGGAGGCCGTCAACATACCTGCAGTAGGAGTCTCTCCCTTCGCTTCTGTCCGGGCGTCTTCCGCCACTCCTCGACTCCGAGAGATAGGCGTAACTCCCGCGCAAGAAGCTCGCAACGACGACTCAGATCTTCTTCTTGCTCCCTAATGCAACAAACGAACGCACCAAATCTTTAAATACCGGGCATACCACCACCATCACCAGCCATTAACGTCCCCACTGCTGGGGCACGGGCCTTCCCTATGGATGGATAGGGAGATCGGGCCTTAAACCACCACGCGGACCCAGTGCGGATTGATGGTTATTAACGACTGCTAATGCAGCCGGGACCAACGGCTTAACGTGCCTTCCGAAGCACGGAGAAGGCAAAGTTATACAGAGACATCTACATTTTTTACGAGGAACGTGGTCCGAAAAGTTTCTCATTGAACATTTGCGCATAAAAAAGGAAGTGACGCCAAACTCACAATATGTTAAGCTGCATCTGCCTGCGTAGTAACGCGTTCTTCTTGTTAACCAGGTTGAACCACTGCGACATCAGTCTGTCCTCCTCCTGTACATACATATACATTACAATGACTGTTGTGCGAAAGAGATAGGTTATGGTTTTTAGGCAAGCGGTCAACACCACTATTCAAAAGTATGTTAAACATTTGAAATTACTTTCTATTCTTTAACTAAGTCTATAACTTGTTTACATCTAATAAGGAAACAGGGTGCAATAAATTATAGAATAAGGAATATGAACAGTAAACAAGGGAAAGAAAATAGATAGGAAGTAAGGAATAGGAACGGGACAGGAAATAAGGTATAAGAACAGGATAGGAAATAAGGTACCGGATCATAGGGAGGAGTCACACAAGCTAGGAGGAGGGAGAATCGACGCCAATGCTTCTGAAATAAAAAAAATCAAGAACATAAAATAAATCGGTGAACGTAATAGCATTTATGCGGGTGTAGTTATGTACGAATTGGACTTTTGCGTACACGTTCGAACACGCAGGAACAATGACAAACTCCCAAGAGTGGAGGGGGCGCGCACACTGGGTGCGAGTTGGTCGTCAGAGACGTGTTCATACGTGTACCCACGAGACAAATTGGTACGGACCCGCGACCAAAGTGCGACCAGTCTTATTATGCTATATGGGCGTTTATTTCCAAAAATATTTTTAACATCTGTGATGAAGTTTCGTACACACGGTGTTATCTGCGGTACCGCACTTGCACCAACAGTTGGCTCGACCATTATAGACGGCGATACGGCTCACCATCTACCACGTTGGTCTAACAGAAAGCTCGGTGAAGTGTGGGTACTTAGTTCATCTTGCGATGGATGTACCTCTGACTGCCCCATTGGGATATAGTCGTGAGCTTATGTTATGTCATAGAATAAGGAAAAATACTACGTACAGAACGGCAACTCTTCGCTCCCCACCAGCGGCTGAGCTAGGTTTACCTCACCCCCTCGGTCTTACTTCAGTCTTCAATCGTATGGCGTCAGACGTTACACACACAGATACGCGTGTACGATAACGTCAATGTGTAGTAACCTTGTAAAACGAGGTTTTTTGTATGAAGTATTCGGAGTGTGTTATTAGTTGAGAGTTGCCGTTCTATACGTAGTATTATTCCTTATTCTATGGTTATATTACTATGTAGCACTGACCTCTGTGTTATCAGCAGACTCCATGACTCTACGCAGTTGTTTCTCTAGTGCGGCCGCCCGCTCGTCGATCGCCTTCTGTTCGCGTTCTAACGCCTCTAACTCGCTTTGGATGTACGAGCCCTTCTCTTGACCCTGGGGGGAAAGATTTTCTTTTTATTTCTGTTCTATCCAAATTCATATTAACTCAGAATCATGAGTTGAATCATCTCCCTTTGTATTCGATGCAGTGTCACTAACACCCTATATTAAGTACGAATTAGGAATGAAAATACCTTTCATAATCATAACGAATTTATTTATACTTACTCGTGTTTTGTTCATCAAAAATTCGTAATTAAAATATAGAACACATAATAACGGGTTCTTACCGCGTTTAAATGAACTCGTAAGAACCCGTTATTATGTGCTTTAATTATAATAATAACCGCGTAAACTTAAAACAATGTATTAAAATATAGAACCTAAAATAATGAAAAAAAAGAACATTAAAACTGTAATGAATTTTGCGACGTTAACTTCCACTTGATATCAACTCAGAATCATGGTCCGAATCTTCAAATCTTGAAAGGGATATGAGACTCCCGATATTTCAACACTGTTGCAAGTGATCACGGGATGACTGATGAAATTGGAGTGGAGTTGGTAGATTGATTTTCTGACGGCATACATACTCGTTATGATGTCACTAACACGCCAAAAGGCTAGTTTCCAACTAGTCAAATCAGTTACTTTTTACTAAACGTCAAAACACGAAATTACTATGGAATTTGTATGAAAAAGCACTCTGTGACGTCATAGAAAAACGTGACAAAATGTCGGACTTATTATTACGTTTTTCTTGATTAAAATTCATAAATAAGTTTAATAGAAAAAAGAAAATGTTTTTCGTTAGTTTTAGATGTGTCTTTATTTAGTAATCAGAATTTCATAATTTATCTTGAACCCTAGTACACGACCCTAATATAGATACCCATACAGACCTCGTCAATATTCTCCTTGTCGGGCGTGAGTCGCTCCAACATGGCCGAGAAGGATTGTAGCGGCGAGCGCCGCGGGTCGGACCCTATCGAGCCGCTTCGGCCACTC
Source organism: Pectinophora gossypiella (assembly GCF_024362695.1). Taxonomy (NCBI): domain Eukaryota; kingdom Metazoa; phylum Arthropoda; class Insecta; order Lepidoptera; family Gelechiidae; genus Pectinophora; species Pectinophora gossypiella. The sequence continues at coordinate 1,001,638 of NC_065428.1, read as the reverse complement.
TTCGTGTCGTCGCTGTTGCGCTCCTCTGGAAAACGCATAAAGCTCACAACCACATTCCCTATGAGGAACCTTCCAGGCTACGTTCATCAAAAACAATATAGATAGCGCTGTACAGCTTTGACGTGATAATTACCTATTTACTCATTACGCGGGTAGATATAGAAATCAGAAATCAGAATCATTTATTCGACGTAATTATCATGGATAAACTTGTTGAAGGTCAATGTAACATTTTTGAATTTACGTCATTTCGCAAGGTGTTATGGCTGAGGAGAAGAAATGACAAGAAACTGCAACAGCAACACATCTTTTAAAAACCAATGAGGATATACATTACAAGTTATTTAATAACTAGAGGAACACATTCAATACCAGACGTTTTTATCATTTAGGAAATCATTAATCTTATAATAACCTTTTTTACGTAAAGTAAACTGCACATGAGCTTTAAATTTATTTTCTGACAAATTTAAAATATTATATAATTTATTGTAAAAACTTATACATAACCCCAAAAAAGATGAATTTAATTTACTTAATCTAGAGTTTTGAATAGCAATTTTATGTTTATTTCTTGTATTGTAAGTATGCCTTTCACAGTTTCTCGGAAGGAGAGATACATTTTTACGTACATAATGTTTTCATATATATATTGACTTGCGACTTGCGAAGATATAAAAATAATTGTTGCTTGATATTTGGATCATATTATGCATAAAATTATGTTGCTACATTGCTTCTCTTTGTTTTGATCAGAATAATAATGGATGGAAGAAGTTATTGTGCCTGGGTGTAATAAAAAGGGTCCCAAAAACAAAGATAAAAGATGCATATGTCTGTTATCCATGAAATTAGAAGGTTAAACGAAGGAAAATCTGCACAGCGCCATCTGTATTGTTTTTGAGGAAAGTCCCTCATTAAGGTAAATAAAAAAGTGGTGTTTTTGTTTTTTTTTTTCGGTCTCTGCAATAATGTCAAAGGCGGAATAACCAGTGCTTCGTTTCAATAACTTCGTGTTTAATTGTAATCGCCGGCCCCACAGTAGCACTACTCTATACACAAAGGAAACAGGCGTACGTTGCTACAAAAGACGGAGTGGAGCGGAGTAGAGCGGAGGGGCGGAACGGAAAGGACATGAGATAATGCTCTATCGCACCCTCCCTCGCGGTGACTCATCCATTCCGCATACACAAGGAAAACAGGCACTTTTCGCTACATAAGACGGAATGGAGCGGAGCGGAGCGGATGGGTGCGAAGCGGAGGGGCGAAACGGAAAGGACAGGAGATAGTGCTCTATCACACTCTCCCTCGCGATGACTGTTCCATTCCGCACAGCTTCGTTTCTCTCCACTCCTCACCGCTTTAGTGGAAATCTTTATTTAAAACCATGTCTCTTGTCCTTTAATAAAACCAAAATATTTACCTGATCTATCTGGACTGACGGAACTCTTCCTTGACCCAGGGCTCGAGTTGACGGAGTCGGCGCGCCCGAGGATCGCGTCCAGGCCCTCCATGCCCCCCGCTACACAAGTGAGTAGAACAACATAACAGTTTATTGCAAATAAGAAGAACATATATGAAGAAATAGGCAAAAAAATATATTTTCCTCCACAAACAAAACAGTGAAGATTATAAGTAGACCCTGTTCTCTAGTCGCATTAAAGTTATCCATGTTTGTACGGTGTGTCCTGGACACATCGTACAAAAATGTCATAGTCAGAGGTACATCTATCGCAAGATGAACTGAGTACCCACACCTCACCGAGCTTTCTGTTAGACCAACGTGATAAGTGCTGAGCCGTATCGCCGTCTATAATGGTTGAGACAACTGTTAGTGGAAACTGCATCATCAGGCCATTAACGTTCCCACTGCTGGGGCACGGGCCTTCCCTATGGATGGATAGGGAGATCGGGCCTTAAACCATCACGCGGGCCGAAGCTCGGAGGAGCTCGAGATGAAAACTTTTTTTTTTTGTGGTCACCCATCCTATGACCGGCCTTTGCGAAAGTTGCTTAACTTCAAAAATCGCAGACCGAGCGCGTTTACCGCTGCGCCACCGATCTCCTGAGTGGAAACTGCACTTGAGATAAATTAATAACTCATTGGTGTAAGTCCGGTAGCGAGGTTTGAACCGGCGCTCCCTGTTTGAAAAGCAAGCCGGTGAAGCACCGGGTCACAGTGACTATACTTTATTGTATTGTAGTGTATATTATATTGTAGGGAATCGTGGTGCGTCACGGGTTAACACGTAGATAGTACTCATACAAAATGTTTTGACTTCCTTGTAAGTTCTGCATATTACTTCAATTATTTTACGTCCTGTTAGAAACATAAATAATACGAGGCATGCCTTTTAAGTTCTGTCGTTTGCATATTTGGCGCCAATTTTGAATTTAGAACTGTTCAAAAATCAAATTTTGTTGGAATTTCGGATTTTAAAACAATTGAAAGCATTAGATAAATGAGTAATTTTCTTTAAATAGTCGGCGGGAGCGCGAACCGCGGCCAGCGATAGTTTATTCTAAGCTGAAGGTGGCGAAGCGTTGCGGCGGATTTGAGAACCGCGCGGCTCCCGCGTCATGTGCGCGCGAAATTTAAGTGGTAGTTTCACGCGTTGAAAGGGTGGAGGAACTTGTAGTTACATTATTAGCCTAACACCTAACACCATATCTCTTACAATGATGAAAAAAATAGAATTTTCAAGGGCCGTACTCAGAGCTCAAATGGGTGATGGACGTATGGAGCTAGTCCGTCACGACCCATATATGGATCACTGAACTGTCAACGTGTTAAATAGAATAATGATATGATACGAACCGGCAGCAATTTCCTCCATAACTGACTGTTTGCTGATGATCTCGACTGTCCCGCCGCGGTTCACGCGGTTTGGAGACAGCGGCGACGTCGGACTGTTGAAAAAGGAGACATGTTTAGAAAATAAAACGTATATTGTCTCATTACAAAACGAAAACTAAAGACAATGGTGCTAATTCCTGTAAATACCATCAAATTTTAAGTTATACCCGTACGGATGATTGACAGTTGTCAACTTTAAAATGAATGAGTGAATGAATGAATAATATGCAACCCGTTTGACGGGTTATTGGTTATGTTAAAATTGCCTGCCTAAAATTGGCGTGTGTTCCATAAATTTTACGCCTGTCGATTATCCGTCCCTTTACTTTTCGGCGGATAAGAAAATGACAAATAACAATTATGACTTAGAATAAAACTAGATGGTGTCTGCAAGAATTAGCGCCAATACCAGGTGTAGCGATTAAAAAAGAAGTCTCTAACAAAAAAATAAATTTAATGGGAAAATACTAAAAAAGGGAAATAGTTATAATTTAACATATAGTAATATAATAAAATAACACAACAGTTACAATATAATTTAACATCATCAAATAAAGAATATTGATTATGGAAGGTAAAAAAACGGTATCAAGCCTCACCTACCTCCGTTGATCAACGAAAGTTTTAAAGGTTATGCCAAAAGGAATACTTGATAAGCAAAGAGATTGCGCTGCAGCAAAATTACGCTGCACAGGGTAAAAACACATACGTACTTGTAATTTTATAGTATGACCTGTGAATAGTTCCGTTTCAAACCGGACGTTTTAAAAAAGAAATTGACTAAATATATTGTCAAGTAACAACATAACATGACATCATGCCTATATTACCCCCGAAGAGGTAGGCAGAGATGTATAGTACATCCACACTTTCGTTTTTTTTTTTTAAAGAACATCTAGGGCCCTGTGCCGAGGTTTTTCTTGCAGCTTCTTTTCCCCGGCTATACAGGTTGTGAGAAGCTGCAGTAGTTTTAGGCGGATGAGACGTTCGTTATGTAAAAATTGACGATTCAAAGTGTAACTATGTTACCTACTGAATAAAGATATTTTTGAATTAGAAAACTCCAGTTAAAAAAAACAAGTTTAAAAAATTGGGGGTGAAAAACGCCACATCAAAGCAATTCATCTGAAAAGCAATATTGCAATTTACGCATATAAAAGTAAGTGCGCAATGTCAACAAATGTCAAATAGCAATATTGCTTTTTAGATGAATAACTTCGATATGGCATTTTTATTCCCCTCTGTGGGTATTATAATAATTACCTGACTATCCCCGCCCGAGCGTCTGCGATCAGTTTTCTCGCTCGCTCTCGTAGGATCGCCTGTCTCTCTTCTTCTGTCTGTGGCTGTATGTATAAAAACATTTGTTATATATGATGGATGCAAAATTCCGACACAAACAGTGATATAGTAAATCATCATCATCATCTCCCTAGCGTTATTCCGTTTCTCACGGGGTCCGTTTATCTGACCTGAAGATTTAACAGGTCCGATTTACACAAGCGACTGTCTGACCTTCCAACCCGCGATGAAAACAACCAGACCAATACAGGTTAGGTTACATTTTCAATCCATACATTGTGCTTTTACGTCCATTTGTAACTAACTGTTCTATTTATTCGTTATGTAAATTAATGTTAATTTGTTAACAATAATAAATACCCGCAGTGGAGTATTGTGGTGGAGTATGCACCATACTCCCTCCGGTTGTTTGAGGGGAGGCCTGTGCCCAGCAGTGGGACGTATATAGACTATTTATGTATGTATAATATATAATGTCAAGAAATTAAAAAATATATTTAGATTTCTTTCCGGGCAGGAATTGTCCCCAGTTGTAAGCCTAACTCACATAAACGCCCCGGTAATATCAAAGCAAACATTGCACTTTAAACTTACCTTTTTAGACGGACTCAACTCTCCATTTTTCAACCCATTCATGGCCTCACTCTTAATAAGATCTTCCTTCTCTTTCTGTCGTCTCGCCTTCTCTTTCGCTTCCTTCTTCGTTTGTTCTAGCAGTAGTCTAGCTCTCTCTTTAAGCTCGTCATGACGTGATAACAATTGCTGGCATATCGACCAATGACAAGCGTCGGCGAATCACAGCGAAGCCGATCGACCAATCGCAAGCGTTGGCGGATAGTATCGTCCAATCAGAAGCGAGGGTTTCGCCACACGCACACACACGTTTTCAAAGCGATGTCGATGAACAGATGGAACAAATGATAAAATTACTTGAATGAACTATTAGCGGAAAACAAAAATAAATATGTATAGTAGCAAATATTTGAGTTACTTTTAAAAGTATCAAAAATACATGATGCGTTTAAAATATGTTATAATAATACGCGGCGTATAAGTGGAACAAAAATGGCGGTCGTTTGCGCTGGTAGCGTCGCTGGTTGTCATGGTTACGCGCTGCCCCCCCCCCCCCCTCATACTGCACTTCGATTGAGACCCAACAATCTGTCATTCAAGGTCCTTGTTTTTATACGCCGCGGATTATATTAGTTTTGAATATAGACTTAGGATGAAATCGAAATTCAAATGTTTATAACACTACAACTTGTGCACTTGAAACTATTATAGTTTAGGCAAGTTTGTCTTGTTTATTGCTCATTTATAAACCCAGTCATGATTTGGATATATTGACCTTAAATTCTACAGACACCTAATTTTATTTTAAGTTACACCTGTAATTTTCACTCTGTTTAAAATTAACAGCCATCAATCATCCCGTCCCCTTCCTTTTCGCCGGATAAGAAAATGACAGGTATATTTTTTTTTAAATTGATGGTGTCTGCAGGAATCGGGGCCATTGCCAACCCAAAAACAGAAATTAAAAATATTGTAAAAATTCGCTCGCCACACAACAAATATTAAGTATTTTTTACACCTTAGAAATTGGTCTGTATAATGGTATATTCCCAAAAGTTGTCAATTTATCCCAATTGGGAATTAGCTTATGTTTATGTTGTTATATGTGTTTCAATTTCATCCCAAATACGACTTGAAATCTGGCTTCATAGCTAGCACATTATCCCTGAAAAATGCTTAAGCAACACTCTAAATAAAAATTTCAAACATACCGGCGTAGGTTTAGGCAATTCTGGTGTAGGCAACTTTGGTTTCTCCGCTGGTTGCTGTGGTTGCTTGGTTTCTGGTTGCGGTTCCGGTTGCGGCTGGTTGACGCCCAGCGGGTCTGCTATTGTCGGTGACGTGACTGGGGTGGTTTCTGGTTGCGGGGGTTTGGCTGTGAAAGTAATGCTGTATGGTTTTATTCATATAAATGTAATTTAGGATAAGCTAGTTGACAATACCATAATACCTCACGAAATGGCGTGGAATCTATAATAATTGTAACAAAGATCTTAAACGAGGCCGTTGATAATAATTCTGCGCTCCCTAACTCTTTAAGGCTTACGACCATTTAGATTAAAGTGAACTCCAGAAGAGGTGAGGTAGATCTAGATCTGCACCGATAATAGTTGGTTTATCACATATCATTATTTATTTATTTATTTATTTATTATTATTAAGGCCCTAAATAACATTGGTATAAATGTAATGTCCCGCAAAATTGCATAAGCAATTTGACTGCAGGATCAGAGTCTCACTAAGACATGGTTAAATTACAAAAACTAAGAAATAGGTACCTGCTAAATTAAATCGAATAAATATCTTTTTAACTTATTTATGATAATCTCTCATCTGTTTCTTACTAAACTGTATACTGTTAGTGCGAAAGAGACGAAGTGACATATCGCTCGTCTCTTTCGCGCTAGGCGACGAACTATATCTCTGTCCTGCTGTCATTTTAATTATTTGGGGACGAGAGTTTGCTGCTGCTAAGGGATGTTCTTCAGGATACTGAACTGAGCATAGTACCCCATAACCCTGACGCCAGGGTTGAGGTTGGTAATTCACCTCACAACCCACACGATAGAAGAAGATAGTACCCCATTAGCCATAAGTTGGCAGTATAACTAGGGATCGACGATCCAACGGTGTCATGTTAGAAAATTTATAAGTATAGGCGTCGCGCTACGCAAACTTCGTTATCGCGTTTCAAGCCTGCATTGTTGAATGGTGGCGCCATCTGTTGCATGTGGGTGGAACTAGCTGGTCAACTAGTTGAGTCCGCCACAATCGTGTTATTTCTTATTTTTCAGACGTGACTTGTAGGTATGCCGTATAAGGTATAACTAAAACACATAATAACGGGTTCTTACCGAGTTTAAATCAAACAATCCAATCTCATCAGTCATCCCGGGATCATGGCACTTGCAACAGTGTCGAAATACCAGGAGTCTCATATCCCTGATTTAAACGCGGTAAGAACCCGTTATTATGTGTTTTAATTATGATAATAACCTCGTCAACTTGAGGTATAACTACTTGGCCGGAGGCAATCATGTTAAGTTTTACAGGGTATAGACACTCACATCCCGCAAACAAATAGACTTACATTCGCTAAAGAGTATTCTTTTTCTAAATTGAAGATTGGTTGTCTATTTGTTATACAAGGTCTATGGGTATAGACTATAAATTACTTACCGCTATCACCATTGTGAGCGCCGTTACTGTTGGTTACGGCCGCCGGCTGCGTGACAGGCTCATCCTCGTCATCGGAGCCGAACGGGTCCGTCAGCTCTTTACGGGTCATCAACTTCTCCGGCCTCGCCGGCAGGGTCTGTCATCACAAACATTAAAGACCCGGTTACATCTCATCAATCATGTCATGACTCATGCTTCAACGAAAAATCGACCTTATTATTACTGTTCTGTGATTATTATTTGTATGGGTCGTACATAACCATAAAAAAACATAAACATAAAACTCCAAATTCGGAAATTGGTTGACTCATAAAAGACATCGTCCTTTTTATCTCTCTCCCCTCGACGTGAAGACAACTAGATATCTCTCTCTCACTTTTGTTCACAACAGTAACCTCCTAACGCACAGTGATACGGTATACTGTATATTGTGATACTGTATACTGAGATACTGTATACTGTGATATCAGTATCAGTATACAGATACTGAGATACTGTATACAGTGATACTGTATACAGTGATACTGTATACAGTGATACTGTATACAGTGATACTGTATACTGTGATACTGTATACTGTGATACTGTATACTGTGATACTGGCTGGGAGGAGTGCTGACGTGCATTGAATGCGGTCGTACATTTAATGCTAAGATCGGATATGTCAGTCACTTGAGAGCACACGAACGACGCTCTCATTAATTGTCGAGTCGCTGTGGCCGAATACGGTCAGGAAAGGATTGATTGATTGATACTGTATACTGTGATACTGTATGTGCCCGATTACATCAATCAATTTAAAATTCAGTAGGTAACATAGCTACGAAACGAACGTCTCATCCGCCTAAAACTACTGCAGCTTCTCACAGCCTGTATAGCCGGGGAAAAGAAATATCTTTAAAGAAAACCATAAAACATTTAGTAATTTGGCTGCCTAATACCTGTTCCCAGACAGTTATTAGGCAGCCATATCTTCTAAATAATCACTAACCTTATAATAACCTTAACATTAACACTTTCAAGGACAGAACGTCTAATGACGTTCCGATTCCAAGGTGTCATACTACCTATTATGAACCATAAATGACCCATGGTATCTGCTCGTGAGATAAGATAAGATAAGATTCTTTATTTGCCATAAATGCAGGAAAGGGTTAATAAGGAGGACCACATGTGTAATGTATACATACCTCGTTAAGCTTAGTGTCAGCGAACCACTTGGCCGTAGGCTTCTCCCTGGTGTTGGGCGGCGACAGCATCTTGTTGAGTATCGTCTTTGACTGCTGGAGGAACATGTCGCGGACGTCTTTCATGGCTGTGGGGGACTGAGGCTTGTCTGGGGTCTGGCGGTCTGAGTGGCGGGACTCCTGCGAGTCTTGGGATCTGTGAAGGCAGAAAAAAACTTCATCATCATCAATTTAAGAGCCACGCTCTTGTCGGTGTAGCATTTTCCATTCCAGTCTATCAAAGGCCAATTCCTTGACTTCCCTATAAGACACGACGTTAACCTTTTCTTTAATCTGTTCCATGTAAGCTCTTCTTGGTCTTCCCCTTCCTCTCTTAAAAAAAACTTAAAGAACTTAAAATTTGAAATCAGAATCATTTATTTAATGTAATTGGGTAGTTTCCTAGGCCACAGATAAATTATATAATTCTGAATACTAAATGAAGACAGATAGAGGACAACTTATAGCTTCTATGTTGGACTGGGAGCGAATAAAAAACATAGAACATGGGGCATGTCGTAGAATCCGACAGAGGGATTGTGTCCATTCGAACATGGAAGACAAAAAAGAGGAAATTGGGTAGTTTCCTAGGACAAATATAAATTATGAAATTCTGATTACTAAATAACGACACTTTTAAAGTTGACATAAAACTCTTCTTTCTTCTATTTAACTTATTTATGAATTTTAATAAAAAAAATCTAATAATAAGTGCGACATTTTGTCACTTTCCTATGACGTCACAGGTTGCTTTTTCATACAAATCCCTTAGTAATTTCGTGTTTTGACGTTTAGTAAAAAGTAACCGATTTGACTAGTTGGAAACTAGAGTATTCGCGTTTGGATCGTAGATAATTGACATCAGGAGTTTCCAGGACTTGTACTCGATTAACGACAATAGGTGTGGGTGTATATACCATATTCCTCTGCCTACCCTTTTGGGGTTACAGGCGTGATGCTATGTTATGTCATATACTACTCAATATTAATGATAAGTAGTCTATGCACGTATTTAGTAATATTAGTAATAAGTATACAATTTAGTTTACTTATAACTCATAGTTATCAACTCATTTATTGCGTGTTAACACCGGCCCACTGAGTTTCCTTCAGGCTGTCCAAGGTTATCTGGAAGAAATCCCAATAAGGGATAAGCTCGCCTATGCTTTATCTAACGATAAATTATATGTAAATTTCGTTTGTATTTTAAAGCAATAAAGAGCATACAAACAAACTAACACAGGACGTGGTCTGTTCTCCAAATTCCTGGACCTTCTTGTGCTGACTTCTCTGCTAAACAGCTCCGGGGGCAACGACCCGTCCGTGTCGTGGCGCCCCACCAGGTACGAGGACTCTGTCTCGTCGTTGCCTGCAACCATTGAATAAAAAATAATACCATGGTATAAAAAAAACCAGTAGGCTCTGCACGGTAACCGCGAATTATATCGAGGCCTTCGACCAATAGCCGTTTGATGTCCATATAAGTAGATAGCATTCGTGTCGTTTATTGGTCGAAGCGCTCAATATAATTAGCGTCGCGCGCGGCGCGGTTGTCTTACAGACCCGGCAGGTATGCAATCTTATGACAAGCCGCCATTGCTAGCCCTTTGATGACGTAAGTGTTACTACTGTGTTACCATTAAATTGGTATCTCCAACATTCCAAGGACGTAAATCTTATTATTGAATATTAAGTGAATTACTGACTAATATATTTAATTGCTATATTATGTACTACCATCAAGTTTAGGTAAATATAGCACCGTTTAGACGTACAGACATAACGCAGAAGGTATGTAAAACTGTCTATAAACAATTTAATTTTGATAATTACATCGAGGAAGACTTGACTCACCTAATTGTTCCACTTGCAACTCGTTACCAGTGAAATGAGCGCGCAGTTGAAACAAATACGTCATAATCTGAAACATAATAGGTAACAGTTGAATGCTATAGTAACATAAGGCAACTGGGGCCAGTCACTACAACAATCGACAGTGCCATGACAGCGATAGTGCTGTAGCTGCAGTAGTTTTAGGCGGATGAGGCGTTCGTTATGTAAAAATTGACGATTCAAAGTGTAACTATGTTACCTACTGAATAAAGATATTTTTGAATTTGAATTTGATAAAAATGTTTGGGATTGACACAAGGAGACATAAGATGTCAATCTATCTATCTACTCAGCCTGTATCCACCCACAGCTGGGTAAAGGCCTCCTCCCTTTCACGCCATCTTTCCGGTCCTGTGCGAGTCTCATCCATTGCTTTCCGACGTACCTCACAATGTCATCCGACCATCGGGCTCGTGGTCTGCCTCGATATTGCATAAGATGTGAAACCCATACATTTTATCACGGTCATAGCACTGCCGATTGTGCATACCGGATGAGAGCCCTCAGCGCTCCCCATTTTTCCGGCCAAGTAGTCAGAATCGTTTGCAACTTGGTTATCCCTACTGTCCTTTGTTTGGCTAGGACATTGCAAGCTGAATCACCTGATTGCCCGTAAAATTGATATTATTCCGTGCTTTGGAACGGCACGTTACTCCGTTGGTCCCGGCATACTAGCCCAAACACATCCACCAACCCGCAGTGGTGCAGTATTCTCCATACCTTTGTTGGTTGAAGCGAGGTCTGTCTCCAACAGTAGGACGTGAAATTCCCCCTCAGTATTCGATACGGTGTCACTAACACCCTTTTTATATTATGTGGAACTCACCGCCAATCGATCAGGCGTGGGCCTGGAGCAGACGTCGGCCGCAGTCAGCACTTGTGATATCCCGAGCCTGGCGCTGGCGTCCAGCGCTACCCGCACGTTGCGCTCCGCGTCGTCCGGCTGCAGGCCTGAGAAGTCACTGAGGAGACGAAATTTCTGATCAGTATCAGAACCTAGTTATTTCCAGATCTCAATTTGAAACTTTAGGAACAAGAGACTGTAAGATACTTATCAGTCTTTCCTTCTATCGTGGGGGTTATGAAGTGAATTACCAGCCTCATCACCCCTGGTCCTTTGGCAGCTCAATAATAACCCGGATCTCCAGATCGTGAGCCCGATTTCGTAAGACGATTCGAACCAGCGGCCTCACAGCGAGAGTCAAGTGTTCTTCCAAGTAGATGACCATGGCTCCCCGGCTCGGGAATACCCAGTCATTAAACAAAACTAGAACACAACTTACATGAGGTCCGGGCGGTACCGGTGTATGATGGCGCAGAAGGCGAGTCCAGAGCGGAAGCTGGTGGTGAGGTTGGTGACGCGCACGCTGCGGTACTCGCGGGTCACTTGCTGGCACCACTCCAGCAGGTCTTGCACCTGGAGGAGACATACATACATCAACACACGCCCGTAATCCCCAATGCGCAGAGCAACAAGAAATCGACAACTTGCAGCCACTGTTGATTTCAAGTCCTAAGATAGATATGTGGCGGACCCAACTAGTTGACCAGCTAGTTCCGCCCATATGCAACAGATGGCGCCAGCATTCAATAATACAGGCCTGAAACGCGCTATCGAAGTTTACACAGCGCAACGTATATATACAACTGTCAATATGACACTAGCGGATCGTTGATCCTTAGTCACGCTACCAACTTGTGGGGTACTTTGCTTTGTTCGGTACCCCGAAAACATCCTCTAGCGGCAACACACCCTCGCCGCCAAAAATATGATGGTTATGGTGACAAAACCTTATGATGGCTGAAGGATATAACTTAACACAGCACACCTGTGCCTCCTAAGAGGTAAGCAGTGGTGTATAGTACATCCACTCCTCGCCAGCAATGTTTAAATCCCACGTACTATGTTTGAATACAGGGGGAGGCTATCCACGTGATATAAATTATTTAAGATCAAAACATGACTTCAAATTCTTAAAGTGGAATTCAGTGGTTTAGAACTCGAACCGAAAGTCAACGCGTGGTACTATTATACGAAAGACTCCTACGAAAATAGGAAGTTTTCAAAATAATCATCATAAAAGTGCTATTACTGTACCTTAATTCAAAGCAAAAAAAACTTTTAGTAATATATCTTCTTTTTCATTTTTAATCCAATCCTTTAGCGGCACAATATCGTTACACAAAAATATCGTCACTTCACATTATAACGAAAGAGGATTTAACAACGAAACATCCCTCACACTTTATGAATTCCAAAGTGAATGAGTTTAATATGCGAGAGGCTAAATACTTTTAAGTGTGGTGATCCAATTGAGGTCAACGAGTTCTCAATAATTCGCTGCCCAATGATGCAAATTACATTAACATGAGTGTTAATAGTTCATAACGGAATCAAATTTGGAACTTGCTAATGTAGAATGTATTATGTTCATTCACCTTTATGACGAGTTTATAGGATAGTTGTACAGAGCCATAGAACAAAGTATAAATCGGTAACTCTCCGCCCCCCACCAATTAACTTTTGCTCTTTGATTGTACGTCCCACTGCTGGGTACATGCCTCCCCTCAACAAACTGGAGGGGATATGGAGCATGCTCCACCACGCTGCCCCACTACATGTTGGTACATACATAGCATTATTTTTTGTTCTATGGTCTTGCTTCCGATTTTTTTGACTTGCGCACAGGGTTCAGGGTTTTTATCGAACCGCTAAAGGCCCCATGGAACCTCTGAGAAATTTTGTCTTGTTGGAGTTTGTTTGTATTATCATTACTGCTACTATCTAAATATTCTGGTGTATAACCAACCGGAGTCTTATCCTTGTCCAACCGTGCCGACAGTATCTTCTCCCCTCCATCAGCTGTCGGGGTCTTGTCATCGTCCTCCTCACGCTCGTTGTCGTTCTTGTCCAAGCTGATGCTGTTCAGATTCGTCTTCAGCTCCAGGGGTTTTAGGTTTCTGGGGGAAGGTAATATGGCTATGACAATTAGTGGAAAGGAATCTCTAAAACGAATGCAGGCTTCGGCCTTTTTGAATTTGTAGTATTTTGATGACACTGCTGGGCACAGGCCTCTGCTCGCCGATTTACGGTTGTTGGATGTGCTCGAAACAATGAAGAATAGCTTGTTTCTTAAAATTAAGCTCTCCAGCCGGGCATCGAGCCCAGATCTAAAGTGATAGAACTACTATACTCGTACCAAAGAAATCGTCCGTGGTCGTTGTCTAACTATGCAAAATCTCAAAAAAATATTACAAATGACTTAATACATTGTTATAAATATTTTCCTAAAACGTACCTCTTAACAACAGTACTGGTCTTAAACGCGATGCCTTTGATCCCGCACTCGTTGTTCGTCGCAACAGCAGACATCTTCGGCGTCGACGCAAACTTCGGCGTCTCTTTCATCGCCAGCTTGGTCAAATTCGACAGAAACTCTGGCCTTGATTTCTTTTCTTCCGTGATCTTTAGTTCAATTTTTGGGAGTGTTTCCTCGGGGGGGTTGACAGGAGTTGTGGGGGAGTTTAGGGAGTAGTCTGCGGGATAGTCCGGGGGAGCGGCGGTGGGGGTGCGGCCGTCAAAGTTCAGGCTTTGGACGCTGTTGGGGGTCGCTGCGATGTCGCTGTTTGTGAGGGATTGCGTCATCTCTTCCATCTGCTGGCGAAGATCGCTCATCTAGGGGAGTAGATAATGGATTAACATTATTGTTGTAAATAAATTGTCTAATCTACACGCCTCTACCAACCCATTGTGGAGCAGTGTGGTGGAATATGCTCCGGTTGGTTAAGGGGTTACATTATGTTATACGTGAAATAGAAACCCATATTACCTGTCTAGTAGAGTTATCAGAGAGCGTATAATCATCCTCATCGAGATCTTCTAACACGGCGATATCGGAGTTGTTGTTCACTGACAGCAGTGACGCTAGAGACTGCATGTCTTCATCCCTGGAAGAGATAATTTTCAACGTGATTGGTGGTTTTCAATTACAATCGATATAGACCGAAATCCAGGGAAATAATATTACCTGTGAACCCGCTATTGGGTCTACTCTCCGGGTTCACGGGTAAATGGGGGATAACTATCACATAACATAACATAATACAGCATCACGCTTGTATCCCCAAAGGGGTGAACATAAGTATACAGTATATGCACCCACACCTCGCCAGCTATGTTTAAATCCCATATAATAGGAAGCGAACCTATTGCCATTAATGTGGCACAAAATATCCTGGAAACCACATCATACACAAACACTACACCGGTGCAAAAACCGACGCGCTACTGTATGCGAGCGAGATAGTCTGCACGCACTCCCTTACTCCTTACGTTTTTTGGACTGAAGTGGGCACGCAAGTCGGGGGGTGGAGTAATCAAGATCATATCGGTGTGGGACGGAGTGTCTTCCTGTATGCAAAATAGCTGTAGCCCCCACTCTTCAAGCTTTCGTTCGTAAATAGCTGTACTTTATTGTGTTCATCATGTTTCGTATTAATTTATAACCATTGTAGGAGCTAAGTGCTGGACTTGATTATGTCAAAACGTGCCGCAAATTTCTACAACTGTCAACTTTCAACTCTGCAAAGGAGAATGGGCGAATCTGGTCCAAGAACCTCCACTGATGAGACTTATATGTAATGAAAGCTTATGCTTTCTCTATGAATCTGGCAAAGTTCTATCAGATTCTGTCCCGGGGTTCTTTTTTTACGGCCATGTTTGTCCTGGCTAAAAATGTGATAAAATACAGTGGGAGCTAAAATCGACTCAAGATTTGTTGCTGGACAACTAAGTCTACATAAATAATTATGTATCATATTGTATATCATTTTAAAGAGGATCTTTTCCAGAATCCGAAACATAAAAAAAAACAAAAAAAAATCTTTTTGTAAGCGAATTTTAGTCAATTTATATCTGCAGCGCCATTGTTTCTCGGTAGCTAAGTTCAAGTTTCATGCCTTTTACCCCTTCCAAAAGTATCTTACCGATTTTTTTTATATTGCTTCCGGAATTTGATCTGAGTGATAATAACAAGAAAAATAAATAAACACCTCTCCGATAGAGACCGGCTAAGCTATTGCCTATTGCAAGAAATCGTCATCATTAGCAAGTCATTACGGTATTGCATATTATAAGCTTATCAGCAACTTGGAACTTGGTCCAAGAACCTCCACTGGTGAGACTTGCATGTAATGATAGCTTATACTTGTCCTATGATTCTGGCAAAGTTCTATCAAACTCTGTCCTAGGGATTTTTTACGGCCATGTTTGTCCTGAGTGTACAGTAGTGGACTGCAAAATCACCTCAGGATTTGTTGTCGAAAAACTATTTAACAAATCTATATACATAATTATATATCATAATGTATATCAATTTTAAAGGGGAAGGTTATCAGAATCAGAAACACAAATAAAAAAAATGCATTATGTAAACGACTTTTAGCCAACTCACGTTCGTAGCACCATTTTTCTCAGCAGCTACGTACGAGTTTCGCGCCTTCCAACCTTTCCAAAGGAGCCTAATCATTTTTTTCCTTCTTCTGATATTGCATTCTTAACCTGACAAGTGACAACAAAGAAAAAAAAAATTAAAAAAAAAATAGATACCATTCCGATAGAGGCCGCGTAAGCTATGGACCTATTGCAAGATAACGTACTCAAAGGCTAGTCATTATAATCCAACAGACGTAACATGATTAGAATGCGGCGGGACGGAAATGTAGTACATCGCCTTATGCGAAAGAGACGAAATATGTGTCTCTTTAACACTAACATTTTTTTTTTTTTTTTTTTTTTTTTTTTTTTTTTTTTTTTTTTTTTTTTTTTTTGACGTGACTTATTGTAGATTTGCCGCAGATGGCATTAACTACTTGGCCGGACAAATGGGGAGCGCTGAAGGCTCTCACCCGGTACAACGTTTAAGACAACAGGCCTGAGGGTGCCCAGTTGGGCGCGAACCTCGGCTCAGGGCGTCGTCTGAGAGGAAAAATATTTGAAAGAATTAATCGACCCTAGTGGGTCGATAGCGATAAGCGCTGAATGAGGGAAATCGTCGACCACGCCGGCGGGGTCGGTATCGGGGTCCTGAAGTGTTTGGTGTCGCGAGCTGATTGGCTGCCTCTATGGCTAGGGTAATCGGGTCGTCGGGATCGTATATTACGTCCTTCGGACGCCGATACTTTTCAGTCCTTCGGACGCCGATACTTTTCTTTTAACACTAACAGCAATACAACTATACAGCTTAGTACGAGAGAAACAAGAAATAAGTCATTCTAATCAAGATGCAATACAATGACTCTATTCATTGTTTTAAGTTTACGCGGTTATTATCATAATTAAAGCACATAATAACGGGTTCTTACCGCGTTTAAATGGGGATATGAGACTCCCGATATTTCGACACTGTTGCAAGTGCCATGATCACGGGATGACTGATGAGATTGGAGTGGAGTAGGTAGATCCATAATTTTCTACGGGCAGACATATCTGTCTACCCTCTTTCTCTGCCGCTTGTTTATGTTTTTGATACCGGAATGTTCGGAACCATCTGAACTCGCACGAAACTCACTACGACAAACCGCACTCACTGTGTCCTCACGTTTCGGGAGTCTCATATCCCCATTTAAACGCGGTAAGAACCCGTTATTATGTGCTTTAATAATGACTCTATTGTATACAAAAGAAACACATTTATTAAACAAGTTCAGGCAATAACTGGTGCAAAAGGCGGCTTTATTGCCAAGGTAGCAATTACTACCAGGCAACCTTACGTTTACGATACGTTTGTTGTACCATTCGGCATTGTTTATAAGACAAGATATAAGCCTGGATTAATAAAACAAGATTGTGGTGAAAGAAAACATACTACATTTGCGTCCTCCCGCATTCTAATCATGTTACGTCTGTTGGATTATAATGACTAGCCTTTGAGTACGTTATCTTGCAATAGGTCCATAGCTTACGCGGCCTCTATCGGAATGGTATCTATTTTATTTCTTGTTGTTGTCACTTAGTCTTGTCAGGTTAAGAATGCAATATCAGAAGAAGGAAAAAATGATTGGGCTTCTTTGGAAAGGTTGGAAGGCGCGAAACTCGTACGTAGCTGCTGAGAAAAATGGTGCTACGGACGTGAGTTGGCTAAAAGTCGTTTACATAATGCATTTTTTTTATTTGTGTTTCTGATTCTGATAACCTTCCCCTTTAAAATTGATATACATTATGATATATAATTATGTATATAGATTTGTTAAATAGTTTTTCGACAACAAATCCTGAGGTGATTTTGCAGTCCACTACTGTACACTCAGGACAAACATGGCCGTAAAAAATCCCTAGGACAGAGTTTGATAGAACTTTGCCAGAATCATAGGACAAGTATAAGCTATCATTACATGCAAGTCTCACCAGTGGAGGTTCTTGGACCAAGTTCCAAGTTGCTGATAAGCTTATAATATGCAATACCGTAATGACTTGCTAATGATGACGATTTCTTGCAATAGGCAATAGCTTAGCCGGTCTCTATCGGAGAGGTGTTTATTTATTTTTCTTGTTATTATCACTCAGATCAAATTCCGGAAGCAATATAAAAAAAATCGGTAAGATACTTTTGGAAGGGGTAAAAGGCATGAAACTTGAACTTAGCTACCGAGAAACAATGGCGCTGCAGATATAAATTGACTAAAATTCGCTTACAAAAAGATTTTTTTTTGTTTTTTTTTTATGTTTCGGATTCTGGAAAAGATCCTCTTTAAAATGATATACAATATGATACATAATTATTTATGTAGACTTAGTTGTCCAGCAACAAATCTTGAGTCGATTTTAGCTCCCACTGTATTTTATCACATTTTTAGCCAGGACAAACATGGCCGTAAAAAAAGAACCCCGGGACAGAATCTGATAGGACTTTGCCAGAATCATAGGGAAAGCATAAGCTTTCATTACATATAAGTCTCATCAGTGGAGGTTCTTGGACCAAGTTTCATACAAAAGTGCCCATTGTCATTTGCTTCCAGAACGGTGAATATTCTATACTCACGTGGCCTGCCCCTCGCGTAGCAGCACAGCATGCAGCGTGAGATGCAGCGACGCAGCCACAATTTTGTGAGTTGTAGGCTCCAAGGTGAGTAGTAGCGAGCGCTGTGACGGCTCCAAGCTGGCGTACTTACGCATGTTGATGGAACATACTGCGAGGCGGCGGCGCTTGCCGGTTGATGACACCTGCAGGTAAGTAATGGTGTGTTTGAGGCTGAGTGGGCTTCAGGCTAGGCACAGCGCTCCTGATATGCCAAGAATTCCTGGCTAACTATCCGCGGGGAGGCAAAGCAGCAAACTTTGCCTTTCCATTTTGGCTTAGGAGCCTATTTAATAACTGGACCTTCAGGTCTTTGGACGTATCGTAACCTGACCTGACCTGTAATGATACTTCCTAAATTATTTGAGACGTGAAATATCGCAAAGCCCTAGATATGATAGATAATTGGGGAAGGTACCAAATTTAAGACGGGCAAAGACAAACTCACATCTTCTAGAACGAACGTCCAGTCCTTATCTTCAAGCTCGTTGGTGCGAGAATCCTTGAACAGCGTCACCGCTACTGTGTGGTTCTCCGGTACTGTGAACTGGACTGAACCCCTGCAAATTATGAACGATATTGTGAATTAATCACCGTTATTTAGTTGCGTTTATCGATGGTCAAAAAATGTTGACCTTTATATTAATTTAGACATAGAAAACAGTGTACTGGTAAGCTTATCTCCAAGAAAGAAATGTCGTTCAGCTAACCTTTCTTGGAAACACACATATAGGTGGTATTAATAAAGTAATCTCAGCTTTGAGACTGCCCCCAAAATCATGTCAATGTGACAGTTCTTATATAAAAACATAGACTTGAGCATGGTCTTGAGGGCAGTATCAGCTGAGATTTTTTTATTTATGTAATCGTTAACAATTTTTACATTGTGTTCGACATTATATATAATAATAATAATCCATTTAACATATTTAAACATTTCATGACAAGAGCATAACAATTTTACTTATACAAAAATAATTAATAACATAAAATTTATAGCAATTAATAATAATTTAAATAGCAAAAACAAAGTAACAATGTCAATGAATTGAATTGAATTAAGCAATAATGTCAAAATTTCAAAGGTATTTAGATTTAAAGATGTCAAGTTCAATAAAAAAGAAATATATATATAAAAAATAAATAAATAAATTAATACAATAGTGTCATGTTAATTTCATAATCAATTTTCATTGTCATTATAAAATTCATCAACTGTGTAGTAACACTTCTTCAAAAGATATGACTTAAGTTCTACTTTAAATTTTCTAAGATCAGTTATGCTTTTTAGATATATAGGAAGTTTATTGTATAGCTTTACTGCTTGATACTGAGGACAATGCTTAACTATAGTTAAACGTGGATTAAATATGTATGGAAGGTCTTTCCTCCGGGTTTTCAAGCGTGCTTCCATCTCTGTTTCTGTCTCAAAATGCCTCCTATTTTTTACTAAAGCCGTTAATGTTACAAGAATATAAAGGCATGGGAGAGTAAGAATTCCTAGTGTCATAAAATGTTGCTTACAAGATTCCCATGGAGGAATACGTACAATAGTGCGTATTGCTCTTTTTTGTAATTTAAAAGCCTTTTCAAAATTGTAATTGTAGCTTTGTCCCCAGAAGGCGATACTGTACCGAAACTTTGACTCGATCAGGGCGTAATAGACCATTTTTAGATGATTTGTGGTTAAAACATCTCTTATACAGCATAGTGCATAGCACGCGGAACTAAGTACATTTTCGATAGCATTTAATTCTGGTTTCCAATTTAAGAATGAATCAATTTTAATACCCAGAAATTTTACATCGTTTACCATAGCATAGATTAGTTTATTAATACCACCCATAGTATCACACCTGTATCCTCAAAGGGGTAGGGGAGGATGGGTGGTTGTATACTGCATATTCTTCTTGTTCCTTTCCAAAACTACTTCTCAAGTTCCGGACGTTTCACTATATATCCCCGTTAATTGGTTCTTCAGATAAATTGCTTCGATTCGGGCTTTTTAACCCCACTGGATCTTCTAACAGTTCTTACTTGAGAGGGTCCTTGAGCGACGGCTCCCACTCCTGAGGTTCCGTGATGACGCGACGAGACCGCCGCGTCCACACGATGCTTAACTTGTTGGGCTTCCTGCAAGAATTACATAATAACTTCAAAACTATATCCCAATGGGGGAGGCAGAAGTAGATAACTCAGTACCCACACCTCACCGAGGTTCCTGTTAGACCAACATGATTGGTGGTGAGCCGTATCGCCGTCTATAATGGTCAATTACATAGATATAATGATACAGTACCAGGAATAGAAGGTATAGAAGGGAGAAAGAAGAGCGCATTGAGACAAGTCAGGGTCGGTTTGCCTATACTGCTATCTACCATGAAGCGAATGACAGTAGGACATGAAGTTAGAGTACAGCTTAGAAGGAACATATGAAGAAAATTGTTTACTTTAACAGCTGTGCTAAGGTATATGCTATAACGAAATTACATCCCCTATTCCTAGTAGTCTTACCAATTGAACTACTGGGAATTTCCTTCCCAATAGACTTACTGGTAGGACCACTGGGAATATCAGCTTCTACAGCTGCCGTCGCTTACAAACACGTAGCTGGCAAAGAGTAAAAAACATAAAAGATGTTCAGCTGCTTAACAGCCTAGGTATTTCTTTTGTCAAATGTCTGCAAGTTGTCTTCTGGTGAGGTGTGGATTCTGATATTAGGATTCTGGTCTTAGGGTTTGACGGAGTCAAAGATAAATTATAAAATGCTAATCTAGAAGTCAAGTCCTAGTACGGCTTTGAAGTATACTACTCTGGGCGCCATCCTACTCGCGTCAGACAGAGTACTGCGGGGCGGAAGGCAAGAGGGAAACCACTGCCTTATTTTTCCCTAAAAAGTAGCATGGAGAATGCTACACCGACAAGAGCGTGGCTCTTAAATTAGTGATGATCAATCTAGAAATAGAAGCCAGTCTAAAATTAATCTCATTTTTGACTTATTTCTAGTCACGAATTAAGTAATAATGAATACGACGGTTGTCTGTTTTTTTAAAGACGCGACTAGGGCAGTATTTCCCTAGAAAATTTTCGTTCCGTAAAAGTGAGAAGTTAATAGCATGAAAAGTCAAAAATATTTCATTTAATCCCACATACATAAACTCACGCCTATTTCCCACCGGGGTAAGCAGAGACTATAGAATTCCATTTGCTTCGATCCTGACATACTTCTCTTGCTTCCTCCACATATAAACATACTTTTATTGATCATACTTTGCTTCCGTTCTTATCAACTTTGATGATTAATCGAACTTCTAACCCAACGGGACAGAACTTGGATATCAATCTGACCTTTTTGTCTTATCTGCCTTATTGCAACCTAGCATC
Organism: Pectinophora gossypiella; assembly: GCF_024362695.1. Classification (NCBI taxonomy): domain Eukaryota; kingdom Metazoa; phylum Arthropoda; class Insecta; order Lepidoptera; family Gelechiidae; genus Pectinophora; species Pectinophora gossypiella. Next base: position 979,649 of record NC_065428.1, on the reverse strand, counting down.
AGCGCTCTGAATAACGTGTTAAGGTTTAGAGTTGTAAACACCTTATAAGCGCGCACTTCATATTAATAATGAATGAGAACCGTGTGAAATAATTTTCTTCTACAAACCAATCAATATTTCTATAAATGGCACCAGAGTTTTTATGTGATCAGCTCATTGTTCCATAAAATGGTCCATCAAGTTACAAAGCACGCAATCTTTCTGTCGGATTTTAAGACATGCCCGAGCAGTCAAGCAGCAACGTGTATTATGTTTTTATTTACTTTGACTTAATGTAAATTTTCCAAGGATTTACAAATGGGGACCGTTGACAGAATAAAGTGACATCATTAAAACAAAATAACGGGTTCTTACCGCATTTAAAGTAGGGATATGAGACTCCCGATATTTCGACACTGTTGCAAGTGCCATGATCACGGGATGACTGATGAGATTGGAGTGGTGGTGGTGTTTTAATTATGATAATAACCGCGTAAACTTAAAACAATGTATAAAGTGACACGTTTTAAAATGTATTAACAAAATAAGGAATGAGCAGTAGTACGGATTCTTAGCTAATAATAACAATACAAATTCCAAGTACAACAAAGACCATCAGAGGTCAAGGTGACGGCCTTCACCTGGCACTGACGAGCAAACTGTCTATCTACTAGTATATCGTCACCTTGTATCAAGTCAACAACTAACGGTAACCCTCCGCCCCAAACCAATTCGTATCGGGCGCTGACTTCATCCTAGTTTAGTCTTTGAGGGATCATCACCAGCCCATTAACGTCCCCACTGCTGGGGCACGGGCCTTCCCTATGGATGGATAGGGAGACCGGGCCTTAAACCATCACGCGGGCCCAGTGCGGATTGATGGTTATTAACGAGTGCTAATGCAGCCGGGACCAACGGCTTAACGTGCCTTCCGAAGCACGGAGGAGCTCGAGATGAAAACTTTTTTTTTGTGGTCACCCATCCTATGACCGGCCTTTGCGAAAGTTGCTTAACTTCAACAATCGCAGACCGAGCGCGTTAACCGCTGCGCCACCGAGCTCCTTGAGGGATATTACATCTATATTCAATATTATTTATTTGCATACTGTGATGGTGTACAAGTTTGTAAGTTACATATGAGTTTCACATCATAGACCCTTTCGGGCACAACAAAATAGAAGTTTAAAAGAGAGAAGGAAGCTTTTCAAATTGTAACATCAGTATCATTAGGGTATTCACTAGTGCTGTAGCTATCCAACATTCGTCAATCATGATTTAGGATTAAAACACAAATCGATTCAAAAAAATTCAAAAAAAATTATTAATTTTTCAAAATTAGCTTACAAAGTTAGCGCTTTTTGAACGTCAAACAAAATTAAATTACATATTATGTATACGTATATATTTTACATATATGCTGTAAAACTACTACCACATCGGAATCTGTAACGCTGAGGGAAAGACGTGGCCAGAAAACCTCCCAGCACAGGGCCCTAGTCCTACTGTTTCATGTTTTCTTATTATAGATCTTATTATAACCAAACTATGATCGTTATTTGTAGAGTCGTATGATGATTGACGGAATACTGATATTACTGTAGTAATAATAAGGTCGATTTTGTTTGAATAAAATTATAACCCTGACACCATGGTTGATGAGGTTGGTAATTCACCTCAAAACCCACACGATAAAAGAAGTATTGATCAACATAATGCTGTCACTAAGTGCAGCAACGGTATGCAAGCGTTGCATTTAAATGAGGTTGTGTTCCGAGTCACTTACTTCAGTGCGTAACATACACAAACAGACGCCAGCTATCCGTACTGCTATAGACAGACAGAATAAAAAAATAAAAACTTAAAAAACCCCCGACCAAAAAAATTTACTCAATTATTATGACAAAAGGTTAAAAATGCTAAACCCTATAAAAAGCCAAAAATTAACTCATCCTACATATACTTGCAAGCAAACTGAGCGTGTAATATTCCTATCACACTTAACAAACAACCTGATGACCTTGAAGACCTGAACCGATTTCCACTAAACATAGCTAAGAACACTCTCGACTGATATACCTTTCAAACAAAAAAAAACCGTTTTAAAATCGGATCATCCGTTTGGGAGCTACGATGCCACAGACAGACATATACACATTTACACAGACACGTCAAACTTATAGGGTTAAAAAATAATACTATGCATAGAACGGTACCAACATGCAGAGGGACAGCGTGGTAGAGTATGCTTCATATCTCCACCGGTTTATTAAGGCGAGGCCCAGCTATGCCCAGCGCTGGGACGTACAATCAAAGAGCAAAAGTTCAGTCACTGAGCCCAGCGAATTATTGTAAACAGTGGTAAAATTTTGAACCATTAGTTGTCATAATTATAAAATGTATGTTTTTGTAGGTCTATTACAGAAACGACAAGTACCTAACCAGGAGGTATTAAGTGCAACCAGTTAATTTATTACTTTGCAAGAAACTGATTGGACTTTTGCACCTTATCGTACCTATGAGCACGCTCTATATTATTTGGGGGCACGGCAGTGTCCCCGCCAAGTCGAGCATGGCGCAGCGCAAGGACAGGGCACTACTACCTACCATTTATTAAAACGTTTCATCGTAGGCCAATTGATAAGTTGGATAGTGCCATCTACTATAATATTTTTGGGGACAGGAACAGTCATTGTCTCATTGGGGGCAGGCCTTGGCGAACAGTGAATAACACATGATTCGTTGTCCAGTAGAATATTTATGTGTTGTCAGTACAACTTACCATTTAGGCGAGGTGTCGAGATCGATGCGGTGGTAGGACGCGGTGTACTGGAACTTGGCGGCGCGTTTGTTGACGCGCTGCAGCCGCTTCCACACCGACGCCATCTTGAAAGCGCGCTGTGGACAAAATGGCCGATCAAACAAAAGGGCTTATTACAACCTGATTGTCAAGACAGTTTTTTATTTAGTGTACGATTATTTTGCTACGGTGAGTGTGTTTTGTTTTTGAGTGAGTTTTGGCGTCAATACTCAACTGCAGCTAGTATAGACTGCTTCCATTTTTATTTCCGTTCACCGAGCACGATGGACAGGGTAGTGTAATAAGCGCTATACATAACATAACATAAACAGCCTATACACGTCCCACTGCTGGGCACAGGCCTCCCATCAATCAACCGGAGGGGGTATGGAGCATACTCCACAACGCTGCTCCACTGCGGGTTGGTAGAGGTATTTTTACGGCTAATAGCCGGGACCAACGGCTTAACGTGCCCTCCGAAGCACGGAATCAATTTATTTAGACAATCAGGTGAATCAAGCCTGTAAAGTCCTTACCAAAATATGGACAGTCTCACAAAGTGATTCGAACTCGGACCTCCAGATCGAGACCCTAACGCTCTAACCATTAGACCACTGAGGCTGTTAAGCGCTATGCAATCGCAAATTAAATATGCCTGTATTTATCATAGAATGAGCACCAGGAATGGCGGCGGGTTACTTCATTGATGACTTGCGGTTTGGCCCCACCCGATAGTCATAGTCATTTATTGATAATAATAATTACACGTCACAGATATTACAAAATTCAATGAAATTAAATATTATTACGGATTCCAATTACATTAAAATATATTATCAATTACAGGTCGTCAAAACTATAGAATGCCTGCTCAATAAGCCATTTTTTTAAGTTTAATTTTAAATATAGTACAATTCTTTGCTTGTATGATATGGATAGGCAAACAACATAATGTAATGTGACGTATATGTGGGATACTTGGGTGGACTGATGACGAAAAAAAATCAATTAGGCCCTGCGCAGACGACAGACTATCCGTGACGCACTTTTTAGTCTGTGAAAATATAACCTATGCAATTATATGCAGTAACGCACACGACGCGCAAAAAGTCCGGCGCGTTACTGCATATAATTGCATAGGTTATATTTTCACAGACTAAAAAGTGCGTCACGGATAGTCTGTCGTCTGCGCAGGGCCTTAGAGACATAACGTGCGATTTGACATTTAAAAAGGAATTATTTACGTTTCTGGTCAACAACACCTTCTATTCAGTTGACGAATTTTATGTCCTAGAAATGAACTGACTTAATCTTTTATATTTTAACTTTTATATTATTGGGACAATTATTAATAATAAATGTATATCTTTAGGTAATAATGTAAAAAATATAATAGGGCATACATAATCAGTAGAGAATTCTAATGTTTAATTCGTTTTATTAGATTTATATTTGTACACCGACTGGCAGATCACAGCGCTCTAACTTATATTATGTATAACACCCTACTCTACCTGTGTTTCACAAATAAATCATTTTATATTTTTTTTTTATTTATTTATTTATTTATAAGAAGCAAAGTTGTACAAATTAATTGTTGAACTCTGATAAACCAAACTAAGCACACAGGCCTGTGACTTGGTAATCAGGGTTCGGCCACATAAGTTAAGCTATAAGAGTAAACTTATATAATGTAAATTAAGAACCAATACTGTAAAATGACAAAAGTAGTGGAAAACAAAAATGAGCGATTTCATTAGAGACAGCATGCAGTAGTATCTTATACAGGGTGGCCCAGAAGTTCAGGTTCAAAATGAAAAACTAGAAAGAGGGGCTCATTAGCCACCAGAAACACCCCCATGCATGTTCAGCAATCACTTACGGTTTAGGAGACATGACCCATTTTGTACCCCTTTCTAGATTTTCCACCCTACTTCAGAAATAATCACCTATTTGTATTTGAAATACAGGACGATTTTCTTGTAAAATTGTAACCACGTCATTTGTCATCCATAAGACAGACATTCAATCGAATCTATAATTGGCTTCAATTTAGCTTGTCTGTCAAATCATTAATTTAAGAGGCACGCTCTTGTCGGTGTAGCATTCTCCATGCTATTTTTTAGGGAAAAATAGGGCAGTGGTTACCCTCTTGCCTTCCGCAGTACTCTATCTGATACGAGTGGGATGGCGCTGAGAGTAGTCTATTTCAAAGTCGTACTAGGACTCCTGTCCTCCGCCTCTAAGTAGTACAGTTACTGAAGCCTTTTGTCAGGTTCCAGGTTAAAGTCTCTGTGACTTGCCCCTTCCTGCATTGCCGTACCGATGGCTCCCATGTTATTAATAAACCAGGAAAATTCTATCACATCCGCACTCGACTCCACATACATTTAGTATGTATAATTATGCCTATACTGGGACAAGGTTAGGTCAACAGATTAATATTAATCACCAAGTCATTAATACATGAGGTAAATATATTTTTTTTGTCCTCATGTATAGCCCAGACACTCCATACAGAAATATCGTACCTTTACTTACTGTCTGTCTTCCTTGCACGCACGTGGTAAGCCTCTTCAGCCTTACTACTTACGTGCTAGCGAGACAGTAAGTAAAAGAACGAAATTTATGTAAGAGAGCGTGCGAACTGTCTGTCTTACCAGGAAGAGACTTACCAAATGCGTGCGAGGGAGACGATTAAAGACTTACATAGGCTAATTAAAACACATAATATCGGGTTCTTACCGCGTTAAAATCAGTGGGAGCCTCCCTGGTTTTAACGCGGTAAGAACCCGGTATTATGTGTTTTAATTATCATAATAACCGTGTAAACCTCAAACAATGTTTAAATAAGCTATACCCTATTTAACGCAACATGGAATGAATGAGGAGCTCGGTGGCGCAGCGGTAAACGCGATTGTTGAAGTTAAGCAACTTTCGCAAAGGCCGGTCATAGGATGGGTGACCACAAAAAAAAAAGTTTTCATCTCGAGCTCCTCCGTGCTTCGGAAGGCACGTTAAGCCGTTGGTCCCGGCTGCATTAGCAGTCGTTAATAACCACCAATCCGCACTGGGCCCGCGTGATGGTTTAAGGTCCGATCTCCCTATCGATCCATAGGGAAGGCCCGTGCCCCTGCAGTGGGGACGTTAATGGGCTGGTGATGATGATGGTTACAATGACATATCTCTTGTTTCTTTCGCACTAGGCAATGTACAATATAGGTTGCCTGGAAGAGATTGCTACTTAGCAATAAGGCCGCCTATTGTACTAATTCTATTTCTCTTTTGTTTTGTATTTTGTTTGTTTTTTTTTTTTTTTTTCCTGTTTGTGCAATAAAGTATTTGTTATGTTGTTATGTTATGTTAATATGTCTGACCTGTTGTCATTTTAATCATGCTTTGTTAAATAGGGTATAAGGTGACTTACATATTTACGTCAGTAAGTAGGAAGCGAGACGAACGGAATCATTTTATTTTTCGGACAATCAGATGATTTCAACTTACAATATCCTGGCCAAACTAGGGACAGTCTCTCCAGTGATTTTTTATTAGACTTGTCCCCATCAGCAGGGGGCTAACATGCGCAACGTGATAAATTTATCGATCGATTCAATAAATTTTGTCGACATCGATAAGTTTGTTTTTTTCCCTAACATGCGTGGCACGTGATTGTGTTCATATTTTGACAGAACGACACGACTTATTTGGGTTCACATATAAGCACCAATCGACAAAACGACATAATTATACCATCAGAAGCGATAAAATGACCGTGAAAAATTTTATCACTTTGCACATGTTAGCCCTACAGGAATCAAACACGGGACCTCCGGATCATGAGCCCAACGCTCAAACATTGCACCATGGAGGCCGTTATATATAACTATAGAAACCATAAACTGTTTTTGATGGTGTTTACATTGTTAATACAAAGAGACTTCGCAAATTATCATGTAACATTCTAGAGGTCATGGTCGCAACACTTTGCCTAATAATAATCGTAATAATTCCTTTATTTCATTCTACTACACCTATATAAAACACGTCACAAGTACTAATATACACTTTGAAACCATGTCACATTAACTTTTTTGACAAATTAAACCGTAAGTCTCATTAAATGTCCAATATGATAGTGCGACAGGGTTCTAAAGTGGGTACATACATGATATTGCTCATTTTTATTTTTTATTTTATTTTTTAATTCTGATGTGATCTTCAACAAAACCTTGATTTCTTTCAATTCATTTCAATCCGAGTAAAACATTCGAACACATTTTTTACCTGGATTGAAAAAATGAGAAATTGACGAGTAACAGGTTAGCATGGCATAGCCATGTAATCTTCTTCTATCGTGTGGGTTGTGAGGTGGATTACCAACCCCATCGACCCTGGTGTCAGGGTTACTATTGTGCCGCCAAAGACCCCTGACATGGCTCATGTAACGACTACGTACTTACATCAGTAAGTAGTAACCGGAACCAACGGCTTTAATGTGCCGTCCGAAGCACGGATCATCTTTCTTTCGGACAATCAGGTGATCAGCCTGTAATGTCCTGTAACCAAACTAGGGATCACAAAGTGATATTCGTGATGTGTCATTGGATTTGAACCCGGGAGCTCCGGATCGTGAGCCCAACGCTCAAACCACTGGACCACGGAGGCCGTTACGAATATCAAATACTGAATATAAACAATAACACACCACATAGGTAATATCAGCGTCGTGGTTCACGCCGCGACTTGTGCTGAGTGAGGCCCTTTTATCTCAGGACGTCCACCACCACCTTACGACCATTTTGAAAAACATCCGTCTTGCTTGTTTTGTAATTGTTTAGTGGAAATTTGATATGATGTTGTCTTTTGTGTGTGGCGCCCTTTTATAATAAACTAACACAAACAGCCTATATACGTCCCACTGCTGGGCACAGGCTTCCCCTCAATCAACCGGAGGGGGTATGGAGCATACTCCACCACGCTGCTCCTGCTGGGTTGGTGGAGGTTTTTTTACGGCTAATAGCCGGGACCAACGGCTTAACGTGCCCTCCGAAGCACGGAATCATCTTACTTTTTCAGACAATCAGGTGATTCAAGTCTGAAAAGTCCTTACCAAACAAAGGAGAGTCTCACAATGTGATTTCGACAATGTCCCCATCGGGAATCGAACCCGGCCCTCCAGATCGTGAGCCTAACGCTCTAACCACTAGACCACGGAGGCTGTTAATAAACTATTTCTATTCTATTCAATAGCAATGACAAATACTCACTTGGCTGGGGGCGGTCGATTATCGGGCTCGCTGCATTATCACCAGCTCCTGAAACGGAAGCCGACATGTACACACAGATAAAGTCCTATTTATAATCGTAACTTGGTTTACTGTAATACCATAGAATAAAGAATAATACTACGTATAGAACGGCAACTCTCCGCTCCCCACCGGCGTTTAAGCTAGGTTTACTTCACCCCTCCTCGAACAGTTTAGACTTGAATCCTATGGCGTCAGACGTCACACACACAGATGCGCAGGTACGATAACGTCAATATGTGGTGTCTGTGTAAAACGAGGTTCTTTGTACGAAGTGTCATTGGTGTGTGGCGGTCTTCTTCTTTGCGAGTCGATGGCGATCGATACAAAATTTTTGCTGACCAATAATTGGCCACGCTTACGGCATTGTCAGTGGCTTCGTAAAGGTCTTTAATAGTGCAGGTGTTAGGGCACTTAGGACAGCACAAAAGGTGAGCCATAGTTTGTGGTGATACTCCACACTCGCAATCATCGCAACCATCAACCAGTTGGCGGTGGTCATTGGTTAGTGTGGATGGATTGTGTAAAGAAGGATATGTGTGTGAAAGGTGTGTGTACTGAGATGACGACTGACAGAAATGAATGGAAGAGGAATACATGTTGTGCCGACCACACCTGGAGTGGGATAAGGGCAGGAGGATGATGAATAACTCCTTGGTAAACATTTTCCTCGTCCAGTAACCAGCGTATTGATGTTATCGATGTTACCAGACCCCGGATACTTCGTACAGTCATGAGCAATATCATGTACCCACTTTAGGACTCTGTCGCACTAACATATTTGACATTTAGTGAGACTTACAGTTCAGTTTGTCAAAAAAGTTAATGTGACATGGTACAAACAAACAACCTCGTTTTACACAGACACCACACATTGATGTTATCGTACACGCGCATCTGTGTGTGTGACGTCTGACGCAGTACGATTCAAGTCTAAACTGTGTTCGAGGGGTGAGGTAAACCTCAGACGCCGGTGGGGAGCGGAGAGTTGCCGTTCTATACGTAGTATTATTCCTTATTCTATGCGTGTGGCACTACCCACCTCATTAGGGATAGCGGGCGTGAATTTATTATATAAAACAATTCCCTATCCTAATCGTTACCTACCATACTCATCTCACCCACATGCTACATAGTTAAAACGCCCAAACGAAATCCTGATGATCTCATTCTATTAACATTAAACAAACACAGTAAAACAAGACTTTATTGCCAGCGAGTACAAAGTCGCATTTACTTTGTAGCGCATAGGTGTGAAAATTCCATCTGCTATGGTGCAGTCAAGTATTTAATTTTGATGATGAGTACTTGGTACTTGAGTTTTATTTTGGGTGTACTTGTAGAAGTGAGTTTACCTTATGGGGAGGATACCTACTGACTCCAGAGGCGCTCAAACATCACACCCCTAAACAAATACTACACTATGTAATATGTAAGTGACTACTGTGGATTCAGACCATGATTCTCAGTTGATATCAAATGGAATTACATGTGTATGTATGTAACAAATATTTCTGGTGCCACATAATTGAGTACTTTCCTAGGTCAAAGATAAATTACGAAATTCTGATTACTAAATAAAGACAGATCTAAAGTTGACAAAAAACGTTTTCTTTTTTCTACTTAAGTTATTTACGAATTTTAATTAAGAAAAGCGTAATAATAAGTGCGACTTTTTGTCACGTTTTTCTATGATGTCAGTGTGCTTTTTCATACAAATTACGTGTTTTTAAGTTTAGTAAAAAGTAAATGATTTGACTAGTTAGAAAATAGCCTATTGTCCCGACTAGCTGGCCGACTATCTCTGGCTAATCGATAGGCGTGAAGGAGAGGAGGCTTATATCCGTGGGTGGATACAGATTGGGTAGATAGATAGTAGAATGGGTCACAGATTATGAAACGCTATAGATGTCAACAAAACTTATCCGAAGTATTACAAAACAAAGACAAACATAATACCAGGTTTAAAATATGTTCGCGCCACGAAACCCGATTTTAATGCAACTAATTGACAAGTCATAGTAATTCTATGCAGAATCGGCGACACTAGCGCCGCAGCCGCGGGACTTCTTTCGTGCAATGGACTATATTTCAACCGATCTGCATGGCAACCGCGACGCGCACGACGGGAATTATATCGTGGACTTCGACAAATAGAAAGGTATTACATCTATCCAGTAATTTTTCGTCAATCACGACTTTTTATTCATACCACCACCACGGTAAAACCACGATCACCAATAGACAAAATTATTGCTGACGAAGTTTAGAAAAATCGACCTTATTAATATTCTTCTTATAGTTTCGATGGCATTCACCGGGCACCCTCAGGCTGTTGTCTTAAACGTTGTACCGGGTGAGAGCCTTCAGCGCACCCCATTTGTCCGGCCAAGTAGTCAGATTTTTTCAGCCCCGTATTTTGCCACTCGGACAGCATTTTCGGAAATGCTTATTAATATTACATTGTGATTATTATTTGTAGAGTCGTATGCTATGGGTGATCGTGGTTTTACCACGGTATTCCGTCAATCAGCATACGACCCTACAAATCGACGATCATAGTTAAGTAATGATAAGGTAGATTTGTGTTTAATCCTAAATCACGATTGACGAATATTGGATATAGTAGATGTAATATCCCTCATAAACGCAGTGAATGCTATCTACAGAGATAGAGATCAAACGGATATTAGTCGAAACACTAGACATAACTCGCGCGGCGCGCGGCGCAGTTGCCGTGCCGCGAGGGCTGGTATTATCTTTAGCCTTTGCTTTGTAAGCAGCAAAATATTTTTTCATCGTTATTAGGACCGGTACAGCCACAAGTCAGCATAAAACATTTTAACTTTAAACAATAAAAATCTAAATGCAATAAAAAAAAAAATGAAAAAAGAATAAGCATTTAGACATGTTGCATGCAGATTAGGTAAATTATTATTCATATTAACTTTTCGGCAAAGCAGCTAAGCTAAAACAGTAGTTTAAATGCAATAAAAACTTTTAAAAAAACCTGACAAAGTTATGACTCATGCAAAACTTTGCAAAAAAACTGTTCACTTTTATAGATCGGCCATGGTTAAAGTGTTTTGACCTCAGTTATTTAAGTTTTAAGTTTTTATTACATTTAATTCTTTGTTTCCTGTGTTATGTATTGCAATAATTTACATCATACAGTAATTATCAAGAGCAAGCTTGATTTATAAACTTATGCTTAATTTATGAACTTTTGCTTGATTTATATTTGTGCATAAATAAATAAAATTATAAATGAAAGCACCAGTCAGTAGTTCATATAGACAAATACGTAGATATATCTTATTACTACGTAATTAGTACTTATTGAAGCTGCATTAATAACTTTATGAACCTATACAGGAAAAACACAAAGGTAAAAAAAAGTTATGCACATATACCTATAATTAGCTCTAGCACTACTGTAATTGGTACTAGTTCATAAGAATGCATATTATATTTGAGAAAAACCAAACTTGGTTTCGGCCTAGTAAGAGTATTATAATTAAAAAAAAAACAATAAAATATGATCTGGCTGTATGGTCTATGTTCCCTTTGCCTGTCCTATGGACAAATTAACCAAAAAAGATAATGTAATAATAATATGTTTGAAAACAGAAATTTTATAAAAAATCTATTTATGTTCTATTTAAGTAATTAAATAAGTACATTTTATTAAAACTGTGAAAAACATTTAAAAAAATTACTAACTCCTAACAGAAATCTCTTCCAGGCAACCTTCATAGAGAGGAAATAAAATGTTTTCAATGATATGCAATTTAAATAAGTGGATATGAATAAAAAATAAGATGAGGCAGGAAGCAAAATAACCCATATGTAGCATAGTGAATCATTTTGGATAGAATTAACATAAATTTGCAACTATGCGATGTCATGTTATAATATTGAATAGCTCTATTTTTTTTATTTCATTCATTCTACAGTGCACTGAAGCATAGAATGTAGGTATTGATGATAAGAAAGTACCCAGTGATAATACCTTATAACTGAAGATAAGAATAACATTAATTTATAGTAAGAAATATCAAGTGGTTATGTTCAACATTTTAATGACATAAAGTTATGTTTTCATATTGAGTTTTCTTGAGCATTTAGTTTAATATCTATTAGTTCTTTATTTATACTTCATTGGTATGAAAACAAAGTATGTTTTCATTGATCACATGCAAAATTATGTATTGCTACTTTCTCTATGATAAGAAGTCATAAATTAATTAACAAGTCACAGAACGTGAATTCGCTTTAGTATCATAAAAACTAGCTACAAAAGGTAGACTATGCTGTACCGTGCTAAACCCGTTAGAGTTACGCCAGACATTTAAATATGTAAAGCGCAGGGACCGCATTGTAAACAGAACATAAAAATGGACAAATAAACAGACGAGGCGCGTAGTACTAAGAGCTATAAATAACTCGTATAAAGGGAAACCTTACGCTACCACTACTTGTACGCTGTATCACTGCAGAGGTCAAAGAACTGAACGTGATATCATCGCTTCCTGGTCCAATATGACAATTAACACTGAACATACTTAACCAAATAGCCTTCATGACCCGTAAAAGCGAATTACCAAAGGACAACTTACAAGAGAAATATCGACGTTTCTTGCATCAAAAACACAGTCTTTAATCAACACTCCATACTTGTTATTTATCACTAAACACTAGACCAGTCTTTATATTACACTGTCCCGTTAGAAAAATGACGAAATCCTTTTTGTTGGGGCTTAATTTTTTCACGTAAATTGGTAGCACACACAGCAAAAATTTCAGTCCATTTTTGACGTTTTGATTTGACAGCAAAGATTTGAGTTTGCCAATTTTGTTAAAAATACCTACTGAAAAGAAACTACCAAAGTATTATTATTATTATTATTACCACTGGAAAAAACTTGTGTGGGTAGTGGGTGGGGTGGTTTTAGTAATTTGTTGAAGGAACGAATGAATAAACTAAAACTACCTAATCATTCATCTGAAAACGAATGAACGATATAGAAAATAGCCTTGGGCGCTATCACTCATTAAAAAGAAAAGATTGATATATATCTTTTGCATCAGAAGATATATATCACTCTTTCGGCTCAGTAGCTCATTTAGCTCGGTGCATAAATCCTATCAATATCTCCCAACTGAATGATGCATTTGTATTGTTGAGCGAGATTTAATTTTGAAGACAGAAATAAAACAGAGATAACTTTAGTTAGCGACAACTGTTTTCATGTTATTCACCATAATTTAATTAAAATTTAAAATAATTTTGAGTGCGTTCCATAATCGCCGGCCAACCAGCCTAAAACAGGAGATACAACGCCATAATCTATCTCTGTCTTTCCAATAGTATACGCATAACAACGTCTCGCTTACTTTCGTATATCATCTACTATCTCTGTCTTTCCAATAGTATACGCATAACAACGTCTCGCTTAATTTCATATATCATCTACTATCTCTGTCTTTCCGATAGTAAACGCATAACAACGTCTCGCTTACTTTCTTATATCATCTACTATCTCTGTCTTTCGAATAGTTTATACATCTCAGGATCTCGCTTACTTTCGTATATCTTCTCGGCTCAGTGTTACGGTATTTCAGTCGCTCAAAAATGATTCCTAAAACTAGTGAGCTAGAGTGAGCTAGAGATATAATTAGAAATGAGGTGATATGGTGATATATTATATCTCTTGTACGGATATATATCATTTTTATCACTCTCTCTTGAGCTACCAAGGCTAATAGAAAATGAAATCTGTCAATCGAAAAATGGTCTCGAAGATTATAAATTTTGAAAATATGAAGTGATTTATAATGATTTTACAAGCTGATTGTGTAATATTTACTCAATATCGTTAATTTATATACCAATCTATTGGTTTACGTGATTGTTTTTTGTTTTATCTACCGGTAGAGGTTATGAAATAAGTTTTTTTTCTTTACTCACATCTTTATTGGTTATGTATATGAAGAGCTCTTTACGCGAAAACTGAAGAAATTACGTAAACAATGTCGAGGATACTGCACAATCGTATGAGGTAATTACCAGTCACTTCCCTAGTATCATACTACCTTCAAAGAACCAAGTCGGTATTTACATCCAAATTCCAAGGACTTTGGAGTAGGTAGGTACTAATAAGAAGTTCGTCAGTCTGTCCGTCTACATGGGCTCATTAACAATGTGCTGATAAAAACACGAATTTCTTTTAAAAAATCATGTGTTTCCTAACCAAGAACAACTGTCATAACATTTCTACCACATGACATCAATCAAATAAAAATAACTATTACATTATAATACACTATATTATATCTTTAAAATTACATTGAGTAAATAGATAAATTATCAACAAGACTGTTTTTATACTTTAGTTATGTTTATAATGTTATAAATTTTCCATAATATCTGTATTGAACTTGCCAAAGCAATTGGTTTTATTTCATCATTTCATAGATTGCAGAAATTATAATTTATAATCTAAGACATATTTTAACTACAAGACAAGCATCCCTTTCTACCATTTTCAATTAACGAACTGTAAATTCAACCTGACAATATTATTCGTTAATTTGACTCACTTCCTTCTTGTATACTTTCGACAATAAATTGTTTTGTCTACATCCCTAACTACGACTTATTGTACTACTCTACAATATCGTAAAAGCATGTAACAACTGGAATACTTCGTTGTAATGTTAGTATTTATATTTGGATTTGTACAAAAATGTGTTGTGGCTTTGCCTATACAATGCAATATAGTCGTAAGACCGAATGTTCTTTTAAAATCCAAAACCTATTGTTTAACTATTGTGTCTGGAAATTTCGGCGTTAAGAGGTTATAAAAATTTCCTAATTAAGAATCTTTGAAACTTTCCAGATCAACCTTAACTAAACCAGCATGGACAGTGGTAGACAAACGGGCGGTGGCCTTCTCTGTCTGGTCAGGCCGCAGTCTTTTGCTCCGCAAGCCCATAGACACAAGTCTTGTGCAAAAACGTCGGTACGGGATGTTAGTGGTCCGTGCTGTGCGCGGGATGCTCAAGATCCGATACCTCCTGCTCGGTGGAGCTGTTGGTGGAGGCATGACTTTAAATAAGGTAAAAAAAATTGTGACTAGATTAAATAAACTAGTCTATATTGTGATGAGAAAAATGTTTCAGTAGTTTTTTGTTGCTGATATATTTTTGTCATACATTTTAGCACTTACGATGCAATAGGAAAACCAGTCTTGTCTTGAGTCCTCATATAAGACACACAGATGCTGGGGCAATGTCTGCGGTCAGTTGTATGTCTAAAAAACTGAACATCTCATCACTCTAGTTTTGAAAAATTATATTTGTGCTTGCCAGAATTGGCACCAATAGAGTTTATAATTTCTCCTTAATTAAATAGTATCTCTCAACTTACAAGTCACTAGAAATGCTAATAATGATAATCATATATTTAATAATGTATGTATATTATTCAACATTGCAGAAATACTCAGAATGGAAGGACGGACTCCCGGACATGGGTTGGCTGAATGATATGTTGCCGGACAACGAACAGTGGGACCGTTTCACTACCACACTTATCTCAGCCAAAGACAAGATTGGGGACAACCTGCAGATAGGTATGGCAACATTTTATATCTATTTTTTAACACAAAAATGTAGTGGATTTTTGTGATATTTTCCCATTTGTCACAAGATATTTATTACATTTATCATCCATAGCAAGAATGTTGCACATTATAGGCTAGTTTCTAAAGCATATTAGTTTTACTGATATGCTCATAATATATTATTCTATAAGTGCCTGTTCCTTGTCAAATGGATCAGTGGATGAAGTCTCTGAATATGCCATGTATGCGAGAAAGAAAGAAAAAAAACATATTTATTTGTTACCTAATTATTAGCATGCATGCTCTATGTATCTACATGACAGGAACAAGTTCGAAGGAGTAACTAATTTTAAAAATGCTTAGTTTGCTCTACACCATGTTTTTACCCTAATAGATATTCCAACTCATGAAACTCATAATTAAATAGATATCAAAATTTTATTCATAAGAGTGAATCCAAAGTTACAAAACTTCCCAAAAAAAACACCTAAATACACACACACACACACACACACACACACTTAAATAGCACTTTCTTTAATTATTTAGTGAAGCTCCACATTTCTGAATAAATGTTACTTATCCCTTATAAATCCGACGACGTTTATAAAAAATAATATCGTGCCGGAAAAAGGGGGTGTTTTGAAAAGTTGCGGCGTGCGCTAGGTATCCCACTGACGCTGTCGGTGACCTCAGATCCGCGGCTGCGCGAGGCGGGCCGCGCGCGGGCGCTGGAGCTGCGCGAGTGGCTGGCGCAGCGCTACGAGGACGCCGTGGCCGCCGCCGCCGCCAACAACGCGGCCAATGCCGCGCTCGCGGGTGAGTCGCGACACGACAACTTGACAAAAAGACACATCAGCGCCTTTTTGAAAAATCACATTGTGATGTGATTCTACTTAACAAAACCTCAATTTCCTTAAATCACAAAGAGAACTCAGACGGGACTTGAACCCGCATATCTTGTCAAGCTGGGATGAGCATGTTAACCACTAAATGTTTTAAATATTGACATCCGTTTACGATAGGGAAGAAATAACTTTGCTACTTTTCTGCAGAAAATACCATCGAATAATTTGACGACAAATTCACGGTAAACTTTTCATACATTTTTTTCATGAGTCCCTGTAGTAATTGTTTTTTTTTTTTTTTATTGAAAGAATAAGCTATTATCATTTGTAAAAATAGAATGAATGTTCTTTCCGTAAAATAGATTGGAAGAAATCTCTTTCTTAGAGATACGCTTACCTGTATTGTCTGTTTTCTTTGTGAGTTTTTTTCTGTGTTCTATTGTGTACAAATAAATAAATAAATAGATGTGAATGCAGCATTGTGAATTATGATCCATACTTCCATCTGGGTTTATTGGGCTTCGATCAATAGACGCAGCGAATGCCACCTACGTAGATAGACGTCGTACGACCATTGGCCGAAACCCTCGATACAGATCGCACCGCGCGCTGCGCGGTTCCTGTGCCACGAAGGCTGTGATTTATAGGCGCCTGCGCCCAGCAGTGAGATGCAATAGACTGTTTATTAATAAAGGACGCTATACTCAGTTTGTTTATCTGAGAACAGGGGGGTTATTCATATTCATTTATTTCGTAATAGTTATCTTACATAGTTAAAAATATATATATACGGTCGAATTCAGAACCTCCTCCTTTTTTGAAGTCGGTAAAAATGGCCACATCGAAGCAATTCATCTGAAAAGCAATATTGCAATTCGACATTTGCGCATATAAAAGTAAGTGCGCAATGCAAACAAATGTCAAATAGCAATATTGCTTTCTTAGATGAATTGCTTCGATGTGGCCGTTTTAATCCCCCCCAGAACAGTTAATTATGTTATGTATTAATTATATTGTACAGAACCGGCGCCGAAGCTAGTCAATAACCTGCAGAGTCGACCGCCGCCGCAGGCTGCGCGCGGCTCGGGGGACGATGCCGGTACTTATGGTAAGTGCGTTTCTAGAGGATTTCTCGACCAGTGATCCGTGTACCAGGGGCATATAATAAGGAATAATACTACGTATAGAACGGCAACTCTCCGCTCCCCACCAGCGTTTGAACTAGGTTTACCTCACCCCCCTCGAACATAGTTTAGACTTGAATCGTATGGTGTCAGACGTACACACACAGATGCGCGTGTTAGATAACGTCAATGTGTAGTGTCTGTGTAAAACGAGGTTGTTTGTATGACGTGTCCGGGGTGTGCCAGGGGTCTGCTGACCTAACCTAACTTTTTTTTTACTCTCCTCTTTTTCATCTCTGTCTGTCGTCAAAGACATTCAGCAATATTCTTGATTCTCCATACTATTAAGCCCATAGCACACGGCGTATTTTAAACGCGCGACGACGTGCAAATTACTCGCGTATACGCGATTCAAACGCAATCGATCGCAGCCTGGTATTTTCTGGTAACCTAAGACCATACCACAGAGTAATTTGATTACTTTCGGACAATCAGGTGAAGCCTGTAATGTCCTAACCAAACTTTGGATCACAAAGTAATTTTTGTATGTCCCCACCGGGATTCGACCCCCGGGGCCTCCGGATCGTGAATCCAATGCTCAACCACTGGACAAGAGGCCGTTACGATGTCACTCATCATCATCATCAATTTAAGAGCCACGCTCTTGTCGGTGCAGCATTTTCCATGCTACTCTTTTAGGGAAAAATTGGGCAGTGGTTTCCCTCTTGCCTTCCGCCAATTCCGCCCCACGATAACGATGTCATTAAAATCCTGTATAACCCACAGAGAAGCGTGTGCACGCGCTCCAAGAGGAGGTCCTAGCGCTGCAAGCCCGCTACCAGCGCGAGTTGCAGCGGCTGGAGCAAGAGAACCGCGAGCTGAGGCAACAGAACATGTTGCTGCGCCAGGGACGGCAGCCGCAGCAGAGGAAGATGAAGGTAAGACCTTCAAGCGACAAGGCCGCCATTAGGCTCATTTCCAACTAGCCAAATCAGTTACTTTTTACTAAACGTCAAAACACGAAATTACTATGGGATTTGTAAGAAAAAGCACACTGTCGCGTCATAGAAAAACGTAATATTTCGGACTTATTCTTACGAGCGTGGTAGAGCATGCTCCATACCCCCTCCGGTTGATTGAGGGGAGGCCTGTGCAGCAGTGGGACGTATACAGGGTGTTAGTGACATCGTAACGAAAACTTTGAGGGATGATTCAGGCCATGATACTGAGTTGATATCATGTGGAATTTTTCGTCGCAAAAGTTATGGAACTGAAAATAATTTAAAAAAACACAAAAATTTCATGAATTTTCCGACAGGAAATTCCACTTGATATCAACTCAGAATCATGGTGTGAATCATCCCCCTTAGTATTCGTTACGATGTCACTAACACACATTATAGGCTATTTATGTGTTATGTTATTATTTATGAATTAAGTAACAATGAGCACGACGTTTGACCACTTTTATTGATGACGTCACAGGACTGTATTTCCATACAAACTGCAAAGAAAACTTTCGTTATGACGTTTCGTAAAAAATATCTCACTTTGTAGTGTGTACGTCCACACCTATGTTATATGCAAGTGCTCTATAGGTCTCTATATAACCACATTAACAGACAGACAATAAACGTCTCAGAAGTGACACGTCTCTTATCTAACTCCACAACTCCGGCATCCCACAGTGCATGGCGACCCTGCCAGTATTCGAACCTGGAATCTTCTGCAACTTGACTGCGTTCTCAAATAGCCTATTGTGATCTTTTTTCTTGTGTATATAAACAGCCTACATACGTCCCACTGCTGGGCACAGGCCTCCCCTCAATCAACCGGAGGGGGTATGGAGCATACTCCACCACGCTGCTCCACTGCGGGTTGGTGGAGGTGTTTTTACGGCTAATAGCCGGGACCAACCGCTTAACGTGCCCTCCGAAGCACGGAATCATCTTACTTTTTCGGACAATCAGGTGAATCAAGCCTGAAAAGTCCTTACCAAACAAAGGACAGTTTCACAAAGTGATTTCGACAATGTCCCCATCGGGAATCGAACCCGGACCTCCAGATCGTGAGCCTAACGCTCTAACCACTAGACCAAAGAGGCTGTTTTTTTTCTTGTGTATGGTGTTGTTTTTTAATACTATGAAGCATACAATAAATCATACAATTTCATCCCCCGCAGCGTTCCCTGATAGACATGTACAGCGCGGTGCTGGACGAGCTGTCGGGCTGGGACGCGGGCGAGACAGACCGGCTGCCGCGGGTGGTGGTGGTGGGGGACCAGTCCGCGGGCAAGACCTCCGTGCTCGAGATGATCGCGCAGGCAAGGATCTTCCCGCGCGGCGCCGGCGAAATGTGCACCAGGTACACATTCTTCTACACACACACACACACACATCACTAACATCTTATCTTATCGTACGATCATCAGTAGGCTCTTCACGGCAGCCGCACTGCGCGCAACGCGAATTATATCGACGCCTTCGACCAATAGCCGTTTGACGTCCATCTACGTAGATAGCATTCGTATCGTTTATTGGTCGAAGCGTTCAATGTAATTCGAGTAGCGCGGCGCGGTTGCCATGCAGACCCGGCTGAGAACGTTTGTAGATGATTAACAGTGATCGCGATCACTGAAGCACCCCCCTTAGTATTCGTTACGATGTTACTTACACCCTGTATGCAGCCGTTGAAGGCGTCTCGCATAGGGCGGTTCGCTAAGGATCTGGGCATAATGGTTTACATGGTGTGTGATTCTATCTTTGTGTACCATATCTAATGTAAATAAATAATTCCACAGAGCTCCAGTAAAAGTTACGCTGTCAGAGGGACCGTACCACGTCGCGCAGTTCCGTGACTCGGCGCGGGAGTTTGACCTGAACAAGGAGTCAGACCTCGCGGATTTGAGGAAGTGAGTATTCTGTTGCGTACGGCGTCCACCGGGTGGGTCCACCTCACAACCCACACGAGAGAAGGAGAAGAGTGAAGACTGAAGACGATTCAACATGTTTACCGCCTCACTGATCTAGTTTAAGCGTTAGACTCACATAGGAGGTCCCGGGTCCGAATCCCGGTGGGGACATATCACAAAAATGTCTTTGTTTAGGACTTTAGAGACTGATCACCCGAATGTCCTAAAGTAAAGTGCTTCGGAAGGCACGTTGAGCCGTTGGTCCCGGTTACTACTAGTCATATGAGCCATGTCAGTGGCCTTTGGCGGCTCAATAACAACCCTGACACCAGGTTTGTTAAGGTTGGTAATCCACCTCATAACCCATACGATAGAAGAGAACATATTTATTGTTCATTTTTTTATTATTACAACATATTAAATATAATTTCATGGATAACAGACCGGTTGTTTTTGAGTATAAATAATGACCCTTGTTATTACACCCAGGCACAACACATCTTCCACCCATTATTATTCTGATCAAAATAAAGAGAAGCAATATGGTTACCAACATAATACTATACCATATTTGATTCAAATATCAAGCAACAATTATTCTATATATGCCTCTGCCATTATATTTTTGAAAAATTATGTACGGTCACGAGAACTAATATGTATATACATTTGAAACCATGTCACATTAACTTTTTTGACAAATAAAACCGTAAGTCTCATTAAATGTCAAATATGATACTGCGATAGGGTGCTTCTATGCTGTTCTGGGAGCATATAAAAAACATAGAACACGTTCAGCTGCTTCTCTTCCCGGGCATGTCGTAAAAACCGACAGAGGGATTGTGTCCTCTAACATGATGGACTAATGTTATGGGCGATAGGCTGATCCCTTATCACCATAAGGTTCATCATATCCATCTTTGGACTTCGTATCAACAGTGGCTGCAAGTTGTCTTTGATTACTTGTGGCTCTGCCCACCCCATTAGGGATTAGAAAGAAAGAAAGAAACATTTATTATTTAGGACACCACAGACACGGATTACATATATATACATTATAATGATATCACATCAGAAGTCAACGCACACACGAAATATTTTCTATATAGAAACATGGAAAACGAACACAGAAACTTATACCTAAATTAAAATGTGACGTCATGTCGGCTTACCCATGTGTAGTGGATGGTGTCCCGTATAAAAGGTCCTCACTCAGCTTATGCCGCGGCATGAGCCGCGACCCTGGTATTCTGTGAGACCTGAGTATTGAGTGAAGTACGGACATCGGATTACGGTACGGATTACGGGCGTGAGTTTATGTATGTGGGTCGTTCTTCTTTTTTATCGACAATGATCTGTCCTTCGCTCTGCTATAACATAGCATGTTTTAGAATTTTATTTAATCTTTCCATTGTCCAAAAATATAGTTATCTTATTATACTTAAAATACTAGCGAAATACTAATCGGTTCCTCGATTAGTGATTAACGTAGCTTGGTTGTTTTTCACAAAATTCTGTGACAGAGTGGTAAATCGAAATACTGTCTCCGATGAAAAGGGCCACTCTGTCACAATATATTTTGCAATGCGCCTGCAAGGAACAGTATATTACCAAGATAAAGAAAACCACTAAATAGTCCTTTACGGACAGATCTTTATATGATGTTTTAAAATATTTATTGCCGTTATAATTTTAAAGATGTTAAGTCCGATTAATTGGGAAAATGTCTTTTTATTGTCGATAAAAAAGAAGAACGACCCATATATGCCTCTGCCATTACATTCTATTTTTGAATAATTATGTAACCGAGCTATGAGAAAATAGGTAATTATCACGATACAACGCCATCTATCTTGTTTTTGGGGAACGTAGCCTGGAGAGTCCCTGTTTTTATTTTTCTATTTTTCATAAAGGCCCTTACATGGTTTTCACTGTAAGTCGACAAAATACACTTCATTGCACCAAAAGAAGGTAACAGTTACAATAACAAACAACGATTCCACGTGTTTGCAGAGAGGTAGAGCTCAGGATGCGCAACAGCGTTCGCGGCGGACGCACCGTATCCACTGAAGTGATATCCATGTCCGTGAAGGGCCCCGGCATACACCGCATGGTGCTGGTGGACCTCCCTGGAGTTATATCGGTGAGTTAGATACTAGGCTGGTGGTGCTAATTCCTGTTGATCATCCCCCTAGCATTATCCCGTTTTTTTCTCAGGGTCCTCTTACCTAACCTGAAAATTTGGCAGGTCCGGTTTTTTACAGAAGCGACTGCCTGTCTGATCTTCCAAACCGCAAAGGCAAAACCAGCCCAATACAGGTTAGGTCACATACCTCCGAGAATGCATTTCTCGGGAATCTCGGTTTCCTAACGATGTTTTCCTTGACCGCTGTGCTCAGCGCTAAAACGGTGATGATCATTTATGATCCAAACATGTATTCGAAAACACATTCGACAATCATAGGCCTTTGCTGGATTCGAACCTGCGACCTCAAAGTGAGAGGCAAGCGTTCTACCAACTGAGCTACGACATGTGCCAATTCCTGTAGATACCATCTCATTTTATTTTAATTTATACCTGTAATTTTCTTATCCGCCGAAAAGAATAGGGACAGGGAATTCGCTACTGTGCTGCTGTCATTCCAATCAAACTATGTTCAGAAGTCTATATGATAAAATGTTAATAAAATCTTATTCAAATTCCTGTAATTGTTGTTTCCAGACCCAAACAGTGGACATGGCATCGGACACCAGGGACGCCATCAAACAGATGTCCAAACAGTACATGGAGAATCCCAACGCCATCATATTATGTATACAGGTGCCTAGTATAACTGTATAGGGGAACCAACCTCAGCCGCTGGTGGGGAGCAGAGAGTTGCCGTTCTATACGTATTTTTATTCCTTACTAGCTTATGCTCGCGACTTCGTCCGCGTGGCGTGTTATAAAAGAGAGATCTTTGTGTGTGTGGGAGTGCATGTCAAATTTCATGCATCTAACTTAGGCTGTTTAGATTTTTTCACACAACATTCTTTTCCCGCTAACTCCCATTTTTTTAAATACTACTATAACTAAACTTTATATTTACTAAGGTATGCATGCATGCTAGATTGAAAACATCTACTCGTATCTTAAGCGGTTTAGATTTCTCATACAAAAGGATTTTCCCGCTAATTCCCGTTCCCGTGAGAATTTCGGGAATTCCTACGGTACCTAAGCTACGTCCCTTCCAAATTTCAAGTGCCTACGTTTAGCCGTTTAGGCTGTGCGTTCATATGTCAATCAGTGAGTCAGTCAGTTTCTCCTTTTATATATTTAGATTCTATGACTGAAGGTAACCACACTGTGTTTACTCCCAGGACGGATCGGTAGACGCGGAACGCAGCAACGTAACAGATCTGGTATCGTCGTGCGACCCGAGCGGCAAGCGGACCATCTTCGTGCTCACCAAGGTGGACCTCGCTGAGGAGAATCTCGCCAACCCCAACAGGGTGAGTAAAGAGAAGAGAAAACTTTGTTAGGAGACTATAAGAGTCTTATCTATCTATCTACTCAGCCAGTATCCACACTTTCCGGTCCTGTGCAAGTCTCATCCATTGCTTTCCGGCGTACCTCACAATGTCATCCGACCACCGGACTGGTGGTTTGCCAATATCGCATACCATCTCTTGGCCACCATTCAGTAACAGTTGTAGTCCATCTATTGTCTTCCCGTCTTGCCAAGTGTCCTGTCCATCTCCAGTTACGCCTAGCGATTCAGATACCTACATCTACCAGAAGATATATGTATATCTTCATCCTATAAAAGTACTGACGATAAAAAAACAGTAAAAAAAAAACATTGTAAAAAGTCACTGTGGTCCTGTGTTACACCGGCTTGCTTCTCAATCGTTTGGCGCCGGTACGAACTCTGTTACTAAATTTGCACCAATGAGTTATTAATTTATCTTAAGTGTAGTTTTCACCAACACAGTTGGCTTGACCATTATAGACGGCAATGCGGCTCACCACCTATCACGTTGGTGTAATAGAAAGTTTGGTGAGGTGTGGGTACTTAGTTCATCTTGTGATAGATGTACCTCTGACTATCCCAACAGACGGCAGCACATCCTCGCGGCTATAGAAAGCATCATGAGGATAACCACATATCCTAGAAATGCCTTTCGTAGGTATTTGACCAAACCTGTATTGGGCTGTTTTTCCCTTCGCGGGTTGGAAGGTTAGAGAGGCAGTTTTAAGGCTTCTGTAAAAAACCCGGTACCTGTGAAATCTTCAGGTTAGGTAAGCGGTCCCTGTGAAAAACGGGATAACGGATAGGGAGATGTTGATGATCTTTGACCTAGGGTACAACTCAATTGGCATATAGTCGTGAGCTCATGTTATGTTTTTCAGATCCGTCGCATCCTAGAAGGAAAGTTGTTTCCAATGAAGGCTCTGGGCTACTACGCGGTGGTCACCGGCCGCAGTCGCAAGGACGACTCCATACAAAGCATCAGAGAATACGAGGAGAGGTTCTTCCGATCATCTAAGTTGTTCAAGTGAGTACATAAATAATACACATATAGAACGGCAACTCTCCGCTGCCCACCAGCGGCTGAGCTAGGTTAACTTATTTTAGTCTTCAATCGTATGGGCGTCCGACGTCACACACACACAGATGCGCGTCTATGATAACGTCAATGTGTAGTCTTCTTCTAAAAAAAGAATGAAAGAAGAAGAATGTGTAGTGTCTGTGTAAAACAAAGGTTTATGAGTGTAGTTTACGGGGTGTGACCCTATTTTCCATCACACTGGCAGGTGGACTGCCCACAGAAAACATAGTCCTGTTGCCTTTGCCTACCCCAGTTTATCTTTTTATTCCTGGAAATACTGCTAAATTTTATAGGTAGTATCGGTATTAACAGTTATCGACCTCTTGTGGTCTACCAAACTCAAAATTATCTTTATTTATTAGGTTAATTTTATACATATATTTATTTCTTGAGCGTCTCATCCGCCTAAAACTACTGCAACTTCTCACAACCTGTAGCCAAGGAAAAGTAACTACAAGAAAAACCTCGACACAGGTCCCTAGACGTTCTGAAATAAGAAAAAACAAGAAATGTTGAATATAATTTGGCTGTCTAATATTGGTTCCCAGGCTATCGATCTGCAACATCATTTCTTGCTGATGAAACGCACCGAACTATGTATTTTTTGCACAAAGAACTCTTTATGATAATGTACTTGTTTCAGGGACGGACTAGTGACTCCATCACAAGTGACAACCCGCAACCTGTCTCTAGCAGTGGCTGACTGCTTCTGGCGCATGGTGCGAGCTTCGGTGGAGCAGCAGGCGGACGCCTTCAAGGCCATGAGGTTCAACCTCGAGACCGAGTGGAAGAACACCTTTCCCAGGTAATATTAGTAAAACGCGAGAAACATGCCCCGAATAATCCGTGTATTGCATCCAAAATTACCATGTAGTACCGTACCGTGCATCGAACTATTCGTATATTTCATCCAAAATGTCCGTATATTTCATCCGAACTATCCCTTGTTTCATTCAAACTATCCGCTTATTTCCACCGAAATGTTCTTTTCTTTCAACCCAACTATACTACACTGCATACGATAATTTATCCGATTTGCACTTTGTGCAACGTACAGACCAATGATGCTGCGATAAATAATAAAAAATTGTCGTTGTTCCCCATAGACAGCGTGAGCTGGACCGCGACGAACTGTTCGAGCGCGCGCGAGCCGAGCTGCTGGACCAGTCGGCCGAGCTGTCGGCCGTGGCGGCGCCGCAGTGGGAGCAGCGCCTGCAGCGGGCGCTGTGGGGCAACGCGCACGACAAGGTGCTGGCCGGCATCTACCTGCCCGCCGCCGCCAGCGCCGGGGACGACGTCGGTCAGTCCGCTGCACTTTATAATGTGTAGGATCTCATCATCATCATCACGTCGTCCAAACCGTATCCGGCGACGGCGACTCCTAAATATCTATCCCGGGTCGTTGTTGTGGTGGGCTCTGATGTGGCTAGCGGAAACGAACTACGACTTGCAGAATCTAGGACAACAATGGAGGGGCATCTCTAGTAGAGTTTCTGGAAAGATCTGCTTTGTTAGTCAACCAATCGTTTCTCCACCATTGTAGGATTTCACCGCTAAATAATGGAGATATTTTGAAATCTAGAGTTGCTTTAGTCGGGTAACATGCTGGATCCGTCGACCGAACTATCTCATTGAAAAAACTGCGAATATTTACCAATTCGAAGATTACGGGCGTTTCTATTTGCATAGATCTTTCTTTGAGTGAATTACTCGAGCATTCAACCAAGCTCGCAACAGCTAACAGAATGTGGAACATTCGAGAAGAGTTAGTAAACCAATCAGCCATTGAACTGTCAGCTCTTTTATTTGGAATTAATGTGGTCTGACAAATGTTGAGCGCTGTGGGCTCTCACTTGGCTGAACTGTCACCGTTGCCGCGCTGCTGTAGGAGCAGCGAAGAGGTACTTGGCGTGCGTCCGAGACGCAGGATCATTACCAAAGACCGAATGACTGGACCAATAGAGGGACATTCCATCGAGCTTTTCGTTAATAACCTGCGAAGTTGCACCACCAACCTAAATAAAGAGAAATGCTCGGCTGTTCATCTGAGTTCAATCAGTCTGGCTCCCAAAGTTATCGCTTATCAACCCTATTTTATTTTTATTTGTTATTGAACCTTACTTTGTGGTCCCTAGTTTGGTTAGGACATTACAGGCTGATCACCTGATTGTCCGAAAGTAAGACGATCCGTGCTTCGGAAGGCACGTTAAGCCGTTGGTCCCGGTTACTACTTACTGTGTAAGTACGTAGTCGTTATAAATGAGTCATGTCAGGGGCCTTTGGCGGCTCAATAGTAACCCTGACACCAGGGTTGATGAGGTTAGTAATTCGCCTCAAAACCCACACGATAGAAGAAGAAGATTGAAACCTTGACTAAAGGAACTTGACAATAAGATTAAACATCTGGGGGCTTAAAAAGGCCACATTGCAATACATCTAAAACAGCAATATTGCGATTTGACATTTGCACAAATAAAAAGTACTTACTTTTATGTGCAATGTCAACAAATGCCAATGGCTGATCATCTGATTGTCCAAAAAGTAAGATGATCCGTGCTTCGGAAGGCACGATGAGCCGTTGGTCCCGGTCACTACTTACTGATGTAAATTAGTAGTCGTTACATGAGCCATGTTATGGGCCTTTGGCAGCTCAATAATAACCCTGACACCAGGGTTGATGAGGTTGGTAATTCACCTCACAACCCACACGATAGAAGAAGAACAACAAATGCCAAGAAGAATTACTTCAATGTGACTTTTTAACCCCCCCCAGATGATTCCTTTCCTTTCCTTTCCTCATCCTTAATTCCTCTCCTCCAGTGTCCGCGTCGCTGGCGGTCCGTCACGTGAAATTCAAACAGAACAACACCACCTCCCTAGTGTGGCTCGACCCTTATGATATTGATACCAGTAAGATTATCACTTGCAATATTCATATTCGTGTAGTCATGTTTTTGTAGATGAGCGACAGGGGCAAGTAATTGCTGCATGTTACTATTTTACTTACTTATTGTATTAAGCCCCTCTAAAGGGTAGGCTAAGTTTTATAATATATACAGGGTGTTAGTGACATCGTAACGAAAACTTTGAGGGATGATTCAGGCCATGATTCTGAGTTGATATCAAGTGGAATTTTCCGTCGCAAAAGTATGGAACGGAAAATAAAAAAAACACAAAATTTTAAACTAGAATCGTGGTCTGAATCATCCCCCTCAGTATTAGTTACGATGTCACTAACACCCTGTATACACCACTCCTCGCCACCTATGTTATTATACCCTATTGCCATTAACCGGCCACAAATCCTGGAAACCCCATGATAACAATTATATATTACCCAAGAATAATTTTAAACTCATAAAGTTGAAGGGGAATTTAGTGGTTCAGAGCCTGGGATTTAAACCCGTGACTCTACAAAGTATGTCTCGCCTCCGAACAGATCTATCACGGGTTCAAGACTTAAAATACCTTTTTTTTTTTCAAATTCAATCATTTATTTAGTTAGTACCAATTAACAACTTATCCTCTGTTATTATTGTAATAACATAAACAAATTTCAAAATAAAAATGTTATGAGCAGGGTTAATGAAAGAAAAAGTTTCAGATACCTTCTATCTCCTCCTAACAAAACGCTTTACCAACCAACCCATTACTTCCCCAGACAAATTCAACACATCAGTAGACATCAAACTCCGCGAATGGGCCGAGTCGGAGCTCCCGACGCAGTCCATCCGGGCCGGCAGGGAAGCCCTGCGCGAGGAGTTCACGGAGCTCATGTCTCGCGGGGCGGAGGCCGACCCCGTGTACGAGCCTGTGAAAAAAGAGGCCGTGGAGGAGGCGCTGAGGCGACACCAGTGGGAAGATCGGGCACAAGATGTAAGTAATATATACAACAAACATACACAACGGCCTCTGAAGGCACGTTAAACCGTTGGTCCTGGTTACTATTTACTGATGCCAGTATGTAGTCGTTACGTCCTCCGAGGTCCAGTACGGCACCCGTGGTCCAATGGTTTGAGCGTTGGGCTCACGATCCGGAGGTGCTGATTTCAAATCCCGACATATCACAAAAATCACTTTGTGATCCCTAGTTTGGTTAGGAAATTACAGGCTGATCACCTGATTGTCCGAAAGTAAGATGATCCGTATTTCGGAAGGCACGTTAAGCCGTCGGTCCCGGTTACTACTTACTGATGTAAGTAGTCGTTACATGAGCCATGTCAGGGGCCTTTGGCGGCTCAATAGTACCCTGACGCCAGGGTTGATGGGGTTGGTAATCCACCTCACAGCCCACACGACAGAAGACGTAGTCGTTACAAGAGCAGTACGTGGCCTAGTAGTGGTAACATAGTATGGGTCCGTGTGCGCAGGTGCTGCGCGTGCTGCAGCTGAACGCGCTGCAGGACCGCTGCGTGGGGTCGCGGGCCGACTGGGACGCCGCCGTGGCGCTCATGGACTCCGCGCTCAAGCAGAAGCTCAACGCCGTCGACGCAGAGCTCAAGGAACTCACTGGTACGGAACATTTTCTATTGTAGCGAGATTTCCGACATAACAATTAAACAATACAACATATAGGCAAAGAAATAAGTTAGTGACGCCGTAACGAAAAAATATACAGGGTGTTATTGACATCGTAACGAATACTCAGACCATGATTCTGAGTTAGTATCAAGTGGAATTTTCCGTCGCAAAATTCATGTTATTTTTTTAGTTTTTTTTTTTATTTTCAATTCTATACTTTTCCCGATGGAAAATTCCACTTGATATTAACTCAGAATAATCAGCTGAATCGTCCCTCTCAGTATTCGTTACGATGTCACTTACACCCCATACAAGTACATACAGTAGCCATACAAGTGGGTATGGGTGTTAGTAACATCGTAACAAATACTGAGGGGGATGGTTCAGACCATGATTCTGAGTTGATATCAAGCGGAATTTCCTGTCGGAATATTCATGTTTTTTTTGTGTTTTTTTTAATTATTTTCTGTTCCATACATTTGCTACGGAAAATTCTACTTGATATTAACTCAGAATCATGGTCTGAATCATCCCTCAAAGTTTTCGTTACGATGTCACTAACACCCTGTATGTCTACTTGATTGTACTAAAAAATATGTTTAATTAAGTTTTTGAGTTTTTCATGCATCGCAATGAAAATCGTGTAACGCGAACAATCGCTAGACTACTGTAGACGACAGGTCGACATGGCAATTCTCTAGTGACGTGACGTTTTCAATATCGATATATTTTTATTATGTATGTAACAAAATGTGAATAAAATAATACCACGTTTTCATTTAAGTTAATATTTATTCATCTGAATCATCTAACGTATCGCTACAAAAACTTAAAGAATCTTCGTCACTGGTATCTTCGACTTTTATAATAAAATCTTCCATTTCATTTTCCATTCAGTCTTTTTCCCAATATTCATTATCAAGGTTCTGGACATGTTTTTCGAAATTGCTCCAGTTTTCTGCCGTGACTGACAAAATTGCATTCGTTGTTATCTCTTTAAGCTTTGTCAAACACAAATCGAAGTCAAACACGCGACGAAGATGCAACCGTAGCCATTTTTAAAACACAATAGTAATAAATTATGTGAGCGAGATTATAATCGATAAACGCGGTCGATACGGACTCGTGCGACACTAAGACTAAGACGCCGCGGGGACTGTGCGGGTGTGCGGGGCGACCCCGCCTGCGCGGCTCACCTCATGCCCCGATTGCCATGTCGACCTGTCGTCAACAGTACGTACGTACCTACCTACCTACATGCAATGATGTTGTACCTTGATTTTATTATACAGGGTGTTAGTGACATCGTAACGAATACCGAAGGAGATGATTCGGACCATGATTCCGAGTTAATATCAAGTGTAGTATTTGCCTCGATTCCTGCACACTTGCTAATTTTATTTCAAGTTATACCATGCGCATATAAAAGTAAGTGCGCAGTATCAACAAATGTCAAATAATAATATTGCTTTTATAGATGAATTGCTTCGATGTGGTCTTTTTAACCCCCCTGTTCATTTTCTTATCCGCCGAAAAGGAAAGAGACGAATGCCATTTCCTTTTCTTGGGATAAGATAAGGAAATTGTGTCCTGGGAGGTTAAAATGGCCACATCGAAGCAATTCATCTAAGAAAGCAATATTGCAATTTGACAATTGCGCATATAAAAGTAAGTGCGCAATGCAAACAAATCGCACATTTAGTTCTTTAAGGTCATAAATGTATTTTTTTAAATTTTACAGTAGAGCGCTTTAACGATTTTTGTTTTGCCATATCTACGTTAATTATTAAGTTAAATCAATTTCAGATTTTTTGACATTTATGACTTTTAAGTGTCGCGTTCTTATCACGCGAATCAAATAGGTTGTACTTACTAGGGAAAATAAAACGGTATATAGAAATTAAACCAAGTTTATTTCATTAAATCCCTAGCAAGTACATAGATCGGATCTCTGGGTCGCAGGTAATTTGATACTGGCTGAGCAACCTTGGTGCAGTAGGAAAACTACCACTTCCCTGTAACTCTTCCCACGACGACACGGGGTACACCGGCGCGCGCAGCAGGGCAGCAGAAGCGGTTTTGACATTTATGACTTTTAAGAACTAGATGTGCGAAATGTTAAATAGCAATATCGCTTTCTTAGATGAATTGCTTTGATGTGGCCATTTTAGCCCCCCTGGAAGCAGCACCATTATTCAAAACCAATGTTTATATTCCAGGTCCCGGGCTAAAGGAACGCTGGCTATACTGGCAGTATACGACAGAGGAACAGACCAGGCGCGGCGAGGTGCGCTCCGAGCTGGACAAACTGGGCTCTGCCCGCCCTTCATTGACTTACGACGAGGTGAGTCAAGCTGTTCGAAACACCATATTTACATAACGTAATCCTGAAACTTAATCGTGTAACTTTAATTATGACAACTATTAACCAGGATACAATTTGTATTTGTCAAGATATAAACTGAAATTCAAGATTTGAATTGATTTGCGATTTGAGATTTGAGGAGCTCGGTGGCGCAGCGGTTAACGCGCTCGGTCTACGATTGTTGAAGTTAAGCAACTTTCGCAAAGGCCGGTCATATAATGGATGACCACAAAAAAAATTCATCTCGAGCTCCTCCGTGCTTCGGAAGGCACATTAAGCCGTTGGTCCCGTCTGCATTAGCAGTCGTTAATAACCACCAATCCGCACTGGGCCCGCGTGGTAGTTTAAGGCCCGATCTCCCTATCCATCCATAGGGAAGGCCCGTGCCCCAGCAGTGGGGACGTTAATGGGCTGGTGATGATGATGAAACTGAGATAAACGCGTAAGTGCCAACGAGACAGACAGTTCGGGCGCGCTCTCCCTTACTCCTTAGTGGTTTACAGCCATTTAAGACTGAAGTAAGACAAGGAGGGGGTAAAATCGGCGCCCGATACGAATTGGTGCGAGGCGGAGCATTACCGTTCTACACCTAGTATTATTATTTTTTCTATGCCCGTTAATAGTATTTTATGCAACAGTTGTATAAGAAGGGTCAAAAAATGCGAGTGGCGTGAGTTGCGATGTGAGCCTTGGCGAACATCGCAATAAGAGACGCCACGAGCATTTTTTGACCTAGTTATACAACGTTGCATACAATACTTTTTCTACGACGACGTAATTTTAAATGAAACAAAAATTATACAAAGAAAAATTTTATTTATAAAAATTATTTTCCAACGCGCGGGAAAATGGCGGCAAATGTATACTTTTTTTTTATAGTATATCTATGGCACCAAACAAAGTAAGTGCCAGTTTCCAGGTCAAAAAAAAAAAAAAAAAACAACAACAATGCTTTTTTGGCGACATTATAGTACAGTTACACTTTGTAAACAATGCTTTTATAGGCCATAGAGCGTACACTTTTTCAAAGAGTTTAATTATGTATGTACTTATATTAGACATTTTGGTTATTTAAATGCCAGATTAAAGTAGAGGAGTAGAAAAAAATCTTTTTAACACAGTAAGCCCTTATATGTTGATTGCAGTGCCCGTGTACAATATGCTTGTCACATATACAGGGTGTTAATGACACCGTAACGAAAACCTTGAACGATAATTCAGACTACGATTCTCAGTTACTTATGAATTATTAGTTATTGTAAATTTTTTTTTGTCTAATGTGTGAGAGCCGTGATAGCCCAGTTGGTAGAACGCTTGCCTCTCACTTTGAGGTCGCAGGTTCGAATCCAGCACAGGCCTAAACCAATGATTGTCGAATTTATTTTCGAATTCATGTTTGGATCGTAAATGTTATCACGTGCTCAACGGTGAAGGAAAACATCATGAGGAAACCCACATTCCTGAAAAATTCATTTTCGGAGGTGACCTAAACAGTATTGGTCTGGTTTTCCCTTCGCGGGTTGGAAGGTAAGACAGTCACTTCTGTAAAAAAGCGGATCTGTCAAATCTTCAGGTTAGGTATGCGGACCTTGTGAAAAACGGGATGGTGCTAGGAAGATGATCTACAGGAATTAGCACCACCAGCCTAGTATCTAACTCACCGATATAACTCCAGGGAGGTCCACCAGCACCATGCGGTGTATGCCGGGGCCCTTCACGGACATGGATATCACTTCAGTGGATACGGTGCGTCCGCCGCGAACGCTGTTGCGCATCCTGAGCTCTACCTCTCTGCAAACACGTGGAATCGTTGTTTGTTATTGTAACTGTGGCCTTGTTTTTGGGATGGGATGATGCTAGGGAGATGATGATGATGTGTGTCGCGAACATTCCAGGTGGTGGCCGTGCGGGACAACCTGCGGCGCCGCGGCATCGAGGTCGACAACGACTACATACGGGAGACCTGGCGGCCCGTCTACTTGAAGTGAGTCTCTAATATACCTAGCTATCTCGCTTTAAGAGAGAGACAACGTCACTCAACACAAACTCAAAAATATCCATATTCAGTTGGTAATATCAACGTCTTTTGTCGAACGTCTCATTCGCATAAAACTACTGCAGCTTCTCACAAATGATCATGTCTATTTCTTTGTCTGTCTACAAAAAAGGAACTGACATGTGCGTCCAAATACTCCGAATCCACCAAGTTTGGTGGCGAACTTTCATATTATTTTTTCGTGAAAAATTGGGTTCCGACATGAAAAAGGATTGTTCTAGCTACGAGGTAACTTGTTCCTCGAGGAACAAGAATATCCTTTTTCATGTCCGAACCCAATTTTTCACGAAAAAATAATATGAAAGTTCGCCACCAAACTTGACATTTTGATATTCACCCTAATGAGGTGTGGCGGATCCAACTAGTTGACCAGCTAGTTCTACCCACATGCAACAGATGGCGCCACATTCAATAATGCAGTCGTGAAACTCGACATCATAGCATATAAAATAAAGTGCGCAATGCAAATAAATGTCAAATAACAATATTGCTATCTTAAATGAATTGCTTTGGTGTGGCCATTTTAACCCCCCAGGTATGCTCACTCGTATGACTAGCCCCCATTGATAACCATTGATAAGTGTTAACATTAAATTGGTATCTCCAACATTCCAAGGACGTACATTTTATTATTGAAAATTAAGTGAATTACTGACAAAAAAAACTGACTAATGTATTTAATAACTATTACTTGTCACATATATAAAAATCATCAAAACTGTACGTAAATCTTTTACTAAAAAGATCAAAATTTTCTTGCAAGGGTAATTATTTTTTTTTACATAATGCTAACCTCTCTAAATGCTAGCTGTCAGTTTTGAGCATAGCTGGCTTTCTTATACCATGGAAGTTTACACAGCGAGACGCATATATATACAACTTCCAACATAACACTGAAAAAAAAGAAAGAAAGAATGAAACGTTTATTATAAAGGGACACCACAGTAACAAATACAAAACAAATAACAAATATATAATATAAAACACGGAGTAACACACAACTTACAATCAAACAAAACACATAATAAAAACAACATACACGAGAAATACAAATAATTGAGTGTATGGACTGGTCAACGATGGTGGTGGTGTCCTTTATAAAAGGGCCCCACTCAGCATAAGCCGCGGCGCGAGCCACGACGCTGGTATTCTGTGGACCCTGCTAAATGAGGCACGGAAGCCGTGTCTCCCACAAATACTTGAATGAATACATAATAATATTTACTTACATACATACATAAACTCACGCCTATTTCCCACCGGGGTAAGTAGAGACTATAGAATTCCATTTGCTTCGATCCTGACACACTTCTCTTGCTTCCTCCACATTCATCAATCGCTTCATACACGCACGCCGGTTCAGAGTAGATCGTATTGAACCTAATAATAAAAATAAATATAACAAAAAAAAACTAAATAATATACTAATAATAATATATTAATATTTACTTATACTATGAAAACAGTTTACAAAAACATATATTAAAAGCGTGTGTGTGTGCAGTGTATCTACAAATACATGAAAGAAATACAATAATACTTACAAAACAATGCATATAAAACGATAAAATAAACAAATAAATAAAGTTAGAAATGTTAGAATGTGTTTCAAGTTAGTGTGCGTGCGGATTTGAACGAAAGAACGTAGTGTACGTTGCAACTCAAACTGGTTTGGCCGGAGTAAAACTACCGTTAGCGGGCTTGCTACGTCAACATTTTTATCAAACGCATTACGTCAGTTTCAACCGTCACTGCCGTCCGAACTGTTGGATCGTCGATCCCTAGTCACACTACCAACTTGTGGCTAGCGGGGTACTATGCTCTGTTCGGTATCCTCTAGCGGCAATACATCCTCGCCGCCAAATGAGGCATTTGACTAGATCAAAGACAAATTGTAACATGCCAATCTAGAAATAGACGCCAATCTACGATGACCAAAAGTATTTTTTCTTAAATTATTTTCGAATTTTATTTATAAATTATGTAACAATAGCCCCGATTCCTGTAGACATATCCTAATTTTGTTTTAAGTTATACCTGTCATTGTCTTATTCGCCGAAAAGGAAAGGGACGGATGATTGATTTTAAAATGAATGAATAACCCGGGCGAATAAAATAGGCATCTCGCTCATATGCAACCCGTTTGACATGTGCTGTCAACTTAATTCTGTTGGGTTATATGCCAATATAAAGTTTTCGAGGGTTTTTTAATTTCTCTTAAAATTTACGGGTGTTCCATAAATTTTATGCCTGCCGATTACCCGTCCCTTTCTTTTTCAGCAGATAAGAAAATGACAGGTATAACTTAAAATAAAATTAGGAATTAGCACCTTTGAGTATGGCCGCAGTCATTGATGATGTGACTCGGATAGTGTTTTCATACAAATTGAACAAAAAAAAAACGTTTTGTTTCAGGAATTTCCTACAGAGAGCACAGACAAGAGCGCGAGATTGCAAAAAGAGCTTTTATTTGTACAGCCAACAGAATGGAAATGGAGTAAGTGTATTCAAACTATTTTTTTTATTTATCTGTGGTATCCTTGTTCGCATGCAAAAGTAGCATGGAAAATGCTGCACCGAAAAGAGCGTGGCTCTTAAATTGATGATGATGATGATCCTTGTTCGAAGAATTCCCTCATTCAGCGCTTATCGCTATCGACCCACAAGAGTCGATTAATTCTTTCAAACATTTTTTTCCTCTCAGACGACGCCCTGACCCGAGGTTCGCGCCCAACTGGGCACCCTCAAACGTTGTACCGGGTGAGAGCCTTCAGCGCTCCCCATTTGTCCGGCCAAGTAGTTAATGCCACCTGCGGCAAATGTATAATAAGCCACGTCAAAAAAGAAAATGTTCGAAGAACGCATGACTTACATCATAGTATCACTGCTTTGATCCCGGCACGGGATCTAACCAACTGAATTCAATTTTATGAATTTGAATTCACGTTTGGATCATAGATAATTGATATCACGTGGTTTCCAGGATTTGTGCCCAGTTATGGCAATGGGCTCTCCCCCTATTACACTGGACTTAAATATAGCTGGCGAAGAGTTGGTGTATATACTATACTGGGTGTTAGTGACATCGTAACGAATACTAAGGGGGTTGATTCAGACCATGATTCTGAGTTAAAATCAAGTGGAGTTTTCCGTCGCAAAATTCATGATTTTTTTTTAGTTTTTTTTTTAAATATTTTCAATTCTCAGTATTCGTTACGATGACACTTACACCCCGTACAAGTACATACGGTAGCCGTATAAGTAGGTATGGGTGTTAGTGACACCGTAACGAATACTGAGGGGGATGATTCAGACCATGATTCTGAGTTGATATCAAGTGGAATTTCGTGTCAAAAAATTCATGAAAATTTTTCTTTTCTTTTTAATTATTTTCCAATCCATACTTTTGCGACGGGAATTTCTACTTGATATCAACTCAGAATCATGGCCTGAACCACCCCTCAAAGTTTTCGTTACGATGTCACTAACACCCTGTATAACTCTGCCTGCCCTTTCGGGGATAAAGGCGTGATGCTTAGTTATGATTTTATTTATTCCCTGTAACGATAGAAACTCAGTGGTGCTAATTCCTACAGATGCCACCTAATTTTATTTTAAGTTATACCTGTCATTTTCTTATCCGCTGAAAAAGAAAGGGACGTGTAATCGACAGACTTAAAATTTATGGAGCACACGTCAATTTTAAGCAGAAATCTAAAACAACCGTCTAAAAATTTTACATCGGCCAATAACCCGACAAAGTAGACAGCACGTCAAACTGATTGCATACCAGCGAGATGCCTATTTAATTCGCCCTGGTTATTCATTCGTTTTAAAATTAAATTGTTGACAATCATCCGTCCCTTTCCTTTTCGGCGGATAAGAAAATGACATGTATAACTTAAAATAAAATCAGGAGGTGTCCGCAGGAATCGGGACCACTATCAGTATATTTTGCGGTTTCGTAGCTTACATTCTCCAACTCATGAAAAATGTATACATACATACATAACCTATATACGTCCCACTGCTGGGCACAGGCCTCCCCTCAATCAACCGGAGGGGGTATGGAGCAAACTGCTGCTCCGCACTGGAGCAGCGTGGTGGAAAAATGTATATATTTATTTAATTTAGAATACTTAGTTTTATTTTTATTGTTTTTATGATTTTGGTTTGTTTTTCTTTTTGTTTTGGTTTTTTTTTTTCTGTGTACTTATTGATTTCCGTGTGGTTTCTGTTCTGTGTTAAATGTAATGTACCTGTCTGTAGTGTCCGGAAGTAATAAATGTTTCTTTCTTTCTTTAAAACCGCATTGGTAATTGATTTGATTTCCGTGCAGAAGGAGTGCTGCGAGGTGGTGATGTTCTGGCGCGTGCAGCAGACGCTGCGCACCACGGCCAACGCGCTGCGGCAGCAGATCGGCAACCGCGAGGCCGCGCGCCTCGACCGCGAGCTGCGGGAGGTGCTGGACGAGGTGAGAGGTCACAACAGTCGGATTGGAAATATCAATCCCGCCAGATCCCCAAGTTTTAGGGATCTCGTCCAGTTCATAAAAAATATAAAGTTAGGATGGCTGAAAACCATGAAAATAACTTGCTTGTGATAGTGAGGTTAATTAAAACGAAATATTTTTTGGAAATAAAACAAAATCCTTTATTCTTCAATATTACTAACTAAATAATTAAGTTGTCTTTGGAAATCAGCACAATCAAAACAAAAAAGTATATACATATATCCAATCCCATCAATCTCGAATGGGATCTCGTCATATTATGCTTCGGGATTGGTCCCGAAAAATTTGACGAGATCTCGGGATTACATTCCCTACTTCCGACTGACATACGTACTGGCATTGTCAACATTCAAATATAATTTATTGCACCGCTATATCCCAATTAGGATACCCAAATGTATATCGCATGATGAACTATGTCCCACACCTCAACAAGCTTTCGGTTAGACCAACGTGATAGGTGGTGAGCCGTATCGCCGTCTATAATGGTCGAGCCAACTGTGTTAAACAAAATAAATTTTAATCATTTTATAGGGTTGTTTGATTTTTAGGAACAGTTTGTCAAAATTGATATCATTGTAAAACTGTTTACAAATAACATTTATTTTATTGTCCTTAGATGGCGGCTGATCCGGAATTAAAGAAGAAACTATTATCAGGCAGACGAGTAGAACTTGCAGAAGAACTCAGTAAGTCTTTTACTTCTTTTTACCCGACTGCGCAACTGGAGGAGAGTAGTGTGTTTATTTCCTAATCTACGTATATATAAAAGCGAAAAGTCACTGACTGACTGACTCACTCATCACAATATCTCAGGAACTATAAGTGCTGGAAAGTTAAAATTTTGCATGGGGGTTTATTTTAGGAGGTAGGTGCTCGTTAAGATGTGATTTTTGGAAATTCATCCCCTAAGGTGTTAAAAATGGGGATGACAGTTTGTATGAAACTCGTATTTTTTAAAGTTAGAAGCATAAAAATAGATCGCGGGTGGGCAGCTAGATATCTTATAAAGACTGCTAAGCCTGGATTAAATAAAAACATATAATGCGTTAACTGCTTGTCAGCCCAAATATATCGTAAAAGCCGATTAATATATAACAAATATTTATATAATATAAATATTCAAATATATATAAATAAATATTTAAAGAACGTCAAGGCTCTGTGCCGAGGTGTTTCTTGCAGCTTCATTCCCCCGGCTATACAGGTTGTGAGAAGCTACAGTAGTTTTAAACGGATGAGACGTTCTTAATGTAAAAAATACGATTCATAGTGTAGCTCTGTTATCTACTGAATAAAGATATTTTTGAATTTTAATAGGATGAGTAGTGTTTGTATTAATGCGTAACAATAAAAAAACACAAATTGATAGTTTTCAAAACAAAATATTTATTGCAGAATAAAACAGTAAAGCTTAGTAATATCACAATACGTAAATGCAAATCTAATAAACGTTATACAGTTTTTAAAATAATACTCAATTACTTATTATTATCAATTTACTCATACAATTATTATTCTCAGATAAAACTTATTATATACTATTACATCATCATAACAGATCACAAGCAATAAAGTTAATATTATAATATATTTAATTGTATTGTTTAATAACTTATTTATTCAGAAACAATTAAATACATTAACTAAACACGAAATTACATAAATAATTAACAAAAATAATGCTATTTACATACTCATTTATTTATATACTCAATTTAGTTTCTTAATACTTTATAATAACACTTACGTAGGTAGTTATTTGATCGTTTTTTATTATAATATACTTAATACAAAATACTGGCGAGCATGCATGAAGACTTTGATGAGAGTGGATGAAGCGAAAGTGTATGTCAGGATCCGTAGTAAGTGGGATCCCGTGGTCTCTGCCTACCCCTACAGGAAATAGGCGTGATCTAATATATGTGTACGTAAATATAGAACATTATAATTATTTTTGTTCTACATCCATGTTGGGTAATCCTAATATTGTTCAACGTTTCATTGAGTCAAAATAATAAGAGGCAGTGAAAAATGTGAAATGAAAATAAACAATTTACTGATGTAAGTGAGTAATCGTTACGTGAGCCATGTCAGGGGCCTTTGGCGGCTCAATCATAACCCTGACACCAGGGTTCATAAGGCTGGTATTCCACCTCACAACACACACGATAAGAAGATACATACATCATAAACTCACGCCTATTTCCCACCGCGAAAGCAGAGACTATAGAATTTCATTTGCAAACGTGCCAGGTTCGTTTACGACGTGACATTTATGACGTTTCCCACACAACCCACACGATAAGAAGAAGACAGACGCTTAGAACAAAGGGACAATGCTTAGTTTTATGATTGTCAAATTGAACCAAAATTAATTTTTTTTGTTTTTCCCCGAAGGGTAAGGCAAAGGGAACTATGCCCATACAGCCATGTCTTACGTATTTTTTTTCTTGATGATTAATGAAATGATGAAAGGTGATGATGATGAAACCTAAGCCCCCACCCTCGGAGTAGACTCCTACTCCGAACCCCAAACGAATTAACTCAAAAGTCCGCATAAACGTTTGAGTTATGAAGCGGCTTCCCAGCACGAAGCGAAAATAGGCAGATACACTTTGTTTATTGAATACTCCAATATAATAACACTCGCGAATGTCTTCCGACTAACTTAATGCGATCATTAACCACAAAACACCACTTCGTATTAATTATTTAGATTACTCAATGAAGAAAGCAACTGTCCCGTTCCCGTTTCCCGCCGAAAAAGCCTGAACCAAAATTAAGTTGGATCTGTCAAAATCGATTGGTAGTATTTGTTTGTTCATTCGAGAAAATTCAGGCTAAGATCATAAGGCCATGCTGCCAAGAATTAGTATTTTGTTTTATTATATTTTGTGTCGCCTTCCAGTAAATATTTAGAGTATGTTTCTTGAGAAATTGAAGGGCAACAGGGTAGCGTGGTGTGGACGTGTAATGAGTGGAGGCATATTACGAGAAAATATAGAAGGGATATAGGGGTAGGGACCGACCCAAGAAAGTGTGGGGTGGATTGTGTGAAGAAGGAAATGTGTGTGAAAGGTGTGAGTACTGAGATAACGACTAGAGATACATGGAAGAGTACTTAGAGTGGGATAAGGGCAAGAGGATGATGAGTTTAAATAATTGAACTGACTTTTTTTTTCAGAACGCGTTAGACAAGTCCAAGAGCGGCTAGAGGAATTCATCGAAGCGCTAAACAAAGAGAAATAAATAGTTGTACATTGTAGCTTATACTTAACTAATTATATTTATGTATAGATGCACTGGCGCGATGTATCATTTTGTTATTTAACTGCTTGATCTAAGTTATCTTTTAATAAAACGTTACCCTACACGGCCCATTTAATTTATAAAAATATTGAGATGCTATTCATTCCGTGATGATTCCGTGCTTCGGAGGGCACGTTAAACCGTTGATCCCGGTTATTAGCTGTTAAAACACCTCCACCAACCCGCAGTGGAGCAGCGTGGTAGAGTATGCTCCATACTCCTTCTGGTTGTTTGAGGGGAGGCCTGTGCCCAGCAGTGGGACATATATAGGATGTTTATGTTTTGTGTATGTATACGTATTCATTAAGTATGACACCCTTATTCTAAGATGTTCACTCGGTTCTTCCTCCACTCGACTCTGCCTCAGCAGAATTTTAAGTTGACATTGACGCGCTTTACTCGATTAAAGTCGAGGTAAGGTTGAGTCATAATGCCGATTTTGAGCTGAATTCGTGGAAGACTGAAGTCGACTCGACTGAGGACGGGTCGAGAAAGGTTGGAGTTAACATCGCTTAGAATACGGGCTTCGAGACTGCTCTCAATATCATGTCAATGTGACAGTTCTTAATACAAAAACAGAGACTTGAGCATGGTCTTGAAGACAGTCTCGGCTGAGATTAATTTATTAATACTACCCTAAGTGTTTCAAGAGGCGAAGTTGCAGTTTCAGATGCCCTAGGCTATGAGGTACCAGCCGCCGCCGTCTCAGCTTATCGTTTACCGAGACATTGTACGCAGTCTAATGGGTCGTCTACATCGAGATAAGAGCCGCGCTCTTGTCGGTGTAGCTTTCTCCATGCTACTTTTTTTAGGGAAAAATAAGGCAGTGGTGTCCCTCTTGCCTTCTGCCCAAAGTAGTCTATTGCAAAGCACTCCTGTCCTCCGTCTCTAAATAGAGATATATGTCTACATAAATGCTTTTATGTACTGTAATTTAGTGCCGTTTCATGTTCGCCTCTTTTATGCCATGATTGATTAGCCATTCCTAATATTTGATCGCCCAAGGCCCGCGAAACGTTATTTCTTAATTTAAAGTAGTAATTGGTTACATACGGAAGTCTAGTTACTAAATACTTACTGCAAGAGAACGTTATACGTGTTACTTTGAAAATACAAGTCTACATTAGAGGGTACGCGGAATTATAGGATTAGGAGTGTTATGCGCGTTGATAAAGAACTGAACTTCGATACTTGTGTCCTTTTCCAACAATCCAAAGACATCGTCTTTAATATTTTTCGGAAACAGCCGTGATTCACTGTCATACAAGTACTCTGCAACCAAATGTGACCTGGGATTTTCGCAGTCTAGAATGCCCTTTATAACATTCGCGATGAACAAAGACCTGTTGTCCCCGTATTCAAAATATTTTCGAATATATTCAACAAAGTCCCTCTTGTACAACTCCCTCATTGACTCAAAATGCGTATCCATCAACTCGATAACTTCGTGTGCAATGTACTTGCCGAATATTTTTCCCACTATTTCCGTTGCAGCATCTAAATTTTTTGGCAAATCTTCAAACACTATCGGGTTATTTTTCTTAGCTTGCCTCAAAGTTTTGAAATAGAGCATCGTCAAATGCAAATGTATATAAATGTTGTAAAATTTGTGTAGAGGCAAGATCGTTTGCAGTTTATTTATGACTTTCTCGATCATTGGCAAGCACGACACGTACTGAGTGTCCAAGAAAACTTTGGTGAATTTCAAAGATTGTATGAATTCATTGAAATATTCAGTGAGATCGTTTTTGTCTTGCCAACCGGTCCATATCTTGCCACAGTGGTCAATGACTGGCTCGCCTAGGCTTTTCCATCGCTTCTCTTGCTCAGCCTCGCTTTTGCAAAGCAGAAGATATTTCGCGACTACTCTCAAGTGCAATGTTATGACCATGTCATAATAATAGTCTTTATTGGGCA
This sequence comes from Pectinophora gossypiella, assembly GCF_024362695.1. NCBI lineage: Eukaryota > Metazoa > Arthropoda > Insecta > Lepidoptera > Gelechiidae > Pectinophora > Pectinophora gossypiella. Next base: position 935,779 of record NC_065428.1, on the reverse strand, counting down.
TCTTTGCTAGAACAAAGTCCTTAGACATAAATTCTTTAGTGACTTTGTCTATAAATTCTTCGTCTACGTCCCACAAGATGTTTTCAGCATGAGAAAGCATTGGTACCGCCGCATATTCAGACCCTTTCTGCAAAACCTTATAAACCATTTGACAGTATTTTGCTTTTTTACTTGCAGGAACTATGTTCAAATTGTACAACACTTTTTTAGTACGACTGTTAAGTTTATCGGAAGCGTGCAGCTTTTCTATAATAGTTATAATAACATCCCATACTCTTTCGTCAAGTTTCTTTGTTCTTGAATGTAAAAGGAGTGTCTTAAGTATCATCGTAGGTCTTTTGTCACCTATAGCAGTCAAAATATCCATTTCTTTTCCTGACCGCATCGATAACACTAATGCCAATCTCAATGTTCTACTCCAGGACAATAACGTCTGTATGTTCTGATCTATATCGTTACCTCTGCAGATCAATATTCGATTGGCTACTGCTTTTGCACCCAACTTTTGCCAGCCTACGTTCTTTAACTCTAATGAAGGTCTAGCCAAATGCATATTTGCTCTTAAAGCTCCCGAAAACCGTTTGAGTTCGCTCTGTTTAGGTGCAGCGTCGTATTCAAGAATCATATCCAGTATTTCGTTTCCTGAAAGGATAGCAATTGAATGAGCAACTTTAATTTTAGGTGATTTCTCAACATTTTTCTTTAGCAGCGTTAAATATCTTTGTGCCAAACCGTTTTCTTCATTAAAATATAAACTCAGAGCTCTAAGAAATCTATCATGATCTAACTTGTTCGTTTTTATCAACTCTTCAAAAGTTTCCCCGGACGAAATAATATCGGTATTGTGTTTCAGAGCATTTAGATATGATTCGTCAGTTTGAAATATCGCGAAATTCTCTCTGAAAAGTTGTTTGCGTGCGACACGAGATGTGTACAGACGACGCAACAGATGCTCTGCTTTGTCGTCCTTTCTTGCTGCAGATGCTATAGAAGAGACCAAGTGTGGACATGTATCAGCCCGCAATTTGTACGCGTCAAGAACATCCAACGTTTTATCGAGCAGTTCTATCGCTTGTGTCGAGTCGTTCTTTGCTCGGTCTAGCAGCAAAGCAGGCAATTTAGAGTACACCTTTTTCTTTTCTTCATAATTTAAAGAATATTCTTTCAGAGTAGAGAAATTGTTCAAAAATGCCTTCCAAACCGGTGCTTCAATTGTACAATCAAGCAGAATACTTCTTAGTATAACGGCGTGAAGACCTTCACTGCAAGCCACTGGCGATGGTTGGCCGTCTAAACCCAAGCCGTGACCGAATTTCACCATCGCCTCCCATACATTTTGGGGCAGCCTCCAGGCACAGCTGCGACGAACTAAACTACGTATTATGGTAGCTCTGAGATTATCAGGCTCGTTATGATGTTGCGTGGCGAACAACGTTAGTAACTCTTCCACAAACTGAGCGTGCCCTCCGGTCTTGCTAATCAACAACAACATTATATTTTGTCGGTGCTGTGTAGTTTCTACCTTCATCTGTTTTCGTAACTCGTATAAAGCAGCTCCGAAACTAATGAAACGGTACTTATCGAAGAGAATATCAAAGGATGATTTACGTACTGAAATCATCTCGCAAGCCAATGCCTGACATGCAGATCGTTTCATACATTTCCGTTTCTTTAAGCAGCTCCTAAAACTTATAGGAGCGTTTCCAATCAGACTTTCGTACTCCTCTGGATCATGTTGTTTATCTTGGAAGATATTGCTACCGGGTCCTCGTCCTTGAGGCGGAGTAGGTTTGTCATACGGCCAAGTGTCTACCAATTCACCCACATCCTTATCGACAAATACTTTCTTCTTAAACGTCTTCCTTTCTTCAACACTCAACGCTTTTATCAAGGGTTCTACATTTTTATAATTAAACCAAAACTGAATGTATTGCGCGCGTGCTAATTTTAAAACCACTTCTTTAATTTCTTCCGACGATAAGCATGTAGCTAAAGTTTTCATGTCGAGAAAAGAAGTTGCATAAAGTTCAGTCTTCTTGTTAAACCTATCCTTGTAATGTTTCATAATGAATTTTGTAGCATCAGCACTGAAGCGACTGAAGTGAACGTATTTCTCTGCGATGTCCAAGAAAATGTCGCCGTTAATTTTTAATAGAAATTTCAAGTTACTGTAGTACTTTCTTTCGTCTCTCCTGTAGATCGATGCAAGTTTGTCGTCGTTTTGAAAACTATCAAAGAATATTTTTGCTACCTCCGGGCATTTTTCCGATAAAAATTTCAAAAGTTTTGGTGACAATTTTTCCATGAAATTAGGAACTTCTCTCAGAATGAAGTCACTGGTACAATTCCGAAGAAACTTAATAGCAGTATCAAAATTTTTGATTTTATAATATTCATAAAACTCTTGTGATCTTTGAGAGTCTTTTAGGTTCAGATATATCCAATGTTTCACTTTCGATACCGCCGGTGTTGTCATCTCTGGGTACAACACATCTTCTAAATGAGCACTATTAAAAATGTGGCTGTATTCTTTATCCAAAAGCCACTTGCTTTTAAGTGCCCTACTAACATATAGCAAATCTTCATCTTTGAAAGTTTCTAGTATGTATTCCACGTTTTTATATCTCGATGCGAGATCGATTTTGAATAGACGATCTAAAGGAGAATATTCTTCAACATTCTTGATGGATGAAAAGGGGATGTTTTGTTCATAACTGTTGTTTACAAGGGAATTAAACTGATGGTGTCGTGTTCCCAGATTATCGCCCGCCAACGTTACCGGAAGGAAAGACGCCATCGCCAACTGTTACAGAGAACAAATTTATTAAATACTCATCCAAACTTCAATAAGTTCATAATCCGAATAAATATTTGGCTAGATGACTGGGCCAAAAATAAATTATAAAATGCTAAGCTAGAAATAGAAGCCAGTCTAAGATGATTGAAAATCAATCTCATTTTTCTTTTGGACTAATGTACGAATTTTAATAAGAATTACATAACAAAGAGTACGACGTTTGACCACGTTAATCGATGACTTCACCACGTAGCATAACCCCTGTATTCCCAACGGGGTTGGCAGTGGTGTATAGTATTTTACAGTAACACCAAGTCCTCGCGAGCTGTTTATTGACTTCATATTTGTATTTCCGTACACATTCATAATTTGTTTCGTAAAAGTCCCTAACTCATTTGTAAAGGTTGTCTTCTAGCCTATTAGATTAGGTGGTGGGTACAAGCCAAAAAAAAATGGTAGGTAGATCTGGTTTTTTTTTATTACCTTCGTAGGTAATTTGACTTCGTAAGTAATCAAAAGCGTATGCCAGTTATTTTTAAATTTCTTGCCTGATATCTAGATAGTTGTGAAAAAATAATAATGAGAAACTTTCCACGCTACGTTCCTCAATAGCAATATAGATGGCGATGTAAGATTGTCCTTCGCTTAACCTCCTAATTTCATGGATAACAGACATTCTTTTATCTTTGTTTTTGGATATAAATGATGACCCTTTTTATTACATGCAGGTACAACCTACGGTACAACTCATTTTCTGAGAGGTACAATCACATCTTCCACAAAGAAAATGGTGTAAGTGATCCTTTTATTTATTAGTTTCCCGCCTTTTTAATCTATGTCGAATCTCCCGACTTTCCTCGGTAGCAACATTAATTTTGTACATGATGTGATCCAAATATCAAGCAACAATTATTTTTGTATATGCTTCTGCAATTACATTGTATTTTTGAATAATTATGTACCTGAGCAATGAGAAAATAGGTAATTATCACGTTAAATCACGACAGCGCCATCTATACTGTTTTTGGGGAACGTGGCCAGGAAGTCCCTCATTTAGTTAATAATTAATTAATAAAAATAATATATAATATATATTTATATTTCTTTTTGTAATTATTTCTTTTTATTTTGGTGCAATAAAGTGTATTTGTATTGTATTGTATTTGTGGCGGCGTTCAGTTTATGAACGCACCCCTACTGACAGATAGCTGTCACTGCTGTCAGTGAGCTGTCAAGAGACTACTCTCGCTCGACTGTTGTAACGCACACGCACGCTGTTGTTTTGTACTGACCGATTTGATAAAGTATTGTGATCCGTGATACTGTGACTGTGTCTTATTAACTCTAATAAACTATTCGTCCAAGTGGAGTTGTTCTATTATTGAGAAGGGGATCTACGTGTATCCTGCACCCGTCCCCTCAATGGTGACCTTGTCCGAACGCGCTTCTGAAGATTGGACGAAAGTGTGAAGATTCCACAGCTTATCAGTATCTGTGAGGAGAGAAGCATCCGAATATTGAGCATAGTAAGCGATATCTCGAAATTTCTTAAGATTTTCGCTCGATTTCTACAATCAATATACGCCTGGGCAAGTCTATTACGGAAAATTGGAAGAGTCCATTTCACAGATCGCTACATCGATTTGATTGGAGGATCCCAACCCAACAGCTAATTCTGCTTCCCGTTCACTTACACATCACTGCTACCGGTTCGACGTACATTGCTGCACATCAAAACCACTTCGACGTACATTGCTGCACCTTCAAAATCACTTCGACGTACATTGCGTAACCTCGCGAATCTGTTTCGAAGTACATTGCTGCATAAAAAACTTCGTGCAACCAACTTTCGAAGTTTCGAAGACTGTTTTTGGAAAACATAACACAGTGTTTTAGTGAGATCTATAAACATTACTTAACATTGCTTGTTACTTCCAGCCAAACAAGTGGTATTTTGTACATAGGTGTTAATACAATAACTTTACTTAATTTAAGTCATAGGTTTAAGAAGTTGAACAATTTACTTTACTAATTAACATTTTTTTTTTTTTTCTGGTTGCGCGCGTTGCATACTAAACTAAATAATCAATTTAAGTTAAGGATATTGCTAAAATTTTGAACTTTTTGTTGTTTTAATATTTTTTTTTGGTTGTTGGTGTTATTTGTGGGTGTTTTCTTATGCTACTATTGAATATTGCACATTGTTTTGTTTTTTATAGCTATATGGTATACCGAATGCTGAATTTTTGGTTAAGGTGTATAGAATAATTTTTGTGTTGGGTATTGCGTTTATAAATTGGATGACGCCACTACTACTTACCTTACCGCATTGCATCTGCACCTTGCATCCTACACTATAAACACTAATTACACTAATCGACTAACACTATTCACAATTTTATTTCTGTTTGGTTTGTGTGTGCTTGTTCTCACATCTAGCTATCATGGCTGAAGGAGCGGATTCCACTCCAGCTGAACTTCAAGCTCTCAAGAGAGAACTGGCAACTCTTCGAGTGCAGTTAACCACAACTGCACAAGAGAATGCCGCCTTGCGTAGTCAGCTGCAGCCTAAAAGTGAACCTGTAAATCGGTCTGCTGTACCACCACAGGTATGTAAGGTAGCTCCTAAGATACCTCCTTTCTGGTACCAGAAACCGGCGATGTGGTTCGCTCATATCGAAACACAGTTCCGTGTCGCTGGTATAACGAGTGACCAGACTAAATACGATCACGTCATTGGTCAGCTCGATTTCAAGATTACAGCAGAAATTGAAGACATCGTCACAAACCCGCCAGAGACTGATAAATACATGCACCTGAAAAGTGAGATCATTCGTCGTTTGTCTCAATCCGAAGAGGAACGTGTGCGGCAATTGCTGACAGAGGAGGAGTTGGGGGACCGTAAGCCCTCCCAATTCTTACGACACTTACGTTCTTTGGCCGGTAAAACCCTCACCGATGAGAGCATACTTCGACAACTTTTCATGCGCCGTTTGCCACAACACCTTCAAGCAATCCTTGCTGCCAGCGCGGACCCGCTCGAGGACATCGCTATCCGTGCTGACAAAATATTAGAGGTGGCTCCTAACATCGCAGCGCCATCTCAGTTCGTGCATGCTGCTGCTGCTTCGGTTGACCCTGCCGCTTCAGGAAATGCTGATCCATTTGGTTTGCGTGCTTTTGCATTACAGATACAGCAGCTGACAGCGAGCGTCGCCGCACTTACCCACCAGCGCCAACGCAGTCGCAGCCGTTCTAGAGGTGAGTCGACGAACCGCAGCCAGTCGCCTGCCTCAGGTAAACTATGCTGGTACCACAAGACTTTTAAAACCAAGGCTAGCAAATGCGTTAGTCCTTGCTCTTGGAATCCGGAAAACCACCGAGCCAGTCAGTAGCGACGGCGACTGATTGTGCCTCACCGGGCCGTCGTTTGTTCATTTCGGATAAAACTAACAAGGTCAGATTTCTTATTGACACAGGGTCTGATCTTTGTTGTTATCCAAGGAGACTTCTGACTGGAAAAGTACCTCCAACAGACTACCAATTGAGCGCAGCTAACGGCAGCACTATTAAAACCTACGGTAGCGTATCACTTAACCTAAATTTTGGGCTTCGTCGCGAATTTCGCTGGCAATTCGTCGTAGCGGATGTAAGTACCCCTATTATAGGTTCAGATTTTCTTGCGCACTACCATCTGCTGCCTGACTGCCGCTACAAGCGTCTCCTGGACGGCATCACCGGTCTTTCTGTTCCTGCATCCATTGCTTCGGTTGAACAAGTTAGCGTGAAGACCATTGCGATCGCTACGGGATCTCAGTTTAGTGACCTACTCGCTGAATTCTCCGCTATCACTCGACCACCTGGGCTAGATAGGACAATCAAGCACGACACCGTGCACTATATAAAAACGACAGAAGGTCCTCCGGTCGCTTGTCGTCCTCGTCGTCTGGCGCCACAAAAACTTACGGTCGCTAAAAGATTATTCGACGAGATGGTCAAAAGTGGAACTGCTCGACCGTCCAAGAGTTCTTGGGCATCTCCACTGCAGATGGTTCCTAAAAAAGACCTCGAATGGCGTCCATGCGGCGACTATCGTGGTCTAAACGCTCGAACAATACCGGATCGCTATCCCGTGCGTCATATCGGGGATTTCAGCCACAACATAGCAGGTGCTACGGTCTTCAGCACTCTCGATTTGGTAAAAGCATACCAGCAAATACCAGTCAATAGTGAAGATGTGTGTAAGACCGCAATAATCACACCTTTTGGCTTATATGAATTTCCCTATATGACGTTCGGGCTGCGGAATGCCGGACAAACCTTCCAGAGGTTCATGGATGGGCTAGTGCGCGACTTAGACTTTTGTTTTCCCTACATAGACGACATTCTCGTGTTCTCCCGCGATGAAGATGAACATTCTCGTCATCTGCGCATTATTTTTCAGAGGCTGGCTGATTACGGCGTTGTCGTTAATCCAGCGAAATGTATTCTGGGAGTTAGCGAGGTCACGTTTTTAGGGTATCGTGTCTCTAAGGACGGCATTAGTCCACCAAAAGAGCGAATCGCCGCTTTACAAGATTTTCCTCTTCCCAAAACTGTCCAGGGCCTTCGTAGATTCCTGGGCATGGTTAATTATTATAGAAGATGTTTACCACGCGCGGCTGAACTACAGGCGCCGTTGATAAACGTTTTGGCTGATACGAAACTCAAGGGTGCCAATCCTGTACCTTGGACGCCGGAGCTGGAAGCTGCTTTCCATGCTTGCAAGGACAGTCTTGCAACAGCTACGCTATTAGCACATCCAATCCCTGACGCCCGATTAGGGTTATTCACAGATGCGTCCAGCACACAGGTAGGTGCTTGTCTACAGCAGTTGGTGGGTACAGGATGGCAACCCCTAGCTTTCTTTAGTAAAAAGTTAAACGCTCGTCAATCCTCCTGGCCCGCCTACTACAGAGAGTTGTTAGCTGTATATGAAGCAGTACAGCATTTCCGGTACGTACTGGAAGCTCAGCAGTGTACCATATACACTGATCATAAACCTCTTCTATACGCATTTACACAACGAAGAGAAAAGCTGCCTCCTGTACAGCTAAATCAACTCACATTCATCTCCCAATTCACGACTGATATCGTTCACGTCAAAGGTGTCGATAACGTCGTGGCGGATACAATGTCGAGGGTCGAAGCTATTTCTTTAGAGGATGATTACGCGTCTCTAGCTGAATCCCAAAGTGACGATGAGGAACTTCAAAATCTTATTCGTGACGGCACTGCTCTAAAACTAGAAAAAGTGACCTTACCTGGTACTGACGTTACGGTAACCTGTGACACATCTACCGGCAAGCCACGTCCGTTCCTCACCGTTCCTTTTCGCCGAAAATATTTCGAGAAGCTTCACAATTTGAGCCATCCTGGCATTCGTACCACAACCCGTCTTGTCACAGATAGATTTGTGTGGCCTTCTATAAGAAAAGACGTTCGTGAGTGGGCAAAATCCTGCCTATCATGTCAGCGTAACAAAGTTACTCGGCACACTACTTCTCCTCTCGGCAATTTTAATGTACCCGCTGGTCGTTTCAGGCAAGTGCACATTGACATCGTTGGTCCACTGCCCGTTTGCGAGGGATATCGTTACCTTCTGACGGCAGTGGACAGGTTCACACGCTGGCCTGAAGCGTGGCCTATGCGCTGTATCACTGCTGAGGAGACCGCTGATACATTTCTGAATGGTTGGATTTCTAGATTTGGCGTACCTTCCTGCGTAACTACGGATCAGGGGCGACAATTTGAGTCGGATCTGTTCCGTAGACTAACTGCATTTCTAGGGACTAAAAAGCTGCGCACTACTAGCTACCACCCTTGTGCAAATGGAATGGTTGAGCGCCTTCATAGGCAACTCAAAGCATCATTAATGTGTCATGACGAATCTTGGATACAATCCCTACCCGTTGTCTTGCTCGGCATGCGTTCCGCGCTGAAAGAGGACTTAAAGGCTTCGTCAGCCGAACTGGTTTATGGTGAACCTCTCCACTTACCTGGAGAGATGGTTGTTCCTTCGCCAACTTCACCAGCCGTTGATCCCACAGATTTCGTCACAAAACTTAGGACTACGATGTCGGAATTAAGACCTGTTCCCGCGTCACGTCATGGCCAGAAGAACATTTTCATTTTCAAAGATCTTGCGACTGCTTCGCATATTTTCCTACGAGCCGACCATGTGAAGCCACCACTGGAATCTCCTTATTCAGGACCATACCCAGTCATCAGTCGAACTGATAAGACTTTTACCATCGTTATTGGGAACAGAGAAGTCGTCGTTAGTATAGATCGTGTGAAACCAGCATACATAAACTCTCACACACATCCTTATACTCTCACTAACATACCTGACACACAATCATCTATCGTACCTACACCTACTGTTAATGTACCATCATCACAGACACCACTCTCACAGTCACACACAGACAAACCCATCACACAAAACACCACACTTACTCATCCTTCTCCACGTTCGCAACCGAAGTACACTACTCGTTCGGGCAGAAGAGTAAGGTTTAATCGTCCTTTTGACCTTTAACTTCCTTTCTCCGTGGGGGGGTGGTGTGGCGGCGTTCAGTTTATGAACGCACCCCTACTGACAGATAGCTGTCACTGCTGTCAGTGAGCTGTCAAGAGACTACTCTCGCTCGACTGTTGTAACGCACACGCACGCTGTTGTTTTGTACTGACCGATTTGATAAAGTATTGTGATCCGTGATACTGTGACTGTGTCTTATTAACTCTAATAAACTATTCGTCCAAGTGGAGTTGTTCTATTATTGAGAAGGGGATCTACGTGTATCCTGCACCCGTCCCCTCATATTGTTAGTTGGTAACTTGCAGTAACTTGGTTGGTAAGAGGAAGGAAAACACCTATCATAATACTTATCTACTCACCCAATTTCAATCACTGAGTTCGTAATCAACGGATACCTATTTATATAAAATCTAGAAAATAAATACACTAATGATTTACAGTGTACCTATATTACTCAAGAAAATAACACTGGTGCAACAATCAAATAGGAATCTTGCAGAAATTAAAATAAATCGAAATCTAATAACGTAAAAATAGCCCGACTATCAAACGATGACTAAACACGACGACCTCGACATATCGTACATAGAATACATATTTTATACCTTACCTACACACCACTCCGCGCAATGAAAACATAATTGTAATATACAAATCTGAATCCAAAAGTAACGTTCGTTTCATAGTTTTTGTGATTTGATTACGTTTTGTGTTACGTACAAAATAACACACACGACGAGGCAGAATGATGTAGTCTTTTATTGCATACAAAAAATGTTGACAAAAAAAAAACAAGCAAGCGTCAATGGAATGGAGATTTGTTGTTGATTGATTAATGTAGTTTTTTAAAGTAGACTATTGCTTTACGTTACTGTAATTTCACAATTATGGATGCTGAAAGTATTTCCACGCTGTCGGCCTTGAAGTTTATCTGTGGCGATAGCCCTCACATTTGTAGGTTATGTTTTGCATCTACAGAAAATGAAGAGGTGTCTATTCATGATACTATCAGGGTACAGAGATCGTACTTTGACGCTTCGGTGTGCTTTTTGGACATGTTCGAAGACCTGGGTGTAAGTGGTCCTTTTGTTTATTACTTTCCCGCCTTTTTAGTCTGTGTCGAATCTCTCCTAGTAATTCAATCAAATATGTTCTTTAAGAACTTTTGTATCAAGCAGATCTATTAAACTTTCAGGTTACCGTGGAGGATCTTCTACCGCAAGTTCTGTGTATGGACTGCGCTACCACCTTCATCAATAGTTATTTATTTAAAAAGTTGTGCCAATACTCCAATGAAAAATGGCAAGATGCCCTTCAACGGCTCGAGGAAAGCCTCACTCATTCTGAACTCATCAACCCCAACATGAAATCAGCTTACATTATAGTAAACAAAAATGAGAATCTTATATTTACAAGTCGCAAGAGTTACACAGCGAAGAGTAAAACTGCTGCTGTCACCAAAATTAAAAACATAATGAACAGTAAAAAATCCTATGCACTAAAGAAGAAAACTAAGAATAAGATCTGTGATGAATGTGGGGACAGTTTTCACTCTAATTTACGTTTAGCAAACCATATGAAGAGTCACAACAAGACTGTAGCTAGTAACACAAGAATCCCTTGTCCACAGTGTGCTAAATACTTTGCCACCAAGATGCAAGTAGATGACCACATGGAAAGAATCCATTACCCTAAAACAGTTCAGTGTAGTAAATGTCCTAAAATGTTTAGCACTGAGAGAATGCTAAGACGCCATGAAAAGTTTAGCCACATAGCTGCTATTTGTAAATTGTGTTTTGTACAATTCCCTTCTAAAGTCGCCCTCAAAGCTCATTTAGACAAACATGATGTGAACTCTTGTGAACGGTGCCATAAAACATTTTTGAACAAACACACATTTAAAATGCATTTGAAAATTTGTGGCAATCCCTATACAAGACAACCAATCTACTTTTGTGATATTTGTAGCAGGGGTTACGCAAGGAAGAACAGTTTGCGTACACATTTAAAGACTGACCACGGCTTTGGGAGTGTATTGACTTGTAGTTGGTGTAATAAGAAGTTTGATGCTATCAGTAGATTGAGGAATCACATAGTTAAACATACCAAAGAAAAGAATTTCAGCTGTGAGCAATGTGGTGGCAAGTTTGTGACCCAAGCTGCACTAATATACCACATTCGACTGCATACAGGGGAGAGACCGTTCCCATGTGACTTATGTGATGAAAGCTTCCTCTCAGCATCTAGAAGGATGGAGCATAAGAGAAGGAAACATTTTGAACCCAGCAAGGAGTGCCCACTGTGTCACGTGAAGTTTGTCACCGGCAATCAGTTGAAGAAACATGTGCAGAGACATTACAATCCACAAAGCAAACTGTATAGACCAAAAGAAGTTATGCCTCAGGTGGTTGATGATATTTTTAACTTATAATATGCAGTGTAATATTATCATAATTATGGAAGAGATAGTTACTCCAAGAACAATAAAACAATTTTAATAAAAATATTTATTTACAATAAAACACATACACAAGTATAAGGTCTGGTATGACTACCAATTCCATTTAAATTGTAAGTAATTTTCCTTTAATCACATGATTTCAACTTTAATCCTCATATTTTGTTCTCCAGGCATATTAGGAGGTATCATGCTCCTTCCAGAGTACAATTTGCTAGATGGGTCATGATGGCGGCTTATATGTTGTTTTAAGAAGTTGGCTGTAAAGAACTTCCGGTCACAAATCTCACAAGTCAGCGAAGGGCCGGAATGCTTGAACTTAATATGCTCCGCTCTAGCAGATGCATTCACAAACCTCTCATTGCATAGTTTGCAAGAATATGGCTTTTCCCCAGTGTGTCTTCTAGTGTGATACAACAGAGCTTCTTTAGAAACAAAATTGTTATTACAAATGCTACATTTAAACTTCTTCTCTCCTGTATGCTTCACCATGTGTATCTTAAGGTAACTTGGAGCTGTGAATTTCTTCCCACAATGCTCACAAACATGAGGTTTAGCATTCCCATGAACAAATCTTTCATGAACCCTCAGTCCTCCAGTTGTACTATATCCCTTCCCACATTTCTCACAGAAATATGTCTTCTGAATCTTGCCCCTAAATGGATGCCGATCAATTTGATCAGAAAGACACAATTTTACATGTTTCAAATAGAAATCCTTTGTCAGGTAAGTTTTCCCACATTTAGGACATTGACTCTTAGTGTTATGTTTCTCTTCATGAGCCTGTAATTTGTCTAATCCTTGGTATGATTTTCCACACTCTTTGCAGACGTATTCTGTGTGCTGCTTATTACAATGTTGCTCCAGACTTTCTTCAGTACTTTCATATTGGTCACACTCGGGGCATTTATAGCCATGGCCTGTCTTCATGTGCTCCTCTAAAGCAGTTTCACTAGTAAATGTCAGGTTGCATACATCACAGGATTGTATTATAGTGTCATGACATACTAAGGAATGAGCTTTGTAGTCCTGGATGTTGTCAATGTTAGTGTTACATGTTTCACAGGTGTAAACTAGTTCTTTGATATTGGTAGCAAACTTTTTGGGTTCCTCTTTATCTAACAAGACAACTTTAGACTCGTTTTCGCCGACGACAACGTACAACCGCTGGTCTTTGTTACTGAGCTCGATTTTAATATCCAAAGCTTCAGAGAGGTTATTAAAAATTTTATATATCAGTTCGGTCGTCCTTTTACATTTTTCAATGAATTTGTGGCATTCTACGGTTTTTTCGACACATTCAGCACAGACACCGTCTACGCCGGGTATGTCTTCAGACATCTGCAAAAGGTTAAGAAAGTATTCAAATATTGTTTATACTAAGGCACCAAGCAGTGGAGTAAAAAGCAAGCGTGCAAGCAATATTACATGTATGTATGTTGCATTACCTCATTGCCAACCAAGTTGCATAAAATTTCAGCCAGGGGCTGAAATACAGTTTGATCGTCACAAGAGACGCAGTCTTCTATTTTCACATAATTTTCCTCAAGATCTTTCAAACATAACCTGCAATGTTTGTAACGATTTTCACTCACGACATTAGACACTAGAATATTTAAATCTGCTTCATTGATCATATCGAAAAACTTAATGTACTTTTCGTCAAAAATAATCAAAAGATGTCAAAGGAACCGCGCGATTTCCAATTTTTCGTTCAAGAATTTACTGAACAACACAACGAGAAGCCATGAATGTGTGTGATATGGTAAGTAAGATGGCCGACGAACGAACGACCCATGCAACGACTGCGACAATAAACAGCAACTCAACTTGGTAGAAAAATTCAAAACTACACTTTGACACTCTCTTAAAAATATTTCACTACGAGGTATATTTTTTTGTATTTAATTTAGATTTATTTTATAGTAAATCTATTTTTCCATATTTTTCCTTTTCAGGTTTTCGGGTCGGAATTCGGAGCATGTTCATTTCACAAAAAAAAACAACGGATTTAATAAAAAAAATTTTAATAAGAATAATTTAAAAACATGTATCTATCTATAGCCTACATTCGCTATCATATCAAATAATTATTTCAACATTCAACAGCATTCTCGAAACAATGCAACCTACTTTTAGGATTAAAGTGTCTTTTTTTGTGCCTTGATAAGCATGAATGGTTTTCAAATTTCCTATGGCATATCTCACACTCCAGTGATGGACCCATGTGATGTCTTCTTACATGATCTGCTCTGCGTGAAGTTGATAAGAATCTTTGCTCACAAAGATGGCACTTGTATGGTTTCTCACCTGTGTGAATTCGGACATGATACATCAGAGATGCTTTCGTAACAAATTTCCCTCCGCATGTATCACAAGGAAACTTCTTTTCCTGTGTGTGCTTCACTACATGAGATTTTAACTGACTTGGAGCATGAAACTTTTTAGAACACCAAGGACAAACATGAGCTTTACCTTCCCCATGTTCAAATTTTATGTGAACCCTTAATGTTGGTTTATGGCAAAATTTCTTGTTGCAATAGTCACAGATATATTTAGCCTCCAGACTGGACTTTCTCTTTTTCTGTTGACATATTTTGAGAACTAAATGTTTATTAAATGTCCTACGGTTTTTATAACTTCTACCACAGTCAGGGCAGACTAGTTTACCCATGTGTCCAAACTCGTGGATTCTCAGTGAATGTCTGTTCTGGTATATTTTGCCACACTTACTGCACATAGTGGGAGAGTGACTTTCATCTTTATGCTGTTCCAGCAATGTTTCTGTTCCATAAGTCCTGGAGCAAACATTACATTTGAAATTTTTAGGAGCATGAACTTTAAAATAATGCTGCCTTAAATTTTGTGGAGAAGCATACAGTTTTAAACAAAATTTGCATTTCAAACTGTCTTTTTCTAACATCATATGACTTGTTGGTATTAATGTAGTGGGGGCTTTTGGCCTTTTCATTTTATCTTTTTTCTTTATATCTAATTGATGATATTCATTTTCAATATTATCATCTTCAGACTTTACATTTGGTGAAAAACATGATACGGCTGTATCAAATTCAAAAGATTGATTTTCTTGTTTTAGTCCTAGCATATTGAGCCTTTTCAGAGCTGAATTTTGTGACATTGGAGGTTTCTTCTCATCATAATATATTTCTTTTATAAAATCTTTTGTATTCAAACACACAAATATAGATTTGCAACAATTTATATGTGGTATGCTTAAATTTTCTAAAGTATCTACAGTCTTTCGTATCTGTTCACAACTCTCTTTGCACATTTTGATGAACGTGTAGCTTTTTGTAAGACAATCTTTACATTTCTCACATACGGCACTGTATCTTGATAATGTATCTAAACTCTGAAACAACAGCATTCAGTGTTTATTAATGAGATAAAGGATTAAAATAATAAAAACGCACAATATACTTACGTCGGCGTCTAATAGAAAAGCCAACATATCGATAATTTCTTCAGAATGTGCAGAATTTTCAAAAAATATTTCATCTTGGAGTAATATTGCAGGAGGTTCAATACTTTGCAAACATAAACAGCAATAGTTATTTTTACTATGAATAATACTATTTATAACATTGCGTAGTGTCATCGTTATCTCATAAACTAATTTAAGGAATCTTGAAATGCTTTTCGCATCTAATTTGCTCGACCCAATCGAGCTTTCAGACTTCAGACGGACGGAAAAAGAAAACAAACAAACTAGTGTTACCGGTCGACACTTGACCGATAGTAAGAATATCGATAGTTGTGATTGCTCGAAGAAACAAAACTGTCGATAGTTTTTTTTTTTTTGCTAACATGATATAGAACACTTATGCAAGAAAGTTTAAATAAAAACCAAAACAATTGTAAGTACACATTAGGGCATTTTCACCCTACATTATGATTCTTATCCGATTCCTAGTACGAGATTGACAGACAGTAAAATAGGTACACTGTGAGATATCGGACGGATTGATGTCGTGCGGAAGCAGTTATATGCAGTTCCTGGCAACTTTGGGAACTTTTCCGGCAGTAATAAGGTGCAAAACTTAAAAATTAGCTAACCTTAAGGCGAATATGACCAGAGTATAAGAAAGAACAATTTGAAAAACAAAAGCAGTCAGTGTAGGAGTGTTCTTACTATTAGTGTTCTTAAATTGTTACTGGATCTGTAAAGTGCCCAAATTTGCTGAGCAAGGTTAATTTTAGCGTACCGAAAAGAAATGTTAGGTCTTATACTGCAAAAAAGTTGTTCTCGCTTCCTAGATGTCGCACAAATCTTAAACAACACTATTCGTTGGTTCGGTTGTTTACTACTTACGAATTGTATGCAGATAAAATAGATATCTTCTTCACATCTGTTCCTCAAATCAAAAAGACTGTTTTATCTATAACAGATACTTTTTAATCATTGAAGTTGTCACTTTTTCTAGCTCTAATTTAATTTTGTAATTAAGTACCTAAAGTATTAGTGCATGTTGTGTCCACCTGTAAGTGGCGAGGCGCTTAGTTTTTTATATGTATTAACTGCTAACTGTAACCATGTATCAGTGTACTTGCCGTTGGTTGACCAAATAAATAAATAAAAAAATATTAGAGTTTTTAAAATGCGAACATTTCCACTCTGAGAATATCTCCTGGAACGGCACATCACTGTGCGTAAGCTACCATACAAATACTTCTATGGTCAGTGGACTTACAGTACAGAAATAGACTAATCAAACAAAACAAAAATAACATTTAATAAAACTAAAATCATTGAATAAAACTAAAAATAAAACAAATGATATACAATTAACAGTTAAACTAAACCTTACTCAAAAAGTCCGCCTCCAATCGTACCTGGCGCAAATGTACCTATAATGGTGGCTGCGTTACCGCGTTGAATAGCCAGCGATATGCGTTGCACCAGGTACGATTCGCGGGGAACCGCACCACTATCCCTGAGGCGCCGCTCCAACTTGCGCACAAAGCTCCTGGCTTCAGCGCGCTATACACCACTCACCTCCACCGCGAAGGGAATTTACCTGCCTGCCATAAGAAAGATGCATAAACTATTTAATAAGTCCAGCAAATGCTGAACTAGCGTGAAAAGAATTGATAATATTGATAACGAGAATTTATTAAATGCAGCTTTAAAAACACAGTTTTAAACTAGTTTGTCTCGGATGTCACGCCATCTCGTCCGATGTCGACTATGTATAACGCCTATACTCATCATAAGGCATGAAATACATGATTATCTGTGAATTGTGATAGATGAAAACTATCGATAGATCACCAAGACAAAATAAACTACTTACTTCACTGTCCACTTTGACAGCTCTAATATTCTGCCAGTAAATATGAAACGAACATACCCCTGCGTGCAAAGACCAAGTATCACAGAGATAGGAAATTATATGGAGGCGCCCTGTTCTACTATATAAACATCATCTTATACAAATATGAGTAGTTTATGAAACAGGTCGTCAATAATCGTTTTGTCTTTTTTTTACTAGTACAAAATTTCATTTGGTAAAAGAGATAAATATATATTTGTTATTTCTAGTTATGGCAACATTTTGTGGTGACGTCACAACAGCTGTAGGTACGTGCCATTTTTCGCCATTTTATGCGCTGTGTTTTGTGGTACTTCTGCTGTCAAGTAGCTGTTTATGAGATCGTATTTTGTGTTTTGCGGATAAATTACGAGGATTTGATTTGCTAAATCGAAGTTGAAGTTGAAAAAAGTGTTATTCAACATGTCCGTGTATTGTATTGTACAGTGTGGTGCCAGAAAGGACAGAAATCAACCGTATTTGTCACTTCATAGGTTAGTACCCCGTATTCATTGAATAATACAAACAATCCTATAGATTTTGATGTTACAACGCAACTGAGCCATGAATTTGCATTAAACCTTTATATATTTTGAGTAATTGTCATACTACAAACCGTATTTTTCTTTGTTTTCCAATATCTTTATTCGTCATAGTCAAATTAGTGTTGCGCCAATAATACTGGCTAAGAATACTAGTTATTATTTTTACGTTAACAGGTTTTCAAGAAATAAAAGCTTGAGAAGACGATGGTTAGAAAGAGGCTGTTGGTGTTTAAATTTATATTTAAATTTCAGCCCAGCTTGCATCATCTCACTACTGGCTAGATAGATAACATATTTGTATCATGTTATCACAACATGTTTATACTATCTATCATTCAACTACATATTATTATGTACTTAATATACTTAGTCTGTAACTATTATATGTCGAAACAATTATGAGTTGTACAAATTTTATATAAATAAATGAATGTTATCTTTCATTTCAGGCCATCTTTCAATCCAAAATTGTCGACTGGATTTACTGAAACAGGTGATATTGGAAAAATAATCCACAGCTGCAACGTCGTCTGTGCTGCCATTGCCCGTACGTCTGTCTCATAAGTCAGTACATGAAAAGGTATTTATCAAATAATTTTATATTTTTAACATGATATAGTATAATTCAACCAGGTACACAATGCACTTAAATCAGATATATTTTAGTACATACACTGTTTTAACATTATTATTAAATTTTATTTCAGTCTGTTCAAGAAGACGCGATGAAAAAATTAAAAGATAGCCAATTTGAAGAATATTATGGAAGATCTGCAGAATAAAAATCAAATAATAAAGGGCAAAGTGTATTGATGGAAGAATTGGCAGGACCGCAAGACTTTTTGAAAAGGCAGGTAAACAAATTTCAAGGTTTACCTTTGCCAAAGAAGTATTCCCAAGAAATAAGAAAGTTTGCTTTTACTTTACATTTTCTTTCTCGGAAAGCGTATAATAATTATATATGCAATGTGACAGGGTGTCACAAAGACAATTTCTAAACAAATTGACACTGTTTAGATTTGTATTTATTGTAAATACGTATATAATGTAGTTACATAATAAATAATGTGTGAAATGAATACTTGCTAATAAACAGATTTACGTTATAATTTATGTTTCATTATACACTCCAGGTGGATTCGAATTGTGCGCAATAAAGAATGTAATCAATGTTATAGAGTTGTTAAGGGAACTACTTAGATAAATCTTGACTAAACCCTTTACAAATATGTACAAATATACTTTATTGCACACAACATACCAAAAAGAACAAGTTTTACACAAAACATACACGAAAAATACAGTACACCACCTAATTACCCTTTACCTTCCCTTTCTGTTCTCTTATGAATACTTATTATTATAATGCTATACCTATTATTGGTCAGCAAAAATTTAGTATCGACTCGCAAAGAAGATGCTACACCTAGTAGGTACGAGTATGGTAATCCTAGTATTGAAACAGCTTGCAGCCCTAGTAAAGGCCGCCATTTTATGCGACGAAGTGGCACGTTTTTTTTGTAGGTATTTCCAGTCCATACTCTTATATGTCTATGCCAAGTATAGACTTTTATACTTGGTCTAGAAGTATGTATAGACTTCTATACTTGGTCTTTGCCTGCGTGAGACGCGTCTCGACGCGACGTCATATATTTTTTTTGAATTTCGAAAAATAAAATAAATAACTAAAGTCAAGGCTGTGTGGTACTCAGATCTTTGCCTGGCCAGCCTTAAAAATAAGAACAACAACAATCGAAAATATTGTCTTGTCAAACGTTCATTCGTTGCATTCTTGGTTTTATTTTTATTTAAATAGATGCCTACTAAATTCAAAAAGAATTAGAAATGTCAGTTACCGATGTTTTGTCTAAAGTTCTTTACGGAAAATCTAATTTCTGTTGTTTGTGTTTCCAAAATGTTGGAGAAAACCCAGTTTATATTGATGATGTACTTTTCATTGCCTCCGAAGAAAGTGAAACAATGTATCAAATATTAGAAACACTATTTCGTGATGAAGTATGTATGATTGTCTATTTATAATAATAATATTTCATATAATACCTACCTCTTTGTAACATTTATTTACTATTTTCTAACCTCAATTTTTTTCAGATACCAGACTCAATATCTACATTTGGTGTTTTTTGTGATGAATGCAAGACGTCCTCGGTAAACAGCTACAAATTCATGAAATTATGCAAACAGAATTCTGAGAAACTATCCTGGGCTATTCAAAGTGTTAAAGAATCTCTAGAACACACTATACCAGATTTCGATGATTATAAAACATTATTTGTTTCTCTTCACCTCAATGATTTTACTACCAGGCAGTTTTATGATGACAATAAGAGGCTGAATACTCCGTCAAATGCTCTCAAGAGATTTTCAGCAATTATTAATAAAAGTGCTCAGGAAAGTAATGATCTAAAAAACATATTTAAATATGAAGACTTCATCAAAACAGTGCAAAAAGAACCAAAGTCAAGCAAAATAGCAATTTCTTACGATATTCCATCTATACCTACAAGTGATATTGTTGTTGACTCCACTAATCCCACAGACTATAAATGCAAAATATGCCTCAAAAAATTCTTAGTACCAGAACCTTTAAGGAGTCACTACTTCAAAAGACATTACCCAAAAACTGTTAAATGTTCAAATTGTCCACGTAAGTTCATTTCAAAAGAAATGCTAGAAATCCATATCAAGCAGAACCACACTGCTGGAGCGTGCATGGAGTGCGGCAAATATTTCACCAGTAAATATGTTCTACGTAAACATGAGATGAACCACTACTTCACAGTAATATGTCCAGACTGTGGCAGAACATATCGCAGTAAAGAAGCATTCAAAAAACACATAACTGATAACATATGCCAGCAAAAAATGAAGAAATCTTCTGAACAAGGGATGTACCAGTGTGATTTTTGTAAGAAACATTATTGTCACAAACCATACCTTGCTAAACATATAAAGTATGAGCATGGAAACGCTATAGGCTTCCGGTGTGAGTTCTGTAGTAAACAATTTTATACAAAAAGCAGGTTAGAGACACATCTTGTGAAACATACAAGGGAAAAGAATTTTGTGTGTAGTGTTTGTGATGGCAGGTTTGTGACAAAGGCGTCTCTATTGTATCATACAAGGCTGCACACTGGAGAGAAACCGTACCAATGTGAATATTGTGAAAAAGCATTTCTGTCTGCATCACGAAGGCTGGATCATGTAAGAAGGCACCACTTGGCTCCTTCGCTGGAATGTGATATTTGCCATGCTAAGTTCAAAGCTACTGGATCCTTACTGAAGCATCGAAAGCGTCATTTAAACCCAAACAGTAGGTTGAGCAACCCTCGTCTGTACGCTATAACTAAAGGCAGTATAACTGAAGGACCTGAATCAAAACCATTGATGAAATCTGGAGCTAGCTGAAGGGGCATAAATGCATCTGTATTGCCCTATTAATTATGTGGATATGTAAATAAATGTTGAGAATCCTTTTTAATGTAAATTTGTAATTGTTTGCACTCATAATCAGTTGTGTTGTAAGGAATATTCCTTCTTGCACCTGAGACACATAGCCTCTTCTTTTTAGTCTGTGTGCCCAAGTGGACTTGTTTGTTTGGAAGTGGTTATCGCGGTATAAATAAATCCTTCCCAGAGAATAGAGTCCGCCGCGCCACGAAAATTGTCCTCTAGTTTACATAGGCAAAGTCTCAATTTCAAACTTTTAAACTGTCTACATACTACATCTATGTGTCAATTTTTATTCGAAACAGAATCACTTGTATAAATCTCACTAATGAAGAGATCCTTAGGACGTTAATAACTTTAAGAATAAAAGAAGTTTTTGTACATTTCTATACTCAAACTCTCTAGAAGTTAAAATGCTGTGCGTTTGTGGCGATTAATAATTACATTACAGAAAGATTATAGGGCTACGAGGCCAGAGCCTTAAAAAAAAACTAATAATGACATTCAATCTGTGTTGCCAACGGAGTGGATTTTCCACTAAACCTGGTGGTTATTTTTAAATGTGCCGACCATTTACTGGCGTGAAATACACTTCTCATCAAAAAAATCGAAACACTTCCGTTTTCATTGTTTCTGTCCGAATTTAACACAAAAAAGAAGTCATACGATGAAAAAAAATACATAAATGTATAGCTGGCAGTTTGGCCATTACAGTAATAAGCGAAAATTCTAAATTCAAAATTAGAATTTCATTTGTTTATCTTATAAACGAAATGAATCACTGTTTTGAGACAAATGTGTGTTTAGGGTTGGAGTACATTTAGCGTTTAAAAACTAAAAATTGGCGCCTATCCTTAAACTTTTTGTTTTTTATTTCAATACTGTGACTTTGGGACGTCTGAAAAAAGGTTTTTTTTCTAAAACGTATGGATACTTCGCCCACAGAAGCCGCCCAAGTTGTGGCATTGCTGGATTCTGGCCTTAGTCAGCGTGTTGTGGCTGCAAGACTGCATCTAAGCCTGTCATCTGTTCATAGAGTCTATAAACGTTATCGGGAGACTGGTTTGTTCACGCGCCGTTCAGGATCTGGCAGGAATCGGGTCACTTCTGAGCGAGATGATCGATTTATTGTAACAACTTCTTTAAGAAATCGACGCCTTAACGCTTTTCAACTGCAGCAGCGGCTTCGTGTTGTACGAAGGGTGGCTGTAAGTGACTCTACAATTAGAAGAAGGTTGAAGGATCGTGGACTGGTACCGCATAAGCCAGCAAATGGGCCGAAATTAACTGCAGACCATCGAAGAGCGCGCCTTAACTTTGCACGTGAGCACCTAAATTGGTCATACCTACAGTGGAGCAAAGTTCTCTTTTCTGATGAGTGTAAAATTATGCTGTATGGTAACGACGGAAGGAACAAGGTCTACAGAAGAGACGGAGAACGCTATGCACAATGCTGCATTGAAGAAAAGGTCAGCTATGGTGGCGGTTCGTGGACGGTTTGGGGAGGAATCAGCGCCGACGGTAAGACAGAGCTTGCTTTCGTGTCTGGGCCACGTCTGCCTGCACTAAACTGTCATCGGTACGTCGAAGAGTGTCTCGAGCCTCATGTGATGCCCTATGCACATTTTATTGGCAACGGCTTCATATTCATGCACGACAATGCTAGGGCTCACACCGCGGGCGTCGTACGAGATTATCTTAACGAAGTCGATATCTCTATTATGGAATGGCCAGCAAGAAGCCCGGACATGAATCCCATTGAACATCTGTGGGATGAATTAAAGAGACGAATTCGAGCAAGAGATCCTGCCCCAGAAACACTTAGCCAGCTGCAAGATGCAATCCAAGAGGAATGGGACAATATACCACAGCGTGATCGTGACTCTCATCCGATCGATGAAGAACCGTATGGAAGCAGTAATTAGAGCTCGGGGAGGGAATACAAGTTATTAAATAAACGTTTTTTAGCTTTTTTTTTCATTTACGTGTGTTGTTTTATCCATTTCCTTTATACTCCATACGGAATAAAAATGACTCATTTAACAAAATACGAAACCTATGAAAAATTCATTTAAATTTAGAACATTAACATTAAGATTTGATAAGCTCATATTACTCACTATTAAACGACATTTAACATTTATTCCTAAATGTACACATTTTTCTGATAATCCTGACAAAACGTAAACTTGCAAGGTGTTTCGATTTTTTTGATGAGAAGTGTATTTATTTATTTGTACACAATAAAACAAACATAAGGAACATACAAAGAAAACAGATAGTACAGGTAAGCTTATCTCTAAACAAAGAGATTTCTTCCAGCTGACCTAATATTGTTTTTAAATCATTTCTTAAAACCTGGTATTTTGTATTACGAACTTTTATTTATTACTTTCGTCGTAGGTACGTAGTTTTGAATTGAAAAATATTCTGAAATATCGCTGGGGGATTTTTTGTAAAAAATGGGCGAATTCCAAAATATGTGTCTGGCAACCCTGCGCCTTGGCGCCATTTTGAATTATCAAACGTCAAGCCAACAGTTGTATAGTTGATGCTTCTAGTTGTGACGAAAAATCTCAAAAGTATTCTCTTCATAATCCGTATTATAAAAGTTTATATAAATTCTTAAAGATGTCGGAGGTGTATAAGGCTGTGTGTGAAAAACTACTACTTAAGGAAGGCAAGTCAAACGACTTGTGTTGTTTGTGCTTAACAGTAGTCGATGAGCACGCCATTTCTGTGAACGATGAAGTCATGGTGTTCCCAGAGAATGCCGATGAAGATTTGAAACTTATGGGCAGGATATTGGTGGAAATTCTGGGTGAAAATGTAAGTAGTAAACGCTACCAACATATTTATTTTTTTGACTTAACTGTGACAGAAGCGTTTTTCTTTGCACACAAGATGACGCAATCAATATCATACCTCTTACATTTAAGTTTGCTTAATTTTTGTAAAATATTTTCAAATTGCGTTCCTTTTCACGTAATAACTTTTAGTAGGCAAGAATTATCAAGCGATAATAGGTTTTAACATTTTATTTTTGTTTTGTACCTATTTTTAAATTCTTATTAATTTTCAGATTACCCAGTGCATGTCTGTATTTGAGTCAGTATGCAAGCAGTGTGCGCAATCAGCAATTGACAGTTACAAATTCATTAAAAAATCTAAGGAGACCATGGAGAACCTGATATGTGCCACAGATGATCTTGGAAATTGTTTTGAGAATGTTTCTGAAGAAACAGACACCTACCAAACCCTGTACGTATCAATAGTTCCCAAGGATAAAACAATGCAACAATTCTATGATGGAAAAAAGCAAACAAATCCCAGTGAAACAGCATTAGCACGATTCCATTTTATTGCTTACGGATCTACTAAACCCGTAAAGGGCAATGATGGTTACAAGAAACCCAGGGATTACTCTACTATTTTTATTAAGACTCATGAACTAGTAGCTGACCCGAGCAAGCCAAAGGAATACAAGTGTAAGATGTGTCTTAAAATGTACCCAACTTCAGGTAATCTACGACAGCACTTCTTTTCAGCTCATTTTAAAAAGGAGTTCCCTTGTTCCGAATGTTCAAAAAGTTTTGGCACTGCTGGCCTGTTGCAAACACACATGTCTATTAGCCATTGCACTGTAGAATGTAGTGAGTGTGGTAAAGTGCTGCTCAACAGAACTAGTACTTTAAAACGCCATGCTAAGATACATTCCAAGTCTCGTAAGATCTGCTATAGATGCGGAAGAATGTATAAGAAAGTTACAGACTTTAACAAGCATATGGCTCAGGATACTTGTCAGATGCCTTCTAGGATTCCAGGTGACTACACATGTGACACCTGTGGCTATCATTGCAACTACAAACACCAGCTTCTAAACCACATCAAGTATGAGCATACAGATGCAGAGGGACATGTTTGCCAGTGGTGCAATAGGAAGTGCTACAGTGCTTCTGCCTTAAAGACACACATTCTCAAGCATACTAAGGAAAAAAATTATGTCTGCTCTGTATGTGGTGGCAAATTTGTTACAAAGCAGTCTTTAATAAACCACACAAGGCTCCATACAGGAGAGAGACCTTATCCATGTAATCAATGTGACCAGAGTTTCCTATCTGCTTCAAGAAGGAATGATCATATAGAACGGTACCATGTAAGCAAAACTTTTGATTGTGATCTATGTGATGCCAAATACAGTGCAAGAAGATCCCTAGTCAAACACAGGAAGAGGCACTTTACTATGGATCATGAATATTAGAACTTTAAAGATATGTTATGTACATAATGTATGTATATTAATGGAATAGATTTTTAGTTTTAAAATATAAATTGAGCTTGAATCTAAAGCAATAAATAACATCATGGATTAACGCTTATTTTATTATTAAATTGTAATGGATGTAAGGTATCAATTGAAGTTGTGTGTTATATTTGGCTATGTACTTCTTATTTAGTGTGGAAATATGTATGTCATTGTGGAATAATATAGAATATGATGACAATAATAAGGGTTTCACTCAATGGTTTTACTAGTTTATGTTCGGTATAAAAAGCTACACCAGGTTTATTTATTTGTAAGGCCATCAACTCTCAAATAAAACTAAGCCAGAATCAGGCCAGATCATGCACTTCCATGGGCTAGAATAGAGTTTATCTTTGTCTTGGACATAAAAAATCTTCGATTATTAATATTGCGTTTCATTTCACGCTACACTGAAAGAAAGTTATTCCTGCCTTTGCTGTCCAAAAAAACGAAACATCGGAAACATGTCAGTGTGGTTGAGTGAGGTGAGTTTGATTGAGTAGAATTGTGGATGTCAAATTGAAATATCTATTAGCTTTTTACATCCGTAATTTATTTATTTACTAATTATTTTTGTACATAAAATAAGTTTAATTGTAGCAGAAGATTATATTTCTTAAAAAAGGAAAATGGCACCATTAACCTGTGTTGTTTCAAAAATATTATCAGGAAAAGACGATTTTTGTCGATTATGTTTCAATTCTGTCCCTGAAGGCTCCAATCGCCTACAAGATGAAGTCTTTCTGAGCTCGGATGACACCGCAAATACTGAAGAAATTATAAAAATACTGAGCGATATTTTGGGTAAACAAGTTAGTATAACCTCACTTTTTCATAATCAAAATATTTTGGTGGTGTTCTTGTAGTCAGTAAATATAACCCAACGTATGATACTCTGGAATTGCTAAGCGCGCGCGTTCCATCCTGCCGAAATACATGAACTATTGGTTTGTGTTTTCTTATTGGTGTGATGGTATTCTTTTGGTACTTATTTGTTTGTAGACACTTTTTTTCTTAGTGCAGTAGTGAGTGACTCCTGTCTATAATTTATGACACAATAAATAGAGAACTAATTAAAGTATTAACTATTTTCCAGTACCACACAGGCAAGTTGTGTGTGAGAATGAAAGTCAGTACCTAGTTTACAAGTTTCTTTACCATAGGTATAACATAATGAGTCTTGGTAAATGGTTATACTTATCTACCTGTACAAACACTTTTTATGCCAATTAATTCAAGATCTTTTTCCAGTATACTTGCAGTATGTCTACATATGATTGCATTTGCACCAGCTGCTTAGAAACTGCAAGAAGCAGCTATACATTCATAAAGAAATGTCAACAAAACACTGAACTGTTAACCAGTGCTGTTGATTCGCTCAAAGACTGCATTGAAAATACGACTACCGATTTGAGCTCATTTAAATCTTTATTTGTGTCTATTGACACAAAAGACTTTTCAAATAAACAGTACTATGATAATCAACGGCCAGTGAATACTTGCACTGCAGCACTTGTAAGATTTCGTTCATTGTCTTATGGTAAATATATACGATGGAAAGATTCTACTCCAGGAGTACGAAAGAGAAGACTTCACATGTACAGTGAGGAAATGCGAAAAATATGTGACATTATTAGAGATAAAAACAAAACAATGTTTAAATGTAAAGTATGCGATGGAATATTCAATAAATCATTTAATTTCAAGAAGCATTATTACAGTCAACATTCTGCAAAATTATTGAAATGTGAAGAGTGTGGGAAGAGTTATGGCTCAGAGGCTTTACTGAAACAACATAAGTATGATAGCCATGCAAGTATTATCTGTAGTGAATGTGGCAAAACATACAAAAACAGGTATTTGTGTACTATTTTAGATACATATTCATTTTATTATTATTTTTTAAGTCAATATGGTCAGATAATAAGAAAGAAAATATCTTTGCTGAATTTCTTCATGTTACATTAAAAGAGGCTGCAAGTTGACGAGTAATGTCGTAAAACCAGCTATGGTTTTAAAAAACCTTACTTCATATTCTATTTTTTATAAAGTATAATTTTTTTTTTAGATACTCATTACTATATCACATGCGGCAACACTCAGGAGAACAACCATATGAGTGCAAATACTGTGGAATGAAATTCCAATGGTCTTCACGTCGCGCAGAGCACATCAGAAGGTTTCATTTAGAGCCAAGTGTTGAATGTAACATTTGCCACATAAAATTCAGGGCTTTAGGGTCATTGTATGAACACAGGAAGAGGCATTTTAATCCAAATAGCCGGCTTCATGTCACTCAGCAAACACTTCCTGTAGCTGAGGAAGAAGAATTGTAATATGGTATGTTCCTTTATTTGTGGGTACAAACATACTTATTGATATATGGTTGTTGGTTGAGTCTAATATAATATTGCACAAATTTTTGCATACCTTTTTCTTAATTTCCTGCTTCTGAGAAAAATTAAATGTAAACCCTGAAGAAAGTATCATACGGTTTAGCGCATAGAATGAGTGACTTTCCAGGCTATGTTCCCCAAGAAAATATTAGTGGGGAATTGTGGGTAAACCAAAACCCACCCAGGGGTATAGGTACATACCAACCAGTCCCGCCTTAAATCAAGGACAAAGGAGTAGGTAAAATCGGTATCCTGTATTTTGTGTCCATTGTGCTCAATAAAGTATTTTATCTATCTATCCCATAGAGATAGATCTATCCTAGCATGATTGAATACATAAATTGAAAAAGGTTCACACACGCTTGAAACTAGGCCAGCAGATTCCTAAAAAAAAAGTCAACTGTCAAATCTAAGTTGTTGTGGCTTTTTGGCGGGAGACGGGAACGGGACAGTTGCTTTCTTCATTGAATAATCAAAATAATTAATACGAAGTGGTGTTTTGTGGTTAATGATCGCATTAAGTTAGTCGGAAGACATTCGCGAGTGTTATTATATTGGAGTATTCAATAAACAAAGTGTATCTGCCTATTTTCGCTTCGTGTCAGGAAGCCGCTTCATAACTCAAAAGTTTATGCGGACTTTTGAGTTAATTCGTTCGGGGTTCGGAGTAGGAGTCTACTCCGAGGGTGGGGGCTTAGGTTTCATCATCATCACCTTTCATCATTTCATTAATCATCAAGAAAAAAAATACGTCAGACATGGCTGTATGGGCATAGTTCCCTTTGCCTTACCCTTCGGGGAAAACCAAAAAAAAAAAAAAACTAAGTTGTTGTTGTTGACGCACCGCATTATTTCGCATAAGATTGTTCTTTATTTTAAATTGATATTTATTTTTATGAAATAGTTTAGTTTCTAAGTTTCAATTATGACGTCTCTAAATAATGCTTTGTGTAACGTAATATACGATAAAGATGAGTTTTGCCGCTTATGTTTGGGCATAGTCACTGAAGAAACGTTAAGAATACAGGATGAAGTTGTACTAACAGAAGAGGAAAATGCTGAAGAGTTGGGAAACATTTTAAGTTTGATTTTAGGAAGTGAGGTTTGTAGAGTTCTTTTCAACAATTGTACAGCTATCAAATGAGCTTGAGACAATCTTGAGAAAATTTTTTTGGCAAAACAGAAGGCAAGTAACATTGCCCATTGGTTTGTTTATAAACCTAGTTATAGTTAAATGCCCCAGTTATATTGTTTAAAACATTACTAAATACAAGTTAATAAAACTTGGGAGATGATTAAAGTATGTATTATTGAATTTAGATCAGTGAACTAGACTGTATAGCCACGATAAATGTCCCAGGAATTTCGTAAAAAAAATGTTTTTATTCCAGATTACCACAAACCTTTCGGGAATGGATAGAGTATGTGATGAATGTGTAAAGTCAGCACTCAACTGCTACACATTTATGGCCAAGTGTCGAGATAACTTCTACAAACTTTACAATGTCATTGAAAGTGTTACAATATCTTTAGAGGAGAACATTGTAGACACCTATAACTTCCAAAGTCTTTTTTTAACTCTGGACACTAGTAATTCAACAAATAACTTGTATTACGATGATGAAATATGTCCAAAAGACCCATCTAAAATTATAAAACGGCTTAAGTTTCTAATGAAGCCTAAACCACAGAGAACAGCACTAAAAAAGGAAGCTTATGAACCCAATTCAGACTTTACTGATTTGGATGTTTCACTTGCAGCAGGAGAAGTGAGAACAGAAGACGAAATGTTCTTGGTCTTGGAAACAATTAATGGCAACAAAATCTACTATTGTAAATTATGTCCCAAGAAATGCAAGCGGTTATATAACCTCAAGTTACATTTCAGACATGTACATGAGAAAATGTCACCCCATAAATCACGGTTTTTGCCAGACCATAATGGACTTGTATGCAGTTGCTGTGGTAAAACATTTAAGGATAAAAAGAGCTTACAAGTGCATGAACACAATCATACATTATTATTCACTTGTAGAAAGTGTGATAAGGTTTATAAGAGTAAAAATGCATTTACAAATCATATGTGTAGACCGGACAGAGAAAGACCACCTTTAGAAAAAAACTACATCTGTGACAACTGTGGTGCTAAGTTTGTAAGGAAAGCTAGTTTACTTTTGCATATAAAATATGAACATGGAGACGGAATTGCACATGTTTGTTCATATTGTGATAAAAGATTTTATTCCCAAAGCGGTCTAAAGCTTCATGTAGTGAAACATACAAAAGAAAAAAAATACAAATGTGAAATGTGCGGTGGCAACTTTGTTACTAAAGCTTCACTTGTTTATCATGTCCGTACTCATACTGGGGAGAAACCGTTTAAATGTAAATATTGTGATATGAGGTTCTTATCCACTTCTCGACGGGCTGACCATACCCGGCGACACCACATGGAGCCCTCCTTGTCTTGTAATATATGTTCCAAGAAATTCAAAGGCTATCCAAGCTTAAATAGGCACCGAAAAAGGCACTTAGATCCAAGTAGTAGTTTGTATGTTGTAGAGGATGAACTGAATATGTAAGCAAAGTACCTAATTGTGATTAAAAGACTAAACAATACTACTAAGAGTTTATTTTTTTTATTAACGAAAGTTTTAAAGGCTTGATAGTAAAGCATGTATAATTTCAGTATTCAGAGGCGGAGGACGGAGGAGTCCTAGTACGATTGAAACAGATACTCTGGGCGCCATCCCACTCGCAGACAGAGTACTGTCGGGCGGAAGGCAAGAGGGAAACCACTGCCTGCCCTATTTTGACCTTGCAGATACCTGGCTAATGTAAATTTTTGAGGCTTGTTAAGATTTCTGCGTGTATTCTAGGTAGGCGTGAAATAACTACCATGAATAAGTGGCATCCAGAAAGTGGCAACATTATGTAATGTCATAAATTATTTTTGGCCCAAAGGACTTGAATCCAGGCCATAACCCTTATAAAAAAAAAAAAATATTTTCATAGCTAGCTTTATAAACGCTAATCATTTTAGTGCAATAGTTCCTCAATAGATGGCGCAAGAGAAAAGAAACGTCAATCGGTGATTGGTCAGTGGAAGAAAAAGAACTGTCTTCTCGTTCGCTGGCTCGCTCACTCCCTATTCACTCGCAAAATGGCCGAAAATTGTTGGACAACGACAGACGTCTCGCGATAATAATTTTGTAATGTCGAATGTCCTACGTTGTATAAACGTTACAGTGCAAGTGCTCGACACCCCGTAGTGCCCAGTGCTAGTGTGCATGCTGTGTTAACCAAAGTGCTTACGTTGTGATCCACGTTTTGTATGAAAAGGTGTTTTGACAGTGTTCAGTGTCTTGTTTTCACCAATAACTTTACCCTGACTCGTGTATTGGATTTATGTTGACTTGACTACGGTTTGTATGCATTGTTAATACATTATCTACCTGAAAACATAGTTTGTAAGTTTTGTGGAGCGTGTAAATACTTTTTATTTCGTAAAGTTTTGACAAGTCTTTCTGTCCCTTTTTGTTTTGATCGGCGAGTGGTAAGTGTGAGGGAGAGAGCCGGGAGTGGTATGGTAGATGTGTGAGTCCACTCCCAATCCCTAATGGAAAGTGTGCCGCTGTATTATTGTTTTGGTGGCGACCTATTACGAAATTTTCGGTTCGTAGAGTAGTTAGTTGGTGCGGAGGTCGCCGGAATCAATTACGATTGACCCTCTAAGATTATGCATGACATAAGAAGCGTAGGCAGCGTGGCGCGGCGCCGCCTGTGACATCATTTTAGTGTATTTTAAAAATAATTAGACTGTTTCTAGTACGTATTCAACGCGTACGAAAGTTGGCGCTACGCTGGCTCCTGTAGGTGACTAACAAGAGTATAGTAAACACTGCAGTGTAGCATTATGACTGTTATCAGAGGATGTAGATTAGGTCAGCATTATTATACGGATGGACACAATAAAAGTTGTCCTCACCACTTTATTGTCATTTCTTGAGTCATATCATGTTGGTCATTTAAAAAAAAATTGTTGCATCTGTTTGAGTCCCAAGTGGGTACTATTCTCATAAACTTCATAGCTATATCCTCACTAATGCACAGTGAATCAAGTTCAATTATGCCTTATAAAGTACTTTATAATTCAGACTCAATTGGTGATAAGTTTACTCAATGATGTTCTAATAATAATTAAAACTTATGTGGCAACACCAGGTAGGTATTTCATTATAATTTAGAAGGTTAGTTTGTTACACATTCATATTCCAATATGACTATGTCTAGGGAAACCCCATTAGGTATTTTATGTGTTCCAATAGTAGCTAGTATTTTGATGAGTTTTCTCTCTGTTTACCTCTAAAGTGATATATCCTGCTTGTATTTTTTTTGTCGATAGTAAATAATTAAATATACAATATTATTTTGTACAATATATAACTTAAAATGTCTGGGACTATGCCCTCATCCATCTATAACTAAAAAAAAGAAAAATAAATGAATTAAGTTGAAACATAATATTATTTCTCTTATGAGTAAGTTACTTCATTTAAGGAAGTGAGACTACAACGAATAGGCTAGTTTTCAACTACTCCTTTTACTTTTTACTAAATGTCAACACACAAAATTAATATGGAATTTGTTTGAAAAAGCATATTGACTTCATAGGAAAACATAATGAAATGTCAGACTTATTATACATACTTTTTCTTGAAAGAAAATGTTTTTCGTCAGTTTTAGACCTGTCTTTATTTAGTAATCAGAATTTATCTTTGACCTAGGAAACTACCCAATTACCTAGATATTATAAACATAGAGACTTATGTAACACTTTGTACCTGTGTGAGTGTTGAACATACATACTTTGTATAGTTATAGGATCTAGGTAACATTGTATCTAGTTATTTAGATCACCTAGGGTTTGTTTTACAATATTTGTTCGGCTCTTGGTGTGTGTGGACTGTAGATGTAGTAGATGGTGAGAGGTCGAGGGTTTTAGTTCCAATTGCAGCGAAACACCAGATTGTTACTTGTCACTATTTAATTAAATTGTTATCAAAATACATTTATACACTTTCGCGGGAGGCGTTGGCCGTTCATTCGTACAATATTGCCATACAAAAAATATTGTTATTTTATACTTTTGTTGCCAGCAACAATATTTACATAACATAACAAATACTACTTAGTAATATACTTTATTAGAAAATGCAAAACAAAAGAGAAATAGAAAGAGCAAAACACCTACAAATAAATAAAAAACATATAAATAAAATGTTAATAAACAACTGACAAATAAATAAATAAATAAAACAGCAAAAAATTCTCCATTTTCCACTTATTAAGTAAATAATGTTTTGGATATAAAAAAGTCAAGGCATGATGTCTTCTAACTAATATGGCTCTGCTTATACCCAATACCAATTACAATTATATAGTTTGTATACATATAGCAAGCATTGCAACCGTCAGCCCACTCTTTACTCACAAAGAGAATTAAAATGATATTGAAGGTGTACATAAACAAAGAATTGAATTGAAACTAACAAAGGGCAATTAAGAGAAACCTACGTCCAAGGAGGGAATTGTAATTACTCTACTCAGATCCCACTATTGACTGGACATAATTACTATGATTATAAATAATTGCCAAATCATTTTGTGATATAATCTTAAGTTTTGCAACATTTCTAGTGGAATGTAAGACTTAAGCGTTTATAATTTGATTAGGATATAGTCTTCTTAGTAATCTGAATAGTTTTTATTACATTAGGTATTTCATTTCTTCTCCTATCATGTGGGTTGTGAAGTTGATTACCAACCTCATCTACCCTGGTCTCAGGGTTACTATTGAGCCGCCAAAGGCCCCTGAGATCACTCATACAACAGCTACTTACTTACATCAGTAAGTAGTAACCGGGACCAACGGCTTAACGTGCCTTCCGAAGCACGGATCGGACAATTGGACAATCAGGTGATCAGCCTGTAATGTCCTAACCAAACTAGGGATTACAAAGTGATTTTTGTGATATGTCCCCACTGGGTTTCAACCCAGGACCTCCGGATTGTGGGCTTATGTTATGTGTGTAACACATACATAAATCCCACGCCTATTTCCCATTGGGGTAAGCAGAGACTATGGAATTCCATTTATTTCGATCGTGAAATACTTCTCCTCTGTTTCTTTTGTAAACAGTTCATTTACGTTAGTCATTTCTTTATTATTGCTCGTATTACAATACCAGGTAACAGGTGACAGTAGAATTAATAGACAGACCCAGTCGACGAACACCTACGGCATTCCAGTCGTGTCATGTTATTTTTATGTTGATGTTATGAATGTTTTTCTATGTCAGTTTCTTTCTGTCCAGAAGTTTTTTGTCCTAAGTCCTAAGGTGGATATGATTAATCGTGTGGTGAGTTGATCAGCACATCGTCCACATATTGGGTCCATGATAGAAGGGACAAAATTACCCGGGAAGCGAGTACGCCGCGCGCTCCCTGCACTGTTTAAACATAGTAACATCCCGGACACTCCATACAAAAATCTCATCGGTGTCATAGAATAAAGAATAGAATAAACAGTAGTTTTAGGCGGATGAGACGTTCGTTATGTAAAAATTGACGATTCAAAGTGTAACTATGTTACCTACTGAATAAAGATATTTTTGAATTTGAATTTTGAATAATAATGTGCAGAACGGTAACTTTTCGCTCGCATCAATTCCTAACATGCGCCGAGCTAGATTTACCCCCAACCTCTGGGTCTTATTTTAGTCCAATCTAAATGGCCGTTAGGAGATAGGGGTAAGGTGGTACACTATAAGAAAGAGGTTTTTGTAAACAGTGTCCGGGGTGTGCCGGTTCGTGGGTCCTAAGAGGGGGTGAGGTAAAACTAGCTCGGCGCCCGATACGAATTGGTGCGGGGCGAAGAGTTTCTGTCCCATACGCAGTGTTATTCTTTAATGTAGTCTTAGGGATGAATCGTGGCGAATGCGTTCAAACTGACGTATCTCTAATATTTTGCGTAAAAAGTAATTTGTGTTATTGATAATAGCAAAAGGTGCGGAAATTTCAGATACGTCAGTTAGCGACATCAGCGACGAAATATGCACTCTTCGACATAATGGACCTTAATATAGTTAAATGCTAAATCAAATCCGTCTTAGGAGTTAATACAACCGCGACAGTGATGGCTGCGAAATTTGCATCCGTGGTAGGTACGTCCAGAACTTCGCAACCGAACTATCCCAGAAATAAAACTTAATTCAAAGGTTATATGCGTTGTTTATTCTTCAAATTGAATCAGTGGTTTGTCCGAAGACAATGGGGAGCGAATTAAACGCAGTTCACAGTTAGAAACCAGTTGCCATAGTAAATGCCCTTCACGCTCGCATGTACATACCTATATTACTTTACGTTATAATTATGTCTACTACTAACAGCCTCCGTGGTCTAGTGGTTAGAGCGTTAGGCTCACGATCTGGAGGTCCGGGTTCAATTCCCGATGGGGACATTGTCGAAATCACTTTGTGAGACTATCCTTTGTTTGGTAAGGACTTTTCAGGCTTGAATCACCTGATTGTCCGAAAAAGTAAGATGATTCCGTGCTTCGGAGGGCACGTGAATCTGTTGGTCCCGGCTATTAGCCGTAAAAAAAAATACCTCCACCAACCCGCATTGGAGCAGCGTGGTGGAGTATGCTCCATACCCCCTCCGGTTAATTGAGGGGAGGTCTGTGCCCAGCAGTGGGACGTATATATAGGTTGTTTATGTATTTATGTATGTTATAATTATGTCTGCTATGGTTATGTTGTCTTTCGAGTTAGATCTGTAGACTTGTGTCGACTTTAGTTGGATTTTCTACATATCTAACGTAACGTAAGCTCACGATATCCCATTAGGATAGTCAGAGATACAGTCATGAGCAATATCATGTATCCACTTTAGAACCCTGTCGCACTATCATATTTGACATTTAATGAGACTTACGGTTTAATTTGTCAAAAAAGTGAATGTGACATGGTTTCAAAGTGTATACGTATTAGTATTCGTGACTATACATCCATCGCAAGATGAACTGAGTACTCACACCTCTGGGGACCCGGTCTTATTACTACAGTTCATCGTAGTGTAGTATTATTTTATCAAGTCCAAGAGTCGGAAGTGACTGTGAAGGCGTGACGTGCGTATCCGCGTAATATGACGTCAAATGAAAGTCGACATTTACGAGAAAATGCCCAAGAAAATAAAGCGCACTCACCGTGGTAAGAATAAAAGAAAGTGCTCGTTATAGGAACTGCATTTATTAACTCGGGCCTTGGGCCCTGCGGGCGTAGCCAAGGTGCAAACGATTACAAAAAGGAGAGTAACAGTCACTGATGTTACTACTTACTGATGTAAGTAATGTGCCTACCTCTAACGACCTGCGTGGCCCAGTGGTTGAACGTTGGGCTCACGATCCGGAGGTCCCGGGTTCGAATCCCGGTGGGGACATATCACAAAAATGACTTTGTAATCCCTAGTTTGGTCTATGTAATGTCTCAACATTACAGGCTGATCACCTGATTGTTCAAAAGTAAGACGATCCGTGCTTCGGAAGGCACGATAAGCCGTTGGTCCCGGTTATTACTTACTTATGTAAGTACGTACCCGTTACATGAGCCAACATGTAACGTTGTATGGTGCCAACATGTATGGTGTCAGTGTTACCTATTGAACCGCCAAAGGCTCCTGACATGGCTCATGAAGCACGGATCATCTTACTTTCGGACAATCAGGTAATCAGCCTGTAATGTCCTAAACAAACTAGGGATCACAAAGTGATTTTTGTGATGTGTCTCCACCGGGATTTGAAACCGAGACCTCCGGGTCGTGAGTCCAACGCTCAAACCACTGGACCACGGAGGCCGTTAAAGTAGGCAGAGACGACATAATTCCGTTAATAATCTACTTATTTTTACATTTTTCGCTGTTTTCAACATCTTTGAATACTTGCTATGAAATCATGATGACAATGTCAAACTAGTTTCTTTGAATGATATCTTAAAATGAACTATATTATAATACAACGGTAAGGTCCACAGTTTACCTAGAAGCCACAACACACAAGACTCCATTGTACTAGCGATGAATGAAATCGGACACCCTGGCTCTTGAAAGCTTTACTACTTCCACCCAGTTTTACCTGACCCCTCACATGAGACCTCCTACTGCATCATCTAACGCCAACTATCGTATGTCAGAGGTTGTTATAAGCTGGCCAGTGTTACATTGTCCGGAGGGAGGCCCAATGTAACCTGACCTGTCATATTATACGCAACTCTCCTTCATTACAGCAAGAATATTGTATGTTATAGGTCAGTAGAAAGTGGTCGTTTTATACTGGGGGTACACTTAATACGTTAACGCGCCGATGCGTCGCTTATTGATGCTTTGTTACTCCATTATGTGGGCAATGTTTTTATTAAAGTATTTATGAAGCTTGTCACTGATATTTATCTTCGCGCCGCTTCCGTTTTGGGGCAGACAGTGTGGATTTGTAGTGTGATTTGTGTCTCTACTGGACGGTTAGTCATACAAATGAAATATCAGTTCTCAATATATTGAAGCTTGGATACATTACGATATTAAACAAGTTATGTCTAAAGACTTTCATCATCATTATTCTTTAATAATTCCATAAGGCGTTATTACAAAAAAAAAAAAAAAACTAAGAGTGCGAGGAAAATTAAATCTTGATCCTGGGTAGTCAGATTAGCGAATCAGGGTGCATATCAAATTCCTATGGCAAGTCAAAATATGCCATTCACACGAAAAAGACGTTTTAAAACCACGTAGAAGAGGAACAGATATGCTGCGGTTTGCTTAATCTTTTTTTTTGACGTGACTTATTGTTGTTTTGCCGCAAATGGCAGTAACTACTTGGTCGGACAAATGGGGAGCGCTGAGGGCTTTCACTCGGTACAAAATTTAAGACATCAGGCGCATTCTATGTGATAGAATAGAAGAAAGAGGTTGGAAGGGCCAAGTGAGCGCGGAACGCGCGCCATACAAGTATGAGCAAATAGTTCATACTTCAACTTTGCACTCCACTCGTCCGCAAACTTTACGACACACGGAGCTCCGCGATGGTATATTAATAGGTCGTCTTGTGCATTATAACCTGCAGGGCAAAAAACAAATATCGACTATCATGCAAGGAGATCCCTCCTTATCACAGGAAAGCTAAAAACCTTAGTCATCATCATCAGCTCATTAACGTCCCCACTGCTGGGGCACGGGCCTTCCCTATGGATGGATATGGAGATCGAGCCTTAAACCATCACGCGGCCCCAGTGCGGATTGATGGTTATTAACGACTGCTAATGCAGCCGGGACCAACAGCTTAACGTGCCTTCCGAAGCACGGAGGAGGTCGAGATGAAAACTTTTTTTTTGTGGTCACCCATCCTATGACCGGCCTTTGCGAAAGTTACTTAACTTCAACAATCGCCGACCGAGCGCGTTTACCGCTGCGCCACCGAGCTCCTCAAAAACCTTAGTATGATCGGCTATTTATCAAAAAATACTTTTGTATGCAGTGTCGTTTGTTAAAAGCGACACGAACGTTCGCATTTCAAAACTTATGTATAAACGTGTAGATACGTCCACGTTTTTCGGAACGAACATATCCGTCCACAGCTTTGAAACGGGATCCAGGGTGGCTATTCACCCACAGATAAACAAGGAAAACTATGTATAGAATTTTCAGATCCTAATTCAAAACGAAATAGCCGTAAACAATGTTCCGTAGAACAGAAACAGGTCGATAGACATTCGTCTTTAACAACGCGCGCCAAAATAGACAATCTTTGTAATCTTTGAATTGCGTCGGCGCATGAATGAAATCGATCGATTTACTGCATTTCTATCGGATTTCACGCTGTACTGAAATATCTCTTTGACGCACATTTGTTTGATGACCTTGTAAAAGGATAACCACTATAATCTGATGACGATTTACGTGGTATGTCTCCATCGGGATTCGAACACGGGACCTCCGGATCGTAAGCCCGACGCTGAACCACTGGCCGTGGTAGTGAAGTAGAGTAGTTTAGTAACTAAGAGAGGATACGGCTTAGATATATGATTGAAGGTATTTAGTAACATAACATACCATCCCGCCTGTATCCCCAAAGGGGTGGGCAGAGGTGTAAAGTACACCATAGTCTTCACCAGCTATGTTTAAGTCCCATGTAACAGATGGCGAGCCCATTGCCGTTAACCGGGCACAAATCCTGAAAACGACGTGATATCAATTATCCAAATATGAATTCAAACTCATAAAAGTAGAACTCTGCCGATTAGAGCCCGAACCAGGATTCGAACCAAGGACACTACGATGTAAGTCACGCGTCCTCCGAACAGCGCTATCACGGATAAAACTGGCTGTTTACATGATAACTTCTGATTTGCACCTCAATAGACGTAAAACCTATATACGTCCCACTGCTGGGCGCAGGCCTCCCCTCAATCAACCGTGAGGGGGTATGGAGCATACTCCACCACGCTGCTCCAATGCGGGTTGGTGGAGGTGTTTTTTTTTACGGCTAATAGCCGGGACCAACGGCTTAACGTGCCCTCCGAAGCACGGAATCATCTTACTTTTTCGGACAATCAGGTGATTCAAGCCTGAAAAGTCCTTACCAAACAAAGGACAGTCTCACAAAGTGATTTCGACAATGTCCCCATCGGGAATCGAACCCGGACCTCCAGATCGTGAGCCTAACGCTCTAACCACTAGACCACGGAGGCTGTTAAATGTGTTTATGGACGTAAAACTACGCAAATATGTGTAGTCTAGTTCCCAACTAGTCAAATCGGTGACTTTTTACTAAACGTCAAAACACGAAATCACTATGAAATTTTTATGAAAAAAGTACAATCTGACGTCATAGAAAGACGTGATAAAATGTCGGACTTATTACGTTTTTCTTGATTTAAATTCATAAATAAGTTAAATAGAAAAAAATAAAATGTGTTTCGTTAGTTTTAGATCTGTCTTTAGTTAGTAATTTTATAATTTATCTTGAACTGTACTAGTACACGACCCAATTGTAGCACGTTGCGATGAACTATTTTATGGGGTATTAAGTTATATAATAATTACACATTATACAGTTTAATATCTCTATATTAGCTTGCGAGGCCATAATTACGATTAGTTACAGACAAGTAATTTGGCGTTAACATTTATGCCTTTATTGAGTACTTACAACATACTTAGTTCGAGTTGTTAAAGGTAATATTGCCTATGTATTTGCGTATAATGTTAAAATCCGCATTTGAATTCAAATTCGAATATACTTTATTTCATCAAAATAAAAATAAAATAGTTAAATAGTTACATAAGAGACTTAACTAGGTACATGACAAATGGCGGCCTTATACCAATCTACATTTTATAAAAAAGAAGGGAAGTTGAAGAGTTTATTGAAGAGCTTATTCTCCAGACCAGGAACGAATAAAAAAGAAAGTAGGCTCCTCCTCCTACCCAGCTGTGTTTATGGTGCATGTAGTAGGGGGCAAGGATATTGCCATCCTGGAAACAACGTGACATCAACTATCTATGATCCAAACACGTTTAACGCCCGACCCGAGATTCGAACCCGTAACACTACTTCATAAGCCAAGCGTTCTCCGAACAGGGCTATCACGGGTTCCTAGATCAGCATTTTATAATTTATCATTAACCCAGTCATCTTGGTTATTGTCTCGTTTCTAGCGTGATGGATCATAACTACGGAATAGAAGAAAGATTTTGAAAGGGCCAAGTGTGCGCAAAACTTTATTGTATGGCGCGCATACAAGTATGAGCAAATAGTTCATACTTAAATTTTGCTCTCCTCTCGTTAGCAAACTTTACGACGACGCACGGAGCTCCGCGATAGTATATTAAAAGGTCAAAAAAGGACAGAAAAGGACAAAAAATCAGAGGAAAGCAAAAAATATTCTATTAACTATGATCGGCTATTTGTCATAAAAATACTTTTGTACATGCACGTTTACGAAAAATAATGATATAATTGTAGCCTATTACATAAAATATACATGCTGGTAAAGTGGGTATGGAATTTGAGAAGCAGTAGAGCTATCGTAGTTATCTGTTTGCAGGAGTAGTAGTAAAAGAGAGTAGGGTTGAAACAAAATACGCATTGGGCTTTTGTATGAAGTAGTCATAGTAATAGTATGTAGAAGAAGTAACTGAAAAAAAAATACATGACGATACCATAGTGCAGGGTTCTCAATACAGAGTTTAGTCAAAATTGAGATTATGGTTCTGTGTATCCTCTCCACTTGTCCAAGTAAGCCACAAGGAAATAAGAAATCAGTTACCATAATGGCCATCTTGTCATGTGACCTGTTGTACTACTGGTATGGGTAGGTCCCTCAGTAGAGCCATCCACCTTGCGGACATTATAGCAATCCTTACCTTTAACCTATGTGATCTTGTACCTAGGTTCCAGCTTCATCCATGTACCAAAAAAAGTAGTCTTCTGTTTAATGATTATTATTTAATTATTAATTATTTTAATGATTTCTATTCTATTCTAATTGTAGCACTGCGCAGCACTTTACGGGTTAAGCACAACATCACATAAGCTCACGACCATATTCCTATTGCTACAGTCGAGAGGTACATCCATCACAAGACGAACTAAGTACCCACGCGTCACCAAGCTTTCTGTTACACGTTGTTGTCTGTTTCTGTGCGGGACACGGGATGGTCATAGGACCGATCTGACAAGCCCCTTGGGCACATACACTGTTTGGCTCCGCGTGTGAGCAGTGATAAGGCAATCTGTTTACTTATGACTATTTATTTACAGTTATATTTATACAAAACTTAACACTATACGAACTATATACACAACTATGAACTCAACACTACTACTATTTAAGAACATAATTAGGTATTTACACAACAACTGTACTATTAATTATATAATTTGTCCGCCGATAATAATTAAAACTGTTATTGTAAGTATCAGATATCTGTCACTGTTAAATAGCAGCACTATTATGCAAAACTATTACTGTGTTAAAACTGTTACGGAAAAATACGGATATCTGCTACTTACGGATACTACGCCTGCGCTATACTATTATACTAAAATAACTGTTACAAACTATATTACTCCGTCTCCTTACTTACGGATCGAATATACAGTTATGGATACACTGTACGTGGTACAACACTATCACGGTTCTCGAATCTTCACTGTCACTGATATCACTTACCACGATACGATTATTTCTCGAAAATTCACTGTTCCCGATACTATAGTCACTGTCAGCCCTGTTATGGCACTATATTACGAACGCTATACACTGTCTGCCCTGTTATGGCAATAATCTTCACGAACACTATAACTGTCTGCCCTGTTATGGCAATAATCTTCACGAACTGTAACTGTACGAAACACTGTCTGCCCTGTTATGGCAATAACCTTTACGAACTGTACGGAACACTCACTATAATATTACGGATACGGAAAAATAAACTGTACTCACGATTTGCCACCGAACGAAATAACTGTCCCGGATTCACTATATCACACTGTTTCACTATATTCACTCACTGTAGCCGTATTTCTTCTTCTTACTTTGCACCGATTAAATAAACGAACTTTTTCTTATAAACAGAACTGTTTGTTCGGCGGACATTGCGCGCTTATATAGTCCGCGCGGGTATCGCTGTCTTATTCACACTTTGGTGTTTTGTCTCTGTCACTCATATCTAGAACAGCCTCGTATGTTCTATCGAAACGGAGTTCTAGGCGCGAAAGTTCTAGTATGACGTTTGGTGGGCGTCGTAATAGTTCCGATGTTAGTCAAGAGATGGCGCGGTACGGATTTGTATTGGCGCGTCTGGAACGTAATTACGCATCCCGCCAAGAGATGGCGCGACCTGTATTTTAAGGACTATTATTTTCGTCAATTTCGCTGTAGTCGTCGCGCACATACTCCCGCCGTGCGGCGGCGGACGCGGCGCCGCATAAACTCCGGTGCAGCGACGACGGTATCTGTGCGGGCGGACACGAAGGGGCACGGAACTCTCGGTGGTTCTGTCCACTTTCGGAAACACTGTAAGGTGTGAACAGTTACTGGAAACCCTTCTTCTATCGATGTTGCTGCACGACTCACGGATTCTGTTTCTGTTATGGTTACGGAGTATTGGTCGTGCAGCGTGTCGTCGCTGATGCAGGCTTAGACGCGAAATTGTAGCCTGCGACTGTTCGGCTCCCGCCGGTGTAGAACCACAACGCTGACTGCGGCGTCGTACTGTCTTACGGTGCGAATTTCTTCTCGGTTGCGGTGCTGTACGATATTCGATTATCGGTGTAGGCTTCTTCATGCCATCTTTTGACGAATTCTCCCGCCGGTGTTGACGCCACGGACGATACGGTGCTATTCGGTAACTATCTTCGGAACGATGACGATGCTTCTGTTGTTGGCTGTCAACTTCGGAACTGTAAACTGTACCCGGCGGGGTTGCAGTCGATAACTGTCGGATTCGGTGCTTATCGGAAGCCACATAACTGTTGCTCACCGCGATGCTCGGTGCGAACGGACAGAGATGTGCATCGCGGGGTGTTCTCGGAGGGATGACGTTCTTCTGTTCTGTGTGTTGTACCATTATTTTACTGTAATTCGGTGAGACGTCTTCCTGTACCACCACTTCACTGTTCACACTGATGTACACGGCGCCAACGGTCGGTATTGTCGGTAGCGGATAGGCGTCGTGAGCTGTGGTGGTCTGTGACACTTCGGTCGGTGACGCCACGTCACTATGATTCGCCGCAACGCTGTCGGTCAGTACGATATGTCGGGATGGGACGTTGCGGAACGTGGCGGAGTTCTGCTGAAATACGGCTGGATTCTGTTCGGTATCTTTCAGACTTTCGGTCTGCACTGTTTGTTCTCGCCGGTACGATTCCGCCGCGTAACTATCCATCAGTGCGACGACACTAGATAACGGGGCAACATCTATTGAACGAAATTAATACTTGTACCGTAACGTTAGAA
The DNA here is from genome assembly GCF_024362695.1 of Pectinophora gossypiella. Taxonomy (NCBI): domain Eukaryota; kingdom Metazoa; phylum Arthropoda; class Insecta; order Lepidoptera; family Gelechiidae; genus Pectinophora; species Pectinophora gossypiella. The sequence goes on along the minus strand of NC_065428.1, from coordinate 891,814 downwards.
AACCAAACAAAAAAATATGAGTGTGAAATTGATCAGCTCCAGGCACAGATAAAAAAACTGACAAAATCCTTAGAAAATATGACACTGGACTACGAAGTAGCTCAGAAAACTATTCGAAAGCACGAGCTGGCCGCTGATAAGTTAGTGAATTTGAGTTTTCACAACGCGGAACGCTTCGATTCACTAATTAATCGTCAGTATAGTTGCAATCATTCATCCTCGCAGACTGAGCGGCCTGCTCGTGTTTCCGAGTCCTCCCCGCTGTCCGCGCCCGCGCCGGCCCATCAGCTGGTACCGGCGGCGCAGGACTTGCTCCTCACACCAATTGTTAATGACAATAATACGTCCTTCTCGTCGGCGACCGGGCAGGCGGCGCCCGCGCCGGTAAACAAAGCGCAAAATATTATTATGTTTAGTGACGAAATTGGCAAAACAATGGGTTTACAACTTAGCCATTTCTTGAGGCGGGCAGTAATTAATAATTGTATGCCGGGTGCCTCCTATTTAGACATTTTAAAAAGAATAATTTCTTATAAATTCTCGAAAAATAGTACAATCATAATCTTGGCCGGTAGGAGAGGTAACGCGAACAAAGAACTACTTTCCCATTATATTTCCTTACTTAACAGCCTACCGAATGTAGAACAAGTGATTTTGTTTGCATTGCCTTTCAGCCAAAGTCAGCTTAATTCCGAAAATAAGTTTAGGCATGATCTAAACCTGACATTGCATACTTTAGTATGCGATTATTATAATAAATTTCAGTTCATTGATACGAATTCCTATGTTAGGAATTTTTATTTGACCAAAGGTAGATATTACTATCTATCTAACTTTTACAAAAGACAAATAGCGAAGTCGCTATCCTTTTTTTTTACATTAGAATCAGCCAATTCGTTGGCTTTTAACGCGTCTGCTCCTATTGAGCAGCCTATTTTTATTTCTGACATTTGTAATTTAAATTAAATTTAATGACAACAGAGAAAAACTTTGGCTGTAGTAAGTTAAATGAGGACATATTAAATATAAAATGCAATAAGAAAAATACAAATGTAATCAACCTGGTACACCAAAACATACAAGGAATATTGGGCAAGGAACTTGAAATTGAACTTTTTTTAAACAGTAATTGTGTTGATATTATGTGCGTAACTGAACATTGGCTAAAAAAACATGAGTTCGTTTGCTTCAATAATCACCAGGTTGCCAGCTCGTACAGCAGGGAGACGGCTATCCGTGGCGGTTCATTAATATTAGTACGTAATTGTTTAAAATATAAGGAACGAACGGATATTGTAAGTCTCTCAGTTGAGCGAACTGTTGAGCTAGCCTGTATTGAACTCAGCCGGCTTATTGTATTGAGCGTATACAGACCCCCCGCTTCATCTTATGATCTATTTGAGAAAGTTATTGATGAAGCTTTATGCAAATTATGTAATAAAAGCAAACATGTTATCGTCTGCGGTGATTTTAATATTGATATTCTGGAAAATTGCTCATTAAGTACTACATTCAAATCTTTATTTCTGTGTTATAATCTTGTAAATCTTTTTTCAGAACCAACCCGAATCACGTCACAGTCCGCGAAATGTATCGATAATATTTTTAGTAACTTAGAACCTTGTGATAAATTAATAATTAATAAATTAAAGTCAGATCACTGTGGTCAACAAATATCTTTCAACTTATTTGTTGACCGCTCACTGAAAAAGGATGTTACATGCAATCCCATATCAAGTAGTCGTTTAGAACAATTCAAAGATAATATGTCAAACAAATTACCAGAACTTCCTTACTGTGATGACCCAAATTTGTTATATAACTCCCTATTTAATCTAACAAAATCGGAATTTAATAAAGTATTTAAGGCAAAAACAATTAAGAAAGCAGACACACCAATTTTTAGTGACTGGGCGACGGTAGGAATTTATAAGAGTAGAAACAGGTTGTATGAACTTTACGAAGAAAGAACATACAATCATAGCGTAGCTTTTCACGACTATGTAAAACAGTATTCAAAAGTTTTCAAACGTGTTTGCGTTACCGCGAAGGCAATGTTTGTTAGCAGTAAAATTAAAGGTAGCTCAGATATTATTAAAATGACTTGGAAAGTTATTAATAGCGAAACTGGGAAAGTCAAAGCACGCGATCTCGAGTATCAATTACAAATTGACGGTAAACTACTCACAAATGATAAGCAAGTTGCTGAAGCTTTTGAAAAATTCTTTACTGACATTCCATTTTCGACTACCAAGGACTTGAAGTCATCTCCTGCACTCGCTCAATCACTTGTAAGGGAGCACATAGATACGTCCAAAGTAGATAAACTAACATTTACACACGTGAGTCCTAGGGACGTCTTAAGAGCTTTTAAATCTTTAGAAATCAAAAAGACTGCAGATCTTCATGGTCTCTCTGTTAAAGTCATTAACTCCGTGATTGATTGCATAGCTCCCTATCTATCATGTATATTTAATAAATGTGTAGACAATGGTGTGTTTCCAGATTTAATGAAGCACAGTAAAGTCATTCCATTGTTTAAAGCTGGTAGTACTTCTGACCCTACTAATTTTAGACCAATATCTATACTACCCACGCTTAGTAAAATATTTGAAAAAATTTTATTACTGCAATTACTTCAACATTTCAATTTAAACAATTTAATGTCTAATAAACAATTTGGTTTCACAAAGGGTCGCTCAACAACCGATGCTGGTGTTGAGTTAATAAATCATGTTTTTCAGGCTTGGGAGGAGTCCAAAGATGCTATTGGTGTCTTTTGCGACCTTTCCAAAGCCTTCGATTGCGTTTGTCATGATATCTTGATCGCGAAACTTCGTCACTATGGAATAACTGATAATGCCATCGCTCTTTTGGAGTCATACCTTAGTGGCCGCGTTCAGAGGGTTGATGTGCATGGCTGCAGATCGTGTGGATCTAACGTCACTATAGGCGTCCCGCAGGGCTCAATTCTAGGTCCATTTCTATTCCTAGTTTACATAAACGACCTACCTAGTCTTGTAAAACATGAGGTGGTGCTGTTTGCAGATGATACCTCCTTACTTTTTAAAGTAAAGAGACGACAAGATTCCTTTGACGATGTAAACAACGCCATTTCAGAGGTAGTGGATTGGTTTACTGTAAACAACCTGCTACTTAATGAAAATAAAACAAAATATGTTTATTTTACGTTATCGAATGTTAGTAGGCCCCTCGATTCTATTATTGTAAAAAATAAGGAATTGGACCTCACGGATACTGCTGTATTTTTGGGAATTACTTTGGACGCTAAGTTGCAATGGAGTCCTCATATTGATAAGTTGTCCAAAAGGCTCAGCTCAGCAGCATTCGCGGTCAAAAAAATTCGTTTAATAACCGATGTAGAAACCGCGCGATTAGTTTATTTTGCCTACTTCCACAGTCTAATGTCGTACGGCATCTTGCTGTGGGGTCATGCTGCAGATATGAACAGCATTTTTGTTCTGCAAAAGCGAGCCATTCGGGCGATTTACAAATTGGGACCCAAGATGTCACTTAGAAATAAATTTAAAGAAATTAATATTTTAACTTTGGCATCACAATATATCTTTGAAAACTTAATATATGTAAAAAAACATATAGGATTATTTGCAAAAAATAGCGATCGGCACATTGTTAATACCAGGAATAAAAATAAACTTGCTTTACAAGTCAGTCGATTACATAAGATTACTAAATCTTTTAAGGGGCAATGTATACGTTTTTACAATAAGATTCCCATTGACATTCAGAATTTGCCTTTCAACTGTTTTAAGACAGTAGTTAAACAAAAACTTTACAAAAAAGGTTATTATAAAGTTAGTGATTATTTAGAAGATATGAATGCATGGGATTAACTGTCTGAGAACTGATATTAGGCAGCTAAATTACTCAATTGTATACCAATATTTTATGTTTTATGTTTATTTTTATTTTTTTAAAGAACGTCAAGTAGCAATAACTTTATTACGTTTATTTTTATTTTTTTAAAGAACGTCTAGGGCCCTGTGCCGAGGTTTTTCTTGCAGCTTCTTTTCCCCGGCTATACAGGTTGTGAGAAGCTGCAGTAGTTTTAGGCGGATGAGACGTTCGTTATGTAAAATTGACGATTCAAAGTGTAACTATGTTACCTACTGAATAAAGATATTTTTGAATTTTGAATTTGAATTTGTCGATGTTTATCGTCGCGAGGGGCGGCGGATTGCTGGGAAGGCTCTACCACTTTACGGTTCAACGGCGTGATGTCTCGACGGAAGCACGGACGGAGAGAGACATCAAGGGATGTGGTAGACGGAAGACTGTACGGTACCACCGCGGTACTGTCGATCGGTGGCGCGACGCTGTTGGTGTGCACTGTTGGCTTTCGGAGGTGTGCGTCGCGGAGTGCGGTGGTTGACTGGGAGGAGTTCGGTGCCGCCGCTTTACTGTCATTCGGCACGACGTCATGGACTGTCGGAGGAACGTCGTGGAGTGCGGCGGTGTGCTGGTAGCTGTTCGGTACCGTCACGCTACGGAAGGTGTTCGTGACATCGTCGGTACATTCTAATGGTGTGATGTCGCGAGGGGACGTGACGGTCCGCAGGACTTTCGGTTCTGTCACACTACGGAAAATTGTCGCGGCGCCAACGGACGGATACGGATACGGAAGGGCGTCGCGGATACGGAAGGGTGTGACAGAGTCCTGCGGTTTCATATTCTGCTGTAGCTCCAGCTTCGGCGGGACTCGGGCGGGCGGTGCAACGGAATATCCTGTGCGCGAGTCATTTTCAACTCCCAGTTCTTCTATAACACGGAGGCGCGCCAAATCCCACTCATGTTTGGCGCGTAACACATCTTCCCAGGCTTTGGCGAGGCGCGTAGCACGAGATAATTTTCGCGGAGACGGAGGTTTCGGAATATCACACTTCGATTGTTGCGCAGATTCTGATACGGGTATCGGCGGTTGCGGACACTGAAGATGCTTCATCACAGGCTCACACGAAGATCCGGCTCGAAGGACCATTATGTGCGGGACACGGGATGGTCATAGGACCGATCTGACAAGCCCCTTGGGCACATACACTGTTTGGCTCCGCGTGTGAGCAGTGATAAGGCAATCTGTTTACTTATGACTATTTATTTACAGTTATATTTATACAAAACTTAACACTATACGAACTATATACACAACTATGAACTCAACACTACTACTATTTAAGAACATAATTAGGTATTTACACAACAACTGTACTATTAATTATATAATTTGTCCGCCGATAATAATTAAAACTGTTATTGTAAGTATCAGATATCTGTCACTGTTAAATAGCAGCACTATTATGCAAAACTATTACTGTGTTAAAACTGTTACGGAAAAATACGGATATCTGCTACTTACGGATACTACGCCTGCGCTATACTATTATACTAAAATAACTGTTACAAACTATATTACTCCGTCTCCTTACTTACGGATCGAATATACAGTTATGGATACACTGTACGTGGTACAACACTATCACGGTTCTCGAATCTTCACTGTCACTGATATCACTTACCACGATACGAATATTTCTCGAAAATTCACTGTTCCCGATACTATAGTCACTGTCAGCCCTGTTATGGCACTATATTACGAACGCTATACACTGTCTGCCCTGTTATGGCAATAATCTTCACGAACACTATAACTGTCTGCCCTGTTATGGCAATAATCTTCACGAACTGTAACTGTACGAAACACTGTCTGCCCTGTTATGGCAATAACCTTTACGAACTGTACGGAACACTCACTATAATATTACGGATACGGAAAAATAAACTGTACTCACGATTTGCCACCGAACGAAATAACTGTCCCGGATTCACTATATCACACTGTTTCACTATATTCACTCACTGTAGCCGTATTTCTTCTTCTTACTTTGCACCGATTAAATAAACGAACTTTTTCTTATAAACAGAACTGTTTGTTCGGCGGCGCGGGTATCGCTGTCTTATTCACACTTTGGTGTTTTGTCTCTGTCACTCATATCTAGAACAGCCTCGTATGTTCTATCGAAACGGAGTTCTAGGCGCGAAAGTTCTAGTATGACGTTTGGTGGGCGTCGTAATAGTTCCGATGTTAGTCAAGAGATGGCGCGGTACGGATTTGTATTGGCGCGTCTGGAACGTAATTACGCATCCCGCCAAGAGATGGCGCGACCTGTATTTTAAGGACTATTATTTTCGTCAATTTCGCTGTAGTCGTCGCGCACAGTTTCTGTCTTGTGTGTGCACGTCATAATTATCAATTTAAGAGCCACGCTGTTGTCGGTGCAGCATTTTCCATGCTACTTTTTTAGGGAAAAATAGGGCAGTGGTTTCCCTCTTGCCTTCCGCCCCGCAGTACTCTGTCTGACGCAAGTGGAATGGCGCCCAGAGTAGTCTATTACAAAGGCATACTAGGACTCCTGTCCTTCGCCTCTGAATAGTACTGACAGTTACTGCTGCCCTCTGTCAGGTTCCAGGTTACGTTCCGTCCTGTGTGCACGTATACAAAAAAAAAATTGCTACCAATATATCTTGACCTCCTTCAGCACTTACTCAACACCGTATAATAACCACAAATCAATATGATCTCTACACGTCGATATGCTTGTGTTTAAGCAGCATATCTCACGGTATAGTTTACTACGATGCGATGTATGAATGGAAAATAATTCGCGTAGTCAGAGGTATTCATAGAAAGATGAACTAAGTACCCACAGCTCACCGAGCTTCCTGTTAACCCAGCGTGATAGGTGGTGAGCCGTATCGCCGTATATAATGGTCGGGCCAACTGTGTTAGTGAAAAGTGCACTTAAGACAAATTATTTAATTTATGAAATGGCAAATTAAGTTGCAAACATCTGGCGAGGAGCAGGTATATATATTTATACACCTCTGCCTGCCTTGAATTAAATTCGTTCGTTGTTTAAGCAGACCGTCATATCGATTTTAATTTTCGCAAACCGCATGCAGTAGTCTGCAGTGCGGCAGACGTTATTACTAAATCAGTGGTTCCCAAAGTTGTCTGGGCTAACACCCATCTAATACAAGTTTGTAAACGGGACCCAGCTGCAGGCAATGTAACCATTACCAATATGAATAAAGAACTTTTCACCGTAACCTCCGGTCAAAATCATCACTAATTTAAGAGTCACACTCGTGTCGGTAGCACTCTCCATTCTTGTCTATCAAAGGCCGATTCTTTCACTTCCTTCTAAGGCATGACGTTCGCCTTCTCTTTAATCTGTTCCATGTAAGCTCTTCTTGGTCTTCCTCTTCCTCTCTTTCATGTCATAGTATCTTCCATGATGTTTTTAATAAATTCGTCATGTCTTATTAAGTGTCCAGTAACTTGCCTCTTCTGTCCTCAATAACTCTCAATATTTGCCTCTTTTCCGTTACTCTTACTAGCACTTTCTCATGAGTAACCCAACTCAAATTTCTGTCCAACTTATTATTTCCATCCTCCTCCAACACCACATTTCAAAGGCCTCTAGTCTCTGTTTGTCTCTGTCCGGTCAAAATACCGTTCCCAATACCTATCTACTCAATCATTTACTTGTTTTAAGAATGAGGTGTCTCAAACCCGACAGGAGGACCCAGTGTCCAGCAATGGGATTATAATAAAACTCGGTCGTAGAATGTTCTAGTATAATGAGAGCCACTTTAGAGCAACCGTCTTGAGCGCGGTCAGTTCAGTAGTAAAAATCAAGTTTGCTAGACCCGGAGGTGTGTCCTGGGCACAGAACTCTTCGTGAGCGAGTTCGACTACACTTGCCCGGTTTTTTTGTTGGCACTTGGAGTATTAGAATCGTTAGGTTCTGGAAGGAAATGAACAGTGTTACTACACTAGGCACCTAATTCAGCGTGACGTGTGCATAATATTACGCGTGGCATTATTTTGCGATTCGAATCATTTGTTCCACCAATTCGCGTGTATTACATAAACTCGCGGCCCCAATAGGCAGACACGAGTCATTTAAAAACGATTTGCAGACACTTTTACTATTGACCATATTATTAGAGCTTAATAAGCATGTACCTGCGTCTATAGAAAGGATCATTCATCTACCTATATTGGAAAAGATTTAAAACATAACATCACGCACGCCTGTACCCCTGGTACGCATATACGCACTCCTCGCCAGATATGTTTAAGTCCCATATAATAGGGGGCGAGCCTATAGCTATTAAACGGGCACAAATCCTAGAAACCCAGTCATTTCAATTACGTATGATCCAAATATGAATTTCTGGTGGCGTGGAAAACGCAAAAGACCCGGCGACACTCGGTTGACCGAGGGTTGAAAACTCTCAAAAGATCACGAGGAGTGCAAATCTGTTATTCGAGCCCTACATCCCAACAGAGGATGAAAGATTTAGAAGAAGAAGAAGGAAATATCAAAGTCATAAAAATAAGATGAAAAGGAAAAGGATTTAAAAATAAGTTTACTTCTTTCATAAAAAAAAAACTTTTACACAATAATTAATATACATAAATCAACTTTATTTATAGTTACTTATAATCTTGAACTTTTCAAGGGTGAATAGGCATTAAACAATTAACAAACCTAAGAAAGCGTGTCCCACCTTGAGCCCTTTTATGAACTGATGAGATTAATCAAACGCGCTGTTCAACAGATAAAACGTTTACATTCAAATATCACTACAGTGCAGTGGTGACGTCACTGTTACTTATATTATTTGTAATCTGCGAAAAAAAAAAGAAATTGTAATTTCACGCCCTTGTTAGCTCGTGTTGACCAATCACACGTTACTTTGTAAGATCGCGATAAGCGGCAAATTGTATTGGCTGCAGTGATATGCTGATTCACGAGAATATTCCCACTTTGAGAACGTTCCCGGCAGTAAAAAGTCGCAAAAGTTATGAAAAAAGAAATGTAGCCAGTGTCCTTAATCATCATCATCCCAGAATTATCCTGTTTCTAACAGGGTCCGCTTACCTAACCTGAAGATTTGACAGGTCCGATTTTTACAGAAGTAACTGCCTGTCTGACCTTTCAACCCGCGAAGGGAAAACCAGCCCAATACTGTTTAGGTCACCTCCGAAAATGCATTCTCGGGAATGTGGGTTTCCTCACGATGTTTTCCTTCACCGCTGAGGACGTGATAATTTATGATCCAAACATGAATTCGAAAATAAATTCGACAATCATTGGTTTAGGCCTGTGCTGGATTCGAACCTGCGACCTCAAAGTGAGAGGCAAGCGTTCTACCAACTGGGCTACCACGGCTCCTTACTATTAAAGAGATTTTACAACACGAAAATTTCCGCTCTGGGAACATTCTCAGGGACGGCGCGTCACTGATTGGCTGTTTTTACTTGGATCATGCGCAATGACATGACCCCCGCTTGGTTATAAAGTTATAGCGACGTGTCGTAAAATTGATTTACGTATTGAAAAGCTTGTTTATGATGCGACGTGAAATGTTGTTTGATGTTTGACGAAAGATTAGCGCGGTTGATAATGCCTCTTGCCAATAGGCTAGTTTCCAACTAGTCGAATCAGTTACTTTTTAATTAACGTCAAAAGACAAAATTACTATGGAATTTGTATGAAGAAGCAACCTGTGACGTAAAATAAAACACACAGAACAAACACACACAATTTAATTTCATTTCATTTCATTTCATAGAAAAACGTGACGAAATGTCGCACTTATTATTACATTTTTACATACAGAAACTCACGCCCGTAATCCCTAATGGGGTGGGCAGCGCCACAAGTAATCAAAGACAACTCGCAGCCACTGTTGATGCGATGTCGTAAGCTGGACATGATGAACTTTATGGTGTTAAGGGACCAGCCTATCGCCCATAACATTAGTTTATCATGTTAGAGGACACAATCCCCTGTCGGTTTTTACATGCCCGGGAAGACAAGCAGCTGAACGTGTTCTATGTTTTTTATTTGCTCTCAGAACAGCATAGAAGCACTTTTTTCTTTATTATTACATTTTTCTTTATTAATATATATAAGTTGGTCGAATCGTGAGTCCAACGCTCAGCCACTGGACCACAGAGGCCTAGCTGTTACGATTATTGTATTCAGTCGTGTCAAATCAAGAATTGTAGTAAACTAATTAAATTAGCGCGTCTCTTCATGCCGTGTCATTTCCGGGTTGGTCTGTTGCCGTGAGCCAGCTAGCGAGTACGATATAAACAAGTTTAGTTAAAAAGAATTAAAAATTCTATGATAGTCTCTGTTCGGTTTCTGGTGGAGCTGTAGAACCCAGTTGGTAGAACGCTTGCCTCTCACTTTGAGGTCGCAGGTTCGAATCCAGCATAGGCCTAAACCAATGTTTGTCGAATTTGTTTTCGAATTCATGTTTGGATCATAAATGACTATCACGTGCCCCACATTCCCGAAAAATGCATGTGACCTAACCTGTATTGAGGTGTTTTTCACTTGGCGGGTTGGATGGTCAGACAGGCAGTCGCTTCTGTAAGCCGGACCTGTCAAATCTTTAGGTTAGGTAAGCGGACCCTGTGTAAAACGGGATAATGAAAGAAAGAAAGAAAGAAACGTTTATTATAAAGGGACACCACAGGGACATGATGAGTTTCTGTTCGAAGAATGCATGACTTACATCCTAGTGTCTCGGGGTTTGAATCCATGGGATCTAAATTAATACGAATTCGACTTTATGAGTTTGAAATCATTTGTTCCCGGTTAATGGCAGTAGGCTCGCCTCCTGTTACATGGGACAAAACATAGTTGGCGAGGAGTGGGTGCATATACTATACACCTCTGCCTACCCCCTCGGGAATACAGGCGTGAAGCTATGTTGTGTTATGTAGTTAAAATATTTGTACGCATTTTGATCCTTCTTCTTCTAACGTGTGGGTTGTCAGGTGGATTACCAACCCCATCAACCCTGGTGTCAGGGTTATTATTGAGACCCCTGACATGACTCATGTAACGACTACGTATTACATTAGTAAGTAGTAACCGGGACCAACGACTTAACGTGCCTTCAGAAGCACGGATCATCTTATTTTTGGACAATCAGGTGATCAGCCTGTAATGTCCTAACCAAAATAGGGATCACAAAGTGATTTTTGTGAATTGTCCCCACCGCGCACCGGGATTCGAACCCGAGACCTCCGGATCGTTAGTACAACGATCAACCACTGGAGGCCGCATTTTGATGTTAAGCAAGGACACAACCAAACAACATTTGTTTAATAAATATTCCTACTTCATGTTAATTCCAAACGAGTATTTTGCTAGCTGTATCAAAATACGGAGTGACGTCATGGCGTCATCTGCGAGACACATCGGGTCGCTTCTATGATGACACAACGGCCAGAAATAACATAACATAAGCTGGCGGGTAAGATGATCCGTGCTTCGGAAGGCACGTTAAGCCGTTGGTGATGTAATTAGGTAGTCGTTACATGAGGCCGTTACGAATATCAAATACTGAAAACTGAAACAATATATGTTCCCACCGGGATTCGAACCCGGTTCAACGCTAAACTACTGGACCACGAAGACGTATCTTCTTTACTGATAGAAATTGTCATAAACTATTCCACAATATAATCAGGAATAATCAGGGTTGGGTTATTCCAGAATATGTATGGGGACATCGTCGAAATCACTTTGTGAGACTGTCCTTTGTTTGGTAAGGACTTTTCAGGCTTGAATCACCTGATTGTCCGAAAAAGTAAGATGACTCCGTGCTTCGGAGGGCACGTTAAGCCGTTGGTCCCGGCTATTAGCCGTAAAAACACCTCCACCAACCCGCAGTGGAGCAGCGTGGTGGAGTATGCTCCATACCCCCTCCGGTTGATTGAGGGGAGGCCTGTGCCCAGCAGTGGGACGTATATAGGCAGGAATATACCGTGCAATGGCTAATCATTCGTGAAAGGTGCTCCGTGCCGTCAATTGACCTGACCTTACCACCGTTTAGCTACTGTCGACAGTAACTAACGCACTAAATTGACCTACGTTAGCTCTAATTAGGACGTGCATCAGGAAATGGACTATGTGTGTTGTTAGATTAGACAGGGTGCACTAAATGTTGTAAATTGCTTTTAAGCGCAATGAGCGATTTTCCAGGCTACGTTCACCACAAACAATATACGTCGTAAAGGTTTAACGTGACAATTATCTATTTTCTCATTACTTTATTCCAAAATACAATGTATTTTTTTTATTATATTTAGATAACCAACAGCTTATAAAATAGAACATTTAACAAAGTATTTAACAAACCAACTTAAACTACTTAAAGGTTACCCTAGATAAGTTATACAGATAGAAAGGTACATTGTCATTATGGCAGAAGCAAATTATAAAAATAATTGTTGCTTGATATTTGGATCATATTATGTATAGAATTATGTTGCTTCTCTGAATTTCGATTAGAATAATAATGGGTGGAAGATGTGTGCGTCAAGCTAGCGGCCTCAAAAAAAAAATGGGCACGAAAAAATAATTTGACCATACCAAAAAATAGTACTCTTATTGAAAAAAATAGTACCTGTTGTAAAAAAATTAGTACCATCACGGTTCTGGATTTATAGCCATGTTTTATTGCACTTGCTAGCTTGACGGTGAGCGAAATTTGGCGAGAGTTAACGACAAGGTCTTTCGCTTTGATTTAAACGCCAAAAAATAGTACCGAAATAGTACTCACCCCCTGCAAAATACCGAAATGAGTACTTCAACGGTTCCAAAGTTATAAAGGCAGTTCTTTGATCCCGCTGGCTTGACGTTTTGAAAATACCTATTATCTAGGGAACGCTTGCATACTTCAGTTTGTAACTAATGTCAATACACTCGTATGAAATAGTACTCTCTACCATCATAATTTGGACCTGATTCTCTTTGTAGAAATATGTCAAAAAGTCATTATAACCTATGTCATACATTAATCAAGACAGGTACCGTCGCGAACAAAATTATTACACATGCTCAAGAAGAATGTTGTCAGATTTTAGTATTTTTTCCCCATTTTTGGGTAAAAATTGGTGAAGTGCCAGGGTTGTCAGATGAAAGTAATATCATTCTTGAAACTCTTTGAGTTATTCTATAAATACTGCAAATTGTTTATTAACAAACACTTTGATCCGTAACAAATTGAACATGAAGGTATAAATTATAAAATAAAACAGTAGATTAAAAATGTATTATGATGTATTAAAATCACAGATTGTTTTCAATAAGAACTAGACCCATGTAGCCATTTTCTATTAAAATTATTGCATATGGGTGTATGCAATAGCAATTTTTTGTAATAGCAACACTCTGAAGTGCAAAGAAATGGTAGGGTAGACCTCCAAAATGGCAATACTGGCGATGGCAATACTTACGAATAAATTGTGAGGTTATGTAATTGTCTACGTGACTGTATCAACAACAAATGTATGGCATAGGTTATGATGATTTTTTAACATATTTCTACAAAGAGAATCGGATCAAAATTATGATGGTAGGAAGTACTATTTCATACGAGTTTATTGACATTAGTTACATACTGAATTATGCAAGCGTTCCCCAGATAATAGGTATTTTCAAAACGTCAAGCCAGCGGGATCAAAGAACTGCCTTTATAACTTTGGAACCGTTGAAGTACTCATTTCGGTATTTTGCAGGGGGTGAGTACTATTTCGGTACTATTTTTTGGCGTTTAAATCAAAGCGAAAGACCTTGTCGTTAACTCTCGCCAAATTTCGCTCACCGTCAAGCTAGCAAGTGCAATAAAACATGGCTATAAATCCAGAACCGTGATGGTACTAATTTTTTTACAACAGGTACTATTTTTTTCAATAAGAGTACTATTTTTTGGTATGGTCAAATTATTTTTTCGTGCCCATTTTTTTTTTGAGGCCGCTAGCTTGACGCACACTGGAAGATGTAATTGTGCCTGGGTGTAATAAAACGTATCATAATTTATAGCCAAAATCAAAGATAAAAGATGCATAATGTCTGTTATCCACGAAATTACAAAATTAGAAGGTTAAACGAAGGAAAATGTGTACAGCGCCATCTGTATTGTTTTTGGGTAGCGTATTGGAAAGTCCCTCATTGAAAGCACAAACAAAACGTGTTTAGCTGCTTCTTCTCTTGTGTGATGATATCCGGACGATATAGACTTTTTTACCGGTTTCGGGTGCAGAACGGATATTAAAATAACATAACATATATTCACGGTTATATCCCAATTGGTGTAGTCAGGGACATCCATCGCAAGATGAACTAAAGTAGCCACACTTCACCGAGCTTTCTGTTAGACAACGTGATAGGTGGTGAGCCGTATCGCCGTCTATAATGGTCGAGCCAACTGTGTAAACTGTGTTAGATAAGTCTGTCGTCTGATCGCAAGATGGATGTACCTAAGTCAGACCCTCCAACTACCCCAATTGGGATATAGTCGTGAGCTTATGTTGTGTCGTAAAATAAAAATAAAATAAAGTTTATTTCATTTACAATAACCTTAATTAACAATAATCAGGGTTGGAGCCTGCTAGTTAGTGCAAGAACGCCTGTGACAACAGGATCCGCTCCTCCATAGCCATTCTTAATTATACAGCATTTACCGCTTATGTTGGTAGTTACTTTCTTTTTACAAGGCAATTAAGTTCAGAGGTCTTAAGGAATACAGTCATAGAATAAGGAATAATACTATTTATAGAACGGCAACTCTCGGCTCTTCATTATTTATATTTCACCCCCCTCGGTATTACTTTAGTCTCCAATCGTATGGGCGTCAGACGTCACACACACAGATGCGCGTGTACGATAACGTCAATGTGTAGTGTCCTGTGTAAAACGAGGTGTTTTGTATGAACTGTCCAGGGTGTGGTTGTGTTAGGTATGTTCAGACTAGGATCGGACATGTTGACCTAAATCACATATTGATGTTTCGAGTCCAGTCATGTATTGACAGATCATACACCAGCATCCAATAGAACCGTTATAGGAAGTCCATCAATGCTTGGACTAAACAGATTTACTCGTGTTTACAAGGTTAGTAAACAATAGCTGTGCCGAACTATTGGTACATACATCAACGGCCTCTGTGGTCCAGTGGTTGAGCGTTGGACTCACGATTCGGAGGCCCCGGGTTCGAATCCCGGTGGGGAGATATCACAAAAATCACTTTGTGATCCCTTCTTTGGTTAGGACATACAGACTGATCACCTGGTTGTCCAAAAGTAAGATGATCCGTGCTTCGAAAGGCACGTTAAGCTGTTGGTCTCGGTTACTATTTACTGATGTAAGTGAGTAATCGTTACATGAGCCATGTCAGGGGCCCTTGGCGGCTCAATGATAACCCTGACACCAGGGTTGATGAGGCTGATATTCCACCTCACAACCTACACGATAAGATACATACATACATATAGATGGATAGATAGATACATCATAAACTTACGCCTATTTCCCACCGGGGAAGCAGAGACTATAGAATTTCATTTGCGAACGTGCCAGGTTCGTTTACGACGTGACATTTATGACGTTTCTACTTGCTTCATCCACGTTCATCAATCGTTTCATACACGCACGCCGGCTCAGAGTAGATCGGACTTAATCTTTTCTAAGGACATCTCCAATTTGGTCAATGTACGTACGTCCTTCTAGGTCTTCCTCTGCCAGCCTTACTCTGTAATAACTAATATTCTCCATCCGCTCTACGTGTCCAAACCAACTTAACCACCAGGTCTATTGTATCAATCTAGTGCCAGGTAGAGCTTTTGCCTTGACTATCGATAACTTAAATGGATCTTCGTTACCTCTCTATTTAGAGGCCTGTATTGTCTATAGGATTTTAGGAAATCTTGAATTTTAATATAATGTTCTATAATGATCTTACATTGAAAAATCGATTTATGATTTTGATATCGGTAATGTCCTTACCAATCGGCAACACTAGTAAACAAGCGACAGGCGCACGCGCTGTGAGCTCAGCCAGCCAGCAGTGACGCCAGTGTGACGTCATTGCGATCGCTATTCGCGGATTGAGGGAGATCTGTCTCTGTGATCGATCAGATTAGAGTAAAAAGTTAAAATAGAACGTATTAACTACCGTCTGCAATGTACATAGGAAGTGTATAAAACACACACTCACATACACACCCTCTCATTAACACATTCACTCACACCGACAATCAAGCACACACACATACACACACACACATTTTATTTATTTATTTAGTGTAGGTTGCTATAGATTAGGGGTATCGCGACTGTTAGTCCAGACGATCGTGGCAAGGTCTTCTTCTATCGTATGGGTTGTGAGGTGAATTACCAACCTCAAATTGCTACACCATCGGGCGTCGTCAGCCTAAAGACAATATAGAGAAAAAATCGCATAGATGACCTCATCCTGTCCATTTCGGTCGGGTCCTCTTGGACCCGGTTATATAATAGAACTTGTTTGTTTGTATACTCTTTATTGCTTTAAAATACAAAGGAATTTTGCACAAGTCATTTTCATTTTGTCAAGAACTAATATGTAATTAATACCATTATATAAATACAGCATGATGATTCGCCATGTCATCACCTTATACGTCTTCTTCTATCGTGTGGGTTGTGAGGTGGATTACCAACCTTATCAACCCTGGTGGCAGGGTTATTATTGAGCCGCCAAAGGCCTCTGACATGGCTCATGTAACTACTAGTTACTTACATCAGTTAGTAGTATAGTAACGTCCCTTTCGCCTCAGGGGTAGGCGAATAATAAAAAGAAAAAAGCGCAACCACCTGTTCATCTTTTGCTTCCCAGCATTTCTCTTACTGAACAGTTTTTTTATGAAATATGGTTATAGTATTCGTAATAATCCAGTTAAATCTTTAGCTTCCATTAACAGTACCGCGAGTAAATCCATCCATCAACAAGTATTACTATTACTAGTTGACTCCTTGTGAATATGCGCAGTATAGTAACTTCGATCAGGAAATACGTAGTCGTGTCATGAGCCATATTAGGGGCATCAGAAATAATAATAAATGCAGGTGCAGGGTTATAATAGCCCTGACGGCCAGGGTTGATGACGTTCCTCGACCTCACAACCTGCAAAATAGAAGAAGACATGAACAAAGTTAAACACTTGCCTGGTACCGTTTTTATTTGGGCGGGTGACCATTTAAAAATGATAGTAGGTTTATGATGTGCCTTCTCACTCTTTTATCACCCCCTAGCATTATCCCGTTTTTCACAGGGTCTGCTTACCTAACCTGAAGATTTGAGAGGTCCGGTTTTTTACAGAAGCGACTGCCTGTCTGACCATTCCACCCATCTTGGTTAACCCACTCTTTAATGTTGTACACTAAATGGTAAATGATTCCGAAAAGTACCTGTCATAATTTACCTAACCTACCTTCCACATACGTTACGTTCATAAAATATTTCGTATTGAAGTATTTCTATATGTAGTGTATAGTGTGGTGGATGAAGCAAGATAGGTGTGTTGGGATCGTAGCAAATGGAGTTCCATAGTATCTGCTTACCTCGGTAAGAAATAGGCGTATGTTTTTGTATATGTATGTCGTGTAGTGTATAATATAGGGTTACCAATTAATTACCATTTTCCAAACAAGTTGGCACACTGTTTATATATTCACCTTGCGGCTGGAGTGAACGGCCTTACAATCGAATGATTAATAGCTCAGAGCATTAATTGCCTCGAATTCCCCAATAGTTGAGGTTACAACGTTTTGCCTGTGCGGTTTCTCTGCAATTTGTTACTTATACCACTTTGGCGGTTAGGCCGTTAGATTTGATTGGGTAATATTTAGGAGGTTGTTTATAAATATTAAATGTTGGAGATCTTAGTCTAGCTATAGGTATTAGGAGTAGCTGTAATTTATCGATGATTTGTGGATCTGCACACTACTTTATGGATTAAGGACGTGACATTATGTATATGTATGTATGTTTGATGTATCTTAACCTAACCTAAAATCTAGTAGACGTAAAAGTCGATAATTTCCTATTTATCGTTAGTGTTTTGACTAAACCAGACTCCAGATTTTTATATTGTTACCGTGTGTCGCCTTACTGTGTGCGAGAGAGTCAGGTATTTATTTAACTTATTTATGAATTTTAATTATGAAAAACGCAATAATAAGTCTGACATTTTAACACGTTTTCCTATGACGTCATTATGTGCTATTTCATACAAATTCCATAGTAATTTCGTGTTTTGACATTTAGTAAAAAGTAACTGATTTGACTAGTGGAATCTACCCTATTTAAAGTGAGACCTAGCGATTACGATTACGTTACGATTATCTTAATTTTGAACAGGTGTTTTCTCGTACAATTTGTCTCACAAAAATACTTTTTGTGCTACATTTTTTCGTGCGAAATCTTGGAAATAGCAGCGAGTTAGTCAGTTAGGTGACGACCTACATCTAGCGTATTTATATTCCAGAATTCAAGTAAATATAGTTCCGCGGAATATTTATAAACATTACACAAGGAATTATACGTTATGTGTGAAGCTAGGAAGGAATAGAGTGTATAATTTTACAGGAGACTTCTCGAAACTTTGTGAGTATGGGGAACTTATAGATATTTTCGAATTATGTGCCCCATGTAAATGGGGCTATAATTCGGGTGAATTAGGTATTGTCTAGTATTTTCTCCAACCTTCTGCTTCCTCCACATTCATCAATTGTTAATACAAACAGCCAGTTCAGAGTAGACCGTTTTAAACCTGTAAAGACATCCTCAATAATTTAGTCAAGTTGGTTTCTTGTCTTTCTATATCAGCCCTTCCAAATAATGTCATATTCAGTCAATAGAATCAAAATGAGCGTGCGCCTTTTTTGAAAAATTCAGCCAATCAATCAACATTCTGATGTGATTTTCTTCAACAGAACTTCGTTTTCTTCCTTTCCACATCCCAACTTTTAACCTGGAGGAAACCAACGCTGGCTTCACCCAGCGTTTGTGTTTGCAGCGTTGATTTTTGTTAATAATATTGGGAGCAATAGCGACCTATCACGCCTATTCACGTCTATCGCGTCTCGTGCAAGGTTTTCACATGCAAATGTGACTTTGCATAAAGGCGCTTACATGGTCTTCTCTGTAAGGAGGCGACACCGTGTCACCTCGAAGGCAAATATCCTTTGTAATTTGAACTATTTTCGTTCCCACCCTGTTCAACCTTGCCTTACAATGTAGGTAAAGTAACATATGAGTGGCGGCTTCCATGATTCAATCACGCGCTGCACTCGTGATTCAAAAGTTCGATCGGAAACCAAATTCGCGCCACAATATAAATACTTACATTTAAAAAAAGATCAGCTATTTTGATAACCGCCGAAAATAACCGCCAAATCTTTGAAGTTTATTTATAGGGGAAAGTTGTAAAAATCAACTGACGGATATGTTGTCTGTCTATCGCGCAGGTTCCTGAGATCTCTGCCCACAGTTCCGCCCACTTTGTGATGAAGAGATATCCTTCCTGGTCGTCGACCTGGCTCAGATTTCTACTTCAAAGGATACAGTTTCAAAAGCAAGATGTAACGCAAAGTAATGCGTACTGAGAGCTTGAAAGCGGTTAAATAGTTTTTTTTAGATTTTATAGGTAGTTTGTAAGAGACGTCCTGTCTTGTCTTGATAGACAAGAATGGAGAATGCTACACCGACGAGAGCATCTGTCTGCTCTGGTCTGCACAGCAACCGTACCGCGGATTATATTTAGGACTTCTACCAATGGAATGTTATCTAATCTAAGTGAATGCTATCTAAGTAGATAAATGTCGTACGGCCATTGGTTGAAGTCCTCGATATAAATCGCGCGTAGTTGTGGGTCCCGGTAATTACTTACTGATGTAAGTTCGTAGTCGTTATATGAGTCATATCAGGGGCCTTTGGCGATTCAATAATAACCCTACTTTTACTTTTTTATATATTTTTTTAATTATCTGTTTTTTAAAAATTTATTATTTAGTTATCTACTAAACGATTACGTTGTCTCACTTTGCAAATGTTGTGTGCACCTATAATTAGCTTATGCAACAGTCTAATTCCTGATGTAACTTTTATTTTATTTAATGTTTTATTATATAAGCTGTTGGTGTACCTTTTTTATAAATAAAATAAAAATAAAATAAAATAAAAAAAACCCTAAAAGTCATACCAAAGTTTATGATTTTGAAGGTCAACGAGCGTGATGCCAAGCGCGATGAATTGAAAGCCGGACCACCTGGGGTGATCAATTATACACATTTAAATGGTGTGCTCACATGCATGCTACGTGCAAGGATCTTTTCCAACAAGATTGGCTTTATAAGCCACATGCGAGCACATGAACGTCGGAGTTGAAGCCGAGTCGCAGCTGAAATCGGCCGGATCACATCATCAATAACCCCAACACCAGGCGATTGAGTCCAAATGTGATTTATTCCAAATGCGACTTAGGCCAAACGCGATGTGGTCATATCTTCCGTATGTAACTTCTGTATCATTCCGTATATATTAGTATTATATGTATAATTCTAATAACATTAAATAAGACGTTCTCTTGTATAAGCATCAAAACATTTTGTAACTGTTACGCTGCTGTTCTCATTCATGTTTGTTTTTTAAGTGGATAACTTTTTTGGCAAATAACTGTCTGTAATAATCTACTGATTGTACCTAAAAGAAATTATGCTGTTGTTATCCCAAATAAAGAAAAATAAATAAATAAATCGAGAAGTAGTAAAGCGATCTAGTCAATATCCCCACGTAACATCAAACTCGATAGAACAAGTTGTGGGTCTGGTGACGTGAGGCTTTGTCAATTGGTTGTGTTGGTGCAATAAAGAATAACTCTTTGTAAAAAAAAACTCATCAGATATTTTTGCCCACCTTGCGACCTTGCAAGGATCACTGAAGATTCATACAAACAAATCAAATGATTCAAAGTGTATTGTTTCATACATTGTCTAGACTTGTAATAAAACGCGCGCCAAATTCCTCTGCAATATTTTTTTATAGTGTGATTGTAGACCGAATAAGCTTTATGTATGTTTCCAAAGCATTTGTTGAAATAGTTTATGTATGTGGTTGACATTTGCAACATTGAAGTTCGATTGTGCAATGTAAACTGTGTAAACACGATATGTTATTGAGTTTCATAAGGGAATTGGTGCTAATTCGGGCGGATACAAAGTTAACCTAATTTTAGCCTAACAGTTCTCTTCTATCGTGTGGGTTATGAGGTGGATTACCAACCTCATCAACCCTGGTGTCAGGGTTACTATTGAGCCGCCAAAGGCCCCAGACATGACTCATGTAACGACTACGTACTTACGTAGGTAAATAGTATGATTTAGCCTGCAATATCCTGACCAAGCCTGAGAGGCTCGGTGGCGCAGCGGTAAACGCGCTCGGTCTGCGATTGTTGAAGTTAAGCAACTTTCGCAAAGGCCAGTCATAGGATGGGTGACCACAAAAAAAAAGTTTTCATCTCGAGCTCCTGCGTGCTTCGGAAGGCACGTTAAGCCGTTGGTCCCGGCTGCATTAACCACGAATCCGCACTGGGCCCGCGTGCTGGTGTAAGGCCCGATCTCCCTATCCATCCATAGGGAAGGCCCGTGCCCCAGCCGTGGGGACGTTAATGGGCTGATGATGATCCTGACCAATCCAGTAACAGTGGTTGTGGTACTCTGGTCTTCTAGTTAGCTTAGAATATTTCCTCTCAGTCACCTCATACGACCTCAGGCTACCTGATCTAGTAACCGAGCAATAACAAAGTGACAAAAGCATTAGGTCATCATGTAATCCACGAGCAAATTCAACTCTACCTCCTGGACATAAAGGACACTCGTTATCTATTGGCCGCGCCTACTAGTTGATATCACGTTGTATTCGGCAAACAAATCTAGGTTGCGATACGACACCAAGTTTCAATTAGGAACAGATTCTAGTGCTAAGAAATAGCTATTTACCTACTTTTTCCTCATCACAACCATCAACCAGGCGCGAGTTTGGATCACCACAAACTATGGCTCACCTTTTGTGCTTTCCTAAGTGCCCTACCTGCACTATTAAAGACCTTCACGAAGCCACTGACAATGCCGTAAGCGTGGCCAATTATTGGTCAGCAAAAATTTTATATCGATCGCCATCGAATCGCAAAGAATAAGACCTACTTTGTAAAACAACACATAACATAAGCTCATATCCCAATGAGGAACTTAGATAAAAAAAAGAAAAAATTATATAGATGACGCTGTCAAGATTTAACATGATAATTACCTATTTTCTTATTACTCGGGTACATAATATAATGGTAGAAGCAAATATAAAAAGTTGCTTGATATTTGGATCACATTATGTATATATAGAGAATCAGAATAATGGGTGGAAGATGTAATTGTGCCTGGGTGTAATAAAGTTTTCATCTCGAGCTCCTCCGTGCTTCGGAAGGCACGTTAAGCCGTTGGTCCCGGATGCATTAGCAGTCGTTAATAACCACCAATCCGCACTGGGCCCGCGTGATGGTTTAAAGTCCGATCTCCCTATCCATCCATAGGGAAGACCCGTGCCCCAGCAGTGGAGACGGTGTACCCAAAAACAGATGAAAGATGTATAATATGTCTGTTATCTATGAAATTAGAACGTTAATCGAATAAAAAACTGTACAGCGCCAGCTATTTTGATTTTGAGTAACGTACCCTGGAAAGCTCCTCATTCCCAACACCACTTTTGAAGTTTTGCTTTTTCCACTCTCATCAAAATCTTTATACATAGTGCTGTTTTCGAGAAGTCGTGAAAAATTAAATCATCATCTCCCTAGCATTATCCCGTTGTTCACGGGCTCCGCTTGCCTAACCTGAAGATTTGACAGGTCCGGTTTTTTACAGAAGCGACTGCCTGTCTGGCCTTCCTACCCGTGAAGGGAAAACCAGCCCAATACAGGTTAGGTCACATACCTCCGAAAATGCATTTCTCGGGAATGTGGGTTCCTCATGTTGTTTTCCTTCACCGCTGAGCACGTGATAATCATCTATGATTCAAACATGAATTCGAAAACAAATTCGACAATCATTGGTTTAGGCCTGTGCTGGATTCGAACCTGCGACCTCAAAGTGAGAGACAAGCGTTTTACCAACTGGGCTACCACGGCTATCGTGAAAAAATCAATCATATTACTATTTAGTATTTGCCATTGCTACCTACATGTAGGTAGGTTTGATGTCAAAGGATACTAATAACGAGTACTAACATGTATACACTTTGAAACCATGTCACATTAACTTTGTTGACAAATTGAACCGCAAGTCTCATTAAATGTCAAACATGATAGTGCGACAGGGTTCTAAAGTGGGTACATGATATTGCTCATGACTGTACGATAACGTAACTCAAGTATGGGTTATTTCTTGCTATGAGGTCATTTTATATCAAATGCCTGTCTTGTTCTACAACAAAGGATGATATGACTCAATTTCTGCAAGGTGAGCCGAGTTCTTAAGGTTGTCAAGGAAAATGGAGATTTCCCAAAGATTTATCATCGCTGTTGCATTTATTGTTTGTTGTGAAGTTCCTTTCTTTATTCTGAAGTAACTGGTCTCCACGCCGAAGGTCCGGCGTTCGGACAAATGCTCGAAATGAGCATCGATCATTTATATTTAAAAAAAAAAGAAGAAAAGAAGGTACAAAGAGTATCACAGTGGGAGGCTCTGGCTCCCACCCGGGTGAGAGCCCTTAGCGCTCCCCATTTGTCCGGCCAAGTAGTGAATGCCATTATGCGACAAATCTACAACAAATAACATCACAAACTAGGAAATGCCAACAGCAAAGGACTGGAACAGTCTGTCGTTGTCTGTTTTTCCTACTCGTTATTATCTGGGAGTCTTTAAGGGAGTGAATAGGCATTTGCTAGGTAAGCGTGATCCACCCTAGACCACCAACCCCGACTCCATCTTCGTCGCTTACCATCAGGTGAGATTGTGATCAAACGCGAGCCTATATTATTTTAAAAAAGCCTAGTGTAATGGGTTCGTTTGGACCAGGTCAGAATCAGAATACTTAAACGCGTAGTTGGACGTGACGAAGTTACGTATGTTACTGATTATGTGACAAATTGTATTTAAAAAATAAATAAGCAAATCACTTAACTTCCAATTCCTGAAAATGCACTATCATAAGTGTTATGGACGACTATTCCGCTTATCAAAATACATGCAAATAACAATAAAATTTATAGTCCAATAAAGAAAATGGCGCTGGCAACATTTGATTGCATCGTTATTGGCGCAATTTACGCAAAATGGCGCTTCTTTTACCAGATATTTGTCAGATAGTCGTCACGCCTCGTTTGATGTACTCAAACCTTGGATATTGCTAAATAAAGACTATATACGCATGTGCAATAGGCTAGTTTCCAACTAGTCATATCAGTTACTCTTTCAGGCACGTTAAGCCGTTTTGGTCCCGGTTATTACTTACTGATGTAAGTACATAGTCGTTACGTGAGTCATGTCAGGGGCCTATGGCGGCTCAGTAATAACCTTGACACCAGGGTTGATGGGGTTGGTAATTCACCTCACAATCCACACGATAGAATAGAATAGAATATTTTTTTTTTTTTTTATAGAAGATAGAAGAGAGTTACTTTTTACTAAACGTCAATACACGAAATGATTATGGAATTTGTATGAAAGCAACTTGTGACGACATAGAATAGCGTGACAAAATGTCGCACTTATTGTATATTCTTTATTAAAACCCATAAAGAAAAGGAAAACTTTTTTTGTCACCTTTAAATCTGTCTTTATTTAGTAGGTAATCAGAATTTCGTAATTTATCTTTGACCTAGGAAACTACCGAATTAGGTAAGTGACTGCTTGTCGGACTGATGACTGATGAAAGCTTATAATCGGAGTCCTGATGATGTTTTTGTCGCCTTATAATAAAAACCATTTAAGAAAATTTTAAAAATTACATTCTCATGTGTGTTTCTTCGGAAACCCTCAATTTCATTCAATTAATTTTACCTCACGACTATATCACAATTGGCGTAGTCGTAGTAGAGGTACCTCCTCCATCCTCCTCCATACCTCACCGAGCTTTCTGTTAGATCAACGTCATAGGTGGTTAAGCCAAGCGCCGTATGTATATCGTAATTAATTTACAATTGACACCTCATTTTTTTACCTCGATTCAATCTATCGTATCTATTGCGAGGTTACGTTAAAAAGGCGGTTACGTAGTATTCGCCATAAGGCAACGTTATGTGCAACGATATAGTTATTGATTGATTGAAGATTGGCTGTATGGGCTATGTTCCCTTTGCCTGTCCTACGGATAAAATAACAAAAAAAAAAAATGATTAAAGGGGTGTCAAAACTACAGGCGAAATTGTCATTGTTAGCATTCATACACCACAGGTCTTTGTCCGACCTATTTCTTTTGTTAAATATTCCTTTGGCACACGCTTAGCGTGGTTCGTGACCAAAAGAGTTTGTCAGTAGATTGAACGACTGATAAATGTAGCCTATGCTAATGAGCTTGTGAAATTAACACACTTTAAGGCAAGCTGGGTTTTCTGTTGAGGAAGTTACGCTATGAAGTGGGGTTTCTCAAACTATGTGTGGCAAGCGAATATAAATTAAATAAAAATAAATTATGTTTATTTTCTTTAAAAGGTTTCATAAAGTTTTGACAGGATACCATGTCCCCTTTAAGCATATAATAGCTTGTGTTGGGAGGCACCGCTATATGGAGTGGAGTCTGCCTGTAGATCGAACGTCGTGGGACTGTCTGTTTGTTATTTTTTTTTTTTAATATATTAATAATAAAATAATATTTCCACACAAAGCCATTTAACAACAATTTTGAAGTTACAAAATTAGTAAGGAGCAAGTTACAAAATAATAATTTGATAAGTCCTTTATTCATATTGGTAACTT
Organism: Pectinophora gossypiella; assembly: GCF_024362695.1. Classification (NCBI taxonomy): domain Eukaryota; kingdom Metazoa; phylum Arthropoda; class Insecta; order Lepidoptera; family Gelechiidae; genus Pectinophora; species Pectinophora gossypiella. Next base: position 865,892 of record NC_065428.1, on the reverse strand, counting down.
GGTAACGGTAACATTTTCTGCAGTTGGGTCCCGAGTTTCTAAACATTAGATGGATCGTCGTACTACAAACATCTTTGCAAGTGTAGAGCTTGTGGTAATAACCTGACGACATTTTCGAATTTGCAATAACTCTATCTTGTAAAGTTTATCTATTTGGTGGCTTTAGTTTTGCGGTCACGACCATTATTTATTTACTTATTTGTTTATAAAAAGGTACATCAACAGTTTATATACCCATTATATAGACCATTAATAATAAATACTTTAGTACCATGTCTCGTTAACAATGTCAAATATATCAACGCGACAGAGTTCTACAGCGGGTACATGGTATTGCTCATGACATCATGACTGGTCCTCATAAAGTATCAGAAACGATAAATGATATTACAAAGAACCGCTTGACTTTTTCCAAGTTTGCCGTTATCATAAACACGACAAGAATTACAAGGTTGCAATGTAGCAATGCGTTTAGTAATATTGCGACAACGCTAAAGATCAGCGTCGATCACGTTGAATGCACCGAAACGTGCATTTCCAGTGCGTCGTATTACCACTATGACCTCTCCATATATCAATTAAAAGTCTACGTTTTGTAAACAAACGGTATTTGTGTAACCTTCCCGCGCGATTACCCGAGTTACGTCAAAGTTGGCAGTACGGCCTTGTTGTCAAAGCCAGCGATCGACGAAAAAAGAAAAATAAAAACTTCGCGCGGCGTCATTCCCGCGCGATGAGTCATCGCGCGCAGACGTTTACCGGGTTATCGAGATAATAGCTGTTTTCTTGTTTTATTTCGCGTTTGTAGTGCCGTTTGTTGTTGATCGGCTGGGAATGGGGCTCGGCAACAGTTATGCTGACAACTGAATGTTTTGATTGCGCCAATTACTGCGGTGCTGTTTGAATTTGAACTTGAACCTTTATGTTTACGCCATGTCATCGCATAAATAATAATTAAACAGTGAAGCCGACTTGCCAGTTGCATCAGATATTACTTGTAAAGAATTGCAACGTTACAAATACTGGCATAATTGTCTCAATTACAACATTGTAACGCAGGCACGCACGAGATAGTAAAATTGAAATCCAATTTGTTTTTTTTTTAAAGGTAATTGTTTCGTTAAATACATTTTTACACGATTTCGCTTTGACGTAGGCGGCTCAAATAGCCAAGGATGTAGAGATTTTGTCTAATGTCATCTGATATCTATAGAAGCCTTTTAAAATACCATGTCAATTGAATGATGTCTCTTTTTTATCAATCCTATTGATCCAAAAACCGATAACGGTAAACAAGTCCGTGAAGTCCGCGGTGTTTGGAGAACGCGTGTTTACATCGTGTTGTCACGGGTACGAATGCCGGTTCGGGCTCTAAACCACTGAATTCGACTTTATAAGTTTGAATCATAGATCTTCTTCTTCTTTGCGAGTCGATGGCGATCGAAACTAATTTTTTGCTGATATTTTCCCCGAAGGTAAGGCAAAGGGAACTATGCCCATACAGCCATGTCTTACGTATTTTTTTTCTTGATGATTAATGAAATGATAAAAGGTGATGACAATGAATGATGAAACCTAAGCCCCCACCCTCGGAGCAGACTCCTACTCCGAACCCCAAACGAATTAACTCAAAAGTCCGCATAAACTATCGAGTTATGAAGCGGCTTGTTGGCACGAAGCGAAAATAGATAGATCATACACTTTGTTTATTGAATATTCCGATATAATAACACTGTCGCGAATGTTTTCCGACTAACTTAATGCGATCATTAACCACAAAACACCACTTTGTATTAATTATTTAGATTATTCAATGAAGAAAGTAACTGTCCCGTTCCCGCCAAAAAGTCTGAATCATAGATAATTTACATCACGTGGTTTCCAAGATTTGTGCCCCGGTTATTGTCAATAGGCTCACCCCCTTACGTAGCTGACGAGGAGTGGGTTTGTAACTATGCCATACACCTCTGCCTACCCCTTTGGGAAATAGGCGTGATGCTTTGTTATGTTGTGATAGTAAACACTGTGTGTGTTCGTTTACGAGAACTTAATCACAATGACATTGGACTGAACGCAGATAAAAGGTCATTAAAGTTGTGCGGCTTTAGGGATTGTAGATGTTTCGAACTTTGCCCGGCGGCGGAATCTAAAAGGCGATAAACATGTCTTTATAAGTAACTAGCTGTTGCCCGCGACTTCGTTCGCGTGAAGCCCTAGTATTAGAACTACATAATTAAATAGAAGTATGACACAAACTTTGTGACCCCTTTTTACCCCCTTAAGGGTCGAATTGCGCAAAATCCCGTGTTATTGAGCACCTACATCTCAAACTTAATCCTCATGCAAAATTTGAGACTCTTAGGACTTGTAGTTTCTGAGATTTCGTGGTTAATCACTAAGTAGTATTTCGCTTTTATTATGATAGATTAAGTGTTCACAGACAAGAACTAGGGGGTAAAAAGCATACATACATACATAAACTCACTTTCCCACCAGGGTAAGCAGAGACTATGGAATTCCATTTGCTTCGATTCTGACATACTTCTCTTGCTTCCTCCACATTCATACACGAACGCCGGTTCAGAGTAGATCTTACTCAACCTTTTCTAAAGACATTTCCAATTTGGTCAATGTACGGAGGAGCTCGGTGGCGAAGCGGTAAACGCGCTCGGTCTGCGATTGTTGAAGTTAAGCAACAAAATTGACCACAAAAAAAAAGTGTTCATCTCCAGCTCCTCCGTGCTTCGGATGGCACGTTAAGCCGTTGGTCCCGGCTGCATTAGCAGTCGTTAATAACCATCAATCCGATCTCCCTATCCATCCATAGGGAAGGCCCGTGCCCCAGCAGTGGGGACGTTAATGGGCTGATGATGATGACGTCCTTCTAGGTTTTCCTCTGCCAGCCTTACCACCAACCTTCGCTTCACATCAAAGTATTTCGTATAAAAAGTATTATTGCTAATCCCACGGGAATAATGTTTGTAACTAATAAATTATAAAGAAGTAGCTACTTTGCCAAAAGCTCTGAACGTATAAAGTGTAATAAAATGTCATTCAGAAGGTTGATATTACAAACAAAAATTCTATTTAATAAAAAAAAACACAAGCTTCATGATTCACGATGGCACTAAAGCACAATTCAAAGGCAAATTACGACACCAAAGAATTAATTCAAAGAATGCGTGTAACATATCTTCCTTTTTTTTAAGTCGGTCTTCTATCGTGTGGGTTGTGAGGTAGATTACCAACCCCATCAACCTTGGTGTCAGGGTTACTACGGAGCCGCCATAGGCCCCTGACATGACTCATGTAACGACTACGTACTTACATCAGTAAGTAATAACCGGGACCAACCGCTTAACGTGCCTTCCGAAGCACGGATTATCTTACTTTTTGGACAATCAGGTGATCAGCCTGTAGTGTTCTAACCAAACTAGGGATCACAAATCGTTTTTTTTGTGATTTGTCCCGGATTTGAACCCGGGACCTCCGGATCGTGAGCACAACGCTCAACTACTGGGCCACGGACGCCGTTAAAGTTGGTTAAAAATACAATTCTTCAAACTACCATTTCATTTTATAGTCACACAAATACAATTTTCCTGCAACCCTAATAATGTAGAATCGGGAATGTTCTTAGAACAACCCACACCATGAACTATGATATAAGCATATGGACTGTTGGTCCTGACTCATCTCTCCCTTGAATCTTCAGAGGAACATTCAGCATTCCTTCCCGCTTTATCATGTAATTATACGTCGTATGCGTCATTAATAAACGCTGACCTAAGCGTACGCTTGCCTGCCCTTTCGGGCATACTAGAATGTGTTGGCTACAGCCTTGTTACAATATTAACACTAAAGATAAACTAGTTTTAAAGTCATAAGGCCGAATGTCCTTTTAAAATTCGAACTCCATTGTTTACTATTGTGTCTGGAAATCTCGGTCTTATAATCCACGCCAGGAAAGAAGTCCAAGGATTTTAATGGAACTAATTGACAAGTCATAATAATTCAATGCAGAATCGGCGACACTTACCTATAGCACCGTGGGGACAACTGGAGACTTCAGAATTTAAAATCTAACTTTGTTTTCAAGAAAATATTATATCTTACTTTTTATTCGACAGATTTTGAAGTCAGTTTTGTCACTTTGTCGGTTGTTGGCTCGACTATGTAGACGGCGATACGGCTGACCGCCTATCACGTTGGTCTGACAGAAAGCTCGGTCAAGCGTAGGTGCTCAGGTTCATTTTACGGTGGTCTTCCTCTCTCCTTCTATCCATAGAATAATAAATAATACTACGTATAGAACGGCAACTCTCCGCTCCGACCAGCGGTTGAGCTGGGTTTACCTCACCCCCTCGGTCTTAATTTAGTCTTCAATCGTATGGCGTTAGACGTCACACACACAGTTGCGCGTGTACGATAACGTCAATGTGTAGTGTCTGTGTAAAACAGGTGTTTTGTATGAGGTATCCAGGGTGTGCTCTAACTTAGTCGTGAGCTTATTTATGTATGTATGTGTTCATCAAAACCGCAGCGCTGTAAGCTAATCCGATGTAGGATCATCGTCCATTTTAGCCCAGCCGGGATTCGCTAAACACTAGTTAATTGGGTCGTTCTTCTTTTTTATCGACAATAATCTGTCCTTCGCTCTGCTATGTTATATGTTTTAGAATTTTATTTAATCTTTCCATTGTCCAAAAATATAGTTATCTTATTATACTTAAAATACTAGCGAAATACTAATCGGTTCCTCGATTAGTGATTAACGTAGCTTGGTTGTTTTTCACAAAATTCTGTGACAGAGTGGTAAATCGAAATGCTGTCTCCGATGAAAAGGGCCACTCTGTCACAATCTATTTTGCAATGCGCCTGCAAGGAACAGTATATTACCAAGATAAAGAGAAACACTAAATACTCCTCTACAGACACATCTCTATATGATGTTTTTTTAAATATTTATTGCCGTTATAATGAAAGATGTTAAATCCGATATAACGAGAAAATGACTTCTTATTGTCGATAAAAAAGAAGAATGACCCAATTACGTTTTTATGGTACGGTCATAGCTCCAGCGCTGGACAATATTTTGTAAATGCCATAAATGCGTTCCGTTACGGAATTCGGAATCGATGGCCAAATTGATGTTAACGTAGCCTTAAATGTTTCTTAGTTCTGAGAAATGAAATTAAATAAAATTTATTCTGTGATATGAAATGAGAAATCAGAATCATTTATTTAACGTAAATATCATGGATAAACTTGTTGAAGGTGTGTAACATTTTTGAATTTATGTCATTTCGCTAGATGGCTGAGGAGAAAAAATGACAAGAAACTGCAACAGCAACACATCTTTCAGGTTACACATCATGGTATACAGGTTACAAACAGCTGTTACGTTTCATTGAGTATCACCAAATACTACATTTTCAAGCATACACGCAGGTTATTTAAAAACAATAACAAATAATAATATCTATAAAGAAACGTACAACGCGTGCATCTGATTATCATGCGGTTGGTTGGTTGGTATCAGTAATGTGGCGTTCCCGAGAATGTTCCCACTTTGGGGGCAGTGAAAAGGCGCAAACCTTATCTGAAAAGTGCTTTATTACCTAACCTTTAGGCAGATACGACCAGAGTACAAGAAATAACTCTTTCATACTATGCTGTATACTTTTAGTGCGAAAGAAACATCAATTCAATTTTTGATTAATTCGTCTCTTTCGCACTTGGCGATGTAATATGCTCCGTTACAAAGGGTTTGTGAATGCTATCCGAAATAAATCTACAACAAGTCACATTTAATTCTTACTACCTATATCTTTTCTCTCATGTCCATCTTCAATATTATTATCTATAGATGATTGTATATACGTGTCATTTTATCAGACCCGGTTCAGAATCAAGTCTCGAGTGAATCATGCGCATACGACGCTCAACTGGAGCAACATCGCATTCCCACGGTCAAGGCTGATAGGCCGACATACAGGATTCGCACAACACTCGCGTGTGTCAAATTCTATACCACACCACATGAGAACATATACGTAATGTTATTTTAATATTAAGAAGTTAATGTAACGTCTTAACCTAAATAAAGATTTTATCTATCTATCTAATACATACAAACGTAAACTCACGCCCGTAATCCGTAATGAGGTGGACAGAGCTACAAAACATGAGAATAATAATAATAATAATGTTTATTGAAAAGCTCAGGTTACAGTTCTCGTTGAAACCCTGTCTCCCAAACTAGGCGAACCTGTATTTTGGGAGACAGTGCCTTCCCAATATAATATAGTACATATTATGTACTTATTAACTAATTCAAATTCAAGTAATTGTGTTGTGTGTGTGTGTGTGTGTACTTGCGCTAGCCCTACGACTAATAAAACAAACAAACATAATATATTTATTCAGTTGTTAACATGGTTACGCTTGGATAAGTCAATTTTTGTATAAATATATTCTCTGACGAACGTCTCATCCGTCTAAAACTACTTCAGCTTTCGAATCTGTATAGCCGAGGAAAATTATCTGCAAGAAAAACTTCGGCACAGGGTGCTACACGTTCTTGAAAAATGTGGTAATAATTTCAGTAATTTGGCCGTCTACTATTGGTTCAATAGGCTACTTTCCAAGTAGTCAAATAAGGTTTAAGATACTTTATTTCTCAAAAGAATACATTTGATTCGCTTACTGAGAAACAATCAATTTCATAATATATTATAGTAGTTTAAACAACATTGGAATTGGACTAAGGTAGGTAGGTACTTAAATAACATTCCGAGACTTACTATACTAATTAGTAGGTAGGTATCTGTGTTCCATATGCGTCGAGACTTTAATTTTCCTTTTAATCAGTTACTTTTCCTAAATGTCAAAATTACTATCGTTCGTATCTTAGTTTATATATGACATAAATACACGTGATAAAATGTCGGAATTATTACATTTTTCTTCTTGATTAAAATTCATAAATAAATTAAATAGGAAAAATAAAATGTTTTCCGTTGGTTTTAGATCTGTCTTTTTTAGTAATCAGTATTTCATAATTTACCTTGAATCTAGTACACGACCCAATTCCTTCTAACGAGCTACAAACCTTGTAGTAACCTTTTCACAAACTTAATCAGATCAGAATCAGTCGTAATTAGAAGACAATTCGCAGCCACTCTTGATACGAAGTCGTGAGATGGAAATTATGAACAGTAAAACAAATCCTCTTGTTGGCTTATACCGTTTTACGACATGTCCGTATTGATAAACAGCGTACATAACAGGGTGTTAGTGATATCGTAACGAATTTTTGAGGGATGTTTCAGACCATGATTCCGTGTTGATACCAAATTGAATTTGCCATCGCAAAAGTATATAATTTAAATTATTAAAAAAAAAACCGTAGAACGGAAACGTAACGTACGTAAGTTACGTCATAACGTATCGTAGGTCAGCTGGAAGAAATTTCTTTGTTTAGAGATAAGCTTACCTGTACTATCTGTTTTCTTTGTATGTTCCTTGTGTCTGTTTTATTGTGTAGAAATAAATAAACAAAAAGAAACATGAATTTTGCGACGGAAACAACTTGATATGAACTCAGAATCATGGTTTGAATCATCCCCCTCGGTATTCGTTACGATGACACTAATACCCAGTGTAAAAAAAAACATCTCAAAAGTCAGTCTGTTTCCCGTTACAAATACAAAGTACTGTTAACGAGCATAAACTTTTACTGTGCTAATTACAAGCGAAGAAAGTATTGTGATGATGAAAGTGAGATGATTGAAGTAAGAAAATTAGCGACGGTGGACTTTCTCGACTGGTCATTTGCCTACTTTGAGACATGGATATCATGATGGAGTGGCTGAGAATTATGGTCTATATGGGCATGTAATTTTCTCATAACATGAACAGCTCATTTACTATCCCTGCTAGTACATACATACTAATATCCTCACTAATATTATAAGTGCGAAGGTAGCTCTGTCTGTTACCTCTACACGCTTCAACCACTGAATCGATTTAGATGAAAAACGCAGGATAGTTTTTATCCCGGAAATCAGCCCCTAAGAAGATGAAAAAGGGATACGAAACACCACCACGGCTATGAACATCACTATTCGAAAGAATTTCGGAGAATTATTTTCTTGTTTCTTACTTTTTAGAGCGCGATTTCTCCGTAGTCGATTTTTAGTTTTTAAAACTATTTTTTTCTACCGTTGGTGTGCCGAAGCCTTTAACTTTAGCAAGCTTCACATCTGTTGTATTATATGAACACTGTCACAGAATCCCCCTAGCAGGCTAGGCAGCAGGTTTGCTCACGTATAAACACCCACACGTCAGTCCCGTATAAGTGCATAACGCACATAAACAGTTATCCCGCATTCTCAGCGAGCTGGTTTTTGCCGACATGCGATATTATTTCGCATTACGTCCTATTTCAACTTGGTTAGTGGCGACTTTTGCTTCTTGAGAGTGTTTTCTGTAATTGATATTTAAAAGTAAAAAAAATATATTCTTGAAATCATCCAGTAAACTATTAAATATCTAAATAAGTTTTATCCCCAAGTTTAAATAACCACATATCGACGGGGAAGAAGCAAATACTCCTATCTTACATTTTTCTTGTACAATTAAGAATTTTGTATTCATTGAATCGACCAGCATAATCTCGACTGACACATCACTATGCTAATTAATGAACGTCACAGCACTAGCTTACAATACAATACAAAAAATCTTTATTGCGTATACAAACACAACATTAAAAACAATTACAAAAATGACAAGAGAAGCACAATCGGCGGCCTTTACTTCTTCTATCGTGTGGGTTGTGAGGTGGATTACCAACCTCATCGACCCTGGTGTCAGGGTAACTATTGAGCCGCCAAAGGCCCCTGGCATGACTCATGTCATGACTAGTTATTTGGCCTTATGGCTTACGTACTTTGACAGACCTAATTCTTACCGCGCATTGAAGTTATTGGGAAATGTTGTCATAATTGTACTGAACTAGTATGTCCACGTGGCAATATCCTGTCATCTAGTGGCTGATATGTAGGTATGACGGTCCATCAACGTTTACGATTACGACTCCTCTCTCCGCATGAGAACAACTCGCATCCATCCCCATTAGCCGTTTAACATTGCGCCAAAACTCGTAAACCGTTTATTCTGTGGATCGTTTGTCTCATTTCATGGGTTTTCCTAACATATAGTTATTGTTTGTGAGTGTACAAGTATATATAGAAGTGTTGAGTATGATGTTCACCAGTTGATCACCGATCACTTTGGACTAATATAGCTCGGTGAAAGACGGGTACTTAGTTCATCATGCGATGGCTGTACTTCTGACTACTCCAGATGGGAATCTATATTCCGATTACGTTTTTGTACACACACTAACACAATCGGCTCGACCATTATAGACCACCTATCACGTTGGTCTAACAGAAAGCTCGGTGAGGTGTGCGTACTTGGTTCACCTTGCGATGGATGTGCCTCTGACTGGGAGCATGAAGTGGTTCCGGTTCTAAACCACGGCATTCGACATTACCAGTTTGAATTAATGTTTGGATCATAGATATCACGCGGTTTCCAAGTTTTGTACCCAGTGGCAATAACATGGGACTTAAACATAGCTGCCTAGGAAGGGGTGTAAATAGGGGGCGAGCCTATTGCCATTAACCGGAACACTAACTGGAAACCACGTGATATCAATTGTCTACAATCCTTGAACTAACTTTATCTACAATCAAACTCATAAAGTCGAATTCAGTAGTTTAGAACCCAAGCCGAGTTTCAAACCCGTGATTCTGCGATGAAGAGGGCTTCATTCTATCCATAATACCAACTCTTACTGAAATAAATGAAGTTTGTATTTTAATCCCACATAATGCATACAGTAGGTACATACCTACTCACCTATTAATTCGAAAACTGGTAAATACAATGTCAATCGGTATAACCTAAAACAAAAAGAAACACGTTCATTAGGAGCACTCTGACGTCATTGTCTCGCTGGAGCACTGAATCTGTCACTGCGCACATTGCGGGCGGTCCCGTGCCAAAACATCACTTTTCCTAAACAAAATATCATGCGCGCATCGTTATATCATACTGTCCTTGGAATTGACTTTATTATTAATAAAACAGATGGCAAGTCGAATTCCACGAAGACACGTAATTCACGCCCGTAATACTTATCGGTGTGGGCAGAGGCATAACTCGTCAGAGAACTATTTCACACATTGGCACGTAATTAAATTACAATCGCCTTATTACGAAACGAAGACTTAAAATAAAAATACCGGGTTTAAAATATAGTCCGCGCCACGAAAGAATCCCGCGTTCGCGGCGCTAGTGTCGCAGATTTTGCATATAATTATTAAAAAAGAACTCCAGTATTTTACAACATCGAAATTACACCACCTCGGATACAGAGACCTCAGAGAATTATTATGACTAGTTAATTAGTGCCATTAAAATCCGTGGACTATCTGTGAACCTATCTTTGAAAGGAATATCTTTTTTGTAATAAGTCGGAAAAGTCTTCAAGTAGTAGCTCTGTCTACTCCAATAAATATTACTGACGTGTGCTTATGTATGTATTGTATATCGCAGTTAGAGCTTTAAAACTCCTTACATACACACATAAATATTGAACACAGTCATACAGCTGTCGGCCCGAGCCGCCAGACTCGTCGTCGCCAGCGCGCGCGCATGTATGGCGCATGATAATGAAGATGTTATCTTCCCCGGAATGTTGTTACCGTACTTAGCTGGATTTTATTGTGTGTTCATGTCTGTGTTGTAATTCAACTTATGCTGACTTATTATTTTGGCGATACGGCTCACCACCTATCACGTTAGTATAACAGTAAGTTCGGTGACGTGTGGGTACTTAGTTCATCTTGCGGTCATTCTACCCCAAATTTATCCCAATTGGGGTAGTCAGAAGGTTGAAGGAGGGTTCAGGTGGTCTCTTTATAATATTGCTTTAAATTGCTATTTAAAAGTAAAAAAAAAAATATTATTCCTGAAATCATCCAGTAAAGTATTAAATATCTAAATCAGTTCTATCCCCAAGTTTAAATACCCACATATCGACGGGGAAGAAGCAAATACTCCTATCTTACATTTTTAGACAAATCGACTTTTACATGTAGTTGAAATTACAAAACTACCTTCAGTACATGACGTCGCGCTATATTATTAACAAAAAAGGTTATTCAGTTTTTTTCTCCTCCTGTAAAGTTCGGTGTAAGTTAGGAGTATTTGCTTTTTACCGCTCAATATATTTATTTTATTTATTGTGCACTATGAAATGCACTCTCTCTCTTCACGCCACCCTCGCTTCCTGTTTACGTAATGTGCAGAGATAGTGTATTTCGGTATATTTTACTCGCTCGATGATTACAAATACACGTACGGTATACTCGTACAAAACGACCGTATGGGGAATGCAGTCGTATTTTAGGAATTCGTTTGTTTATATTATGTTTATCTCTGGATGGTCTTTGTGAACACATATGTATGCGTAGATGCAGAACTTAAATTACGAATTTCTTCAATGTTTCCGACATGTTTCGTTGCGATTGAATGAAATAGAACGTAACGAGATAGAACGTAAATGCATAAACATAAGCTCACGACTAAATCTCAATTGGGGTAGTCAGAGGTACAGTCATGAGCAATATAATGTACCCACTTTAGGACTCGGTCGCACTAACATATTTGACATTTAGTGAGACTTACAGTTCAGTTTGTCAAAAAAGTTAATGTGACATGGTACCAAAGTGTATACATATTTATGCTCGTGACCGTATGTATGCAATATGATATAATTATGTTCGGTATTGTTGCAGGCATGTTGGGCGGCGCAGGCTCGCCGGGCGGTGACGAGCTGCTGACCGTCACCATCCAGCGAGATGAGCACGGCTACGGGATGAAGGTCTCCGGTCAGTATCAGCACCACCACACCCCCAAAAACATAGCATAGCATCACTCCTGTATCCCCAAAGGAATAGGTTGAGGTGTATGGTATATATAATTATGAGATTAAACGAACTTACCTGTAAGTGAAGTTCTATCTCAATTATACGAAGCTCCTTGTTCGAGAGGTTTTTAACAGTGTAGTCTACGTCTTATGCTCCAGCATCGTCACAATTTTCAAAGCTCATATCCAAAGCTAAAAAAAAAAAGTTAGTTTCCCGCTTCCTGAGCGCAGCTGTCAACTAATGTCATTATGTTTAAAGCATGTTTCATGGACAACTCCATCACCTGTGGAAGCTTTAGGGGCTTCGTATAATTGAGATAGAACTTCACTTACAGGTAAGTTCGTTTAATCTCATAATTATACTCGCTCCTTGTTCGAGAGGTTTTTAACAGTGTAGATGTTCAAAGTTTAGTTGGGAATGAAACATTTAAATTGAAACGAGTACCAATAATATGATTATTCATTAATGAATAAAGTACATACATTGTTATCACAAAAGCTAATTAAGCTGCCCATGACTTTAATCCCAATAAAGGCAGTCAGAGGCACAGCCGTCGCCTGATAAACTCAGCGCGGCGTTCCACCAAACGTTTTGATATTATCATGTAAAAAACAATAAGAATAATAACTGTTCGCTAAACAAGTTTCACCAGTTCTTAAGAATGGAATCGATATTATGTATGTTATATATGGTTATACTATACTGTACTAGAATAGATACATAGTTCTAAATAATAAAGTTGAAGTTGAGCAAGTACATTAAATACCTATTTCACATTACTATCAATTTCACAACAAAAGAACTACACAAGAACAAATTTCTGATGGGGCTCAACATCAAGATTGGCTATAAGAGCCTCACAGGAACCTCACCATAGAGCACATTTCCGAAGCTCTTGAACAACAACGATAGTTATAGTCGAAAGGACTGTGGGACTTCATCATATAGTATAACACTCATTTTTCATTGGCACACCAAGGGCTACAATAATTATCAAAGTTACACATTATTTGTTTACATACATAAAAGAAGAAGAAATACATAAAGAAGAACGGGTAATGACGAGGGCACCCAGACACAAGATTGATTGTAACATCCTGTGCTAAGTTGGCAATTGTTGTCGACATTGAGTAGTTAAATGAATCCTAAGACAACATGTCAAATTGATTAGAGAAAATACAAATATAAGTGCAAGTAAGAATTTCGATACATTTATTCAAATGACCTTTTTCATTAAAATATTCAGAACCACTAAACTAAACTTTCCTCTTTATTATAAGATATTGTTAAATGAGGCTGAAAGTATAAAGAGGGGAAGTACATTTACATTATGTACTTGTGTGATAATTATCTTCGGAATAATTAAGAATTTGTTTTTATTAAAATAGATTACCTGAGCCCACGTTATTGTGTATTACCTAATATCGACCATATGGGCTTGGTAATAATATTTAGTATATTTTTTTATGTGGTAATAATTATTGAATTTGTTTTTAGGACAGTAATAGTAACGTCCTATTATTTACTGGAAAAAATAAATAAATGAATAAAACATATTTTACCCTTAGGTATGCAGTTACATATAAGGATAACATTAATTTATTAATTATCAGTCGTGTAGGTATATTATCATCGTTCGTAAAAATCATCCTTTCCTTTAACCTAACTTAACATGATCCTGTTGTTTGCACAGGGATTCACTTCTCGTACCCATCCTGAAGATTTAATATGTCAGGTTATTTAGTGAAGGGACCTGCCTGATTTACGTTACAACACTAACCGAAAAATAGGATTAACATATATTTATCATGAAAATATTATTGTTACTTCTCCACTGCAGTTTGGTTCCGATTGATTAAGTGGAGGGACATTATTGTTGTAATTTTTATATTAATTGTAAACTGTGTTTTGGGCTGATCAGCAACAACATAATAAATCTACAACAACATAATTTAGAGAAAACGCTAATGGTGATGTAAGTTATACGAGTATGTTACTAATGAACTATTTTTCCTTCCTTTTCACCTATGAGTTAATAATAAAAAGGGCAACTATTCTATCTAACCGAACTAGGTATCAATATTTTACAATTTCGAATGTAATACTTGAAGGAAATTTTCATTGAAGTTATAATATTATCAGGTAGGTACCTCAATTTATACTGAGATTAGTATTGTTATTCCTGATTAACAAAGACAGGATTTGAATCCCATGTCTTAATGATAATGCTAAAACTTTTAGTGATAGACATTCGGAATTAATTTTACCAGAATTTTGAAAAAGTAAATATCATAAAGGTAGGTATATTATTTGCTTGTGCAAATTTTCCCATTATAACTTTATAGGGAATTCTTCCTCCTCATGAGGTACTATTCTTAAACGGCCTTGCTGCCTGGGCCACTGTTGATACTAATGGCTGTGAGACTGCTAATACATCTGGTTGTAGCTCTGTTACTACTGCTGGCTGTAGGGCTGCTGGTACTGCTGGTTATGGCACTGCTGATCATGTCTGGTTGCATCACTGCTTTTATTGCTGGCTGTGGGGCGGCCTGCTGATACTGTTCCTTGTGGGCTTTCTGTTCATGCTGTTGGCTGTGGGGCTGCCTGCTGATACAGTTGTCTCTGTTCCACAGATCCTGTTGCTATCTCGTTTACTCACTCTTCGGGCAATGTTATTCATTATTATTTATGTGCTATTTGAATTTTATGATGTTGGTTGAAAGAATTTAATAGCAGTATTCTCTAACCATGTCTTGTGTACAGTTATCTCTTTTGAAAGTAATCTCTGACATTACATACTATTAATACTTTGATTTCTAGCACAGTTGAGGTTGATTAATAGAACAGAGGCTTTTAGGTTTTGAATTGTTGGTTATTTCTTCAGAATTTGTACTCTCATTATTTTATAATAATCAATTTGACATAATAGTCTATTGTTTCTCAGCATTAGTCTAATCTTGAGTTTCAACATGGGTAGGTAAGCCCCGACAATTCAATGGTTTATCTTCGATTCCTCAAGTGACAAACCAAACATGGAAATAAAGGTATAAAAAATAGTTGGTCTATGTTCTGGCTATCTACTAGCGTTTAGCAAAAGGCGATACTTGTAGTGGTAGCTTTATGTTATTTGAGTTGATACCATCAAGTCCATTGTCTATCCTCTAAGTGATAGCTCTAGGTATGGAAATGAGAAATAAGTATATAGCGCTTGCTAATGCCGACCATAATCGTGGTAGCTCTTATATTAATAGGGTTCATACCATAAAGTCCATTGTCTATCCTCTAAGTGATAGCTCTAAGTATGGAAATGAGAAATAGGTATATAGCGCTTGCCAATGCCGACCATAATCGTGGTAGCTCTTATGTTAATAGGGTTCATACCATCAAGTCCATTGTCTATCCTCTAAGTGATAGCTCTAAGTATGGAAATGAGAAATAGGTATGTTAGCGCTAGTCAATGGCGACTTTCTTAGTGGTAGCTCTTACATTCATTGTGTTGATACCTTCAAGTCCATTGTCTATCCTCTAAGTGATAGCTCTAGGCATGGAAATGATAAATAGGTATATTAGCGCTTGGCAATGGCGACCTTCCTGGTGGTAGATCTTTTGTTAATTAGGTTGATACCATCAAGTCCATTGTCTATCCTCTAAGTGATAGCTCTAAGTATGGAAATGAGAAATAGGTATGTTAGCGCTTGTCAGTGGCGACCTTCCTAGTGGTAGCTCTTATGTTCATTACATTGATACCTTCAAGTATATTGTCTATCCTCTAAGTGATAGCTCTAGGTATGGAAATGACAAATAGGTATATTAGCGCTTATCAATGGCGACCTTTCTAATGGTAGCTCTTATGTGCATTGTGCCTTTAAGTCCATTGTCTATCCTCTAAGTGATAGCTCTAGGTATGGAAATGTAAAATAGGTATATTAGCGCTTAGCAATGGCAAACTTCCTAGTGATAGCTCTTATGTACATTAAGTTGGTACCATCAAGTCCACTGTCCATCCGCTAAATGATAGCTCTAGGTATTAAAATAAGGCATAGGTATATTTGCGCTTTGCAACAGTCTTAGTGGTTGATTTTTATGTTAATAGGGTTGATACATCAAGTCCATTGTCTATCCTCTATTGTGATAGCTCTAAAAGGAAACAAATAGTCTGTCTATTCTCTAGTCAGACAGTTCACTACTAGTGCTTAACTAGGTGACTCTCCAAGTGGTGTTCTCTTGTTGGTTAGGTTGGTACCAATAATCATCACCCATACGTTGGAAGCTTGAATTATAATAAGATTAGAGTAATTTGGAAGAAATTGCTTACTATAATAAGGCTATCTTTTGCCTGTACTCTCTTAACACTCTTTCTGTTTTTATTGTTAGGGTATATTATCATCATCTTATATTGTAAGTATCATTCGGAGAAGATAACATTATTAACACCACTTAACAGAGACTGTGAGAAGGTATTATGTACTGTTATAATATATATAATATCATTTTTAAGTATGGTCATCTTGTAGTAAACCAATTATAATTCTCTAAATGTTTTAAGTGTTATCTTGAATAAGTTATGTATCTTGTCTACCAATGGTGTAGATGACCTCTGTGATATCGAGTACTACTGTGTCATAGGTACTTCTTGATGAACAGGGTAAACATGAAGTGCTTCTGTCATCTAATTATCTGAACTTGTCAAATTATTTCCGAGTGTATTATTTACTTTTCTATGCCATTCTGCGGTTATATTTCACTGGTTCTCTTTGTTTTACAATAAAACTGCTCATTTCATTCGCTGATAGTAAGTTATCAACCGCAACATAAGCCAAGAACACGAATTACAAATAGAAACAAATTTTTTTTTTTTTTTGACAGATGAAAATAAAAACGCGGCAATCAGGGACTGAAGACAAGGCTTAGGCCTATTTTGATCGTGATTTTCGAATATTAAATTACTAAAGTCAAGACTGTATAGTCCTCAGATATTTGCCTGCCTTATATAAGGCGAATTTAAACAACATCAACGTCGGAATAAAGTATAACTTTTAAAATCACTGTTATAACACGAACACGATACAATTTTAATATTATTATTATTTCTGTTAATAAAACTAGTTACTTTTATTAGTAATAAGTACCAACTTAAGTTACTTCTTCGAATGTTAGGATTATAAAATTATAACCTCAAAAAAAGTAATTTGTTTTCGACAATAAAAGGAATTACATTGAATTGATCATAAATATATCTTCTCTTGTTTTAGTAGATGGATAATGTTAAGACTTACCAGTTTAATCCACATTTTGTTTTATCAAAAAGAACTTACGCTCGTCGTCATCCACATCTTTTCTTTGGTACTGTTTCTAGCTTTTTTAGAGAAAAAGCACTTGATTATGTAAGTAACAGACTTTTCGCACTATATCAATCATGTTTTTGTATTAAATATTGGTTTTCAATTAGTTTATTTACGGAGGCGAAGTGACGCGCCGGTGCACAAAAACCGTAATGACATTAGTTGACAGCTGCGCTCAGGAAGCGGGAAACTAACTTTTTTTTTTTAGCTTTGGATATGAGCTTTGAAAATTGTGACGATGCTGGAGCATAAGACGTAGACTACACTGTTAAAAACCTCTCGAACAAGGAGCGAGTATAATGATACACACCCACTCCTTGCCAGCTGTGTTTCAGTACCATCACACCCTTCACACGAAACGATTATTGGTGCTAATTCCTGTAAATACCATGTAATTTTATTTTAAGTTATATCTGTCATTTTCTTATCCGCCGAAAAGGAAAGGGGCGGCTAATTGACAAGCATAAAATTTATGGAACACACGTCAATTTTAAGCACAAATCTAAAACAACCGCCTAAAAATTTTATATTGGCCAATAACCCGACAGAATTATGTTGACAGCACACGTCAAACGGTTTGCATACCAGCGAGATACCTTTTTGATTCGCCCGGGTATTCATTCATTTACTCATTCTTTCTAAAATTAAGACTCCCTTTTCTTTTCGGCGGATAAGAAAATGACAGGTATAACTTAAAGTAAAATTAGGAGGTGTCTGCAGGAATCGGGGCCATTTTAAGAATAAGAATAAAATAAATTTATTGCCAGTAACAATTTACATTTGCTATAAGAACTAGGTAATTATGAATATTACGAATACGGGCAAAAGGAAATGGTTCAGCTTGTGCTGTGATGGAGCCATGCTATGGCGCCATCCAGCGCTGGTTTTCAGTCATTTCCTCTTCCTGAGATATTGTGCGGAAGTAATTGTCAACGACAACAGCCTCCGTGGTGTAGTGGTTAGAGCGTTAGGCTCACGATCTGGAGGTCCGGGTTCGATTCCCGATGGGGACATTGTCGAAATCACTTTGTGAGACTGTCCTTTGTTTGGTAAGGACTTTTCAGGCTTGAATCACCTGATTGTCCGAAAAAGTAAGATGATTCCGTGCTTCGGAGGGCACGTTAAGCCGTTGGTCCCGGCTATTAGCCGTAAAAACACCTCCACCAACCCGCAGTGGAGCAGCGTGGTGGAGTATGCTCCATACCCCCTCCGGTTGATTGAGGGGAGGCCTGTGCCCAGCAGTGGGACGTATATAGGCAGTTTATGTTATGTAATTGTCAACGAGGGTTAGAGGATATTTGATTTGATCACATGCCGATTAAAAGCATAGAATAAGGAATAGTACTACGTGTAGAACGGCAACTCACCACTAGCGTCTGAGCTAGGTTTGCTTCACCCCCTCGGTCTTACTTTAGTCTTCAATCGTATGTGCATCAGACGTCACATAAAAGCATGAAAAGAGCCTCCCCGAGCGGCGCATTGAAGTTTTCTCGCGCCCGGGGACCCTGGTAACAGTCTGCGGACGGTTTAGTCGGTAACGCAGACTGGCCGATCTTTTCACCATAACGTCAATGTGCAGTGTCTGTGTAAAACGAGGTGGTTGAAACAATGCGTATGGTTTGCAGGCGACAACCCAGTGTACGTGCAGTCAGTGAAGGAGCACGGCGCCGCGTGGCGAGCTGGCCTGCGCGCCGGTGACAGGATCCTGAAGGTGGGAGCCGTGCCCGTGCTGCATCACACGCACCAGCAGGTGGTGCACATGATCCGAGGTTGGTGAAACCATAAATAGCCTACATACCTACTAATATTGTAAATGGGAAAATGTACCTACGTATGTGTCTGTCTGTTTGTCCGTCACGGTTAAACGGAGCGAGGATTTGACGTGTTTTTTTAAGTGGAGATAGTTGAAGGGACATAGGATACTTTTTGTCTCTTTCTACCCCTCCCCCCGCTTCTCTAAAAGGGGGGGTGGAAGTTTTTTTTTATTAGTAATAATATTTATTCAGAAAAAAGGTAGGTACATTTTTTTTACATAAATAAACAGCATTACATTTTTAGTGTACCTAAGTTTACAATTTTTACTGAGCTTACGTTTGTATGGGGCATTTCGTAATTTTCGAGTTCTCTTCTGTGTTTTAAATCAGGAAACGGGAACGATGTTACTCTGTATTTAACGCGAGCGAAGCCGCGGGAAAAAGCTAGTAGAGAATAAATAAATAAATGTATTTCCACATTCCAGCCAACCCGACGACCGTCCTGACAGTACAGCAGAACACCTCCCGGCACAAGACTCCTATCACCGCGCCTGTGCCTGTCAATGTAAGTAATAACACAAAGGGGTAGGCAGAGCGCCTTTTACATAGATCATCTCTACTTCCCATTGATCACCACCACCAATGTGAAGAAGTGGGAAGTGTTGAAGTGTGTCAGGATCGAAGCAAATGGAATTATATAGTCTCTGCTTACCTGGTGGGAAATAGGCGTGAGTTTATGTATGTATGTACAGTCATGAGCAATATAATGTACCCACTTTAGGACTCTGTCGCACTAACACATTTGACATTTAGTGAGACTTACAGTTTAATTTGGTATTTCACCTCACAACGAGTCACAACCCACACGATAGAAGAAGAAGAAGTTTAATTTGTCAAAAAAGATAATGTGACATGGTACCAAAGTGTATACATATTTATGCTCGTGACCGTATGTACCGCCACCACCATCGGAAACCACGGAAGTCCACTTACTACGATCCTGACACACCACTTTCGCTTCTTCCACTCCCATCAAAGACTTCATACATGTTTCCGGTTTCAAGTACTCATTATTTTAGCGTTATCCCGTTTCTCACGGGGTCCGCTCACCTAACCTGAAGATTTGTCAGTTCTAGTTTTTATAGAAGTGAGTGCCTGTCTGACCTTGAAACCCGCAAAGGGAGAATCATCCCAATACAGGTTAGGTTAGCATTTCTCAGGAATGTGGGTTTCCTCGCGATGTTTTCCTTCACCGCCGAGCGCGTGATAATCATTTATGATCCAAACATGAATTTGGAAACAAATTCTAAAATCATTGGTTTAGGCTTGTGCTGGGATTAGAACTTGCGACCTCATAACCCGCTGGCCGGTAATCGGTGGCCGGTTTATAGGACTCTCATTGAATATATGTATTCACAAATTGAAGAGCCACGCTCTTATCGGTGTAGCATTCTCCATGGTACTTTTAGGGAAAAATGGGGCAGTGGGTTCCCTCTTGCCTTAATGAATAAATACATAACATAACATAAACAGCCTATATACGTCCCACTGCTGGGCACAGGCCTCCCCTCAATCAACCGGAGGGGGTATGGAGCATACTCCGCCACGCTGCTCCAATGCGGTTTGGTGGAGGTGTTTTTACGCCTAATAGCCGGGACCAACGGCTTAACGTACCCTCCGAAGCACGGAATCATCTTACTTTTTCGGATAATCAGGTGATTCAAGCCTGAAAAGTCCTTACCAAACAAAGGACAGTCTCACAAAGTGACTTCGACAATGTCCCCATCGGGAATCGAACCCGGACCTCCAGATCGTGAGCCTAACGCTCTAACCACTAGACCACGAAGGCTGCTGACCACGAATGAATAAATAAAATATTATAATGTCTTGGCTCGTGATGGGCTTGTAGCCTTAAAGACAGCCGCTGCGGCGCGACCTTGCAACTTGTAACACAATATTGCAGGACAATACATCTATAAATTAATATGGTAATATGTCGGCGCGTTAGTTCATATTGTCGTGTCTTCGACTTCATGACTTGTAAGGTTTATTCATGTCGTTAATACGAGTACTTGGGTAATGTAGGTAATATTAAAATGAGATGTAACTAATGTGCCCAGCAGTGGGACGTATATAGGCTGTTTATGTTATGTTATGTATGTCTTGTTTTGATGAAGAAAATCATATCAGAATGTGATTTTTCAAAAAGGCGTTTTAGAGGTTTTTCATTCTAAGCAGTGGTTTGAGCATTGGGCTCACGATACGGAGGCCCCGCGTTCTAACCCGGTGGGGACACATCACGAATATCACTTTGTGATCCCTAGTTTGCTTAGGACATCACAGGCTGATCACCTGATTGTCCGAAAGTAAGATGATCCGTGCTTCGGGAGGCACGTTAAGCCGTTGATCCCGATTACTACGCATTTTTTCGATTATTGTGCATTGCATTGTGCGCCGTGTTTGGATGCTTATCCAGCCGCTACCAAAAACACAGAAAAAAATATAGGTTTCCAAAAGATGAAACAAGGAAGCTAAAATCTTGTAGCTTTGCTTTGCATCTTTACAATAGGTTCTACTTACCTAATAAATTAATTCTTTGCTTTCCCGTTGTAGCATATTATATTAAATAAACACACCTATATATAGTATATATAGTCCTCCTTGTCGTATCCGATAACGGCGACCTCAGTCTCTTCTCTCGTGCGCTCGAATGTGACTGGCAAAGTCAAACTTTGTTCTGAAAACCCGGTCACATTGGAGGCAGATTAGCTGTCCATCCGAGTTAAAGGTGTAGCTATAGATGGGTTTGGAACGATCCCTGCGTATTTGGCGTTTTACGTCGAGCTCTTTCAGGCGATTTTGCTCAAAGTTGGCCACCCCTGTTTTGACACAGTGACGCCACTCTAGTCTTAAAACAGCAAGGTCCTCCCAGCGTTCAGTGGAAATACCGCAGGCGGTCAGCTAAGTAAGAAATGACGGTTAAATTGGTATTGTAATTGGCAGCCTTCAGACGTCACGCACACAGTTGCATGTGTAGTATGTCAATGTGTAGTATCTGTGTAAAACGAGGTTGTTTGTATGAAGTGTCCTGGGTGTGCTATAAGGTGCCCAGTATCATACAACGAGGTATCGGTACCAATGATTGTGTGCACAGCTGCCTACATACATTGGCAAGGTCGTAGTATGACCTCATGGGGTATGGAGTAAAGGTAAATATTTGAGAATTGGGAATGGGCAACTCGACAACCTAGTCAAATGAGATACTTTTTACGAAACGTCTAAACGGAAGTGTTCTTCGGAGTTTGTATGGAAATACTGTCCTGTGACGTCATCAATAAAAGCGGTCAAACTTTAAAAATAAGTCGAAAAGTAAAATGAGATTGACTTTTGAACATGTTACATTGGCTTATATTTCCAGATTAGCATTTTATGATTTATCTTTGACCCAGTCAATGCCCTATTACAGAAAAAAAAGAAGTGTTTTATATACCCAAGTCTTTTGCAGCAGTATGGTATATTTCAAATTATTTTCACTTCTTTATTCTGCTGAAAAGTCTTACATGTCGATGGGGATTTGCAAATAGCTCCTATTAACTAACAAAAACAAAATTTTACAGGATACCAAAAAAATCTGCTTCTTTTGTACTATGCCTATTGCCTTTAACCGGGTACATATCCTGGAAACCACGTGATATCTATCTATGATCCAAACATGAATTCAAACTCGTCGAGTTCGCTTTTTTAGTTTCGAACCGGGAAAACAAACTTTATAACAAAAAATATTTGGTACTTATGGATTTGTTTGTATGTTTTCAGCCGGAGAAGCAGCGCCAGCTGGAGGTGTCCAAGGTGCACACAGTCCGGCTGATGTTGGAACAAGAACAGAAGTACATCAGAGAGTTGCGCAGTAAGTGGTCCTCACATAAACAGCCTATATACGTCCCACCGCTGGGCACAGACCTCCCCTAAATCAACTGGTAGTCGTTACATGAGTCATGTCAGGGGTCTATGGCGGCTCAGTAATAACCCTGACACCTAGGTTGATGGGGTTGGTAATTCACCTCACAATCCACATGATAGAAGAAGAATCAACTGGCGGGGTATGGAGCATACTCCACCACGCTGCTCTACTGCGGTTTGGTACAGATGTTTTACTACTAATAGCCGGGATCAATGGCTTAACATGCCTTCCGAGGCACTATCATCTTACTTTTTCGGAATTTCGCAATCAGGTGATTCAAGCCTGCAATATCCTTACCAAAACAAAGGACAGTCTCACGAAGCGATTTCGCCAATGTCCCCATGGGGAATCGAACTCGTACCTCCAGATCTGCAGCCTAACGCTCTAACCACTAAACCACGGAGGCAACAATTGTCAAATGGCAATATTGCTTTTTTATTTATTTATTTATAAAATGTACACCAACAGTTTAAATAAAACATTAAATAAAAGTTACATCAGTAATTGGACTGTTACATAACCCAATTATAGGTGCATACAACATTGTATATTTAGTATTAAGATTTAATAAATAAATAAACAGCCTCCGTGGTCTAGTGGTTAGAGCGTTAGGCTCAAGATCTGGAGGTCCGGGTTCGATTCCCGATGGGGACATTGTCGAAATCACTTTGTGAGACTGTCCTTTGTTTGGTAAGGACTTTTCAGGCTTGAATCACCTGATTGTCCGAAAAAGTAAGATGATTCCGTGCTTCGGAAGGCACGTTAAGCCGTTGGTCCCGGCTATTAGCCGTAAAAACACCTCCACCAACCCGCAGTGGAGCAGCGTGGTGGAGTATGCTCCATACCCCCACCGGTTGATTGAGGGGCGGCCTGTGCCCAGCAGTGGGACGTATATAGGCAGTTTATGTTATGTTATGTAAATAAATAAAAAATCTAATAATAATTAGCAGTGTAACATTTTTAGATAAATTACTTCAATGTTGCCTTTTTAACCTTTAACCTTGTTAACCGTTTTGCCTTTCAACTGTTTTAAGACAGTAGTTAAACAGAAACTGTACAAAAACGGTTATTATAAAGTTAGTGATTATTTAGAGGATATGAATGCATGGGATTAACTGTCTGAGAACTGATATTAGGCAGCTAAATTACTCAATAATTGTATAACAATATTTTATGTTTTTTTTTAAAGAACGTCTAGGGCCCTGTGCCGAGGTTTTTCTTGCAGCTTCTTTTCCCCGGCTATACAGTTTGTGAGAAGCTGCAGTAGTTTTAGGCGGATGAGACGTTCGTTATGTAAAAATTGACGATTCAAAGTGTAACTATGTTACCTACTGTGTTACCTATGTTACCTATCCCAAATAAACAGAATTTATCTAGTTGGGAATATGTTTGCAAATCTAGTAACATAGTGAGATATTATGCCTTGTCACGTTACATGCAGGAATACGTGCTTGGTACGGTATTGGTAGCGTGACGCGCTTCTGCTTCAACAATACAGGTTAGATCCTAGTGCGAATGTGGGCCGTGGTCGGCCGTCCAATGGTATGCCTATAGTACTACCGTGAACATGCTGTATCTTATTATTGTACTTTTACTATAGTGTTACAACGCAAAGAAAGAATTTTTACTGAATGAAGATTTATTTGAATTTGAACCGCCTGTATTGTCAATTTGCAGATGAGTTGTCAAAAGTTCCCGACGTGCGGAAACAAGCCCAGCTGGAGTCGGCCGAGCAGCGGTGCTCGATACTGCAGCATGAGATTGACACCATCATGGCGGGACAGGTCAGTGGTGCAGTGTGTGGCCTGTGCTACACTCGTGTGGACATGTAGACTGGGCGGTGGGTTGGTTGGCTGTTGGTGGGATTGGGGGGGGGGGGTGCTGGGGGGTTTACAAATAGAAATATAAGCAACAAACTTGATTGCTATAAAATAAAAGGTACATAGTGCCGTCAGGAAAGACAAATTAATAAGGCAATCAGAATAAAATATCCCTATTTCTCCCATCAGATGACGCTACTGTTGAGTGTTCTTAAATTTTAACAGATATTATTTGAGTAAACAAACATAACGTACGAGGAGCTCGGTCTGCGATTGTTGAAGTTAAGCAACTTTCGCAAAGGCCGGTCATAGGATGGGTGACCACAAAAAAAAAAGTTTTCATCTCGAGCTCCTCCGTGCTTCGGAAGGCACGTTAAGCCGTTGGTCCCGGCTGCATTAGCAGTCGTTAATAACCACCAATCCGCACTGGGCCCGCGTGATGGTTTAAGGCCCGATCTACCTATCCATCCATAGGGAAGGCCCGTGCCCCAGCAGTGGGGACGTTAATGGGCTGGTGATGAATATGATGAAACAAACATATTCTTTTGGTTATATTTTTAC
Organism: Pectinophora gossypiella; assembly: GCF_024362695.1. NCBI lineage: Eukaryota > Metazoa > Arthropoda > Insecta > Lepidoptera > Gelechiidae > Pectinophora > Pectinophora gossypiella. The sequence continues at coordinate 840,446 of NC_065428.1, read as the reverse complement.
ACTGTAACCCTTTGCGCAACGTTTAACTGCAAAATCATAGTGTTATGTTTATTCTCTAAAGATTGGAAAGAAGAAAACTTATTTTCAATCGAAACTGTCTTTTTCTAACAGCAATTTCTCCCAGGCAACCTTAGGGTGAAAGAAATTTATGCATTGGAGCGCGGGATGGTGCAATACAAAAAAAAAGAAAAAAAAAAGAAACTTTTTTATCCTCATTGTCTTTACCTTATTTAATATTTATTCACGTATCGACCCGTTAATAGTTTACTATCTAAAAAGCATGTCTTGAAGACAATACGTGGGCTTTATCGCCCAAAGTTGTATCTCTCAAGCATTCATCATCACCTTAGCGTTATCCCGTTTTCTGGGGTCGACTTACCTAACTTGAAAATCTTTCTTTTTCTATTGAGAGTTAAAGTTTTACTTTATTTTTCTTATTATCACGTACCACCGCTTGGAAACCTGTGATGGTTGAGAAGAAATGGTGCAAAATGTAATATGATGGTGGGCAGGCAAGTTGCTAGAAGTCCCAAGTTATAGAACAAGTTGAAATATTTTAAAGTAGACACCTGAAATCTTCGCATTGCCACCGACAGCCAGACAACCCGCCATTCCATCTAAATAACAGTATATAACCAGCCTAGGGGTGGTATTAATAAACTAATCTCAGCTTTGAGACTGCCCTCAAGACCGTGTCAATGTGACAGTTCTTATATAAAAACAGGGACTTGCGCATGGTCTTGAGGGCAGTCTCGGCTGAGATTAGTTTATTAATACGCTCTAGGAGTATAAAAATGCCACATCAAATCGATTCGTCTAAAAATCAATATTGCAACTTGACACTTCCTTATATAAAAGGAAATCCGCATTGTCAACGAATGTCAAATTGAAATATTGCTTTTTTTTAGATGAATTGCTGCAATGTAGTCTTTTTAACCCCAGTAAGTAAGCAGCCTTTTGTTGGTCACATAGTACCTAGCTGTTATTACTATGTTGCAGCCAAACGTTCAGTTTTTATCACACTTTTTTTTCGATTTCTGAGCAATTTTTTACTTGATTTTAATACTTATTGTGTCTTTCTTAATATTGTTATCGCATTTGTGGCTGAAAAATTTGCAATCGCTAAACTTTTAATTACTGACAAGTTTGCAAAGAATGTTCAAATTGAAATGGATGTATATTTTGTTGCAATTTCCTGCTGTCGAATAGAGGTGGGGCATTTTCGAAACCTGACTCATCTTTTGTAATACAATCCTGTTATTTTGCAAGAGTATTAACCTTTATAACATACTCTATTACGTTGCCTCAACTTTTAATACGAAAGTTTAATAAATAAAAAGTGATCATTTGAACAATCTTTGTAAACTGGGCAACTCGTACATATACACAATGGTACCAATTCTACCAGATAAAACAAATTTTCATGTGCCTTGACAGTTCTAAAACTAGAGCTATCTCATTCTTGCATTTATCGTAAGTGAAGGACGACACTAATTTTAGGGCTGTCGAAATAAAAAATACATATATATTTTCAGCCGCAAATGTCAAAGAGACGAAAGTGAGCGTCATAGTGTTCCATCATCATGGATTTTAATGTCCACTAACACCTAACCAACGGGATGTCGTCTGAGTCAAATGGGAAACAAGATGGCTGACTTGACGTTTAGTTCCATAGATTTGTTGCTTATAGTGTAGTCTGTAATGAAAATAAAATAAAGCTGGCATAATCTAGCTCTGATCTGTTAATTATTAATATACAATAACAGACGTACCTCACGCCTATTATCCATATCGGGGCGGGCAACAACACAAGTTATCATAAGCATACCCTAGACAAACAAAAAATACAAAAATGTTGTCCCTAGCGTGTAAGTGCGAGGGAGACAGAAAGACCGCGCGTGGTTCCTTACTCCTTAGCGGCTTACGGCCATTTAGACTAAAGTAAAACCTAGAGGGGGTGAGGTAAATTTAGCTCGGCGCCCGATCCAATATGGTGCGGGGCGGAGATAACTCTCCGATCTATTCTTTAATCTATGTTAGAAGTAACTAGCATCAAAACTTGGTATTCCACTCTTTTGAACGGTTATGGCAATAGTGTAGTCTGTTGCCTTAGACTTAGTCGTTAAAATATAAACAACAAATAAACTCGAATTAAATGTCAAACTAACCTTCTTGTACCATTTGACTCAGACAATAACATCCCTAGGGCCGGGTCAATAACCTGCCGCCATTTTGTGCGTCGCTTCTGTGCATGTTCGTTCCATTGTCACACTGTGACGTCTTGTGGGGTAACTAAACTTATACCTAATTTACATAATACTAGGGTTTTTTTATTGGATTTCGCAGACCATTGTGGTTAACTATGTTGGTTTTTGAGTGAATTTTAGTTCCTTTTTTTAATGAAGGTTCATGTTTTTTAGACGTGACTTGCCGATTTGCTACGGATGTCATTGACTATTTGGCAGGTTGAAGGGTCGTTGTAACATAACTGTTCTACACTTAGACAAGGGGGGTTAAATACCACATCGAAACAATTCATCTAAAAATAAATATTGCTATTTGACGTTTGTTTGCATTGCGCACTTACTTTTAAATGCGCAAATATCAAATTACAATATTGCTTTTTTAGATGAATTGCTTCGATGTGGCCTTTTTAACCCCCAAGATTCCATGAACTTAAATTGCGACGGGGTGGTTATAATCGTGTTGAAAACGTGTCATCTTTTTTTTTAACATAAGTACGAAGCGACGTGCATGGATGGTTGTTCCATACAAAATTGACAAAAACAATAAAATTCATCATAACAACGGCTGTTACTTTCGTCTCGATTCGGTGGGTGGTTACTGTAAAAAATGCAGTATTTTACATACACATACACACACATACACGACTTACAAGTTTGTAGAGATTTTTATGTCTTTTTCGTCTTACATATTTTTATTTAAAAGTTCTGTATATAATTAATAGTTGTTTATCAAAGTTTTTGTAATGTTATAAGTCTGACAATCTGTATTTTTATAATTGCTACGTTGTAGTATTGGACATTCTACAGTAAGTTGCAAACATTTTACTTGCATTCTATGTAGTTTCTCGTATTTCCTCAATACGCAAAAAAATCTTGTAAAAATTGTGAATATTCCTTCCCTGACAAACTTTTTAGAGTACTCCGTCTAGTGTGTCAAAAATATATCCAAAATTACATTTGTATTTCCGTTCCTCGTCCTAAAAAGATTTATCATTTCTGTTCTTTCAAAAGAACACTTGTGTTCTCGATTGTTTCTTCACAACGATTGTAAAGCATCCATTAAATCTGATCTTCCAACTCAAACCACTTCACCACCTCACACCACATTGCACCAACCACACAGCCCGCACGATACAATATTTGGGCCCTTCTAGCCGGAGCCGCCTTCAACCCCGCGTCTCCGCGCCAAGACCAGCCTGGACAAGAGCATACTAGACAAGACTGGTTTAGACAGGACCAGCTTAGAGAAAGCATCGCCCCCCGGTGGCTTCCTCAGCGGGTTGCCACGCTCGCTCAGCAACCTCACAGGACAGAGCCTCCGCAACCTCCGACAACGACAAAACAAGCAGCAAGAAAACCAACCACCCCTAGTCCGACAGAACTCCGACGACAACACCAAACGGAGACACGTCCACAACAACACCGTCCCCATGGTACCCACCACCTGTTTAGACAACGTCACCCCCCCTCCTCTACCCCCCCGGTCCACAGAGCGACCGAAAAGGAACCCTCTGAGCCCCACGATCAGTCCCCCCTTGAACCCCCTAGCGAAACCCAAGCCTTGTACCTCAGCATCGCCTGTTCACAACCAGTATTATAAACCGAGATACAATGAGAAGAACGCTCAATTTCCGATGCACCAGTCGATGCCGGCGTACAACGATAACGCGAGCAAATTGAGGAGGTCTTCGCATTCGTTGGACGGCGAACTGGACGGACCGCAACCGAATTCGATCGCGTTGCAAATGAGTTATCCGTTGGTTAACGCGCCGCCGCCGCCGCTGCAGGTAATTAGGGTGGGTTATTCGAATTTTTGGCCGAATGTTGGCCCAATTTTTTTAAGCTAAATTACAATGTATTTCTACAGTGAATGTTTGGGCCAATATTGGCCAGTCAGATAACGCATCTCTGTAAGATTTTACTAATTTTTTTGAGAAATATTTTTGAAAATTGTGAAAGATTTTCAAAGATGTTTCAAATCGGTGTCGGTATCATAGAGCTTTATGTAACTACTTACTTTTTTATTGCTTAAGCTTATTTACGTCCATTTTTATATTTTTCATACTTTTTTCGATTTATCTTTTATTGTCACTAAATATGTATGTAAATACTTAAATATTCAGATGTTAAGTATTTTTTTATAAAAGTTTTTAAATAAACCAATAATTATAGAAACATATTATGAATACGAAAATGTATGATTAATTTTGTTAGAAATAGTGTCATTGGTACAATGACCATGGAAAGTACTAAATTAATTGAATATAAACCTGTATTCTTCTTCTTATCGTGTGGGTTGAGAGGTGGATGACCAGCCTCATCAACCCTGATGTCAGGTTTATTATTGAGCCGCCAAAGGCCCCTGGCGTACCCTGTACCTTTTATTCATATACCTATATACATGATGAGTCGTTTTCTTTTTTTGAAGTCACTTGAAAAGTACCGTATGACGTCATAAATAATTATAAATTTAAAAATTAATGTCGTTCGCCTAATCAAGCCAATATAACCGGTGATTAACCCGTCAACCGTAACTAACTACTATACTTATATAATTATATACTTCATTGAATATAGCTTGATTATGAAGACAGCGGGACAGGTCCGAAAGTTACATGATGTCATGATTCGTGCTTCGGAACGCACGTGAAGCCGTTGCTCCTGGTTACTACTTACTGATGTAAGTATGTAGTGGTTACATGAGCCATGTCAGGGGCCTTTGGCGGCTCAATAGTAACCCTGACACCATCTCTGTCCTGCTGTAATTCTTCTTTTGTTCTATCGTGTGGGTTGTAAGGTGGATGATCAACCTCATCAACCCTGGTGTCAGGGTTATTATTGAGCCGTCAAAGGCCCCTGACATGTCTGACGCGACGACTACATACTTACGGCTTAATGTGCCTACCGAAGCACGGAACATCTTATTTTCGGACCTGTCCAGCTGTCATTATAATCAAGCTATATTCGATGAGGTATATGTGACAGGATGGTGATGTGTACGTGTGTTTCAGACGGACAACCGAGGTAACGTGCCTGTACTGCATGTCAGGAGTCAGTCTTCGCCGGAGCATTTGGATCATGAGCTTCCTAGGCGTAAGTTGACTTTATTTTGACTCCAAAGTCCTTGTGACGTCACACCCCGGACAATCCATACAAAAATGACTTCTTGAAATGAATTCTTTTTTCGTGTGCCGTCTAACGAATTCAAATTCAAATTCAAAAATATCTTTATTCAGTAGGTAACATAGTTACACTTTGAATCGTCAATTTTACATAACGAACGTCTCATCCGCCTAAAACTACTGCAGCTTCTCACAACCTGCAAGAAAAACCTCGGCACAGGGCCCTAGACGTTCTTTAAAAAAATAAAAATAAACATAAAATATTGGTATACAATTGAGTAATTTAGCTGCCTAATATCAGTTCTCAGACAGTTAATCCCATGCATTCATATCTTCTAAATAATCACTAACTGCAAACGAGCCAAAACTGCAAAGGGGGCCGTCCATTAATCATGTGATGTTTTTTTAACCCCCTCCCCCCTTGGTGAGGTTCAAGACTACCCCCCCCACCCCCATCCTATATCACGTGTATTTTTTTGTACTGTAGCAAAGTACAAACTCTGCACATACTGGCCTTTTGTTCGGACCATCATCATTTTAAATTACGAAATTCTCATTCCATTCCATTCGCATTTCCTTTCATTTTACTCACTTTTGACTCACTGCATCCCTGACCTTGATATAAACAACAAGTGTATTATACTGTTTAGGGCCGTGCCCTCTGAAACCCTCCTCAGTGCCCTCCTTTTGTGAGATGTGTATATTGTGAACTATTATTTTTGTGACTATGTTACTAAGTTTGTGAAGTGTTTTTAATAAACTATACTACTACTGCTTGCTGTTGCTTCTACTTTATCACCAATCATTCCCCTACTCTGCCGGCACGTCGGGATACCATATCCTACCCAGCCAGCGTGCCGCAGTACCTACCAAAATAATTGCACGAAACGCCGCTTTTCGGTTCAGTATCGCGCGTTTGCCGAAAAAATAAATACTCGTGATATATTACTACACCCCCCTCCCCCCTTGTGATATTTCGTGATTTTTTCATGGACCCCTCCCCCCTCTCGAGCCTCGCATGATTAATGGACGGCCCCAAGGAGTGGAACTGCCGTCGTCTGTTTTTCCAACTCGTTATAATCTGGGAGTCTTCATGGCTAGAGTAAATAGGTATGTGCTAAGTAAGCGTGATCCACCCTAGACATCATCACTTACCATCAGGGGAGATTGTGGTCAAACGCGAGCGTTTATTATTTAACACTTTCAAGTACAGAACGTCTAATGACGTTCCGATCCCAAGGTGTCATATATATATAAGTCCATTTCGCCCAAAATGTCGATTAAACCCATTTGCCTTTTAACCCTCGATATTACCTATTATGTACTATCAATGATCCATGATATCTGTCCGTGAAAGGGTTAAAAAAAAAGAAACAAAATAACCTGTGTATGTGTTCCAGCGGGCCCGCCGCTGGACAAGGAGGCGTGGTCGCGCGGCACGCCGCCGCCCGGGACGCCGCCGCCGCCATACGCGCACAACACGCAGGTAACGCCGACAACAACAACAACGCAACAACAACACAACACAACAACAACAGAACAACACAACAACAACAGTTTTTATCTTGATAGATAAGAAAAATATCCTGTGATTGGCTAAAATTCCAATATTTATTATTTATTTATTTATACATTTATTGCTACAATGAGTTGTCATTTGCAAAGATTAAGACTCAAATTAATCCCGTTTTCATGGGGTCCGCACTTATCCTGAAGATTTGACAGGTCCGATATTTACAGAAGCGATTGCCTGTCTGACCTTCCAATCCGCAAGGGAAAACAGTAAGGGTAAAGAGTTTTTCGAACTGGGTTACCACAGCTCGAAGTTGATTGATGGCTTATACTAATAATTGTTTAATATTTTCTAGCCATGCGCCGATCCCCAACGAGCCATCATATCAATGGAGGAGGACGACTCACCTGCTTCTGTAAGTCACGTTACGCCTATTTTTTTCAACGAATACTCAATTAAGTAGTATCCTAGATCAAAGATAAATTATAAAAATCTGATTACTAAGTAAAGACAGATCTTACACTGACGAAAAAAATTATCTTTTTTCTATTTAACTTATTTATCAAGGAAAAAGTAATAATAAGTCCGACATTTTATCACTTTTTAATGACGTCTGTCTCAGGTTCCTTTTTTCATACAAATTCCATAATAATTTCGTATTTTGACGATTAGTACAAAGTAACTGAACGGCAACTATCCGCTCCCCACCAGCGGCTGAGCTAGGCTTACCTCACCCCTCTCGGTTTTACTTTAGTCTACGATCGTATGGGCGTTAGATGTCACAGACACAGATGCGCGTGTAAGATAATGTCAATGTGTAGTGTCTGTGTAAAACAGGTGTTTTGTATGAGGTGTCCGAGAAATGCTGGTATAATTTTTTTCAAAATTCAAAAATATAATTTTTTAGTAGGTAACATAGTTACACTTTGAATCGTATTTTTTACATAACAAACGCCTTGTCCGTTTAAAACTACTGCAGCTTTTCACAACCCGGGGTCGGGGAAAAGTAGTTGCAAGAAAAACCTCGGCACAGGGCCCTAGACATTCTTTAAATGTGTTGATATTTGCAGGACAACTCGACGTACTCGGGGCTGTTCTCAAATCTTCGTTCCGTACGAGAATCCAAGGCGAGGACGGCCGTGCTGCTCAACTGGCTGCTGGGAGAGAGGAGGTATTTTTTTTTTTAAGTAAAACCAACAGCTACATCAAATAGTATAAACATAAATGTTAGAAAGGTATGAGAACATATAAATAATGTTTTGTATTTATTTTATCTATACAGGGTTAGTGACGTCGTGACGAATACTCAGAGGCAATACTGAGGAATTGAAAATAATTTTAAAACTAAAAATATTAACACAAAAAAAAATTAAGGTGTCAAGTTTAGTGACAAATGGGTTTTCACTGCATTGCATTATAAAAAGAATACATGAATTTTGCGAATGAAAATTCACTCAATCACCCCCCTCAGTATTCTTCACGGTGTCACTAACGCCCTGTATAGCATTGTTATTACACGTTTGTTTCTTTTTTTTTAATGTTTATTTAAAGAGCTTAGTCAGTTGTGGTGATACGGTGTGTACGTTGTCGCGGCAGGTGCGCCTGCGCCGGGCTGCTGCTGGTGCTGACGGACGGGTACCGCGGCGCGGGCGCCGTGCCGCCCGCCACGCTGCGGCGCTGGGCCTACGAGATACAGTCCACCTTCCTCATGCCCAACGCGGTACGCGCTATATTACTTGTTGGCCTCACATCTGGGGGGTTCAAATGCCCACATCGAAGCTATTCATCGAAGAAAGCAATGTTGCAATTGGACATTTGCGCATATAAAAGTAAGTGCGCAATGCAAACAAATGTCAAATAGCAATATTGGTTTCTTAGATGAATTGCTCCTATGTGAGTTACCTCCTGGCCCCCGTTGCGTAGCTTTGCTGATTATACGGCGCTTAGCAACGGGGGTGATAAGTTCTTTTACTGTTAATTTTGTGTTCTTTTACTCTTTAGTATTATATTAATACTGAGTTGGTCATCTTTTATTACGCTCACTAACATAGTCAAGTTGCGAGAACGCGTTATTTACTTCGTAAGGGTTCGTATCTCGGGTTGGTAATAAAAAAAACGTTACTCGGTTTGAAGCTATCGTCAGACTATTTAGTTAAAAACAAGACAATGCAACCATAAACATAGACAATATAGATACATAGAGTTAAGTAAGTTTTAAATACGCTTCTATTCTATTACATTCGAATTGGGGTGTAATGTAATGTCTATGTAATTTGTGTTAATAAATAAATAATTATTTCATTCAAAAATATTCCGATATATAATTATTGTATGTTCCCTATTGTCAAAATAATATTAGACGCTGTTTTAAGTTTACGCGGCTATTATCATAATTAAAACACATAATAACGGGTTCTTACCGCGTTTAAATGGGGATATGAGACTCTATATATGAGAGATCTATATATTGAGACCATATATGAGTCATCCCGTGATCATGGCACTTGCAACAGTGTCGAAATATCGGGAGTCTCATATCCCCATTTAAACGCGGTAAGAACCCGTTATTATGTGTTTTAAATATTAGACGCGTTGACGACCGGATTATTTTTCTTTTCCAAACGATTTTCCTTACTCATGTTTCAGGTGTTACAACTAAACGGTGTTGACGAAAATATGGCGAATGAAATAGAACATGTTTTAGTTAATGGTGAGTATGTTCGATTACTCTGTGGGGGGTAAAATCAAGCTGGCTTCAAGCTCGGATTAGTGGGGGGGGGGGGGGGGGGGGGAGAGTGTTGTGTAATTTTTTTATCTTTAAATATCTGCAATCAGTCGCAAGACTTTAATCAGATTTGGTGTGTGAATTGATTAGTTAGAAGTAAAGCAACCAATGCCACCATCTTCCATAGTACTCAGCGCCCAAGAACATCCTTCCTTTTGAGCCTCTTCACCCTGTTGCTAGCTTCCAACAGCATAGTTGCTAAGGGATTTGGATGGTTACTCAACCGTTCCTTATGCCTTTTTTTGTACTTTTCAATTTCTTCTGTGATCGTTGGCATGTCTAGGTATTGATGTACCTCTGAGTTTCGAATTTTGTGTGTAAATTTAAATTATTGTGTAAATTATTGATTAAATATACATCGGCCCCGATTCCTGCAGACATCTCCTAATTTTATTATAAGTTATACCCGTCATTTTCTTATCCGCCGAAAAGGAACGGGACGGATGATTGTCAACAAGTTAATTTTAAAAGGAATGAATAACCCGGGCTAATAAAATAGGCATCTCGCTGGTTTGCAATCCGTTTGACGTGGTGTCTACTTAACTCTGTCGGGTTATTGGCTGATGTATAATTTTAAACGATCGTTTTAGATTTCTGCTTAAAATTGACGCGTGTTCCATATATTTTATGTTTCCATACTGTCAATTACCTGTCTCTTTCTTTTTCAGCGGATAAGAAAATGACAGGTTACAACTTAAAATAAAATTAGATGGCTTCTGCAGAAATTAGCACTATTCCCATACTAAAGTATTTACTAAGTTTCTGTATTTTATGTTACAAATAAACTTATAATCCTTTACAAAACCTTTTTTATATGTAGTTGTAGTTTCTAATAATAAGCAATAAAAAGAACATTTAAATAGGAAGTTGTTAATAGCGTCAGCCCCAGAGCAAACCTGAAGAAAATAGGAAGGGTTTATGATATTATTTATTGTTTATAGGTTCTCTAGACCGGAAAAAGGCGTAGAGCTAATTTAAATTAGTTTATTTATGTCTTAAAAATATTTCGATCATCGAATGGTGTGGCTACAGTTACGCCATCTATTGTCGCGGGTCCCAACACCCTTAAAAGATACAAAGCAACATGCGATTATCACGACCTTGACCGAATTCGAGATATTTGTTTCTTAAAAAAAAAACTACACTACTACCTACTATACCACTACTACTACTACCCTACTCTTACTATCTACTATAGGTATTCAATATAGCCCTTCTCGTATATCTAGTAAAACCGCCAAGTAATCCACGAAATATTTGTGTTGCCTTCCAGAGCACGACAAGGAGGAACTCCTGCGCAACGTGTTCCGCAAGGCGCGACAGAAAGCCAAGGAGGAGCTGAGTCAGCAGCTCAGCGAGTTCCAGGTGCCATATTGTATTATTACACCATCAAATCTAGTTGACGTCTCGCGTTTAGGCAACATCTTTGAGGCGAGGTGTTTTTTAATTCACACATTGTTTTAGGGCTATAACGAAGCACGGAATCATGGAGCATTCGATGTTTTTCGAGTACTTTGAAGCACGAAATCATCACCAATCAGGTGATGCAACCTGAAATGTCTTAGCCAAACAAAGCATAGTCTCACAAAGTGATTTTTATTCGGGAATTGAACCCAGATCTCTAGGTCGCGAGTCTAATGCTCAAACTGATAGACCGTAGAGGACGTTATAGCTTCTAAAACAAATGATATGTTCGGTTTCAGGTAAAGCGACAGGTCGGACTCGCCTCACTGTACGGGCCCGAAGACGCCGTTATTGAGAAGTGCGACGTCGATAAGGCGCAGGTAATTAATACTCAATTACTTTGCTGTTGAAGCAACTTTCGCAAAGGCCGGTCATAGGATGGGTGACCACAAAAAAAAAAGTTTTCATCTCGAGTTCCTCCGTGCTTCGGAAGGCACGTTAAGTCGTTGGTCTCGGCAGTCGTTAATAACCACCAATCCGCACTGGGCCCGCGTGATGGTTTAAGGCCCGATCTCCCTATCCATAGGGAAGGCTTGTGCCCCAGTAGTGGGGACGTTAATGGGCTGATGATGATGATGACTTTGTTGTCATTGTACAATGTAGATAAGGGGTTCAAATATAGTACAAAACATACTTTTGAGAAAATCGTGATCGGTCAGCTAGTGTAGTCTAGCACTTTTCACGAAACGTCAAAACGAAAGTTTTCTTCTAAGTTTGTATGGAAATACTGTCCTGTGACGTCGTCAATAAATGTTCATAAATGAAATTTGAAAATGAGTCGAAAAGTAAAATGAGATTGGTTTTTGATCATGTAAGACTGACCCAGGAGTGGATCTAGATTTTATGTCGGGTTCAACAAGTAGCAGACAGCATATCTCCGGAGAGAATTAGATAAAATGGTGGCCACTCGTGACCATTTTGGGGAGATCGGCCCTTGGCTGTTCTGTATGTGTAGATGGTTATTTGATAATGTATATGTGGGTGTGGTGTGGCCGTGCAGGAGCAGGTGGTGGTGGAGCGCGTCATGTGCGCTCGGCTGGGCAGCCTGGCGGCCGGCGGCGGCTGCGGGGGGCACGCGGGGGGCGCGGGGGCGGGGGCGGGGGCGGGGGAGCACGAGGCGCACAACGCGCTGCTGGCCGCGCTCATAGCCGCCGCGCTGTGTCTGCACTGCAGGTGCGTACATACGTTATTGGTGTTGCCCGATTAACGACTGTATATCGATTAATAATCGATTATTTTCAAAGCCCCTAAATAATCTAAATATCGATATGCCTGTCGATGCTATCGATTGTAAAATAGTTTCGATTAAATAAAAAAAAATGTACTTTATTTCGGACAATTTTACATCCATATTGCTGACAAATATAAACATAAAAGAAGATAAAACAGGTAGGTAGGTACTTAAAACTAGAATACACCATAATGGCACACACTTAGATACCTTTTTTTTTTTTTTTGACGTGACTTATTGTAGATTTGCCGCAGATGGCATTAACTACTTGGCCGGACAAATGGGGAGCGCTGAAGGCTCTCACCCGGTACAACGTTTAAGACAACAGGCCTGAGGGTGCCCAGTTGGGCGCGAACCTCGGCTCAGGGCGTCGTCTGAGAGGAAAAATATTTGAAAGAATTAATCGACCCTAGTGGGTCGATAGCGATAAGCGCTGAATGAGGGAAATCGTCGACCACGCCGGCGGGGTCGGTATCGGGGTCCTGAAGTGTTTGGTGTCGCGAGCTGATTGGCTGCCTCTATGGCTAGGGTAATCGGGTCGTCGGGATCGTATATTACGTCCTTCGGACGCCGATACTTTTCAGTACCGTCCCTAAGCGGGATGTATTCGGAAGCCGCAACTACCAGGGGATTTGGGTGGTGCGGAGCAGAATCGAAAAAACGTTTGGAAGCTAATTTGAGCCATTGGGCAATGGTTGGCAGACCTAGGTCAATGTGCAGATTTTCATTGCGAAGGAACCACGGAGCTCCCGTGGCTTTCCGCATGAAACGATTTTGTATTACCTGTAGACGGTGAATTTGAGAGGGGCTCGCGTGAGCGAAAACTACCCCTGCATAGGTCATGATCGGACGGATGCAAGTCGTGTAGATTTTCACCTTATTCCTAAGGGACAATTTACTTCGCTTGTTAAGGAGACAATGAAGACGGCCCATTACAAACGCGGCGCGATCGCGCACTCGTTTGATATGGGCCTTGAAAGTAAGACGTCTATCTAAGACTACGCCGAGATATTTGACTTGCTCCTCCCAAGGGATCGGCTTGCCAAACATCGTAATGACTTTAAGTTGACGGCGTGACCGTGGCGTGTTATAATAGCCCTTTGAAAAGTACACCGCTGCACTTTTCTCCGGGTTTACCTCGATTCTCCATTTGCGAAACCACTTGCCCAAGGCATTGGCCGCGCGTTGGAGGATTCCGGTCATCATAACTCGACCACGGCACGAAGAATAGATGGCTGTATCATCCGCAAATAAAGCTAATTCGGTATTAGGGGATTTGGGAATGTCACTAGTATATAATGAAAATAGTAAAGGGGAGAGGACGGAGCCTTGTGGGACTCCGGCATGTATCGGGTGCGGTGACGAGAGCGTCCCCTCCACGCGGTAGCGAAAGGTTCGATTTGAGAGGAAGTCTCGTATGATGTGCACGAGACGGTCTGGCACTCCCAGTGAATAAAGCTTGTAGATCAAGCCGTTGTGCCAGACTTTGTCGAACGCTTTCGCCACATCGAAGAAGAGCGCTCCCGTAGCGACAGGTTTTTTTAAGTTTAATCTACTAGAGATATGTTCAACAATACGGTGCACTTGTTGAACGCAGGAGTGTTTGGTTCTAAAACCAAACTGCTCTGGTGGAATAAGACTATTGGATTCGGCGTAGTCCCGTAATCTAGCAAATATGAGCCGCTCATAAACCTTCCCCATGGAATTGAGGAGACTTATGGGGCGGTAACTCGAAGGTTCGTTTTTAGGTTTCCCAGGCTTTGGTATACCAATTACAATTGCTTCTTTCCACTGCTGTGGAAAGACGCAGTTGCTCAAGGCGACGTTGAATATTGCCGTTAGTAAGCAGATGAGGGGAGCACCGAAGTTTTTAAGGACACGATTCGTGATACCGTCTGAGCCAGGGGCTTTTCGGGTATGAAATCTTTTGATAATACCTAGGACCTCTTCCTCAGTTACCTGTGGAAGAGGAGGATCGGTGGGAGGTACAGAAGCCCTACGCTGAACTTCAGAGTTCACCGTCGAGAGGTGCCTACGATCGATAGGGAGAGTGCTGGGCGAGCATTGGGCTTCGAGACTGTCGGCAAGGCATTCGGCTTTTTCGTCATCGTCGAAAGCGGGGGGTTGGTTAGGCCTATTGAGAGGAGGAGTAGGAACAACCGTATCCTTTTGAAGAGACCTAGACAGCTGCCAGATGGCCTGGTGGTGGGGCTCAATGCCGCTCAAAAGATTGTCCCACCGATTCTGTCGCATGTCATTAATACGTTTTCTTACAGTATGCTGCAAGAGACGCAAATGACGGCGACATTCCTCGGTGCGATTGGAATCATATGCGCGGGTGGCTGCGTTTTTCTCCGTTAGCAGATCACGGATGTCGGTAGGCAGTTTCCAGCGATGGTCTTCCATCTCCGGAACCTGTTTTGAACTTTCGTTCAAAACCGACCTCACGTGATCCGTGAGGGAGTTAATAGCTGTCGAGGCCTCCTCTAAGGAGGTTATTTCTACTGGGATACTATCTAAGTACACTGAACTGGAAGACTGGAGGCCTTCGGCCACCTTCTCCCAGTCCAGCACTGTCTTAAGGGGTGCTGGATTATCAGGGGCGTCTAAACGGGAGCCTAGTTTTAATATAACAGGTCGGTGGTCGGATTGTAACTCGTGTAGTACTTCTATAGAACATAAACGTAAGTTTATGTTCTTTAGAAGCGCCAAGTCGAGTATTTCTGGTCTGACTTAGATACCAATGGGTCCAGTACTTAATAAAACTGCTGTCCCACCTGTCAGCTTTAATATGTATATTAAAATAATCATTTTAATCAGACTATTTTACAAAATCAGTTATAAATTGTACATTTCCAATATCTATTTAATCGACAACATTATGTAGACAGAAACACACTACGTAGCATACAATCAACTATGGCAGAAATAATGCCAAATTCACTCGGTGCGTCGCATATATACAACTTTCAACATGATATACACTTTAGTACCATGTCACATTAACTGTTGTGACGAATTAAACTGTAAGTCTCATTAAATATCAAATATGTTAGTGCGACAGGGTTCTAAAGTGGATACATACACGTACCCTAAATCTTCGTACAATCAGGGACGCGCCAATGTATGCATTATTTTACCTTTTACAAATATTAATTATGTACACACTATAGTACCATGTCACATTAATTTTTGTGACGAATTAAACTGTAAGTGTTATTAAATATCAAATATGTAACTGCGACTAAGTTTTAAAGTGGGTACATGATATTGCTCATAAGCTACACGCACCCTAAATCTTCGTACAATCAAGGACGCGTCAAATAACGCATTATTTGCCTTTTATTTTGAATCTGTGGACTTGTGGTTACTATTAATAATAAAATGAGGAAAATATTTAGTATAACCTGCGTATTTTCCTGTAAATCCGTCCCGTTGTAGACTTGAATTATATACAGTTGTTAATTTAGTTTACTAATGGCCTCATCAAGGACAAATAGATTTAGTTTTCGAGTGTTCTAGTGTATTTTTATTCACGCTATATCATTTTGAATGTAGTTAGAGAGACTTTACTGTGACTAGGCATTTTGACGATTTTGTATTTTTTGTTTTTTGGCTCACCATCTATCATGATCTAACAGAAAGCTCGGTGAGGTGTGGGTACTTGGTTCATCTTGCGACAGATGTACCTCTGACTACCCCATTTAGGATAGAAGTCGTGAGCTTGTAAATACGATTGATTCTTCACCGTGGCGGGCTATTATCTTTAAAATGTGACATTAATAGTCATAGTGAATTTTGTGGTGTTATGATATGACGTAATATTGTCTCAGGTGTTTTAAATGACTGGTATTTTTAAAAGTGGAATTACGTTGATAGTGTTTTCACGTTACTAGACATATTCAGTGTAATTAGTGATTATATTTCAATATAGAAAACATTTTATAATAGCTTCAATGCGCGGTACGATTTCGGTTTGTCCATGGTATAAGAAGACCTATTGCTTTCTTAGATGAACTGCTTCGATGTGGCCATTTTAACCCCCCTGGTATGCTCAAAACTGACTGCTTTTCAAGGTTAGCCCAGCTGACGTTATCCCACCCTGCATTGCCATTTCGTAAAAAATAAATTATCCA
Organism: Pectinophora gossypiella; assembly: GCF_024362695.1. Taxonomy (NCBI): domain Eukaryota; kingdom Metazoa; phylum Arthropoda; class Insecta; order Lepidoptera; family Gelechiidae; genus Pectinophora; species Pectinophora gossypiella. The sequence continues at coordinate 823,949 of NC_065428.1, read as the reverse complement.
CGACTAATGTTTTTATATTTACTTTGTAAATAAATTTTGACTTTTAGTAAAAGATTTACTTACAGTTTTAATGTTTTTTATACATTGGTCAGTAATTTACTTAATTTTCAATCATAAAATTTACGTCCTTGGAATGTTGGACATATTATATGTATAGAATTTAATGGTAACACTTACGTCATCAATGGGCTAGCAATGGCGGCTTGTCATAGGATTGAGCATACCTGGTCTTCTTATACCATGGATTTTTTAAAGTACGGAAGCCAGTGTTGTAACGTTCATTAGCATAGTGATGTATCAGTCGAGATTAGCCTGATCGATTCTGTTCTATCTAACAGTAGCTATGTTATGATGAATATTTATAACAACTAAGTAGTGAAATATAATTCTCATCGAAAAATCGAAACATTTCCGATTTTTCTAAAACAAAACACGAGTTTGATTCAATTTTAAATTTGAATATGGAACATCAAATATTAAGAATTAAAAACCATACCTTTTTAATGTAAAATGATATTTATTTTTTCGGATTAGACATAATTATAGGGTGATAGCATTAAGTAGGACCGTCAGAGTATCAGTTGAACAGTTTTAACAGACGGGAGTTGCCAAGCGTCCTTCTCTACCGAAAGTACATGAACGACCGATCGTGTTTTGTTATTTTTCTACTCCTCTACTTTAATCTGGCATTTAAATAACCAAAAAGTCTAATATAAGTACATACATAATTAAACTCTTTGAAAAAGTGTACGCTCTATGGCCTATAAAAGCATTGTTTACAAAGTGTAACTGTACTATAATGTCGCCAAAAAAGCATTGTTGTTGTTTTTTTTTTTTGACCTGGAAACTGGCACCTTTACTTTGTTTGGTGCCATAGATATACTATAAAAAAAAGTATACATTTGCCGCCATTTTCCCGCGCGTTGGAAAATAATTTTTATAAATAAAATTTTTCTTTGTATAATTTTTGTTTCATTTAAAATTACGTCGTCGTAGAAAAAGTATTGTATGCAACGTTGTATAACTAGGTCAAAAAATGCTCGTGGCGTCTCTTATTGCGATGTTCGCCAAGGCTCACATCGCAACTCACGCCACTCGCATTTTTTGACCCTTCTTATACAACTGTTGCATAAAATACTATTTTGTGACTGATTTTTTTTTGATATGCGTTTATAGCGATGTTGATTTTTTCTTACGAGTCTGTGGTAGTGAGCAGATGTTTGCTGTAGGCGTGGCCTAATCCAAATGCAATTCTCGTATATAATTTCTCTGAGTGCAGAACCACAAATTCAACAGGGTGTTAGTGACACCGTAACGAAAACTTTAGGGGATGATTCAGACTATTATTCTGAGTTGATATCAAGTGGAATTTCCTATCGGAAAATTCATGAAAATTTTAATGTCTTTTTTTAATTATTTTTAGTCCCAAATTCTACTTTAAGCTGCATAGAAAAATAAAAAAGACAAATTATTAAAAATCATCATTGTACAACAAGATTGCACGTTGATAGGTACTTAAAAACCCCACCCATTGTTCTCAGTGCAATTAAGAAGACGTTACATTTTTTTTCGTTACGGTGCACAGTGTGAAATTTAGGGTCGATTGCGGACATGTATATTTTATTCGTCCATCGTATAGATCCAGTGACGACCTTCAACTTCTGGAAAGAAACTACATCTCTATTAATTTTAGTTTTGAAGTTATTTTAAAACTCGAGAAAACTCCATAAAAACCATAGAAATGCGCTATTTCGTTTAAAATACATGATTTTGCAATGTTATAAATGGAAACGTAAAAGGGTACGTTATTTCTATTATTTTAGTCGAAAAGAAACAAAAAAATTCATACACGAAAAGAAGAACCGCGATTTTCTGGAAAACTAAAATATTTTTTTTTCGGTTCATCTTACTGAATTAGCATTTTTTTTAACTTGAATAGTTTTATAGCATAATGGGACATACTACAAAAAAGAATCAGACGTGAATAATGTAGGACTTCGGAAATATTGTATTTTTATTTTTGTGATTAGGGCTGTCACTTACTCGTCGATAACTTTTGACTGCCAATTTGTAATTTTTCTAATATGAGAATAAAAATGTAGTTTATCTCTTTAATTAATAATACGTTTTGAAATTATTATATTAGATAATAATTAAGGTTATGGTTTCCTACTGTGGTCAAACCCAAGGCCTCAGTCTTATAGATTTTGCCGTCCACTTAAAATACAATATCGTACAGAGTCCACAGCTTTAATAATATTCGACGAAAAAAATAGAGTTGAGGGGGAAATAAAGGATCTCACTTTTACACTTAAGGAAATTTATGCCGAAACAAGTGTAGGAAATAATATATTTGGTGATCCACAATTATATTTAACTCTTATTGATGGAAAAGTATTTAATGCCATTACTGAAACCAGTTCGCAGTTACTATGCGCATGTTGTGGTACTACATGCACGGAATTTAACAAGCTTGAGAATATTTCCCGTAGACCAGTTAACCCAGAAACGTTGCTTCACGGACTGAGCCCCTTGCATGCATGGATTCGGATATTTGAGTTCTTACTTCATTTAGGGTATAAAAACGATCCCGCAGTACAAACATGGAGACTACCAAAAAAATCTATTAAAGGTAAGATTGTAGAAGAGCGGAAGAAAAATATCCAAAATGAAATAAGAACACAAATGGGTTTGTTAGTAGATGTTGTTCGTCCAAATTCTGGAACAACTAGGCTCAGGGCGTCGTCTGAGAGGAAAAATATTTGAAAGAATTAATCGACCCTAGTGGGTCGATAGCCATAAGAGCTGATTGAGGGAAGTCGTCGACCACGCCGACGGGGTCGGTATCGGGGCCCTGAAGTGTTTGGTGTCGCGAGCTGATTGGCTGCCTCTATGGCTAGAGTAATCGGGTCGTCGGGATCGTATATTACGTCCTTCGGACGCCGATACTTTTCAGTACCGTCCCTAAGCGGAATGTACTGGGAAGCCGCAACTACCAGGGGATTTGGGTGGTGCTGAGCAGAATCGAAAAAAACGTTTGGAAGCTAATTTGAGCCATTGGGCAATGGTTGGCAGAGTTGGGCAATGGTTGGCAGAACTAACGATGGCAATACAGCTCGTAAGGCGCTATCTGATTCACATCGTAAAACCTTTGCAAACATTCTAGGTATAGAGCAACGGCTAGTAGATGATTTGCACACAATATTGGTAGTGTTATCATGTGGCTTAGATATCGATGCCGATAAATTCTACGAATTCAGTGCAACACTGGCTGCAAAATACGTGGAAAAATACAGTTGGTGTTATATGTCGGTCACATTGCATAAGATATTAGCTCACGGGAGCGAAATTATAAAAGCAAATACCTTACCAATAGGTATGCTTTCTGAGCAGGCTGGAGAATCCCGCAACAAGTTCTGGCGGTATGACCGTGAACATCACACAAGAAAAATGGACCGAAAATCAACAATTATTGACCTTTTCCACCGCGCTTTAGAATCGTCCGATCCGTTTCTTTCAATAAGCTCGCTGAATAGACATAACAAAAAACACAAACCTTTACTTCTTTCTGATAAAGTTGTTAATCTTTTAAAACCAACAGAAAATACACGGATTGATGACGACCTACAAAATGCTTTAGCAGAAACCATTAACCTTGATAATAGTGTACAAAATGTAAATTTAAAGACTGAAATGAAATTATATTCCGATGCCGAAGAATAATAAACAAAGATCCACGCCTTAGAAAAATGAAGTTGCAATTATATTAAAATGGCTTATATTGTTATAGAACTATTAAACCTATGCCAATCGATAGAAAATATTATTATAAACAACAAATGTTCTTTGACAAAATATCGTAAATGTTATACTTTCTGAGTTATTTCCGTTTGAAACACAAAACAAATTTTTTTTTCTTCATTTATACATTGCAAGTTTAGGTATGAGTAGCTTCACACAAAAAAGGTCGACGTCTTTTATTTAATAAGTAATAGACAAACTACGACATTTAATACATTTAAGTTAGGTAGCTTTATATTTTTAGTTACTTAATATGTGTCAACCCTATTTCCATAGAAAATTAAGAAATCCTTAGAAACGTAATATCTCCGAAGTCTAACTAGTTAGGTGAGCAATTTTTTGTGATATTATTAAGATATATTTTCCTAATGTTTGAAGCATTAAATTAACTGCTAAATCGAAGACACTCAAGAGAAATAACGGTTTTTCTGAAAAACACTTAAACTGCAATATTTATTTCTATGTAGTACGTACAAAGCTGTAATTTTGTGCATAGGCATATTTCACGGTATTACATAATAAAAAAATTACAATGTGTAAATAACATTATTAGTTTTGAAGTAATTAACAATACCTATTTTTGATGACGTCAGCAAATATTTATATACCTCTATAACTGATACACATAGCCCCATGGTTACTTCCCCGAAGTTTTAGTCCTATCCTAGACCTATCGATTAGAAATCTTAGATAAACATGTCCACAATCGACTCTAAATTTCACACTGTGCGGTGTCACTAACACCCTGTATAGTGACAATTGTAAGCTATATGGTGACATTAAACAATGGTAAACCTGACGGAACTGAGCGAGGTGGAAGCTAGGGAGGTGCGCAGGCGCTGGTGGCAGTCCCCACACACGAAGAAGAAGAAGAAGACAATCAAAAGTAGCAAGTGGGTGTCCTTAGATCACGAAGACAATATCGTGTTGGTACCGAAAAAGACGTAGTCTCAAAAATGTTACATTGACCTTAAAAGTAGGGATGTGAGACTCCTGATATTTCGACACTGTTGCAAGTGCCATGATCACGGGATGACTTTTGAATTATGTTACCAGAAACGAGATGTAACCAGGAGGAGAAGTGCAACCAGTTAATTTATTACTTTGGATGAAACTTTTTTTCTTTTTTTTTTATAAAAGTGGATGAAACTGATTGGACTTTTGCACCTTATCGTACCTCTAACTGTCCTCAAATCAAATCAAATCAAATCAATTTATTTGCGAGAACACAAAAATACAAAAAGGTGGTAAAATTATTCAGATAACAATGTTGTGATGTGTTCGGCTGCATGCAGGCGTACAAATATACATAAAAAAAAAATAAAATAATAAAGTAATGGTACATTGCAAAGAAAATTATTGAAAATTATACTTATTGTTTAAAATAAATACAAAATTTAATTATTTTTATGTTCAAAATATTCCTCAACCTTATGTTATGTTGCTAAGAATTATGTTTGTCTATTAGGCCGGCGTCAGTAGCGGCCGCTGTGGGCGGTCAACGCGCGTCCTTCCTACAACGAGATAAGCTGTATAAACAGCGGACCAAGCAACTAGCGAAGCAGCACCCACAGCCGGTGAGATATATCTTATTTTTATTATATTTTATTATACGTCGTAATCCGGCCCGATCGCATCCATAGGGAAGGCCCGTGCCCCAGCAGTGGGGACGTTAATGGGCTGGTGATGATGATACGTCGTAATAGCTCTGAAAAAGTAATTGTAAGTGGGTGTAAAAGGGGAAGGCCTAGAGGTATATAGCGCGGTCAGATTCAGGATGTTTTAAAGAAGAAAAGAAGAGGGGAGGAAGCAAAGGTGATGTGTCAACATATTAGTAAGTTGAATACCGTGATCTGGCCCTAGCTGTAAAAATCCGTGATTGCTCTATTCTGAGAATATTTAGAGCGGTTCACTTGAAACGATCTATTCCATATCTGTTCTATTGCCAGCCAGTGTAGCTTGATCTCTGGGCTTTTTAATCCTTTTCTAACATGACAAATTAAAATTAATAACCTATTCTAACACTTAAATTTGTTTTATAACGATTTGGTGTATGTACTGTGAGGTTAAATTTTATAAATGAATAGAATTGAATTGAATGACTATCCCCTTCTATCGCGTGGGTTGTGAGGTGGATTACTAACCTCAGCAACCCTCGGGTCAGGGTTATTATTGAGCCGTCAAAGGCCCCTGACATGGCTCATGTAACGATTACATGCTTATACACCAAGAAGTAACCGGGGCCAACGGCTTGAACTATCTTGCCGCGCGCGATTTGTCTCGTATTTTACAGAAACAATTGTATATTCGTGCCTGTGAATGTTATACTATAATGTGTGTAATATCCCCCCTCAGTTCGTGGTCCGCGGCCACCACCTCCAACTGCAGGCGCTCACCTCAGTCGGCCACTGCCATCACTGCGACAATGTTATCTGGGGTCTCGCACCTCAGGCCTATGTTTGTACCGGTATGTATTATATTGTATAACAATATGTTTATTTGTTTTTTTTAAAGTACGTCTAGGGCCCTGTGCCGAGGTTTTTCTTGCAGCTTCTTTTCCCCGGCTATACAGGTTGTGAGGAGCTGCAGTAGTTTTAGACGGATGAGACGTTCGTTATGTAAAAAATTGACGATTCAAAGTGTAAGTATGTTATGTCATTCAAAGTTTAAGTGTGTTACTATAAGGAGAAATCCCAGGATTGTAGAGGAAAGGTAGAGAAACCTTTGACTGATTTATAATGAATATCTTATTGCATAAAGAAAAAAATCTAATGCTTTTTTCCCGTACAGATTGCAAGCTCCGCGTGCACCGCGCATGCGCCAAGTCAGTAGAAGAAGGTTGCTGCCTCGATGGAGAACATCACAATAACCGCATCTCGCGGTTTATGGAGCGCATACACCCCAACCCGCCTAACAGTGAGTATTATACACCCCATCCCCCCTATCAGTGAGTAATATACGCCCCAACCCCCCTAACAGTGAGTAATATACACCCCAACCCCCCTATCAGTGAGTAATATACACCCCAACCCCCCCTAACAGTGAGTAACATACACCCCAACCCCCCTATCAGTGAGTAATATACACCCCAACCCCCCTCCCCAACAGTGATTAATACACACCCCAACCCCCTTATCAGTGAGTAATATACACCCAACCCCCCTATCAGTGAGTAATATACACCCCAACCCCCCTATCAGTGAGTAATATACATCCCAACCCCCCTATCAGTGAGTAATATACACCCAACCCCCCTATCAGTGAGTAATATACACCCCAACCCCCCTATCAGTGAGTAATATACACCCCAACCCCCCTATCAGTGAGTAATATACACCCAACCCCCCTATCAGTGAGTAATATACACCCCAACCCCCCTATCAGTGAGTAATATACACCCCAACCCCCCATCAGTGAGTAATATACACTCCAACCCCATTATTAGTGAGTAGTATACACTCCAACCCCCCTTACAGTGAGCACTAGTTACCCCAACTCCACTAACAGTGAGTAATATACGTATACCCAGCCTGTAATGTCTTAACCAAACTAGGGATCACAAAGTGATGTTTTATGATATTTTGGGACTCGAACCCGGGATCTCCGGATAGTCAGCCTAACGTTCAACCACAGGACCGCAGTAGCCGTTAATTATGAATCGTAATTTGTGCGCAGGTCAAGATTCGAGTGACAAGAAATCGCGCAAGGCGTCGAACACGGGGCATTTCCTCAACAGTAAGTATCGATGGTTATATTAGGTTACAATGGAACTAACATGTACAATGAAATAGCAAAAGTGCAGTCACTGACTCCAGCGAATTATTTGTAAACAGTGGTGAATTGTGAACCACTAGTTGTCATAATTATAAAATTTTAGTTTTTGTAGGTGTTTTTGGTCTATAACAGAAACGACGTGTAACCAGGAGGTCTTAAGTGCAACCAGTTAATTTATTACTTTGCAAGAAACTGATTAGACTTTTACGCCTTATCGTACAATTCCAAAATTCGTAAAACATCAAAGAATGATAAAAGTATCTATAACACAATACAGGGTGTTAGTGACCCCGTAACGAAAACTTTGAGGGATGATTCAGAACATGATTCTGACTTGACATCAAGTGGAATTTTACATCGCAAAAGTATGGAACTGAAAATTATTTAAAAAACATTAAAATTTTCATTAAGAATCATCCTCTTCAGTATTCGGTACGCGTGTCACTAAAACCATGTATAAAAACATATTTTTATATGTTTCTCTATTTAAAAATTCCAAAAAATAATGACAGTTTTCCTATGTGTTGTGTATAATAAACAGTTATTAGTGCTGATTACAGCAGTCATGTCCATTTTTTAAGTTAAATCTGTCATTTTCTAATCCGCCCACAACAACATAACATAACACACACAAGCTGACAGCAGCAGTTGACATAAGCTGTCAACTTTATCCCAATTGCGGTAGTCAGAGGTACATGCATCGCAAGATGAACTAAGTACCCACACCTCAGAGCTTTCTGTTAGGCCAACGTGATAGGTGGTAAGCGCCATTGACAGATTAAATTAAGATAATTATGTATGTCCACAGTGGAGCGAAGTTTCCGCAAGATGGAGGACGAGCAGCCCTGGGACCAGACCCTCACGCCAGCCTCAGCGCAAGGTAAGACATTTACTTCATATACTTACAGATGGCAACAATTGTGCTTTTGATACTGCGCGTGTTAAAATCAAGGATACTGAATAAGAAAGAAGAAGGGTAGGACGCCACACAGCAATTAGCTAGTTGACAGTTTTCGGACAAGTATTTAAAAAAATACAAACGCATATATTTTTCTTCATTAATTTCGAATTTCGCGCGAAGACGGTTGGTCACGTGACATTTTGCCCAGTGACGTCACATTTCAATAAACTATCAAACAGTATAATTTGATATGATATGTCACACACATAATACTTTCTTGTAATACACAGATAAAAAAATGCATTCTTATCTTGTAAAAAGAAAATATTAAAAAAAAATATTTTGATAAAAAAATAACTATTTGGTAATTATCGTTAAATCCGACATTATTTCATATTTTATTGTGTGAACTGTCAAGTAGTCAATTGTGCAATGATATAAAAAAGTGATGGTGGACGTCCCGACGCAGATGGCGATTGAAATTTTTCGCTGTCAAAAAAGATTTTTATCAATTTATTAATGGCGATTTTTATTTTGATGTACTTATATAAGTATTACGCAGAATGTCCAATTAAATAACGAATATTTTATCGATCAATCAAACTTTAACGGTGTATTTTAAAACTATTCTCTTTACGTTTTTTAAATGATATAATTTATTAAACAACTAAAAAAGGTAAGTTATATGAACATTTTAAAAATTAAGTAATAACTTTATATCATGGATTATTGATATGTTTTTCTGTATCATTCGTTTGGAGGAGTGATTTAAGTGTTGAAGTGCCATATTTTTATCATTTTTACGACTCAACCTTGAAATGACATCATAAATGCCATACTTAATCAAAATTCTCACATTTATATAAAATTATTTACAAATATAAGTTCTATTCATAGAAGCATTTAAAATTACTTTATTCTTACGAAGAATTATAACTTTTTTTCTAAAGCTTAAAAACTAGATATTAATTATACTTAAAGTTAGTAGTTATCTAAATTGTGTTTTAAAACATTGAAATTTAATCAAAATCAATCACTGAATACCCAGAAACGAAATACGTACCGGTTCGTTTTGAAAAGAGGTTCACGTGAAAAGTGGTGGAAGTTGGTAATCTAACTTGTGTTTTAAAACATTGAAATTTACGAAAAATACGCACGAATTATACCTTATAAAAATAATTATATTAAATTATTCTGAAAGCGAATATCGCATAGTCTGTTTATCGTGAAAAGTGTTTAGAGATGGTTCTTACGCAGTAATTATATTAAGGTCGGACCTAAATAATAGGCTAGTTTCCAACTAGTCATATCAGTTACTTTTTACTAAACGTCTTTTTTTTTTTGACGTGACTTATTGTAGATTTGCCGCAGATGGCATTAACTACTTGGCCGGACAAATGGGGAGCGCTGAAGGCTCATTTACTAAACGTCAAGACACGAAATTACTATGGAATTTGTATGTAAAAGTACACTGTGACGTCATAGAAAATCGTGATAAAACTTCGCACGTTTTCTTGATTAAAATTCATAAATAAGTTAAATAGAAAAAAAAAAGTTTCTCGTTAGTTTTAGATCTGATTTTCTTTGTACGGTCACGAGTACTAATACGTATACACTTTGAAACCATGTCACATTAACTTTTTTGACAAATTAAACCGTAAGTCTTAGTAAATGTCAAATATGATAGTGCGACAGGGTTCTAAAGCGAGTACATGATATTGCTCATGACTGAACCAACACGATCCAATTTGCCAAGAGAGACCTAGATTTGGCATTCAATTCCGTATATAAAAAAAAAGTAATGCTAATTCATAAACCGTTTCGAGATTTCGTCTTAATTAGCCTTATTTCGATATCGAGGCAGACCACTAGCCTGGGAATGTTCTCACTTTGGGGACATTCCCGTCAGTAAAAGGCGCAAAACTTATGTATAAAGAGTTTGATTACCTAACCTTTTGGCAGATAAGACCAGAATAAAAGAAAGAAAATGAAAAGCAGGTCTTGTCTATCAAAGGCCAATTTTTCACTTCCTTATAAAACACGACGTTCGCCTTCTCAATTTATTCCATGTAAGCTCTTCTTGGATTTCCCCTTACTCTCTTTCCTTGTAGCTTCCCTTCTCTTCTATGATGTTTTTAATAAGTTCGTCGTGTCTTATTAAGTGTCCAACCATCTTACCTCTTGTATCTAAAATAAGTCTAGTCAGAATAAAAATTATCGACCTATGTTGCATAATATACAGAGTGTTAGTGACATTGTAACGAAAACTTTGGGTGATGATTTAGATCATGATTCTGAGTTGATATCAAGTGATATTCGGCGTGGGTTGAAAATCAGTGTTGCCCTCTGGGTAAATTTTCACTGAACCCTGGCCTTTTTTGGTGAGCTGCGGCACCCATATACCTTTATGTTTTCCAACTAAATATTAATATTAATGTGTGTATATTTTAATGTTGTAAATGTATATGTGTGTCGTAGATTTTACCTAAATAAACTTTTTTATTATTTATTATTATTATTTATATTTTCCGTCGGAAAAGTGTAGATGACTTCCTACAGGAAATTCCACTTGATATAGTTTTTTTTTGACGTGACTTATTGTAGATTTACCGCAGATGGCAAATCGGGAGTGCTGAAGGCTCTCACCCGGTACAACGTTTTAAGACAATAGGCCTGAGGTTGCCCAGTTGGGCGCGAACCTCGGCTCAGGGCGTCGTCAGAGAGGAAAAATATTTGAAAGAATTAATCGATCCTAGTGGGTCGATAGCGATAAGCGCTGAATGAGGGAAATCGTCAACCACGCCGGCGGGGTCGTATCGGGGTCCTGAAGTAACTTGATAGCGGCTCAAAATCATCCCCCTTAATATTCGTTACGATGTCACTGACACCCCCTGTATTATGGCGAAAATTGATTTTCTAAGTCAGCTCACTGACACAAATATCAAGAATTCACTTGTAATTTTGTCCGTAATCGTTTCTGGCATGGTTCCTAGAACGATACTGATGACCAAAGCGAGTAAATGCCAAACGAATGATATTTATCTATGACATTTACAACTCGCTGGCCGGTGTTTTATAAAACATTCTAAGGTTGAACACATAACGTCGCCTCATTGTGAACTACGTAAACGCCATTTTGATTTTCGTCAACAAAGTTTAAATTTCTTTGAAATAATGTCATTCCGGGTAATAATCAGGATAAAATCTGTTTATTTCTCCTATCAGGTGTCGCTACTGTTTACTGAGGGGGATCAGACCATTCAGACCATGATACTTAGTGAATTTCAGGGGGAAAAGTGGTAATCGCATAAGTATAGTATTGAAAATAATTAAAAAAACCAAAAAAATCATGAATATTGCGACGGAAAATTCCACTTGATATTAACTCAGAATCACTAGCTGAATCATTCCCCTCAGTATCCTATACGATGTCACTAACACCCTGTATAAGTAATACACGTACATACATAAACTCATGGTCGTAATCTCTAATGGGGTGGGCAGAGCAAAATTCCACTTGATATCAACTCAGAATCATCCCTCAAAGTTTTCGTTACGATGTCACTAACACTCTGCATTAAAGGATTTACTTGGATGATCTTATGAATGTGTGTAAAATATACCTACTTTTTTTAATTTGACACCTGAGTCAGATTTCTGATTAGATTTTTATTACATCCAAAATACTGCATCACAAACGTAATAAATCTCAGAATCTTACATTCAGTGCGGTGCACTTGAAATCTATTCTCTGTGCAAACGATTGAATGCCTATTTGTAGAGTCGTACTAGCCAGCCAGTGTAGCGTGACCTCTGGGCTTTATACTCTAATCGTACAATATCATCATAAACTGCCTATAAACGTCCCACTGCTGGGCACAGGCCTCCCCTCAATCAACCGGAGGGGGCATGGAGCATACTCCACCACGCTGCTCCACTGCGGGTTGGTGGAGGTGTTTTTTACGGCTAATAGCCGGGACCAACGGCTTAACGTGCCCTCCGAAGCACGGAATCATCTTACTTTTTCGGACAATCAGGTGATTCAAGCCTGAAAAGTCCTTACTAAACAAAGGACAGTCTCACAAAGTGATTTCGACAATATCCCCATCGGGAATCGAACCCGGACCTCCAGATCGTGAGCCTAACGCTCTAACCACTAGACCACGGAGGCTGTGGCGTACCATATAACAAGGAATAATACTACGTATAGAACGGCAACTCTCCGCTCCCCACCAGCGGCTGAGCTAAGTTTACCTCACCCCCAAACGGTCTTACTTTAGTCTTCACACATACATATGCGCGTGTACGGTCACGAGTACGTGCGCGTGTACGGATATGTCATACACTTTGGAACCATGTCACATTAACTTTTTTGACAAATTAAACCGTAAGTCTCATTAAATGTTAAATATGATAGTGCGACAGGGTTCTAAAGTGGGTACATGATATTGCTCATGACTGTACGATAACATCAACGTGTCTTCTTCTTCTATCGTGTGGGTTGTGAGGTGGAGTACCACCCTCATCATCCCTTGTGACAGGGTTACTATTGAGCCGCTATAGGCCCCTGACATGGCTCATGTAACGACTACTTATTTACATCAGTAAGTAGTAACCGGGACCAACGGCTTAACGTGCCTTCCGAAGCACGGATCATCTTACTTTTTGGACAATCAGGTGATCAGCCTGTAGTGTCCTACCCAACTAGGGATCACAAAGTGATTTTTGTGACGTGTCCCCACCGGGGTTCGAACCCGGGACCTCCGGATCGTGAGCCCAACGCTCAACCACTGGGCCACGGAGGCCGACGTGTAGTGTCTGTGTAAAATGAGGTGTTTTGTATGAAGTGCCCGGGGTGTGACTTTACTTAAACTATACATCGTGTGGTTTACCGGCTTGCTTCTCAAACGGGGAGCGCGCGGTTCGATCTCTGGCACCGTACTTGCCAACTCACCAATGAATTATTAATTTACTCTCGCTCGACTATTATAGACGGCGATAGGTACGGTTCACCATCTATCGCGTTGGTCTAACAGAAATCTCGGTAAGGTTACTTAGTTCATCTTGTGATGAATGTACCTCTGACTACCGCAATGTTGTGCTTATGTTGTGTCATCATAAGATTGATAATATCCATCATGAGACGAATTCGTTTGTGGCTGCCCACCCCCATAGAGACTTGGACGCAACTTTAAATATACAATTTTGATCCCTTGCATCTCTAAACTAAGACTGGTTTGTCTCGATGCCATGTTTCCTCGTGTCAATTAAAAAAAATATGTTTGTATGTTGTTGTTTACGTCCAATGAAGCAGCTTGGTGGAGTATGCTCCATATCCCGGTTGATTGAGGGGAAGTCTGTGCCCAGCAGTGGGACGTATATAGGCTGTTTATATTATGTTATTAAGAGCTTTACTTCTGGGTTATGTAATTTATTTATATTTATTCGATTCAGGCAACTAAGGACCAAACAATATATACCTGAACCTAAGAATACATACAATATTATAATTATAATTTAAATTGTAGTATAATATATAATGATATTGCAGCTACCTACTTATTTATATATGTTTTACGAGCTACCGACAATTCGAGAGTGAAATAAATGGCGTGATCCGTAATAGACGTTTCATTGTTACTCCATATACATACGGCGATTATATCAGGATATCTCAAAAATAAACTCTCTTTCTCTCTCTATTTAAGAGCTGCACTCTTATCGGTGGAGTAATCGCCATTCCTCTCTTCTTCCCGCCAAAACCTTCACCTCCCGATACGACACGACCTGCACTTTCTCTTTTATTTGTTTCATAAATGTTATCCTAGGTCTACCCCTTCCTCTCTTCCCTTCAATTTTTCCTTTTATAATGTTTGTTATAAATGAATCGTGTCGTATCAGGTGGCCAATCATATTTGCTCTCCGGTTCTCTATAGTCTTCAAAAAATAAACTATTTAATCGAAAATAAACAACTTTTTTTTGATAAATACGTATTTACATAATTAAAGCACATAACGCGGTAAGAACCCGTTAATATGTGCTTTAATTATGATAATAACCGCGTAAACTTAAAACAATGTATAATACGTATTTACGTTGACAAACAGAACAAATCATGATAACTATATAATTCGCAACGCGCGGACGGCAAGGGCCCATACTTGCGCGATCACGGGGACTTCGCCCCGCCCCCTGGAACTGAAAGCTCAGATCGCGCCGCCCGCCCGGCCGGACGCGCGTACACGCGACGCGACACAATAACACGAATATTACGTGCGAAAACTACCAAGTAACACGCGAAAACACATGAAAAATACGTACGGATACGTATTTTACAATTATCGCGAAAGCGTGTAGTTACCGATCCTTTTTGAGTATAGGTTGATGTGAAGTGTTAAAAGTTGGTTATCTAAATTGTGTTTTAAAATATTGAAATTTACGAAAAATCACCGATAAATACGCACGAATACATATTTTACAATTATCATGAAAGCGAGTAGTTACCGATCCTTTTTGAATACACTTTGATGTGAAAAGTGTTAAAAGTTAGTTATCTAAATTGTGTTTTAAAACATTGAAATTTAATCAAAATCAATCACTGAAAAATACGCTCGAATACGTATTTTACAATTATCGCGAAAACAAATACGGTACCGGTTCGTTTTAAATAGAGGTTCATGTGAAAAGTGCTGAAAGTTGGTAATCTAAATTGTGTTTTAAAACATTGAAATTTATGAAAAATCACCGAAAAATACGCACGAATTATACCTTATAAAAATAATTATACTAAATTATAGAGAAAGCGAATATCGCATCAGTTTATTGTGAAAAGTGTTTAGAGATGGTTATTTAAAAAGTGTTTATTTGTTGTTGTAAAAGTTTTAAAAGAGTGATTGTTTAAAGTTATGGCATTTTGTTTTGTGTGAGTAATTATTGGATATATAATTATGTTTCATAAATATCATTAAACGATGTAAGTTGTTTTTTTTGCGTGTGGTCACATTTTTGGAATTGTCAAAAGCTGATTCAGCTGATTGGTATTTGGTATGTTTAGTTTAAGTATATAATAGACTTATAATAGATAAACCCAATTAACCTATGCGTTATTTATAGCCCCACTGCTAGGCACAGGCTTCCCCTCAAATCAACCTGCGGTATGGACATACTGATCTACTGCGGGCAATATGCCTAAAAATTAAAATTATAAAATATCTTCATTCAGTAGGTAACATTGTTACACTTTGAAACGTATTTTTTTACATAACGAACGTTTCATCCGCCTAAAACTACTGCAGATTCTCACAACCTGTATATTCGGGGAAAAGGAGCTGCAAGAAAAACTTCAGCACAGGGCCCTAGAAGTTCCCATAAAAAAAGACATAAGATATTGTTATACAATTTAGTTTGGCTTCCTAGTATTAGTCCCATGCAATCCTATGCATTCATGTTTTCTAAATAATGTTATGTGATCACTTTTTATTTTCAGTCGAACAATACTTTTTATTATCTTCTTCTATCGTGTGGGTTGTGAGGTGGATTACAACTCAGGGCTCACGATCCGGGACCTCCGGATCTCTCTTCTCTCTCTTCCACTTTTTATTTATATTTCTTATATTAAATTTTCCCACAATCATCATTTTCTTCCTTTTTCTTTCTTTTTTTCCTTTTTTTTCTTGTGGGGAGGCCTGTGCCCAGCAGTGGGCCATATATAGGTTGTTTATGTTATATTATATTCAATTTTCACATATTTTTTTAAATATCCTCTTTTAACACCCATTTTATTGAAATACACAACATATAATTTCAATAATCAATAATATACTTAATCCTATTAAAGTTGATGACTTAATTTTTTTATGTTAGCATTTGCGTTTGATTGTTTTGTAAATACTTACCTACATTAATTGAGTGGTTTAGACCGTTTTCCTTATAGGTACTTAAATAGGACCGGGTAGGTACCGAGTTTTGCTTCCTTTAATGACGTCATTTTTATTTTAGGATCGACGAAAATCAGCAAAAACCAATTAATTAATTAATTGAAACTGAGGCATGAACATAAGATACTTCCTAGACGGACTTACAAACGGAAAAATAATAAGGAAATTTACAAAGTGAGGATTGTTAAGCTGTGTGCATTACCGGTGTAATGACACAGCAAAGACAAAAAAAAGATATAAAACGAAAAAATAGCATGGACAGGATGAGGACCCGGTGGTGTTATGAAAAATAGAGTATAGTATCCAACTAGTCAAGTCAGTTACTTTTTACTAAACGTCAAAACACGAAATTACTATGGAATTTGTATGAAAATGCACACTGTGACGTCAAAGAAAAGTGTCGAAATGTCTAACTTATTAATACATGTGTCTTTTAAATAAGAAAACGTTTTTTGATACCTTTAGATCTGTCTTTATTTAGTAGTCAGAATTTCATAATTTGTCTTTTAGGTACCTAGGAAACTACCCAATTACCTATAACATTAAAGAAATAATGACACGCTTGGAAAGATACAGTATGATAATTCGCCATATCATATCGTATCTACGTATAAAACATTCTAATGTGACTTTTTATCAAACAAAACCTTGTATTAGACAAGGAGGGTTAAAATGGCCACATCAAAGCAATTCATCTGAGAAAGCAAAATTGCTATTTGCTAATTCCTGTAAACACTATCTAATTTGAAGTTATATCTGTCACTTTCTTATCCGCCGAAAAGGAAAGGGACGGGTAATCGACAAGCATAAAATTTATGGAACACACGTCAATTTTAAGCACAAATCTAAAACAACCGTCTAAAAATTTTACATTCGCCAATATCCCGCCAGAATTATGTTGACAGCACACGTCAATCGGTTTGCATACCAGCGAGATACTTTTTGATGCGCCCGGGTAATCCATTCATTTACTCATTTTTCCTAAAATTAAGAGCTGTCAATCATCCGTCCCTTTCCCTTTCGGCGGATAAGAAACTGACAGGTATAACTTAAAGTTTAGGAGGTGTCTGCAGGAATCGGGGCCATTATGATTGTATAGTAAGCGATACAGACCGATAGTTGGTCAGCTGATTAGGCCGACCAATTGCACTCAATAGAAGAAATTGTCTCCGAATGGTCTGTGAACAACTAGCATCAGCGTAGATACTTACTTACTTTATTAACTGTGATATCAGTATTGATAATGATAAATGATTTACATTGCATTTCATTAAAATATTAATATGCGACGGCAAAGGGCGACGGGCTGGTCACATTTGGCATTAACTACTTGGCCAGACAAATGGGGAGCGCTGAGGGCTCTCACCCGGTACAAAATTTAAGACAACAGCCCTGAGGCCTAATATAATTATATGTTACTTCGTAGATTAAAATAAACTAATTAATATTGATTGATGAATGTGGAGGACGTAAGAGAAGTGTGTCAGGATCGAAGGAAATGGAATTCCATAGTCTCTGCTTACCCCCGTGGGAGATAGGCGTGCGTCAAATTCAAATTCAAAAATATCTTTATTCAGTAGATAACATAGTTACACTTTGAATCGTCAATTTTTACATAACGAACGTCTCATCCGCCTAAAACTACTGCAGCTTCTCACAACCTGTATAGCCGGGGAAAAGAAGCTGCAAGAAAAACCTCGGCACAGGGCCCTAGACGTTCTTTAAAAAAAAATAAACATAGAATATTTTTATACAATTTAAAAGCTACAATATGTTACGCAAGGCACTTACCTCTCACAAAGCGAAACAGAAAACTAAAATACCAGGAATTCCCAATCCAAGGTTAACATTTCATAATCCGCTTTTACAAGAGAAAAATCTTCGAGTATGACATAAACAAGTGCATTTTTTTTCTTTGTCGCGCCAGTCGAAAAGGTCATGTGTGGGCGTGGGCGCGATATATACAGCGACAGAAAGAGAATAATATGGGGCTCGCCTATCGTACATTACAAATGGTTCTCTCTTTATTTAAGAGCTGCGCTCTTGTCGGTGGAGTAATCGCCTTCAATACTCCATAGATAGGGCGTGTAGAACGGTGGTTGCCCCAATCGCCTTCCGTTCCGCAGTACACCGACCAATTTCTCAATCGGTGATGTTCTAGCTAGAGCCCTACTAGAATCCATTTCCTCGGCCTCCAAGCAGTACTGATACAGCTGCTGCCCGGCTCAGCTTTTGAAGTCGCCTACTCGCTACGTCACAAGATCGTCATAGAACCTAAGTAGCATTTTATAGGTTAGCCCGTCCCAGTGAGCTACCCACGTTCTGCTAATCCTGTCGCTGTTTGGTCGGGGACTGCTTATTTTTATATTCGCAGCTAACCATCATAATTATCTGATGGCCGTTCCACTGTCCGCCCCCCCGTAGATGGCTAAACAGCTCAGCCTACTACTACAAATGGTTATCCATACTAAAATTATTAATGCGAAAGTATATGTGTGGGTCGTCTTTCACGGCAAAACTGAGCGACGAATTGAAGTGGAGATAGTTGAAGTCTTCTTCTTATCGTGTGGGTTGTGAGGTGGAATACCCATATCATCAACCCTGGTGTCAGGGTTATTACTGAGCCGCCAACGGCCCCTGACATGGCTCGTGTAACGAAGACGACGATGTGTCTGATGTGGCTCATGCGTGTGGTGTAGTTGAAGTGATGAAAATTTTTGTCTCTATCTAACCTCTCACTTTCCTATAATGGGGGGTGGAAGTTACGGAGCATTTAGCAATTTTTAAAGTAGAAAGCTAAACATTAACGCGAGGGAAGCCGCAGGCAAAAGCTAGTTATTTATATATATTTGGACACAATAGAACAGACAAAAGTAACATACAAAGAAGAAAGAAAGGTTCTTTACAAATACAAGGCATTTAACTGATTAAGTAAACAAGTAGGCGAGCTTTGAGTTCACAATCCGGAGGTAGTCATAGTATTTTATTGATACGAGTAATAATAATTACACGTCACAGATTACAAAATTAAATTAAATTAAATATTATTACGGAATTCAATTACATTAAAATATATTATCAATTACAGGTCGTCAAAACTATAGAATGCCTGCTCAATAATTCGTGTGTGCGTTGACTTCTGATGTGATGTCGTTATAATGTATATGTCGTGGCCAGATCATAGAATTGACCATTTCATGAAATGATCGACCATTTCATGAAATGGTCGTATTTCATGAAATGGCCAACTTCAACTGACCATATCGTTTAAACGTCAGCGTTTAATGATATTTCCATCCACGTTTGGCCATATCATTAATGTAGGGTGTCCATGATAAGTGGTGTAATAAAAACGCGAAATAAGGTAGGAAATAATGTATTACTCTAGTACAAAGTAAAAAAATGTTTAAAAGTCAAATAAAAATTAAAAAGTCATTTTCGATTAACGGAGTGTTGATGTAGTTGACATATACGCCGTAACTGCATCTCGCTTTGAAGTCGTCGTCATATTTTTTGACACTATTTCATGCCATTGGTATACTTATCGTGTGTAAGATAAACATACCGGCGGCGTAGGGGTGGCCCAAGGGCCACCTAACCCTTTTTTTTTTTTTTTTTACTTTGGGAAATGCGTTACGCATACCACGCCGCCCGGGGGGACGACGTGGTTATGTGGGACTCCCCGGAAAAGCCGGTATACCCACTAAAACCCAACGGTGTTCCTCCTCGCCGCCATGTGGCGGGGACAAGGGAACGCAGCTGCACACAACCGCGTCCCCGCCGGCGGATGCCCTCTTGGGCCCTGCGCCTATGGGGGCGCATCAAGCGCCTCCCCCACCGCCGAGGGCTGCCCGGAACACTTGGGCAGCCCTACAGCACGGGACCCATGTTGTGGACGGCGGTCCCCCGACCACCGTCCACGGGTCCCCGTTAGGGCGGAGCTCTGTCCATTCAAGGAACGGTGTCCATCTGCTCCGCCCCGGCCCTCTTGGCCTTGCGCTTTGGCCGCTTTGGCTTCGGCGCACCCTTCTGCGGACCTTTGGCTGCCGGCTTGGCAGCAGAAATGCATCCGCTGCCACCGATGGGGTGAGCCGCCGGTTTGCCTGCCGTCGCACAGACGGGGCAATGGGGCTCAGCCGTGCAGTCCCGCGCCTGATGGTCGGGTTGACCGCAGCGGAAGCACAGTCGGCTGCGGTCAACCTCGCAGGAGCACTTAACTCCTAGGTGCCCGGGCTCCAGGCAACGGTAGCACCGTGCCGGTCTGGAGTCGAGAAGCCTTACTCTGGCCGACGTCCACCCGACCAGTAGTCGGCCAGAGTCGGACAGCCTCTTGGCGGCCGCGACCGGACAGCTGATCCAGAGGGACCCGTCACCTCTCGGTCCGACGACGATCCGCCCATGCTTCACGTCGTCGACCGCGCAGCCTCCTTCCTTGGCCACAGCGTCGGCCACCTCAATGGCGTCGGCTGAGTCGTCCAGCCCAGTGACGCGGATTTTCGCGCGCTTCACTGGGCGGACGACCTTGACCGCGTCCGGGCTGAGGACCTCCCTCAGCTTCTTGGCGAGAGAGTCCGCCTTCGAAGGGCCACCTAACCTAACCTAACCTAACCTAACCTACCGTTATGCCTTGTAAAAATTATAAAAAAAAGGATTATGATAATTTAAATTATGACAAAAACATTTATGCGTTTTAATAGAATCCCGTTTCAAGTAGTTAATGCCATCTGCGGCAAATCTACAATAAGTCACGTCAAAAAAAGAAACTTTACGGACAGTAGGATCGTCTATATTTTTCTTTTTTAAAATTAATATCTCTTCATTCGCAGTTTTAATTATATCATATTTTGAAATCCAATAATAGTCCATTGATTTACGTAGCGTGGTCACTCGACCTTCATTATTTGCCATATAACCTAAAAATAAAAATAAAGTTTTCTTTTCACCTTAGTGTCAAAACATTGCTTCACTGCACTTTTATCTTGTATTTGCTCATTATTATTCGTATTATTCGCGTTCACACAAGAATAATTATTGTCCGCCGCCATTATGCAAAACAAAAACAAAGCGACACCAGCGCCACTACCGGTGGATAATGTTACTATTTTACGATATGACCGCTAACGTTTGGCCATATCATGAAGTAATCATGCATTTAGTTGGTCATATCGTTAAACGTTTTGTGTTCATTGATCTGGCCAAACCACATCATGATGTGGCCAACGAATGTTGTTCTATTTCATCAAATACGACCATTTCATGAAATGGTCGATCATTTCATGAAATGATCAATTCTATGATATGGCCACGATATATAATTATATATATATATGTAATCCGTGTCTGTGGTGTCCTAAATAATAAATGTTTCTTTCTTTCTTTTAATAAGCCATTTTTTAAGATTAAGTTTAAATATAGTACAATTCTAAGGTACAAGGTTTACTACCCGTTGCACTCTAACAAAAAACACTATCTATGCAGCGCAGTGGCCCTGCCGTCACTGTTAGGTGTATCAAGAGTGATTTCGGCGATTCGAACCCGTGACATTGAAATAAAAATAACAAGTGGCCCAATCATATTTACCGATAAAGTAGATAAAATATCGCTAAACTTCTCAACGGTTGAAGTTTTGCGTCAACAAAGCTTTTGGGATTTGCGCTCCGTAGGCCTCTTTTGGTTAGTGAGTGTTACGGCTAATAATGATAGAAAGTATTTTAGTGGAGTTTGTGCCGTATATAGGCTGTTTATGTTTTATCTTTCTACAGACAGTAGGATATAATACTACTGGACAAATTTGGATGTAAATTGGCATATAGATAGATCGAAACCTAGTGCTGTACCGTAGAATAAACAACACATCTATTGTACCGTATATACGTATGTGGGTCGTTCTTCTTTTTTATCGACAATGATCTGTACTTAGTTCTGATAGGTTATATATGTTTTAGAATTTTATTTAATCTTTCCATTGTCCAAAAATATAGGTAATCTTATTATACTCAAAATACTAGCAAAATACTAATCGGTACCTTGATTAGTGATTAACTTAGCTTGATTGTTTTTCACAAAATTCTGTGACAGAGTGGTAAATTAAAATGCTGTCTCCGATGAAAAGGGCCACTCTGTCACAATTTTTTTTTGAATGCCCCTGCAAAGAACAGTATGTTAACAAGATAAAGAGAAACTCTAAATAGTCCTCTATAGACACATTTTTATATGATGTTTTAAAGTACTTAGTGGCCCCGATTCCTGCAGACACCGCCTAATTTTATTTTAAGTTATATCCGTCATTTTCATCTCCGTCGAAAAGGAAAGGGACGGATGATTCACAGCTCTTAATTTTAGGAAGAATGAGTAAATGAATGAATAACCCGGGCGAATCAAAAGGTACCTCACTGGTATGCAATCCGTTTGACGTGCTGTCTACTTAACTGTGACGGGTTATTGACGGATGTAAAATTTTTAGACGGTTGGTTTAGATTTGTGCTTAAAATTGACGTGTGTTCCATTAATTTTATGCTTGTCGATTACCCGTCCCTTTCCTTTTTGGCGGATAAGAAAATGACAGATATAACTTAAAATAAAATTAGATGGTATTTACAGGAATTAGCACCATTGTCGTTATAATTTTAAAGGTGTTAAATCCGATATATCGAGAAAATGTATTTTTATTGTCGATAAAAAAGAAGAATGACCCAGGTACCGTATATAAATTATATCTCGTATGAAATCACAGTTGTGTTGTTGTTTGTTATCTCGAGTATCGGCGAGTTGTTTTTGTTTTACTTTCATGGGAATATACTCTTTTACGTACACCTGGTGTTTGCATCAGTGTATCTGATGTTTTATATTGAAACTTTTTAATGGGACTACTCGTTCTGAATTTGAATTTTATAGTTAATTAGGGACTTTCCAGGCTATGTTCACCAAAAACAATAAGAAGGCGATGTTCAGTTGAGTAGAGTATTCAGAGGAGGAGTAGGTGTGTATTCCTACTATACTCGATATTCAATTATTTATTGCATTCCATGTAGTACAATGAAGTGTTACATAGGCATAGGCACTAAAACACGGGCCCTGTACCAGCGTTGCCAGACGTCCCGATTTTGGCGGGACGTCCCGATTTTTAAATCAAAATTTAATGTCCCGCGCGGGACAGGCTCAGTCCCGCTTTTCGGGAATAACTCGACCGTGCGTGCAACGTACTGAGAAAGCGCGGGCGGATGGCACAGACAAGTGTGGACTGGAAATTTTGATTTTGATTTCTGTTTTTTTTTTATTCAGATAACGAATAAGACTCAACTTTTCTATGGATATTTTTGCTATCTATTGTCACGTAAACGTAATTTGAACTCAAAATAAAAAATAAATATTTTTTTTTTTATTAAATACGTTTTTTTTACTATGTCCCGCTTTCGACGAAAGAATCCCGCTTTTTTCACTCAAAAAGTTCCAAAATCCCGACATGGTAAAAAAATCTGGCAACGTTGCCCTGTATGTAATAGGATAAAACATTATTTTATAGAACAATATGGAGAACTGTCAAAATTTCGAAACACTCAACAGTGCTGCCGCCTACATTTAATAGACTGTAAGAACGTTGAGATCGTCGCGATTTTTTCCATGTTAATACTTACTTAAAAGAAAACCTTGGCAGCTCTCAGCCCTACTGTAGCGCCCTGCCGCGTGCCCTTGGCCGCGCCTTGCAACCGAATTAGCCCCATTTACAAAACACACCTCATTATATAGTGCTATATAATCAAACCATCATCGAAACTAAGAAATCAACGCCAATTTGACAACGGTTAAGGTGTTCGATTTTCTTTGTCAACTCTGGAAGACCAGGGGCAAACCCATGTTGAAAACCGTTACGAAAATAGAATAGAATATGTTTATTTATCAAAAAACTTAAACATGTATACATTACTGGCGGACCCAGCACTAGGGAAACCCTGTATCGCGGAGGTCCTGAACATTTGTTATTACCATCATCATCATCAGCCCATTAACGTCCCCACTGCTGGGGCACGGGCCTTCCCTATGGATGGATAGGGAGATCGGGCCTTAAACCATCAGAAATCAGAATCACGCGGGCCCAGTGCGGATTGATGGTTATTAACGACTGCTAATGCAGCCGGGACCAACGGCTTAACGTGCCTTCCGAAGCACGGAGGAGCTCGAGATGAAAACTTTTTTTTTTTGTGGTCACCCATCCTGTGACCGCCCTTTGCGAAAGTTGCTTTACTTCAACAATCGCTGACCGAACGCGTTAACCTCTACGCCACCGAGCTCCTCCTTGTTATTACCAAACACTTTTAAATAAAGCGGCGAGCTAGCCTTTCATAAAAGTACTCTTATAACATATTATTATACAATTTAGAATAAACAAAAGTAAGTAATGGAAAACAGTAAAAAAGTTACATTTTATATGGCACATTTGACGACAAAGAAGAAGATAAATGGGATGAAATAAGGTGATAGTGATTTTAGGCGGATGGGACGTTTGTTACGTAAAAAGTGATGATTCAAAGTGTAACTATTACCTACTGAATAAAGATATTGAGAATTTGAATAAAATTTATTCAGTTTTATTGTTTTGTACAACCCCGTAGGTAATAGGAATGAGTTTTTTAGGTACGTGTATATGAAATAGCTTCATTAAACAATGTCTATCGAGATGGACCGCGCGCGGTCAGTCGCGTGGCGCCCTAGCCACTATAAAATTAAATATATCTATCGGAAACTATTTGTCGTATCGAAAAAAAGCAAACGTAGTATTTTTTTAGTTTTCATGGTCTAAGCCCCACATTAAAAATCCAAAATTTGTGGGTGTTCTCCATCGCTCTTCAACCTTTTAAAGTAAACAGACATCATAAAGTGACCTTTTAAACTTCCAGAAGCCTTTTGAAATGAAGCCTGTAAAATCACCGTAAAAATTTCATTCAATTTGTAAACACTTTGGGAAGCTGTTGTGGAAATGTTCTGGCAGTTTCCAGAACATTCCAGACGGTCCTCCACCACTGGAATCTCTTTGATAAGTATAAGTGCTTAAAATAACATGTCGTGCAAAACATAATCCGTAGCCTTTTGGCAAGGGGAGGAGATTGTTAATAAAAAAAAATGGTTAGGGGAATATTTGGGGTGTGTCATTACTCATTAGGATGCCTATCAACTAAGTATTCTTCTTCTTTTATCGTGTGGGTTGTGAGGTGAATTACCAACCTCATCAACCCTGGTGTCAGGGTTATTATTGAGCGGCCAAAGGCCTCTGACATGGCTCATGTAACGATTACTCACTTACATCAGTAAATAGTAACCGGGACCAACGGCTTAACGTGCCTTCTTACTTTCGGACAATCAGGCGATCAGTCTGTAATGTCCTAACCAAACTAGGGATCACAAAGTGATTTTTGTGATATGTCACCACCGGGATTCGAAGCCAGGGCTATGAAGGAATCCCGGTGCGGATATATCACAAAAATCAAAAGTGCTAAAAAAACTTGTACTAAGGGTCTAAAAAGGCAAAAATAGATAGAAGATACTCATAGGCCAATGTGTAATGTGTATGTTTTGCCAAATAAATATTCTTTTTTCTTCGAATATTGCTATTTCATATTTGTTGACATTGCGCACTTTTGAAATGTCATTGTTACGTTTTTGACGAACGAGGGACCCTCCAGGCTGCGTTCACCAAAATCAATACAAATGGATTTGTCTCATAATTATTCCAAAATACAATGTAATGGGACAAGCATATATCAAAATAATTGTTGCCTGATATTTGGCTCATATTATATACTAGCGACCCGCCCCGGCTTCGCTCGGGTGCAATGCTGAGGAAAAAAAAGAGAAATTATTTACGACATCACATTAAAAACCTCAAAAATAATAGTATTTCTCCACTATTTAATGGATGTTATTATACATATAAACCTTCCTCTTGAATCACTCTTATCTATTAAAAAAATTGCATCAAAACCCGTTGCGTAGTTTTAAAGATTTAAGCGTACATAGGGATGTAGGGACAGAAAAAGCGACTGTTTTATACTATAGAATGATGTTGTTAGGTACCTATATTGCTTGTCTTTATTTTGATCAGAATAATAATATGTAGAAGATGTAATTGTGCCTGCGTGTAATAAAAAGTGTTATTATTAATACCCAAAAACAAAGGTAAAAAGATGCATATATCTGTTATCGATGAAATTTGAAGGTTAACTGGAGGAAAATCTGTACAGCGCCATCCATGTTGTTTGTGAGGAACTAAGTTCGGCTTTCTTAGCGCTGCTCCAATGCGGGTTGGTGGAGGTGTTTTTACGGCTAATAGCCGGGACCAACGGCTTAACGTGCCCTCCGAAGCACGGAGTCATCTTACTTTTTCGGACAATCAGGTGATTCAAGCCTGAAAAGTCCTTACCAAACAAAGGACAGTCTCACAAAGTGATTTCGACAATGTCCCCATCGGGAATCGAACCCGGACCTCCAGATCGTGAGCCTAACGCTCTAACCACTAGACCACGGAGGCTGTCGAAGCAAATGGAATTCTATAGTCTCTGCTTAGATGTGTAAAATTATTTAACGGAGTTTACGTTCTGTTGTTTTATTGTTTGGGTTCACTCCCCTCTCCGTCTATTAGGCTATGGAACCCTAAAAGTTTTGAAACGCACCGGTGTTCGCTTTCAGCCGAAAAATTGTAATTTATTCCCAGTGGCGACTGGTCCCGTTTCTCCATTTGATTTAATTACGTTACGCTGTCCCTTGTCCCGACATTTTACAATTGTTTAAATTACGTACCTTTTTTGTTTTTTGACGTGACTTAGTGCAGATTTGCCGCAGATGGCATTAACTACTTGGCCGCACAAAATTATTACGGTACCGGATCTTTGTGCTTATTTGTTTTATAAATAGTAATTTATTGTCATACACAATACGTCACAAATACAAACATAAAAACTAGTCATTAAATAACCCGCCCCTCACTGTTCCCGGGGCAAAGGTGCCCACAACACTAGCCGCGTTACCGCGCTGAATGGCAATGGCCAGCCTTTGGACCAGGAACGAGCTGGAGCGGAGTCACCTGTTTTCTCCCTGAGCCTGAGACCCAATTCTGATTTTGTTTTATTGAACTTTTTATGAATAGGATAATACGTATAATAATTATCGGATTGCGGGTCTAAAATGGCCACTTTGAGCATTTCATCTGTACAAATATATACGCCTATTTCCCGTCGGGATAAGCAGATGCTATGGAATTCTATTTCCTTCGATCTTGACTTACTTTTCTTGCTTTCTCTACATTCATCAATCGTTTCATGGTGCAACAAAATCAGGCTCAACAAAATCAAAGTCAGGCGCAAAAGCGGTATATAAAGCGAAAGTTGATGGTAGGGCTGGCAGAGAAAGACCGAGAAGGACTTACATTGACCAAATTGGAGATGTCCTTAGAAAAGGTTTAATACGATCTACTCTGAACCGGTGTGCGTGTATGAAGTGATTGATGAATATGGAGGAAGCAAGAGAAGTGTGTCAGGATCGAAGCAAATGGAATTCTATAGTCTCTGCTTACCCCGATGGGAAATAGGCGTGAGTTTATGTATGTATTAAATATTATGTTTTTTTGATACGACGCAATTACACTTATGTGGTCAATAGCAATAGGTATTGCTTTTATAGCCTTTTGAAACCCCCTGTTCGTGATATGAGTTGTAGCAAATTTTAATGAAATTTCTTACATTTTTAACAACTGCGAAATTACCAGCTGCAAACATCAACCTTGGAACGGCCTTCCACGTTTCGTCACTTCATTATTTAACACATCTGTCGAAGCCATCAATCTATATTAACATTATTAACTGGCGAAAGTAATTAATTGGGAATTTAACGCGGTGGTCCAGTGGTTAGGGAGTTGATCTATCAATCCGGAGGTTCCGGGTTCGATTTCCGGTGGGGATATATCACAAAACAAAATACACTTTGTGATCCTTAGTTTGGTTAGGACACTGCAGATTGATAAACAAATAGTCTGAAAGTAAGATGATTCCGTGCTTTTGAAGGCACGTTAAACTGTTGGTCCTGGCTATGAGTCGTAATAAAACACCTCCACCAACCCATAATGGAGTGCAGCATGGTGGAGTATGCTCCATACTCCCTTAGGACGATTGAGGGGAGGCCTGTGCCCAGCAGTTGGACGTATAAGGCTGTTTATGTGTGCTGACGTTGTTTGACGACATGCCTTAGCCAGAATGTATTTTCAACTTTATGTAAGAATCGTTCATACAGTTTTATGAATCCGTTGATAATTAAATAAGATGAAGTAATGAGTCGTTTTAATTCCTGAGTACATAAAACAGCTGTCTAGGTAATATACCTTCCCTTCCCCTCCACCACTCCCTCCCCCCTTTTCCTAGTTTGGTAGGTCAGACAGTCAGTCTGACTTCTGTAAAAAACAGGACCTGTCAAATCTTCAGTTTAGGTAAGCGGACCCTGTGAAAACGGGATAATGCTAATGTGAAAGTCGGGTTTCACTGCCGCTGAACGTGTAGAAGCATAGAAGTCATATTTAAAAAATATATACGGCAAATTCAAATTTAAGTTTAGCACAGTTCACTATCGTATGCGCACGCGCATATCTCATCCTGTCTGATACAATGTATTCGCACATTTTGCCCAAACACTACATATCTACATCTACTGGAAATGTTAGTCGTTTTAGAATTATTAAAATAATGAAAAATAAAAAAAAACAACATTTTTCTTCTTTTTTTGTAACTGAGTACTGACAATGAATTGATTAAAAAGATTCTGAAGGTACTAATACCAATGAATACTTTAGTAACGAACCAAAGATTCCTTATTTTATTATCTAACAACTTTTTTAACATTCTTAGCGAAAACCAAGCAAGCGTCTTTAAAAAAAAAAAAACTTTAAATATAGAACTAAAATATTATTCTTCTTCTCTCGTGATGTGGATTACCAACCTCATCAACCCTGGTGTCAGGGTTACTATTGAGCCGCTAAAGACCCCTGACATGACTCATGTAACGACCACTTTCTTACATCATTAAGTAGTAACCGGGACCAACGGCTTAACGTGCTTTCCGAAGCACGGATCATTTTTTTTCGGACAATCAGGTGATCAGCCTGTAATGTCCTAACCAAACTAGGGATCATAAAGTGATTTTCGTGATATTTCCCCATCGGGATTCGATCCCGGGACCTCTTATAATAACTAATTATACAATCCTAAGCCATAAATATTCAGGAAGACATATTCCCGTAGAATATTAACAGACGAAGTTACAGGTAACTGGAACTGAATGCTGAACAGCACTCAGCCAGGGTCGATGCCAGAATATTGAGATGCCACTTAAATATTGCAGACTAAAAGGATTTTTTAGAGGCTTCTTTTATAAGTATTTTATCTTTGAGAGTTACCCGTGAACGGGTTGAGTTTCAAAGTAGGTATTACACCGGGGGAAGGGGCGGGCGGGGGGGCGGTAGGCGGGGGGAATATTGGTGGTTTATTGGTAGGTAGGTAGCGATTGATGAATGTGGAGGAAGCAAGAGAAGTGTATCAGGATCGAAGCAAATGGAATAGTCTTTGCTTACCCCACCAACCCGCAGTGGAGCAGCGTGGTGGAGTATGCTCCATACCCCCTCCGGTTGATTGAGGGGAGGCATGTGCCCAGCAGTGGGACGTATATAGGCAGTTTATGTAGATGTATGTTGCTTACCCCGGTGGGAAATAGGCGTGAGTTTATGTATGTATGTAAGTATTACTTTTATTAATGTTATGTTATTACAGTCGTGTACAGTCATGAACAATATAATGTACCCACTTTAGGACTCTGTCGCACTAACATATTTGACATTTAGTGAGACTTACAGTTCAATTTGTCAAAAAAGTTAATGTGACATGGTACCAAAGTGTATACGTATTAATGCTCGTGACCGTACAATAGTCGTAGTGTCACAGGTTCAAATCCCGGGTCGGGCTCTAAACCACTGAACTCTACTTTAACAGTGCTATTACAAAACGTTCAGTACGGTCTACTCTGAACCGGCGTGCGTGTATGAAACAATTGATGACTGTGGAGGATGCAAGAGAAGTCAGAATCGAAGTAAATGGAATTCCATAGTCTCTGCTTACCCCCGGTGAGAAATAGGCGTGAGTTTATTTATTTATTTAAGTTTATGTATGTAATACAAAACGAAGACTAAAAGATAAGCTAGGTTTAAATTGTTTTTCGTTTTTTGTATAATATAGTCCGAAAGAACTTCCGCGGCCACGGCGCGGCGCTACTGTCGCAGATTGCGCATAGAATTATTTATGACTTGTAAGTAAGCGATTTTCCAGGCTAAGTTCCCCTAAAAAATATGGATGGCACTGTCGATTATTCAAAAATACAATGTAATCTATCGTGTGGGTTGTGAGGTGGATGACCAACCTCATCAACCCTGGTGTCAGGGTTATTAATGAGCCGCCAAAGGCCCCTAACGTGACTCAAGTAACGACTACGTACTTACATAACTAAGTAGTAACCGGGACCAACGGCTTAACGTGCCTTCCGAAGCACGGATCATCTTGCTTTTGGGCAATCCAAACTAGGGATCACAAAGTGATTTGTCCCCACCGGGACTCGAACCCGGGACCTCCGGGGCAGAACGCTCAACCACTGGACCACGGAGGCCAATGTAATGGCAGAAGCATATATAATAATAATTGTTGCTTAATATTTGGATTATATTATGTATAGAATTCTACTTATAAAATGCGATGACTTCTTCCGTGACGCGGTTTATTATTTTAAACCTAGTTTATTTTTGATTGATTGAGAGGAGGCCTGTGCCCAGCAGTGGGACGTATATAGGCTGTTTATGTAATGATATTTTTAATCTTCGTTATGTAATGCTTAAGGCGCTATGAGTTTGGATTCGTTGTTGAAAACGAGCACTCGGATGAGGTAATTGACAGACAGTGAGCAAACACGTAGGTATGTCCTTACAATGTAAACGTGTAAGTAGGTACGGTCACAAGTACTAATATGTACATACACTTTGATACCATGTCACATTAACTTTTTTAACAAATTAAACCGCAAGTCTCATTAAATGTCAAATATGTTACTGAGACAGGGTTCTAAAGTGGGTACATGATATAGCTCATGACTGTACATCCTCCATAGGACCAGCGTACGTGGATTGTTACGGAAATTAACAAATAAACATTCACCTCAAATATTTGGCTAAGTGTTTGTGTAAATAGTAATGAATGTGTAATGATTTGTAGCTTATTATTGGTAAACGTAGAACTTTGTTGCCTATAATCACACCATACTAGTCAGTGAGGTAATTAATTACATTATCTTAAGTGCCGTTCACACTAACCCAGTTGGCTCGAACATTACAAACGGCGATACGGCTCACCACCTATCTCACTTTTCTCGAACAGAAAGCTCGGTGAGTTGTGGGCACTTAGTTCACCTTGCGATGGATGTGCAGTCATGAGTAATATCATGAGTAATATCATGTACCCACATTAGAACCCTGTCGCACTACCATATTATTTGACATTTAATGAGACTTACGGTTTATTGGGATACAGTCGTGAGCTTATGTTTGTGTTTTATTTATGTTATGTACCTAAGGTTGAACAAAATACTGAGATATGCTAAGTTAGCGAGAACTATCACGTTGGTTTAACAGAAAGCTCGGTGAGCTGTGGGTACTTAGATTCGTTTTTCGATGGATGTTGCTGTGATCACCCCAATTGGGATATAGTCGTGAGGTTGTGTTAATAAACAAATACATTAGGTAGCATTATAACACACTTAAAAAAAAGAAAGGAAAACATGAAACAGTAGGACTAGGGCCCTGTGCTGGGAGGTTTTCTGGCCACGTCTTTCCCTCAGCGTTACAGATTCCGATGTGGTAGTAGTTTTACAGCTAGTCACATAATATGTAAATTAATTTTTGACTTTCAAAAAGCGCTAACTTTGCAAGCCAATTTTGAAAAATAAATATTTTGAATTTTGAATTTTTTTGACACCCCGGACACTTCTTACAAAAATCTCAACACCGCGTAAATGCGATAGAGACTGCGATAGGAAACGCGCTCTCTCCCTTACTCCTTAGCGACTTACGGCCATTTAAGACTAAAGTAAGACCCAGAGGGGGTGAGATCAGCTCCCGTAACGAGTGCGGGGCGGAGTGTGACCGTTCTATACGTAGTATTATTCTTTATTTTATGCTCAAATATCAAGACGTCTATCCCTCCGTATTCTTCCGTTACGCAACACCAAATTCAGTTCCGAAATCGATTCCTATCGGCGTATAATAAGATAATTGGATTATATTTATTTGGACAAAAAGGCTGCTCTTGCTCCCCCGGGAATGTAATTTAGATGTCTCGATGACCCCTGGCCAGGGACGCAATCCACAGAGATGTCAAATTCCATTCCACCCTGGGTCATTTATGGGAGTGAGCTGATTGGTGATTAATTGCAGGAATTATCTATATATATGAGGAGCTCGGCGGCGCAGCGGTAAACGCGCTCGATCTGCGATTGTTGAAGTTAAGCAACTTTCGCAAAGGCCGGTGACCACAAAAAAAAGTTTTCATCTCGAGCTCCTCCGTGCTTCGGAAGGCACGTTAAGCCGTTGGTCCCGGCTACAGCACTGGGCCCGCGTGATGGTTTAAGGCCCGTTCTCCCTATCCATCCATAGGGAAGGCCCGTGCCCCAGCAGTGGGGACGTTAATGGGCTGATGATGATGATATATATAAAAGCAAAATCACACACACGTCACTAATTTAAGTGCCACGCTCTTGTCGGTGTAGCATTCTCCATGCTACTTTTTTAGGTAAAAATAGTGGCTATCCTCTTGCTTTCCGCCCGCAGTACTCTGTCTGACGCTCCTGAATAGTACAATACAATACAAAAACTCTTTATTGCACTTGAATCACATTAAAAATACATTAGTATTATAATTAATTAATTAGTACTGACAGTTACTGCTGCTCTCTGTCGGATTCCAGGTTACAGTCCCTGTGACTCGCTCCTTCCGTCCTGCATTGCCGTACCGATGGCTCCCTTTTCCGCCTCTGCAACCGTTAAGGTCTAAAGGCGAATTATCGCTCATCAGTTAATCATGAAATCTCAGAAACTACTTACAAGTGTTAGGAGTCTTAAATTTTGCATGGGGGTTCTTTTTAGGACATAGGTGCGCATTAAGGTGGGATTTTGCGAAATTCAACCGCTAAGGGGGTAAAAAGAGGTCGCAAAGTTTGTATGAAACTTGTATAGTTTTTAATAGTAGGGTTTCACGCGTAGGAAGTTATAAGCTAATTTAAACTGAAGGAATCTGTTATAGCCCTGTTTTGGGTTCGAATTCCGTCTCTGACTCAAACCCACTGAATTTGACTTTATGATTTTGAACTTATGTTTGGATCACAGATATTTGATATCATGTGGTTTCCAGGATTAGTGCCCGCTTAATGGCAATAGGCTCGCCCCTTCTTCTTCTATTGTGTGGGTTGTGAGGTGGAGTACCAACCTCATCAACCCTGGTGTCAGGGTTACTATTGAGCCGCCAAAGGCCCCTGACATGGCTCATGTAACGACTACTTACCATAGCTGGGCATTAACTCGTTAATCCGTTAATCGTTAATTAACGAAGTTAACATTTTGATTAACGGATTAACTTTTAAGTTAACTTTTAAAAATGTTAACGGACACGTTAACTTCCGTTAATATGCAGAAGTCCGTTAATCGTTAATCCAATGCCTACTATTTACCACACGGCACCACGGCGCGGCGCGAAATACAGGTTCAGACGAGTATGAAACGAAACGTATGACAGCAGTTGAGTGGACGCAGTAAAGAAGTGTATGAAAAAAAGGTAGAAGATGCCTTACGACAAGAAGCAGTGGAAAATTCGAAAGACTGAGATAGTTTAAGTGGCGGTGGGAGCAATGCGAGTAACAACGATGATTTGATGACTTTTTCAGTTCTGTCACTCAGTCTAAGGAAAACCCAAAGAGCTCCAACTCTTTACAGAGTAAAGCGTAATGTCCATGGACATGGAATCAAAAGACTCGTTCAACGAACAGATATTCATAAATGTATTCATTAAATACAATACTGCTCAAGCACTAATACTGTTCAAGCGCTGCAGTTGAACGTCTGTTTTCCACGGGTAAAGACATTTTAACACCAAAAAGAGCCTCAGATGAGAACTTCGACATGTCATGAAGGGGAATATGCACCTTATGCCCGACAAAGTACTTTGTTTTATTTCTAACCTGTTAACTTCCAGAACCTAAACCAACAAGTTTTATAAGTTCACTAACGCAACGCAATAAATATGCAATTTTACACATACCTATTAACGGATTAACGATTAACGTTAACTTGCGTTAATTCTTCCGAAATGTAACGTTTTAACGTTTAACGAAGCTAACTTTTTTTGTAGCGGATTAACGATTAACGAAGTTAACTATTTGATTAACGGTGCCCAGCTATGCAGTACTTACTTACATCAGTAAGTAGTAACCGGGACCAACGGCTTAACGTGCCTTCCGAAGCACGGATCATCTTACTTTCGGACAATCTGGTGATCAGCCATTAATGTCCTAACCAAACTAGGGACCACAAAGTAATTTTTGTGATATGTCCCCACCGGGAATCGACCCCGGGACCTCCGGATCGTGAGCCCATCGCTCAACCACTGGACCACGGAGATCGTCCCTTATTACATGGGACTTAAACGTAGCTGGCGAGTAGTGGGTGCATACTATTATACAAGTATACACGTCTGCCTACGTTGTCTGTTGTCATACAAACTCCTCGTGCGTAAACGCATTATAAAAATTCTAATGTTTTCCCACTTCACTGAGCTTTATCTTTAAAAAAATACCTTTAAAAATATTTGCATGACCGCCACTGACCCGTAGGACGCATAATATCAGATTAGTCGACTCACTGAGTTGTTGACTCATGAAACGCACAAATCTAAGGCAAAAAGCCGATCGTTGGCCGTTCCGAAGAAAAAACACCCCTCACTTAATTGGATACTTTGCTGGATCAACGATAAGTTACGAAATTCTGATTACTAAATAAAGACAGATCTGAAGGTGACAAAAACGGTTTTCTCTTTTCTATTTAACTTATTTATCAATTATGATAAACAAAAATGTAATAATAAGTGCGACATTTTGTCACGTTTTTCTGTGACGTCACAGGTTGTTTTACCATACAAAATCCATAGCAATTTCGCGTCTTGAAGTTTTGGTCGCCGTTTAACGACCTCCATAGTCCAGTGGTTGAGTGTTAGGCTCACGATCCGGAGGTCCCGGGTTCGATTCCCGGTGGGGTCATATCACAAAAAATACTTTGTGGTCTCTAGTTTGGTTAGGACATTACAGGCTGATCACCTGATTGTCCGAAAGTAAGACGATTTGTGCTTCAGAAGGCACGTTAAGCCGTTGGTCCCGGTTATTGCTTACTGGTGTATGTACGTAGTCGTTACAATAGTCATGTCAGAGGCCTTCGGCGGCTCAATAGTAACCCTGACACCAGGGTTGATGAGGTTGGTAATCCACCTCACAACCCACACGATAGAAGAAGAAGAATTTGCGCTAGTGTATGTTCGCCCACTAGCACAGTAGACAATAACACGACAAATTGTTCATTTGTAAAGTAAAAGCTCTGGTTTCGATTGCCGCGTCATGCATATTTCATACGTTTGGTTTTGGAGAGAGTCCAACTATCCTTATCGATAGTTCGGAGGTTACATCACACCCCGGACACTTCATACAAAAAACCTCGTTTTACACAGATATAAATATAAATAAATAAAAGAAGTTATTCAACCACAAATATTTTACAAAATTGCTTAAACCTAATTACATGTAACACTTTATCAGTTGTGGCCGAAAAGGAGGAGCCTCAGCATTGCTGCTGCTTTTCAGTCACCCCTGTATAACCAACTGAGTCGCTACACTGGACGCCGCGAGAACATTTTACCAAGACAACAACACTATTATGGGTGTCTGCAGCCATGCTGCAGACACCCATAATATTGAAGAGACTACAGTAAGAGGGGAGGTCTAAGGGAATCCTAGCTCAGCCTTTACTGGGGAGCGGAGAGTTAAATAAATTCATCTTAAGACTGGACAAGTATATGCACAGTTCACAGCATGTCGCGCGCGCACGTAAAATGCGCGCCTCTGCGCGTGCGGCTATTTGCGCACTTCCGCGAACGCGCGACCAGACGACCGGTAGAGACGCACATTGTTTTATTTACACCTTCTAAGCTGGACCGGGAGCGAATAAAAACAGAACGCGTCTTTAAAACCGACAGAGGGATTGTGCGTTTTTTAAGACGATGGACTGTTATGTCCTCTTGCAGTACTTCCCACTGCTGAACACAGGCTTCCCCTCAACCAACTGGAGCGGCATGGAGTATACTCCACCATGCTGTACCACTGCGGGCTATTGGAGGTGTTTTTACGGCTTGGCGGCTCAATAGTAGCATTGACACCTGACTCAATTGTCATAATCGTATGCAACTTGGCTAAGGCCCCAGGTTTGATGAGGCCGTGTACTCAAATTCCAAACCAATCTAAGTATTCGGGTAGACAGTAACCATGTTTCACGTGAAGCTGTAGCGCCATAAATACGGAAATTACAGCATGATATAATAACCGCTGGTAAACGTCGCATCCGACGGAAGAGTTTATTGGGGACCGCTCACAGTGAACGCGGAAGCAGAGGCGATTTTTGACCTCTTTTTGACAGGGTCTCTGCATGTTGTATGGGACATACCTAATAGTCTACCATTTATGGTCAGTCACATCTCTAGCGCGAGCAAACCAACGCGTTTCAATGTTTGGATCTTGTAATTTAATATAGTATCTTATACAGTTCATTCCATTATTTCTGTGGGTTTTTATTACAATTCAGCCAGCCCAGCCAGACCAGCGCTCCCTACACAATACACATGTTAAGTAGGCAAATTCGCGTGACAATATTTCTCTGGGTTCACTCTTGAATCGCCGTACGAGCCTGTATACGCCCCACTGCTGGGCGCAGGCCTCCCCTCAATCAACCGGAGGGGGTATGGAGCATAATCCACCACGCTACTCCACTGCAGGTTGGTGGATGTGTTTTTACGGCTAATGCCCGGGACCAACGGGTTAACGCTTTATGTTTTTTTTTAAATGCACTGTTCATTAAACATTTACAATTGTAATATCAATTAAATAGGGCCCTTTATGAAATTATATTTACTAAATAAAGACAGGTCTAAAACTTAGGAAAACATTTTCTTTTTTCTATTTAATTTATTCATTAAATTTAATCAAGAAAAACTTATAAGTCCGTTAATTTATCACGTTTTTCTATGACGTCACTGGGTGGTTTTCGATACAAATTCCACAGTAATTTCGTGTATTGACGTTTAGTGAAACGTAAGTGATTTGACTAGTTGGAAACTAGCCTATTCATTGTCGCCACCGCTTCCGCTTCGCTGCCCGTTGTCGTCTAGTGTTTATTTCCCCGCGCTCTCGCGTACTTTGTGGGTGGGCTGTCCGGACGTAGTTTACGGAAGGTCGTCAATAACTACGGTGCGCTATGTTGGGCAATGTTAACACAAATTGGGTCGGATGCTAATGAGAATTATGTTCGTACACATGCGGTTGATTGGATGCGGCGGTATATCTAGAGCCACTTGTAATAAGGTTTAAATAATAAGGTTTTTAGAGAAATAGGGGGTGAATAAAATCTAATTCAAAAGATCTCATAGCTGTAACTTAACTGTGTATTAGTCTTACCTACCTAACGGCCCCTGTGGTCCAGTAGTTGAGCGTTCTGCTCAGAATCCGGAGGTCCCGGGTTCGAATTCCGGTGGGAACAAATCACTTTGTGATCTATTCGCACGCATTCCAAAATTCCGGGACTCCATAGGCTCGAGATATGGAAACGATATAATATATAATAATGTTTGTAGGGAATCGCCATTAAGGAGTGCAATCCCGACTCGAGATCCCGCGGGATTGGAAATATCAATCCCACAAGATCCCGAAATTTTCGGGATCTCGTCTAGTTGATAAAAAAAAATGTAAAGTTAGGATGGCTGAAAACGATGAAAATTATATGTTTGTGATAGTGAGGTTAAGTAAAACAAAATATTTTTTGAAAGAAAACAAAAGCCAAACACACTATATTACTAACTAAATAATTAAGTTTTCTTTGGAAATCAGCATAATCAAAACAAAAAGTATAACTCAAGGAGTTTCACCCAATCCCGTCAATCTCGAAAGGGATCTCGTAATTCACAATTCATAATCATTTATTCGCAATAAAAATGGTACTGCAGTTTGCAGACGGTCAGCATTTAACATTTGGTCTACATTTTTAGTTATTTAAATTATAACATGCAAATAGTAAAATAAAATAAAATTCATAATTTAAATGTCAATCATTAAGTACATTAATTATGAAATAATAATAAAATGTGTACCTAAATAAATAAAATTAAATTAAAATAAATAAAATAAAATGATTTACAATGTCATTATTCAAATTACACGTCACAAAAAAACAAACAATACACAAAAAAGAGAAAAAAATATATTAGTTGTATTATGCTTCGGGATTAATCCTGATAAATGAGACGGGATTGCATTCCCTAATCGCCATACAACATGTAAGCAAGTAGGTTACAGATCGGCCCGTGTTCTATTTCCGGATGTATGCGGACAATATCGAGCTATCATATTGTAAATAAATACGGCCACGTGTCGTTCCACTGCATCCACATAGTACCGTTGGCAAAAAAAAAATAGAAAAATAAATAAATATGTAACACCATTAAGAACAAAGACATTTAATTAAAGAAAATACTCAATAAGTACGACTACTCACCAATAGATGGCGCAAGTGGGGCAAAGCTACAACGCGGTGGTGAGATTCGCCCGAGAAAAGTATAAGTACGAACCTTGATTTTTGCTCTGTATCGAGTCCTAGGGAATCTAACTAATACAGTTGGACAGTTGCACTGGCCGCTTTATTAGATAACGACTATCTAGTGACGGTTCGGGTTTGGAGTTCCAACCAACCTCACTATAGTTCTCTCTCTCTCTCTCTCTCTCTCTCTCTCTCTCTCTCTCTGTAAACCGAATCCTTGAATAAAATATCGGTGCTATCCTGTAACTCGCCTGAAGTTTGCTTCCGTCTCCCCACCCCCGTTACAACTGGCGCCCAACTTCGGGCCGAAGAGGAGGAAACTGGATCCCACTAGTGGACAACATCCCACTCCGCGTCGCCCCGAACTGAGACCCAAGCCTCATCGGGTAATAGTTTCAAAGATAGCGTCGAGACCACGCAGCCCTAAAAAATCAAGAAAGATGGCGACAGGAAGCGTCAACATGTCCCCTGAACAATTTGAAGGCTTTGTGACCAGAGTGACAGCTGCAACGGTAACCGCAGCTACAGCCGCTGTTGCCCCACCTGAAAACTCTTTTGCAACCGCCAACTTTTCGTATGATGGGACGAGAGACGCTGCCGTGTTAGAGGAATTCCTTTCATCGGTTGCAGTATTTAAGAAGCGCATGCGTATTTCGGATGACGATGCCGTGGAAGAAATGGCCTTGATATTGAAGAAGGACGCCAGGACATGGTGGCAAGGCGTCAAAGACTCTATCCAAGATTGGGCTACATTCGTTAGCGCTATCCGGCACGCATTCGCGCCCACCAAACCGCCATATTTGGTCTATCAAGACATATATGTAATGAAGCAGGGTCCGGAGGAGTTAACGGAGATCTTCATTGCAAAATTTCGTGCTCTTTTAGCGCAACTACCGCCTCCAGTTCTTTCGGAATCCCAACAACTGGACATGGTATACGGTCAGCTGCACCTGCATATCCAAGACAGAGTACACCGAGACAACGTAGCTACTTTCAAGGACCTACTGAACGCTGCCAGAGGAGCCGAAGAACTGCTGCGTAAAAGAACGAGGCCTTCGTTTAGCGGAAGCGTGACGAGGAAAAAGGAACGCTGCTCGTATTGCAGACATATTGGTCATTCCCTTCCAGAATGCCGCAAAAAGGCCAGGGCTGACCAACAGCAAGTCCGCCCTCCAGCTCTTAAACCCAAAGTTGAGACTGTAACCACTCAGATGCCGTCTCCGTCGCAACCTGCGTTCTCATGCTATGGTTGCGGTGCCCCAGGAGTTGTGCGCAGCAAATGTCCTAATTGTGCTGTCGCTAAACAACCTGCAAAACAAGAAAACCTGGAGTTCTGCGCCTTAAACATCAAAACAGATGCTCGTCGGAGACCCATAGTAGGAATTAGAGTACGAGGCATTACCGGCACTGCATACGTTGACACATGTGCCAAATCCAGCGTCGCCTCCTACGAGTTATACTGTCGCATGAAGGAAAGAGGACAAGCATTTGCTCAGGAAAACGTTATCGTCACATTGGCAGATGGCGTTAAACGCAGGGAGAACATCCTATTCGCCCGAGTACCGGTCAAGATATGTGACCGCGTTGTCCCCACCACGTTTATAGTGCTTCCAGAATCGAGGGAGAACAAAACACTCCTTGGCGTCGGCTTTATTGAAGATGCTGGAATGGTTATAAACCTTCCCCAGCAAACTTTCCATTTTCACGATCGCCCGTACACACAGTACGATCTCAATCTGGAATCGACAGATGGTATCTCAATGGCTGTCATTGAAAGCTCGCCTCACAGACCCAACGAACCGTCCACATCTGCTTATGTACCAACATCTCGCATGGTTAATAAGAAACGTCACAGCATTCCCGAAGCATGTGAACCTCCATGCTATGTTGCGAACATTGAAGGTGCACATTCGTATGACAAGCGACCAAGAGGGACCGTATTCGATGGATACTCACCCAGATTCGCTGATTACATGTACCGAGACGCGCAGAGGGCACTAAATGAGACTGAAGTGGAGCTATCGCCTCACTCTGCAGCTTTGTTCGGGGAATGCAAACATATCGGCCTGAACTCTTTAGCAATAGCACATAGACTTTGGAAACACAGGCCGACGGAACTAAGCCATATATTATAAAAACTGATGCCAGTGATGTCGCACTCGGTGCAGTTTTGGTCCAGGGGGAGGGCTCAGAGGAGCACCCCATAGAATATGCCAGCAGGTTGTTGACTGCCGCTGAGAAGAATTATAATACCACCGAGCGAGAAGCGCTTGCCGTGGTATGGGCCTTAAACAAATTCCGAGGATATGTTGAAGGATCACCAATCACTGTGCTGACGGATCACCAAGCCTTGACACCGTATAAAGGAGATGTTGAGTGTCCTCCTATTCCGGTACAACCAATCCGAAAGCGAGGTCGACCAAGGAAAGAAACATCGCTGCAACTGAATCAGGCTCCTCGCCCTAGAGGTCGCCCGAAATCAAACAAGAAGCAATGAGTTTACGATATAGAGACTTAACCTACATAATACTTCTAATGATAAACACCTGTTCTCTTCGTCGGGACGACTTCAGGAACAGAGGGGGAGGATTGTAACACCATTAAGAACAAAGACATTTAATTAAAGAAAATACTCAATAAGTACGACTACTCACCAATAGATGGCGCAAGTGGGGCAAAGCTACAACGCGGTGGTGAGATTCGCCCGAGAAAAGTATAAGTACGAACCTTGATTTTTGCTCTGTATCGAGTCCTAGGGAATCTAACTAATACAGTTGGACAGTTGCACTGGCCGCTTTATTAGATAACGACTATCTAGTGACGGTTCGGGTTTGGAGTTCCAACCAACCTCACTATAGTTCTCTCTCTCTCTCTCTCTCTCTCTCTCTCTCTCTGTAAACCGAATCCTTGAATAAAATATCGGTGCTATCCTGTAACTCGCCTGAAGTTTGCTTCCGTCTCCCCACCCCCGTTACAAATATTAATTCTTAGATAATTAATTTCAACTTAATACCTCCACGCGGTCCCGAGAAAAAGGTCTTGATAGACAGACCGACGGACAACAAAGTGATCCTATAAAAAAAAATGCATTTATTTCGGATAGGTACCCATATTGTAAGATACAATACACTATATAGATATTTTAAAATTAAAATTAAAAGTTATTACAATCAAAAAATGAAATAAAGTTAAAAAATATTAAAATCAAAACTAAATGTACTTAAAATTAAAATCATATTTATTAAAATACAACTTATTAAAATAAAAAATTAATGAATGTAGAATTAAAAAAAAAAGATAAGTAATAAAATCTTATAAGGGTTCCTTTTGAGGTTCGAAACCCTAAAAAACAATTTTAACCTCTGTCCTTGCTAGGATTAGGGTGTGATGTTCCTAAAGACTGTAGAGGGCTGGTTGTTTGAGGATGAGGATGTCAGATGAAGATGAGTGCCAAAAACTCACTGAATTTAATTTAAAGTACAAGCAGTAGCATACAGTAGTTCAACGGAGCACAAGGAAAAAGGAAGTGTCGCGACAAATGTTGTCATTACAATAAATTTAAGAGCCACGCTCTTGTCGGTGCAGAATTTTCCATGCTACTTTTTAGGGAAAAATAGGGCAGTGGTTTCCCTCTTGCCTTCCGCATCTGTAATGTAATGAAAATAAAAAGCTACCCAACTTCCGATTTAATTGTCGAGATCGCTAGCCATTGTAACATAAAGTAGAAAAGTTTGATATTTTTCTACAATAAACAAGAAAAAAATACAGATTTCTATTATTTTTTTTGCGTGTGGTACTTACCCCGGAGATGATGGCCGCAGTCGGCAACGAGCGCGGCCGGGAATAGAACCGGCGCACATCGATCCACAACCGGCGCGTTTAGCACTTTGACTGCTATTGCCGTGTACTGATTTCTTCCGTATTACGATCATTGCATTATGCGTCCCAGTTACTCTTTGTGTCTCTGATTTGTGCTACTAGATATGAGGAATCGGTGAGGTGTGGGTACTTAGTTCATCTTGCGATGGATGTACCTCTGCGTACCCCAATTGGGATATAGTCTCACGACTGTATAACGAATCACGAATACATAAGTTCACGCTTATGTTATGTTATGTTACCTTATGTTGTGTTATGTTACCTTATGTTATGTTACGCTTATATGTTATGTTATTTTAAATGTCTAAGGCTGATTGTACCCAATATTGCACATTCGGCTAGGCGTCTTCCAGCGATGTTCGCTGTAGGTATTGGTCGTACTAACCTCGGGAAGCACTCGCCGATAGCCCGGGCTACTCGCGCGATTAACGAAATAGCTCATGAAAATCCGGACACAGATTTATATACATGTGCGTTGGCGGAATTCACTAATATTACATTGTCGATTTGGATTGTCTGTAATGACTATGTATATTTGAAATAAATAAATATAATGAATAAATAAAATAAATCAAATAAGTAAATAAAATAAATATATTAAATAAATAAATAAATAAATGTTACTTCAATTTTAGGCAGA
The DNA here is from genome assembly GCF_024362695.1 of Pectinophora gossypiella. Lineage (NCBI taxonomy): Eukaryota > Metazoa > Arthropoda > Insecta > Lepidoptera > Gelechiidae > Pectinophora > Pectinophora gossypiella. The sequence goes on along the minus strand of NC_065428.1, from coordinate 780,050 downwards.
AATCTTAAACGATCCTTTCAAACTTTCAACATTGGCTTTGGTCTAACAGAAAGCTCGGTAAGGTGTGGGTACTTAGGTCATCTTGCGATGGATGAAATCAGAAATCAGAATCATTTATTCAACGTAATTATCATGGATAAACTTGTTGAAGGTCCATGTAACGTTTTTGTATCTACGTCATTTCGCAAGGTGTTATGGCTGAAGAGAAGAAATGACATGAAACTGCAACCGCAGAAGCATGATGGACATCTGACTACCCCAATTGGGATATAGTAGTAAGCTTATGTTATATGTTGGTATGTTAATATTTGCATTAGCTACGTGCTTATTTAAAGTACTTCAAGTTATTGTACTTCTTTAGTTATTATGTTTTCCCCGAAGTTGGGTTTTCATATTGAAGTAACTGTTACATAATGTATGAGAGTTTAAGGCGTGTTACCAATGTCTAAGGTAATATGATCTGATATGGTGTATAAATTATGTCATATCGCTAATTTAAGAGCCACACTCTTGTCGGTGTATCATTCTTCATGCTACTTTTAGGGAAATAAAGGGCAGTGGTTTCCCTCTTTCCTTCCGCACCGCAGCAGTCTATTTCAAAGCCGTACTAGGACTCCTGCCCTCCGCATCTGAATAGCACTGACAGTTACTGCTGCCCAATGTCAGGTTCCAGGTTACAGTCCCTATGACTTGCCCCTTCCGTCCTGCATTACCGTACCGATGATGGCTCCCATCTCCGCCTCTGCAACCGTTGAGGTCTTAGAATAGAAATTGTTTATTATAACTTCACCCGTATCCCTGGGCAAGGGTTCTGCGTTATACTCCGTAGGACTGACCCTGTCCAAACTCGGCCACTATCTCACTCCGGCCTACTGAAGTAAGAGGTGCCCACAAATAAATTATGTAGCGAATAAATTAAAAATGAGTACTGGATATTGACCTGAAGCCACAACTAAGCCATAAACAAACTTTAATTCTTCTCTTATCTAGTGCAGTCCGGTGGTTCAGTTCCACTGCTGGGAAAAGGTCTCCATTACCAGTAGAAAGCACAAACGTAAATGTTTGAGTATAACTGAAGCCTCTGTAAAATAGAACCTTGTATCTGCAAATTATATTACGATTTATCTGTAAGAGCGATAGGCTGATCCCCTATCATCATACGGTTTATCACTATCCACCTTAGGACTATGTATCAAAAGAGGCTGCAAATAGTTTCTTGATTATTTGTAGTTCTGCCCACCTCTTCGGGGAGTATGGGCGTGAGTTTATGTATGTATGTATATTACGATTTATATCTCTATCTCGAGCTATATCGAAGGTTCTAAGTGTTCTAACTCGATCATGTTTAATCCTTTTAGTTGTATATAACAATGATCCGTCATTGTTATAACATTAGTATTGTCCACTAGGGCAGGGCATTGTGTGTGTACACACATAAATGTTATTAAAGGAAAATAATCTCTATGGAACCTTCAAGTAGTGTTTACTGTTGCAGAGCTAAACCCGTGGTCCTAAATTCCATTTAAGGTTCTTTTAGAAATTGAATTTAAAAATGGCCACATTGAAGCAATTCATCTAAGAAAGCAATATTGCTATTTGACATTTGTTTGCATTGTGCACTTACTTTGATATGCTCAAATGTCAAATTGCAATATTCCTTTTTTAGATGAATTGTTTCGATGTGGCCTTTTTAATCCCCAGATCTGTTAAAGAAATCATCATTACCTCTCGCTTTAAGGTCGCAGGTTCTAATCCAGCCTTAGACCCATTTTCGAATTCATTTTTGGATCATAAATGATTATCACGTGCTCAGCGGTGAAGGAAAGCATCGTGAGGAAACCCAAATTCCCGATTCCACATTTATTAAAAAGAAATGAATTTTCGGAGTTATGTGACCTAACCTGTGTTGGACTGGTTTTCCTTTCGCGGGTTGGAACGTCAGACAGGCTGTCGCTTCTGTAAAAAACCGGACCTGTCAAATCTTCAAGTTAAGTAAGCGGACCCTGTGAAAAATCGGATAATGCTAGGGGCTCTAATGACGATAAAAACTAGGAGCTCAATAAATGTGGGTGGCAGCACTGTTGACTGTTCCTAAATTTTGACAGTTCTCCATACTGTCCAGCTAAAATTCGTGATTAGTTGCTATAAAAAATGTAAAAAAAATATAACCATAATAATATGTTTGTTTACTCAAATAGTATGGGGAACTGGCAAAATTTAAGAAGACTCAACAGTAGCTTCACCTGATGGGAGGAATAGGCAGTTTTAATCCTCGTTAAATATTTTTTGTCAATACTTACGTAACACAAACTTAGGTATACTCAAGATGAGTATATTTTCCATACGTACAGAACCATGACCGCTCCATTAACCCAGAAACACTCGTGAGTCACGCGGGGAACCCTGGCTGGCGTTTGGCCACCTGATGACATGTTGTTGGCAGTAGTTGGCAAGAGTTGGCACATTCGTTACATGTTGATTAGCGGCCCCTTGCCGAGGGGGTAAAAATACATCGATGTTTAGTGAAAACAAGACGAATATACTATCATGTAAACACTTTTGAACCTTATGATATCAATGTATTTCGTTGGCTCGTAAGCGCCTTTTTAAAAAATCACATTCTGGTGCGATTTTTGTTCACTAAATTTTGCAATAGACAGACTAGTTTCAATCCAGATGCTGGCAACCAACATTAAATTAATATTTTTTTAAAATGACAACATTTGTCTTCCGCTTCTGTAAAAAACCGGACCTGTCAAATTTTCAGGTTAGGTAAGCGGACCCTGTGAAAACGGGATAATGGAAGATGATGATGATGATGACAACATTTGTCTACGTTCTTTCGTTTTTCTTGTGCTCCATTGAACTACTGTTTGTAAACGTAAATCGAATTTAAATTAAAGTCAGTGATTTTTACGGAATTCTGGACGTTTTCTTCTGACTGACGATCCTTAGACAACCAGCCCTCTACAGCCACTAGGAACATGACACCACATCCAAACATCAGGTTAAAATATATACATACATACATACATAAACTTACGCCCGTAATCCCTAATGGGGTGGGCAGAGCCACAAGTAATCAAAGACAACTTGCAGCCACTGTTGATACGAAGTCCAAAGATGGATATGATGAACCTTATGGTGATAAGGGATCAGCCTATCGCCCATAACATTAGTCCATCATGTTAGAGGACACAATCTCACAATCAATCTATAAAATATATACGTAGTCTCAATTACTCGGAATGAAATTAATTGAAAGAAGTAGGGGTTTTGTTGAATAATATTTTTTAGTTATTTCTAATAGATCAACCATGCCACGTCTGTATGGTAAGTCTTAAGACTTTGCTTTGAATAGAATTGTGATCAAAGCTCAGTAACAGACACTACTCCCATTCCCTCTTGTAACATAACATAACAAAACGAAACGCAACGTTATATAACAATGCAGTGAATGCACGCGGTAACATTGTAACGGTAACGTACGGTAACATTGTTACTTCCCTTTCAATCCACCTGAGCTCACACCCGATGAGGTAAACTCTACGGTCACGGTATATATAAGCAGTTTGATAGGTCTATACCATGTTTCTCGTTTGATAGTATTGGGAGTTATATCGGTCTGTATATCTGCGTTTGAGTAGTTTCTTGCCCTGCACCAATAAAAAATATACTTTATTATCATGAGATTTTCGTGTGGAGTGTTCGGGGTGTGCTTGAACTCCTTGGATAGAACTCTAATTAAGAAAAGAAGCCACAATACCTATAACATAATACACTTAACATAAGTCCACGACTATATCTCCAGTTTTCAGAGGTACGTTTATCGATGATGAACTAAGTAGGTACCCAAGTGTCACCGAGCCTTCCGTTAGACCGATGCGACGTGAGATAGATGGTGAGTCGTATCACCTATTATACCGGTCGAGTCGACAATGTTAGTGAAAAGTGCATGTACGAAAAAATTATAATTCTAATAATTCATTTCATAAATTAACCCACCATTAACCGGCGTGCGTGTATGAAGCGATTGATGAATGTGGAGGAAGCAAGAGAAGTGTCTCAGGATCTAAGTAACTGGAATTCTATAGTCTCTGCGTACCCCGATGGGAAATAGGCGTGAGTTTATTTATATATAAATAAACCTAATCGGTTTTGAATCTCTAGTTTTTAGTTCAGGCATATTCTAGCTATTACGCCACGGTGATTGTATAAACGTTTAACTTACCATACTGCTTGTATATAAAAAACCTCGACGTACATAGACATAGAGGGCCAGCCATATCCCCATGTCTAGACGAGGGTGATGAACAATGAGGGTTATCTGGCTTTGGTGTGCCTGTTTGTATAACCTTCATAAACTTACCATAAAACTACCAGGGGCTGTAGGCCACATTGAAGTTATCCATTTAAAAATGAAATAAATAAGAATTCTATATTCCAGATAATGTCCATATCAATTACAGTAACAGTCAAATATATTATTATGAAATAAATTAAATATAATACAATTAAATAAAAATACAATTAATTTTTAATTTAATACAATTGAATACATTTAAATACAATACAATTTAATACTTGCTATTTTAAATATTGCTATTTGACATTGTGAACGTCTATATGCGAAAATGTCAGTACAATGTGTCTTTTTGAGATTAATTGCTTCAAAGTGGCCTTTTTGACCCCCAGACCGACTATCATTTGCGCAGTGGAGTAGCGTAGTGGAGTATGTTTAAAAGGCTTTTTAATAATAATAATAATAATAAAGGCGTCGGGATGTGACGACCCCATCGCCCCCTGGTGAATTCATCGGCGAACCTGGTGAATTCAACAGTGCAGTCAGTCTCCGCAGGCCAGCTTGTGGCGAGCTGTTGGTGAGTGACGACACCACGGAGCTGAGATCCCCCGAGAGTCGGTCAGGCCCTCCGTCTCCGGTTTGCCTTCACCGGCCGGCCGGAGTGGACCCCAGCGGGGGCCGCAGGACTCTCACCTCTGGCTTGCCTTCATTGGCCGGCCACAGTGGGGCGTTAGAGCTATACGCTCGCAGGGTGGAAGTGAAAGATGCATAAGTCGCGAGTTGGTGAGGCGGGTAAACCGCCTCGCAGAAAGCGGTGTACACCTCTCGACACCCTGAGCTGCTCACAACCATGTTGCTGCCTTGCCGTCCAGTCGCGTCGGCTAGATAGGTGGCCCATCCAGTGAGTGGCGAGTCACCGCCTGCTCATTTATCCATGTTTACCAACATTGGTCGAGCAGGCGCCATAGTCCCCCATAGCTCCAGTATCCCGGTCCACTAACCCCCAACCCAATAGCCCAGTTCCCTTTGTTCCCATAATTTGCAATAGTCCTACACGAACCGGGGATTGACTTTGGGTGCACTCCCATAGTGCATACAGGGATAATCGCCGGTTGGTGTCACACCACATTTAGATTAAACTGTCTTAAGGGGCCTCTACGTGTTGGCTTCGGCCCCACGCACGCCTTCCAAAAGTCCGGGCCTCCATAGGCCCGAGATATGAAAAAGACATACAATAATAATAATAATAAAACACTTTATTGCACACAAATTCACAAAACATTCTCTCATTCATTTGCTTTTTCTCGAAATTACTTTTTGGCGCTTAAGTAATTTTGCCTTCCCAGTGATGATACTATTTATTTGAAACCTACTTGAAGATTCTTGCTTTTAGCAAATATCTTCTACAGTTTTCTGGAAAATATTCGACTTGAAAGTCTTATTTACTTGTTTAGTGGTTCAAAAGTTTCAGAAGTTGGGAACCGCGAGTTTGTTATGAATTTAATTTCAAATTCATAATACTTTGTGTTTGTATTTTGTTTACTTTGCCCGGTAAAAAAAACAATCTTCTATTTGTTACATTTTAAATATATTATACTAATGTAGTATAGTATACAAGGTGTTAGTGACATCGTAAGGAAAACTATGAGGGATGATTCAGACCAAATTTCTGAGTTTATATCAAGTAGAATTATCGGTCACAAAAGTACGGAACTGAAAAGAATGAAAAAAAAAACACAAAAATTGACATGAATTTTCCGACAGGAAAATCCACTTGATATCAACTCAGAATCATGGTCTGAATCATCCTCCTCAGTATTCGTTACGATGTCATTATATCACCCTGCATCATCATCCTGCATCAATCTAATCATCATCATAACTATGATGATATATAAAAGTATTTCTGTGAAGTAGACCTTTGGAATGATACGTTATAAAAATAAACCTAGTTTTAGTTTAACTTTAGCACATTAGAATTTTAAAAGACGTTCAAATATGCAAAAGTATTTAAAACACTTTCAACGCGAGAAAGATCGCTTACATTTAAAAGTTCCAAAGCAATATCTACTTCCTGTTTTCACATTCGTATCTTCAAAATAAAAGCGTTCAAAGTTATTCAACGTATCGCCTATTATCTGGCAGTTGCCCGACTGCCAGTAAAGTGGGGTGTTGCGACCTTGACAGTAACTGTTTTGTTGGCTCGTCGCCAGCGCCGGCGCCGCTCAACACTCGATCGATACATTTGCATACCTGCGTTCTGCATCTGTCCCCGTAGCACAAGATCACGACTACATAAACTGCCTATATACGTCCCACTGCTGGGCACAGGCCTCCCCTCAATCAATCGGAGGGGTATGGAGCATACTCCACCACGCTGCTCCACTGCGGGTTGGTGGAGGTGTTTTTACGGCTAATAGCCGGGACCAACGGCTTAACGTGCCCTCCGAAGCACGGAATCATCTTACTTTTTCGGACAATCAGGTGATTCAAGCCTGAAAAGTCCTTACCAAACAAAGGACAGTCTCACAAAATGATTTCGACAATGTCCCCATCGGGAATCGAACCCGGACCTCCAGATCATGAGCCTAACGCTCTAACCACTAGACCACGGAGGCTGTTATGATCACGACTATATCCTAACATTATCAATACGCGCAACTGTGTCTGTGGCGTCTGAGGGCTGCCAATTACAATACCTAATTTAACCGTCATTACTCAGTTTGGTTGGTAGTACTACTTACGAAAGATGTTTTTATAATAATTAGTTAATATTCATTTATTTACCACACAAATCACAAACAAGAAATTTTGAACAATGAAGGTTTACAATATAAGTAAATAGGCTTTACACGTGACTTAAAAATCACTGAATTGTATTCCCATTATTTTTACATTAAGCACTTAGCCTAGGATACATTTTATTGCAAATTATTAGCATGGTTAAATGAATAATCATCATGAACAATAAATATTTATAGGCGCCGTGCAGGCGAGCCAGCGCGGGAAATTACTATGAGATCAAATATTCGAATCTGATAAAAGAACGTCGGCGTCCAAATTCAAAATTCGAATATTAAACTAAATTGATAAAAAATAAAAACTACGGTCTGCGCGCTGCCTTCACGATTCAAGTCTAAACTATGTTCGAGGGAAGGTCGAGGTATGCCTCGCTCAGACGCTGGTGGGGAGCTGAGAGTTGCCGTTCTATGTAGTATTATTCCTTATTCTATGCTACGATTCTGCCGGTGGTTGGATCCGTCATACTACGCCCACGAACCGTTTCATGTGGATTTGTGGGAAAAGCAAGTGATTTATGTCATGCGGCATACCGTGTTGTCACACCGTTTGGATACGTTATAATAATGACAGAAGTAATGAACCGTATCGGGATTTTTCGTGTCGGAGTTTCAGATAGCGTGGGCTGTGTATCGGAATGGACTATTAATACGATAACTATTTATTATACACAAGAAAAATAACAAAATAAAAAATTCAGCTACTTTAAATTCTATGAGGTTGGTGGCAGGGCTGGCAGAGGAAGACCTATAAGGACGTACATTGACCAAATTGGAGATGTCCTTAGAAAATGTTCAGTACGGTCTACTCTGAACCGGCGTTTACGAAACGATTGATGAATGTGGAGGAAGCAAGAGAAGTGTGTCAGGATCGAAGCAAATGGAATTCCAGAGTCACTGCTTATCTCGGTGGGATATAGACGTGAGTTTATGTATATACGTATGTTAAATTTAGAATCAAAATACATATTCCAAATACATATTTTCGTTAGTGTACAATCCTTATTAAAGTAGTATCAGTACACTCCGCATAAAATAGGCATATATTTTTTTGTTCTATATTATCATGCATTGAGTAATATTAAATTATTTAATAGAAAAAAAGAAATAAGAATTCTCAATACGAATAAACAATTAAATACATTTTTGCAAGAATATTCAATATAAATATCATTTATAAGCCGTCATCGACATTGCATTCAAGTAGGTAAGCCTTACTGACTAGAAATTTAAAAAAAAATACATTTAAGTATAATGAGGTGTAAACCTACTATAACGATTATGTTATAAAACAGGACGTAATCTTCAGTCGCCATCTAAACGTGAGAGGTATGATAATCAAGCAGCGTTGAACAATATTGAGCCTGTCTTTATCGTTATTCATACTTTTATTGTATATTATGAGATAGATGTGCTTAGATTTAGGCCTAATGTTTACTTACCTGCATATCTAAGTCCTAAACAGGGTATTTAACTTAGTCGAAAATAAATTAAAACCTACAAATTGAAGCCTATCTAAGGTGTATAAGGTGTAGCTTCGCACCCGGGTACCGGACTTGCAACAATGAGTTATTAATTTATCTCAAGTGCAGTTTTCACTAACACAGTTGGCTCGACCATTACAGACGGCGATACCGCTCACCACCTATCATGTTGGTATAACAGAAAGCTCGGTGAGGTGTGAATACTTAGTTTTGCCTTTAATCACACACTAGACATACCTTAAAAAGCACTTCGACTTACACAGACACTACACACTGACGTTATTGTACACGCGCATCTGTGTGTGTAATGTGTGACATCCATACGATTGTAGACTAAAGTAAGACCGAGGGGGTGAGGTAAACCTAGCTCAGTCGCTGGTGGGGAGCGGAGAGTTGATGTTCTATAGATACGTTCGTTCGATTCCTTATTTTATGCTGGAATGAAAAGCAGCTGAACGCATTCTACAGACATATTCACCTCAGGTTATATTCAGATTCAATCAATCCGCCATTAAATTCTAGTTTAAAAGCGAATCAATTCGACGGCAATCAATCGTTGTTTTGAACCTGCTAATTAGAGGAGTCACGACGCATTCCTACCGGCTGGCGAGCGGCCAAGTGTTGGCCACATCTTAGCTTGCCTCACTTGACCTTCTTAATTGTGAGATTTCTTCGCGATGAGCAACAAAAAAATAAAAAGAAACAAAAAATGTGCATTGTCGTGTAAGATAAACTGTTTAGATCGTTGATCATGTATAATAGTTTACTTAGAACGTGAAAAAGTTTTCTATTTATGAATTGCTGGAAAGTGTTGGCAGAAGCATAATATAAATTGTTGCTTGATGTTTGGATCACATTATGTATAGAATTATGTTGCTACCTATATTGCATCTCTTTATTTTGATCAGAATAATAATGGTTGGAAATGTGAAAAATGAATGCTTAGGTGTAATAAAAAGGGTCATCATTTATACGTCAATCAGTATCTCCCCTTATACAAGGAATTCGTTACACTGTACCGAACATTGTTCCGATACTTTTGCGTCAGAAAATTCAGAATCATAAGTTAAATCATCCCCCTCAGTATTCGGTTCGGTTACATTCTGTATAATTATATGTACGAAACAGATTTATTCCTATGAACGAGTCCAATAGGCAACACATCGTCATATCTATCATCAATATCGTTTCCGTCGGTATGTTTGTTTGTGATCTCTATATAAATCCGTTCAAGGTTTCCTTGTGTTGTTGTTTGGATTCCCTTTCCTGTTGCCCTATTTGTAGATGCGTTTTTTGAGATTAAGAACATACATACATACATAAACTCACGCCTATTTCCCACCGGGGTAAGCAGAGACTATAGAATTCCATTTGCTTCGATCCTGACACACTTCTCTTGCTTCCTCCACATTCATCAATACACGCTTCATACACGCACGCCGGTCCAGAGTAGATCGTATTGAACCTTTTCTAAGGACATCTCCAATTTGATCATCGTGAGATTAAGAAATTATCTTTTATTCATTGTTTTAAGTTTACGCGGTTATTATCATAATTAAAACATATAATAACGGGTTCTAACCGCGTTTAAAGCAGGGATATGAGACTCCCGATATTTCGACACTGTTGCAAGTGCCATATAACATCGGGAGTCTCATATACCTGCTTTAAACGCGGTAAGAACCCGTTATTATGTGTTTTAGTTATCTTTTATTGTTTTCCCTACACCTGACACCCCACCCCTATACCTGGAACCTGACAGAGGGAAGTCCTGAAGAACCTGACAGTCACTACTGACTGTCAGGACTATTCAGAGGCGGAGGACAGGAGTCCTAGAACGGCTTTGTAATAGACTACTCTGGGCGCCATCCCACTCGCGTCAGACAGAGTATGCAGTACTCTGGGCGGGTAGGCAAGGGCACACCCCGGACACGTCACACAAGACACGTCGTTTTACACAGACACTACACATTGACGTTATCGTACACGCGCATGTGTGTGTGACGTCTGACGTCATACGATTGAAGACTAAACTATGTTCTTTGGGGGCTAGCTCAGCCTCTGGTGGAGAGCGGAGAGATGCCATTCTATACGTAGTATTATTCAAAATCAAATCAAATCAAATATACTTTATTGCACACAACATACAAAAAAAATTAACACAGATGATGATACAGATACAGTACAATCTGGCGGCCTTATTGCTAAGCAGCAATTTCTAATTCATTATTCCTAATTTATTATTTTTCTAATTTATTATTCCTAATTCTATGGCAAGGGGGAAACCACAGCCCTATAATTTTTCCCCTAAAAAAGTAGCATGAAGAATGCTACACTGACAAGAGCGTGGCTCTGAAATTAGAGACGTGATTAAATAGTATTTTATGCAACAGTTGTATAAGAAGGGTCAAAAAATGCGAGTGGCGTGAGTTGCGATGTGAGCCTTGGCGAACATCGCAATAAGAGACGCCACGAGCATTTTTTGACCTAGTTATACAACGTTGCATACAATACTTTTTCTACGACGACGTAATTTTAAATGAAACAAAAATTTTCCAATTTATTTTCCAACGCGCGGGAAAATGGCGGCAAATGTATACTTTTTTTTTATAGTATATCTATGGCACCAAACAAAGTAAAGGTGCCAGTTTCCAGGTCAAAAAAAAAAAAAAAACAACAACAATGCTTTTTTGGCGACATTATAGTACAGTTACACTTTGTAAACAATGCTTTTATAGGCCATAGAGCATACACTTTTTCAAAGAGTTTAATTATGTATGTACTTATATTAGACTTTTTGGTTATTTAAATGCCAGATTAAAGTAGAGGAGTAGAAAAAATACATTAAGGCGTCTAAAAAGGCCACAATGAAGCAATTTATCTTAAAAAGCAAAATTGCTATTTCGAAGTTATGAATTTGAATTCATGTTTAGGTCTTACATAATTGATGTCACGTGGTTTCCAGGAATTGTGCCCGGTTAATGGTTCGCCATCTATTACATGGGACTTAAATATAGCTGGCAAGGAGTGGGTGTGTGTACTATACATTTCTGCCTACCCCTTCAAAAATATAGCCGTGATGCTAAAGTAATTTGATTTCATTCAAGTGGACGTCCAACTTTATAGTTACTTTTGCGATGCCATAAAATTTTATACAATCACCGAATGTTCTATAATTTTCATACAAAACTGTTTGGTCTTCTATCGTGTGGGTTGTGAAGTGGAGTACCAACCTCATCAACTCTGGTGTCAGGGTTACTATTGAGCCGCCAAAGGCCCCTGACATGGCTCACGTAACGACTACTTACTTACATCAGTAAGTACTAACCGGGACCAACGGATTAACGTGCCTTCCGAAGCACGGATCATCTTACTTTCGGACAATCTGGTGATCAGCCAGTAATGTCCTAACTAAATTAGGGACCACAATGTGATTTTTGTGATATGTCGGTAATTTTATACAATCACCGAATGTGTTTTTCATACAAAACTGTTTGGTCTAGAATCTGTATACAAGTACTAATGGTCTAAGTCGTTAACGCCTACATTGTTAATGTCAAGTGATTTGGTAGTGGTTTGGTACTATCTGATAAATCCAATGATTTATATAGGTATTACAATACTAGCTTTCAGCCCGCGACTCTGTCCGCGTGGATTTTGACTATAGCGCGCAGCATGTTTATTCCACCTCAAGATAATATAAAAACTATCCTATGTTCTTTCCCGACGTCTAATCTAATTCAAACTCTGTACCAAATTTTATCAAAATCGGTCTAGTAGTTATGGCGTAAAAGTGTAACAGACAGACAGTTGCTTTAGTGTTTATGATATTAGTAAAGGGATTATGTTGCCATCAATTTAGCTGATGTATGGTAATGATTTATGTCTTTAAACAGTCTTCTTCTACCGTGTGGGTTGTGAGGTTGATTACCAGCCCCATCAACCCTAGTGTCAGGGTTTTTATTGAGCCTCCAAAGACCCTTGACGTGCCTCATGTAACGACTACGTACTTACATCAGTAATTAGTAACAGGGACCAACCGCTTAACGTGGCTACAACAATCAGGTGATCAGCCTGCAATATCCTAACCAAGCTAGGGATAACAAAAGTGATTTTTGTGAATTGTTTGAAAGTAAGATGGTCCGTTCTTCGCGGCTACTATTATAGTCGTATGTAGTCGTTACATAACTCATGTAAAGGGCCTTAAGCGGCTCAGTAGTAACTCTGACACCGGTTGATGAGGGCAGTCATTGACCTTGCAACTCACACGAGAGAAGATTTATTATTTGACTTTTACAAAAGCCACTGCTATCTGACCTTCTAACTCCAAGATCCAACCCGAAGGACGCGATGCAAGTCACGCGCTCTCACAAATTGGCTATCAACACGGCTTTAGAGATAAACAACCCACAGAGGTCTAGTGGTTAGAACGTTAGGATCACGATCTGGAGGTCCGGGTTCGATTTCCGATGGGGCCATTGTCGAAATCACGTCGTGAAACTATCCTTTGTTAAGTAAGGACATTGCAGGCTTCAATCACCTGATTGTCCGAAAAAGTAAGATGATTCCGTGCTTCAGGGGAACCTTAAGCTGTTGGTCCTGGCTATTAACCATAAAACACCACCAATCCGCAGTGAAGCAGCGTGGTGGAGTATGTTCCATACCTCCTCTGGTTGATTGAAGGGAGCCCTCTGCCCAGCAGTGGGACGTATATAGGCTGTTTATGTTATGCTATGTAACATTTGCACATGACCAATAAATATAGCGTTAGTGGTACTAACATGTTCACTGTAAGAGTTCACCTTCAACTGACAGCCCTCAAATAGAAGTCTTCATAGGGATACATCTTGGCAGTGTACCCAGCCGGCGGGGTACGATAACACAATTTGATGATGATACGCTTACTAACTTATTTCAATAAACATTATTATTATTAACTTTATGTTAACGAATTTTGTGGAATTAATCGCCACGACGTGCTCTGTTATGACAAAATACGCATTTTATATTGTATATCAATATTTTATATTTATTTTTATTTTTTTTAAAGAACGTCTAGGGCCCTGTGCCGAGGTTTTTCTTGCAGCTTCTTTTCCCCGGCTATACAGGTTGTGAGAAGCTGCAGTAGTTTTAGGCGGATGAGACGTTCGTTATGTAAAAATTGACGATTCAAAGTGTAACTATGTTACCTACTGAATAAAGATATTTTTGAATTTGAATTTGAATTTTGAATAGCACCAGCAGGGCTGACGTGCGCACCGTGATAAAATTTTGTCACGGTCATTTTACCCGTTATGAAGATATATGTCGCTATGTCGATTGGTGCTAACATAGCAAACAAAAGAAAGTCGATCTGTCAAAATACCACTACGTGATATAAGTCGACGAACTTTAACACCATATTTCTATCAGATTCTGTGGACTTTTGACATATCTACGTAATATGTCCATACTGTCACTTTTATCTTTTAATGAGAAAAAAAATACCTTAGATAGAGTCTTTTAGCTTAAATAGACGTGGATTTGACAAAGGATTCAACACGAAAAGTATGCGTACAAAAATATATTTTTTTTTACACTTTTGGCTACATCGATTTCTCGACGTGTTAGGCTGCCTGTCCATTTAAGCGGAGCGAGCTTGCGGAGCGGTGAAACGGATAAATATTAACCAATAGGATTAACCAATCTCTGTCCACTGCAGCTGAGCGGAGTTTTTATGCAATCCTATTGGTTAATATTTATCCGTTTCACCGCTCCGCAAGCTCGCTCCGCTTCAATGGACAGGCAGCCTTAAACGTTTATTGTGACGGTAATAAGGGGCCTACTTGGTGTTAGGGATTTACGAAATTTTTGAAGCGCCACTCGAGATTGCAATCCCGACTCGAGATCGCAAATTCGAAATCCCGCGGGATTGGAAATATTTGACGATCTCATATCCCCATTTAAACGCGGTAAGAACCCGTTATTATGTGTTATATCCTCGTAACGCCGAAGCATAATTACGATTTCGAAGTAATAAACGACGGTGGTACCTTGAAAAGGACCAAATTTTTGTAGTCGTAAAGGCCGAGCACTTCAAGTACAAATTTTAAAGTGTTAGAGTTATCCGATCGGGTTCAAATTAAGTGGAGACCTATGTAAGGATGAATAGAAGACATTTTTGAAAAAATTACGTTTTTTTTTTAGTTCTTCCAGAAGGACTCCCGGTTTAAGTCACTACTTTTAGTAAAATCTGAAAAATATTATTATTATAAAGGGTTATGTATTTTTTCATTAAAAAACATACCTATTTGTAAGTCATAAATATGTGTATATACTTACATATTTAAATATAAAATAAGTAACGAGTTTTAGTTTTTATGATGTAGTTTGTGATTAGTCCCTCTGGAAGTACATTAGGTTTTTATTATTAGGAAAGAAATTAATTCATGGTGTCAGTTTAGATCATCATTAGAAGGAAAAAGGAAATAAAATGAAGACGGTAGTTTTTTTTAATAATAAGATCACGTAAGCAAGTCAGTCTATATCGGTATGATTTAATCACATATAACAATTTAAAAAGTATTTGAAAAATATCCGGACATGACACCTAAAGTCCTTTGCAAAGGACTAAAAAAGTTTGCTTTCATATTGCTAACGATATCGATACGAAATTGATAAAATAACTATGTCATGTTGTTTATTATTATATTACCTGCGATTTCTGAAAATAATGTGTATGAAAAACTACGAAATTCGATTATTAACTTGATTTTTTTTTACCTCGTCGCCGTGTGCGCACCATCTTTACCAATAAAATGACAAATTACGACAAGTGACACATATTTCTTTTTTATTAAAGCCACCTATTCACGAAATTGAATGAACTAGTTCATAGACAAAATATTTTTTTTTCTCAATCGGCGCAAAGGTTTGAATTAAATTGACAGGCAAAGTTTTGGTACTTTTAAAAGTACCTTCGTTGATTATTAGAACAAACTATTTCAAAACCTTCGGCCTTTATGACTACAATTATTTGGTCCTTCTCAGAGGACCCCAGGGCTTACGAGGTTAATTATAATATTTGACGACCTCCGTGGTCCAGTGTTTTGCGCGTTGGGCTCACGATCCGGAGGTCCCGGATTCAAATCCCGCTAGGACCATATCACAAAAAACACTTTGTGATCCCTACTTTGGTTAGGACACTTGATTGTCCAAGTAAGATGATCTGTGCTTCGGAGGCACGTGAAGCTGTGGGTCTCGGTTACTAGTTACTGATGTAAGTACGTAGTCGTTACATGAGCCACGTCAGGGGTCTTTGGAGGCTCATATGGAATAGATTAAAGAGAAGGCGAACGTCGTGTCTTATAGATAGTGGTGAAGGAATTAGTCTGATAGACAAGAATGGAGAATGCTACACAGACAAGAGCATCATAATCATCAATTTACGAGCCACGCTCTTGTCGGTGCAGCAGTTTCCATGCTACTTTTTTAGGGAAAAATAGGGCAGTGGTTTCCCTCTTGCCTTCCGCCCCGCAGTACTCTATCTGACGCAAGTGGGATGGCGCCCAGAGCGACCGACAAGAGCGTGGCTCTTAAATTAGTGATGATTCCTACCCTATATTAGTATGCGTTGCTGATGCGTGATGTTTATCGTCTGCTAAAATATTTACACAAATCACATCGTAAACTTGTTCACTAGATTTACGCCGGCTATTGTGCGACGACGCGAAACGGCGGAACACCGTTGTAACAGCCGATTATAATTTGATGTCGATTTAAAATTAGCTTCTGTTTGATAAACGCGGGAAGTGGAGCGTTTCGCGCTGGTATTTGACGCGTCATCAATCCGGCAAACGTGAAATTCCTTTCTAAGATCACATGATTCTGTTCAAATGTTTCCATTTTCCAATTCTTAGAGTCTGCTTGCCCTGGTGGGAAATACGCGTGATATTATAGTCACTGGTTCTCGAATGGCGACCACGTGTCGGACGACGCTCAGTGGGTAGGCCCGCTACAAGGTGGACCGACGATCTGGTGAAGGTCGCGGGAAGCAGCTGGATGCGGCCAGCGCAGGACCGATCGTGGAGATCCTTGGGGGAGGTCTATGTCCAGCAGTACGGCTGATGATTATAGTCACTGTAGTCCTGTGGTACACCGACTTGCTTCTTAAATGGGAAGTGCCTGTTTTAAACCCGGTACCGGACTTGCACCAATGAGTTATTATATTTCCAGTTTTCACTAACACAGCTGCCTCGACCATTATATACGGCGATACAGCTCACCACCTATCACGTTGGTCTAATAGAAAGCCCGGAGGGGTGTGGGTACTTAGTTCATCTTGCGATGAATGTACCTCTGGCTGCCCCATTGGGATATAGTTTTGCTTATCTATGTATGCTTCTATCTTGCCTTTAGTTATTTCTCTGACATATTCACTTTTACTTTAACACTCGTTTCGCTCCAGGGTAGGACAAAAAAATAACCGCCTGCTCTTTGTATCTCTGTTATTTAACATTGGTCGAGCAGGCACCGTAGTCCCCCACAGCTCCAGTATCCCGGTCCACTAACCCCCCACCCAATAGCCCAGTTCCCTTTGGTCTCATAATCTGCAATACTCCTACACGAATCGGGGATTGTCTTTGGGTGCACTCCCATAGTGCATACAGGGATAATCGCCGGTTGGTGTCACATCACATTTAGATTAAATTGTTTTATGGGGCCTCTACGTGTTGGCTTCGGACCCACGCCATAATACAGATTTTTTTAAAGAAAACAGAACTGATAAGTTGGCAATATTCAAATTTTTCATAACTACCCCCTTGTCTACCAAACCGTGGCGTGTCGTCTACCCTTTGCGGGGCGGGGAGGGTACGTGCGATCAAAGTGTCCCATGTACCGTGCGATACACGCCCGAAATTACGAGCCAGGGGAAGATGGAGCGTTCTGCACGAGTAGCCTTGACACTGCAAATTGTGTGGTACACACGTAACATAAACAGCCTATATACGTCCCACTGCTGGGCACAGGCCTCCCCTCAATCAACCGCAGGGGGTATGGAGCATACTCCACCACGCTGCTCCAATACGGGTTGATGGAGGTGTTTTTACGGCTAATAGCCGGGACCAACGGCTTAACGTGCCCTCTGAAGAACGGAAACATCTTACTTTTTCGGACAATCAGGTGATTCAAGCCTGAAAAGTCCTTACCAAACAAAGGACAGTCTCACAAAGTGATTTCGACAATGTTCCCATCGGGAATCGAACCCGGACCTCCAGATCGTGAGCCCAACGCTCAACCACTGGACCACGGAGGCTGTTCGATATTTTTACTTTATAACCCTTTGTGCAGTGTTTAACTGCAAAATCGTAAATCAGAATTCCTTGTTATATGTATAATACATAGTAGCTTACATAAACATTTTGAAAATTCGATCCAGCGTTGTATAAAAAGAAATATCTAACTGATGTAATCGCATAATGCAATACAAAAAACAAGCACGGACCATTTAATATAACGCATTTCACCGCATTGCGTCTAGTTGGGCACGCGGCTCGGCCCCGTGTTGGGCGCCAAAACAAACTACCGACGGAGACTCTCCTCGGTAAAAAGAGGCATATTTGCTTATTGTTAGTAAACACACTAGAAACAGGGTGATCGTAATAGTTATCGGAAGTTAATGTTATATATAGAAATCTATTTATTTTTTATATCGCATTTCAGCGTGACTAAGAGCCGTGGTAGCCCTGTTGGTAGAACGCTTGCCTCTCACTTTGAGGTCGCAGCTTCGAATCCAGCACAGGCCTAAACCAATGATTGTCGAATTTGTTTTCAAATTCATGTGTGCATCATAAGCGGTGAAGGAAAACATCTTGAGGAATCCCACATTCCCGAGAACTGCATTTTCGGAGTATGTGACCTAACCGGTATTGGGCTGGTTTTCCCTTCGCGGGATGGAAGGTCAGACAGGCAGTCGCTTCTGTAGAAAACAGGTACTGTCAAAACTTCAGGTTCGGTAAGCGGACAATGTGACAAACGGGATAATGCTAGGGGGATGATCATTTCAGCGTGACTAACTGAATCGCCAAAACCAGAACTAAATACTTTCAAGCGATAAAATAAAGGACCTATTTATTATTTATTTATTTATTTATTTATTAAAAATAAGTACAGTACTTAATAATTTTTTTTACAATTGACGGTGCAACAAAAACCAACTTTGGTTTGTCCGTACACCGACATTCACCATCGTCGCTTCCAATTTATTTATTTATTTATTTATAAAAAAGGTACACCAACAGCTTATATAATAAAACATTAAATAAAATAAAAGTTTAAGTCAATTTGCAATATAATATCATGCTCGAACAAATAGTACAATAAATAAAGAACATGTAGGTAGGAACTTATACACTTGCAAACGAAGTACACAAAAACTAGTTCGCTGCATCAGCTTCAACCCGCGCGTCACACGCAAGTACCGGACAGCGCGACACACAGGAGGTTTTTGCGGTTTCTCTAAATTAATACTATGGTATGGTATGGTATTGTTTAGTACTTATAAAACTAATTGTCTGGAGATATCGTGTCTGAACGATATGATCAGGTCTAGGATCGCCGGTTGCACAACTGTTTAGGAAAGCATCTTTAAACTATAGTGCATAAATTCCCCTTTCGCCCACACCACTAGTTTATGTCATAATTACTGTGATTGAAATCTATAGAATGTGGGAACGGAAAAATAAACGATTTATAATAAAGCGGCCCCACCTTGGGCGCCAAAAAAACAATTCCTCACACTGGACAGTAAACAAACCATATTGAAAGATGCTCGTAACTTCGATTCGGTAACCAGCGGATAGTCAAGGTCAAGTAAATCGCAGATGATCGGGCCGTCAGTGCGTTGCATTTAGGATGCTTACTTTTATTATTATTGTTTTTATGATTCTGTTTTGTTTTTCTTTTTGTTTTGGTCTTTTTTTCTGTGTACTTATTGATTTCCGTGTGGTTTCTGTCCTGTGTTGAATGTAATGTATCTGTCTGTCTGTGTCTGTGGTGTCTGGAAGTAATAAATGGTTCTTTCTCTCTTTCTTTCTTTAAATTGAGACATATTGGAGGACACACTGGCTAATAGACCGGCGTATATTCAAATAGGATAAGAAGTTGCCGTACTATTTTTGTTGCAAATAAATGAATTGTGAATTATATTGATCGTTTGGGAGATTAGAATCTGCAAGGTTCTTGTGATATATCGAACTATCCACACCTTGGGGAATTCCACTAGATATTAACTCAGAATCATAGTCTGAATCATCCCCCTCAGAATTCGTTACGATGTTACTAACACTATATAAATAGGAATGGAATAAAATACCAGAGAGATGAGAAAATGAGCACTAAAATTAAATCAGCCAGAAAGTTTACTTTGTCGATGGATTGGAAATTAGCCCATGTTTCGGTATTTTTGGGTATTTTGTACAAAATAAGATTGTTTTGAATTTTGGGGCAATCTCAGAAATTCCTACATTGTCTAATAAACAAAACAATTTATGATTTCAATTCGCCCCTGACCTTTGTCTGTCAGTTGAATCTAGAGTAGCCCATACTAATAAAGGCTAGATTATGAGATATGAAATCTTCAGTGATCGATCCTATCACCATACATTCAGTAGACGTAGCGAAAAAGCTTCATATCTGATAGAATATAAGTGGATTCACGATTTTATCCAATCGAGTGAACTCCTCTTTGTCAGCGGTGTTATATCGGCACTTCAGGAATTTCCGACAGATTCTAAATATTACGGGTAGGGTTGTGAACTAGTGATGTCAACATGTTGTTTGGACTTGGATTTCAACTACTGCAAGCGAATTAAAAACATAAAATGTCTTCAACTTAACATAAGCTCACTTCAATTGGAGTAGGCAGAGGTACATCCATCGCAAGATGAACTAAGTACCCACACCGTACCGAGCTTTCTGTTAGACCAACGTGACAGGTGGCGAGCCGTATCGCTGTTTCGCCGTGTATAATGGTCGAGCCATGCTGTGTTAGTAAGAACTGCACTTAAGATTAATTAATAACTCATTGATGCAAGTCCAGAACCGAATTTAAGTAGCAAACCCGTGTACCACAGAAGCACAGTGGCTTTCTAACATGTTGGATCATTTATTATTTAAGCGAAGAGCAACACCTGTCACCGTATTATGGTTCGTCATTATTAGGATTCCGTATCAAAATTATCTGCAAATTATTTTCAAGTGGAGTTGAATCTATTTCTCAAAGTATTAAAAGTTACTCCTTGAAGTAGAATTATAACTCTCTTGAAGTAACCAAGAATCGACGTGATTTTAGAGTTCTCTAGGCAATCATGTTTTAACCTCATTCGCAGTAAAGCTTTGATAGCGTAAGACTGAATGTCCTTTTGAAACCCAAACTCCATTGTTTAACTATTGTCTGGAAATCTCTTGATTTTAATAATAGAATTCTCCATGCTACTTTTTAGGAAAGATTAGGGCAGTGGTTTCCCTCTTGCTTTCCGCCACGCAGTACTCTGTCTGACGCGAGTAGGATGGCGCCCAGAGTAGTCTATTTCAAAGCCGTACTGGGCCTCTTGTCCTCTGCCTCTGAATAGTACTGACAGTTACTGTTACCAAGTCAGGTTCCAGTCTCTGTCGCCCTGCATTGCCGTACCGATGGCGAAAAAAATAGACCACCTTTATTGGATGCATGTACACACTCTACTTCTAAAACTACGGAATTTTTCTAACCAAAGGTTTTTGAAAACGTTTACCTTCCAGTAATAAAACCTGACGGAATGTGTAGTTGATGTAGTTCGTCAAGAATTTAATCAAAGCCTCTATTCTGTCATCGCGCACACCGACAGAGGGATTGTGTCCTCTAACATGATGGACTAATGTTATGGGCGATAGGCTGATCCCTTATCACCATAAGGTTCATCATATCCATCTTTGGACTTCGTATCAACAGTGGCTGCAAGTTGTCTTTGATTACTTGTGGCTCTGCCCACCCCATTAGGGATTACGGGCGTGAGTTTATGTATGTATGTATGTATTCTGTCATCGCGCGCTGCGAGCTTGTCGATCTAATGCCAATATACTGGTGATAATAGTGTTAGCCTGGTATATGAAAATTTCGATACAAATTGTTAAGCTTCATAGGCTTTTAACGAAGTATCGCTTGGTAGTTTAGTTTCTGAATTTGAAGGAAGCTTATCCTGTTTGGGCTTAACTTCTTAACATCCAAACAGGTCACCAAAAAAGCAATATTGCTATTTGACATTGGGTGATATTGCGCACTTAGTTTTATACGCGCAAATGTCAAATTGCAATACTTCTTGCTTTTTGGACGATTTGCTTTGATGTGTCCTTTTTAAACCCTGATTACAAAACCGATTGCCATCTTACAACAACAAATGTTTGAAACCGTTAGCGCGTGAAAAAAATATCTGAAGATATATGGAAAATGGAATTGGAATTCGTAACTTACTGCTCCTTTTTATTTTTCTTCAATAGTCGCGCAAATTATAAGGCACGCAAGTATAGTATCTTTTTCTTCTTCTAATCCTATGCCCCTGCTGGGATGTAGAGTTCGAACAACAGATTTCCACTTCTCGCGATCTTTTGCAGTCTGTAGCTTGCTCTCATATCATTCCGAAGGATTTGAATTCTCGGTCAACCGAGCTTCGCCAGGTTTCTTTGGGCCTCTCCTTTTGCATTTTCCATGAGCACGCGGTCAGCTCGTCGGGACGTGCGTTCCATAGGTCTTCTAAATATATGACCAAGCCACCGCCTCTTCCGTGTGCGGACATCAGCCTCCACAGTTCTGCGTTTGCAGTTAGGCATAGTTTTGGTAGCTTTAAATATTATTTAAGCCCTGGAAAGCCGACAGCATTCCTTCTCACGTGATGTTACGTGTTACGTCTTTAGCCGTAGTTGACCGTTCCTTACCGTCTATTACAGATGAGATTACGTCCCCTGAAGCAGGGTAAATCTTGCCGGGCAATTCTCATACAAGTTGCAGGCGGCGTTAGTTACTTTACTTCAATATAGCGACTTTATTTTCAAACTATTTTATTTATTATAGCAGGGCAGTAAAAAAGCCACACAGAAGAATTTTGTCTAAAAAGGCAATACTGCTATTTGACATTTGTTAACATGGCGCACTTATTTTTATTTACGTAAATGTCATCGAAACCGCAAGGCCGTGGGTAGGGCTCGAAGCTAGGTCCTTTATATAGGAGATAGGGAGAAGGGAGGCGATCCTCGCTAGAAACGTTTCCTCGCCCAGGGGACCTCATTGGCAGTGCAATGCGGGAATGCTTCTAGCATAATGGGAACCTTTCGGGTGGGCGCCCTCCTCGGTTGTCTGTTTTAGTTATAGATTGATAAAGGGCGTAGCCCCGGATATATTTAATTTATAATATTGTGGAAAAACAATATAAATTTAATATTACATAATAAAACTTTTGTGACTGTCAAATAGCATTATTGTTTTTTAGATGGATTGCTGCAATGTGGCATTTTTAGACTCTGTGGTCTGACTCCAATAGACATCATCATCATATTAAATAAATAGTAAATCATATTAAAGTAATAAATAGTGTTTGATCTTTACGAAGAAGTTACTTTGACTAGACTCATTTATGGTATTGTACCTTGAAAATGTTTTTTTTAATTTTGATTATCGCGTGATTATTATTTATAAATATATTTTTTTCTTTTAACGTTAATTCAGGGCAGTTTTAACTTAATAAGTAGTGTGTAAGCCGCAAGTAGAATCGTCCTTCCGCACTAATCTACCGTGATTGATATCTCACGGGTCAGCGGCCATACTAGTTGGGGCGTACGTCACTGTCTGTGATAGGCCTGACACCTAGCGGAATAGGCTAGTTTCCAATTAGTCAAATTATCAGTTCCTTTTTACTACACGTCATGAAATTATTATGGAATTTGTATGAAAAAGCACACTGTGACGTCATAAAAAAAGTGATAAGATGTCGGATTTATTATTACGTTTTTCTTGATTATAATTCATAAATGTAAAGGTAGGTGGATTCATAAAACGCCAATTGACAGTTAGTGTTTATATTGCAGACAGTAATATTGACAAATCATGCAAGTGTTCCTGAAAATGAGCATCCCTAGCTGGAGGTTACAGGACGGACTGCCTATAGCTATCGCGAACCTGGCCTCAACTTAGGTTTTCAAGTGGACTGCCTATAGCTATCGCACTTGTCAACCTTCGACCGATCCGTAGGACTGCTATGCTATCGCAACGGAGGCCGCTAGCTAACTGAGAGAAGGCGTGCGCGCGCTGCGGTATTTATAGGCGTCGCCGCGCCGCTCGTAGGTATTCGCTGGTCGTCGGGTATGTTCGTCGCTGCATGACCGCTTGCCGCGAAGATGTCATGCTACAGTCTCCCCCTCTGGTGCTCATGAACGTCCCGAATGAGTACCAGGACCCAAATCTGGAATCCTTTTAGGGCGACCTCGTCGTCTAATCGGTAATACAGGTGTCGCCGTTACAGGGCCTCTTTCCATGAATTTGGTAATTGCAGACGTATGGTATCTTCCGACAACTTGCTTTGGATCATCCCTGTTGGCAACTTCGTATATCGTACTTCCTATTTTGCCTGTTATAATGTAAGGGCCATCGCGACGAGGTGCAAATTTGGCTGTAAATTGTTGTTCTTGACGGCTGACTGGATGTGTTTCTATTAGTACCAAGTCTCCGTTAGAATAGCCTGGATCTGGACGGCGGTTTTGATTTGCTTTGGCTCTATTAATATCTTGCATAAATTCCACATTTTCCTTAGCGATAATCAAGTCTTTCGCCAGGCGTCGTAGATGTGGAGTTATTTCCGGAATGAAATTTTCAGATTGAACAACTTCACTGAAATTATGTGTTATTTCAAATGGCGTTCTCATCTCCCTTCCAAAAGTTAGATATGCTGCTGAAAATCCAGTGCTTTTACTAAAAGCTGAATTCATTGAGAATCGTATTGCGGGTAATGCTTCTGGCCAATTACTGTGTTTGTTTTGAACAGCTATAGCTAATTGGCTTTTCAAGTCTCTGTTTTTGCGTTCAACGACGTTAGGCTCTGGATGATAATTAGGACTTAAAAAATGCTGTATATCTAGACTGTATGTCAGTTGCTGCATTACTGCTGATACGAATTGTGTACCATTATCACTTGATATTCTACGAGGTAATCCGTAACGTAAAAACACTTCGTTTAGTAAAGTTAGGGCGCACTGTTGTGCTGTAGCTTCTGTCAATGCAAAAAAGTTCTACCCAACGTGATGCAGTATCTTCTACTATAAGTATCCATCTTTCACCTTTCGATCCTCTCGGAAGCGGACCAAATAAGTCTACTGAAAGTACTTCAAATCTTTGATTGTTTGAAGTCGATTGGAACAACCCTGATGGTTTTTGGTTTGATGGCTTATATCTTTGACATTCTATGCATGACTTTATATATTTCATAACATCTCTTCGTAGACCTTTCCAGTAAAAGTTATTTTCTATACGTTTTACTGTTCCTTCTATCCCCAAATGACCAGCTGTTTTGGCATCGTGAAAGGATTCCAATAATTTATGTATTTCTTGTTTCGGTACTACGAGTTTCGCATTGTCATCCTCTTGATCTGGAGTAAATCTATACAAAACTCTATTGTGCAGAAGGTATCCTCGTTTAGACCATTGTATATAATTTTCTGATTCTATCTTATCTTCCAATGCTTTAATTATGACTTGCAATTCTTCATCCTTAGATTGTTCATTTCGTATGTTATGTTCGTTTTGTTTTGGGAAGTCGATTTGTACTGTGCAAATGTCACATGTATCTGCGTTATGTTCATTGTCATCACACGGAGGTCTTGAAAGAGTATCTGCTAAAACATTTGTTTTCCCTGGACAATATTTAATTTCTAAATTGTAAGGCTGGAGTTGCAGAGCCCATCTGGCTAATCTTCCAGTTGGTGATTTCAAGTTGAGTAACCATTTCAGTGGTTGATGGTCAGTAATTGTTAGGAATTTAGAACCTTCGATATAACCTCTAAATTTTGTTATTGCCCAAACGATTGCTAGTGCTTCTTTCTCAGTTACTGTATAATTCCTTTCAGCTGGAGATAACAGGCGACTTGCGTATTCAATAGGATGCTCTTGGTCGCCCTCCCCCTGCAGTAAAGCTGCACCGATCGCATAATTACTTGCATCTGTTTTAATAATAAAAGGCAAACTGAAATCCGCTTGTTTCAGAATTGGAGCTGATGTTAAGGTTTTTCTCAGTGTTTGGTATGCTTCTTTTTGTTCGTTTTCCCATTGCCATTTTTGTTTGTTTCTTTGTAAGGTTGGTCAGAGGTCGTGCTATGTCAGCGAAATTTTCAATAAATCGTCGATACCATGAAGCAGTTTGGAGAAATGAAATTAATTGTTTCAAGTTTTTAGGCTCAGGTCTGTTCAATATTGCTGTGATTTTTTCTTCATCTGTTTCAATACCTTCGGGAACTATTATATGACCCAAATATTTTATTTTAGAGCACCCAAATATGCATTTTTCTCTGTTTGCTCGTAGCTTAAATAGTTTTAATTTCTCAAATACTTCTTTGAGATCTTGTAAATGTTGTTCAAAAGTATTTGACCGTATTATCAAGTCATCCAAATATGAAAGAACGCACTGCGCTTTTAATCCATGTATGAACTTATCCATTAAACGTTGAAATGTAGCAGGTGCATTTCTTAGTCCGAAGGGCATGCGTAAGAATTGATACATGCCAAAGGGTGTAATAAACGCGGTTTTTATTTGATCGTCTGGGTGTACCTGGATCTGCCAAAAACCGGAATGAAGGTCTATTGTAGACATAAAAGGCATAGCTCTTGCTTGATGTAGTAAATCATCTATACGTGGTAACGGGTATCGATCTGGTACCGTTATTTCGTTGAGTTTACGGAAATCAATGCATACTCTGACGTCACCGTTTGCCTTGGGCACCAAAATAACAGGTGAACACCATGGTGAGTCACACTCTTCTATAATATTGTTATCTATCATTTCATCTAACTTAATTCTCAATTGTTGTTGCCTCGTTGGTGACAGTCTATATGGTTTGACTGCTATTGGGCTTTTATTCCCCGTGTCAATTCTATGTTCCATGTAAGTTGTTGGGGGACCGTTGGGTAAAAATCTATCCTCATAGCTCAATAATAAGTTATTTAATTGCTCTTTTTCGCAATTAGAAAGTGAATGGCCCTCATTAGGTTGCAAGGGAATATTCAAAGAATACAACTGAATAGGATTTATTGGTAAATAATCAATTCGTGGATCGACACGAGAATTATCATCCGCGGGTTCGCGAGGACGAGTTGGATACAGAGGTGTATGAACCTCTTTTAGTTGCCAACGAGGTTTCTTTGTTGGGGATGCGTCTTTGTCATCTTCCTTAGGTGGTGAAGGAGTAGCAGGCAGTGGAGACAGCATCCTTAGATCCCTTGCCCAGTCAAGGAATTTTGAGAGTCCCTCGTTTTCTGATGTCGGGTTGGCAAAATCTATTTTCTTGATTGCCTTCACAATTGGTATCTTGGTGTTCCGAATTTGTGAGAAGTAAAACACATCATTTGGTTTATCTATAAAGTTCCACACTCGTTGTGGTAGGTTAAGTTGGATCCCTGCTGCTTCCAGGAAATCAATTCCAAGTAGTGTACGGTTATCATTTGCTTCCGGCATAATTGTGAATGAAATAGGTAAAGTTCTATTTCCTAGTGTAATTTGAACCGTAGTCGATAACAGTTTTTGATTTTTAATAGAACCATCCGCCAAGCTAATGTCAGCTCTTCTTTCATAGAAGTAGGTTTCATTTTTCTTTAATACCTCATACAGCTGCAGACTAGCAATACTTGTGCGAGCCGCTGTGTCTATGTAAGCGTAACCCGGTTCACCTTTGACGTTTATTTCGATTGTAGGTATCTTAATGTGATCTTCCAAAGTCGTTTCGATTTTGTAAAAAGACACAGGTTTTGGTGGAGAGTCTTTGGACTTGCACGTTGGGCAGTTGCTACGAAAAACACCCGGTGCTCCACATCCATAACAGTTTATGACCGGTTTTAACTCTCTTGCTGTCAAATCCGATTGACGTTTGCGGCAGTTTTCCAGTAAATGTCCCTTCTTGGAGCAATATGCGCAACGTTTATTCCCTCTTGTAGGTGGAGGTGGTGGCGGCATATTACTTGATGAGGGTAGTATCTCGTCGTTTTTAGCCAGGCTCTCTTGGTGACGGGCTTTATCTAACAACTGTTGAAAAGTTTTAACATCTGTTCGTGCAATTACTTTTTTCAGGTCGCTCCGTAACAAACCGTAAACAAAATCTAACTCTTCTTCCTCCTTATGGCGTTTTGGTGGTAGTAGGCCAAGAAGTGCCCTTTTTTGGCACAAAAACTCATCAATGGTCTCATTTTTACCTTGGGTAGTCGCAAAGAGTTCTATGTAGATGTCATGAGGTTGTCGTTTAGGAGCAAAGGCGGACTTCAACCCTTGTAGTGCCGCAGACCAAGTCTTGATATCCGAGCGAACACCTTGCCACCATTTCGTTGCCTCACCTTTAAGGAGCATGGGTAATCCGATTAAGGCTTCGTCATCGGTCATCTTCTCCACGTCTTTAAATATGCAAATAGCGTCGATGAATTGTTCCACCTTAATATGGTCGTCGCGTTCTCCATAAAATAGCGAGGAGCAACGCGTAAAATTTTTATTCGACATAGCAGATGTTGTCGGTACTCTGTTTAGCAACATAATGAATTGTTCTTGTGTCAACTGAATGATATTGTTATTATGTTCTTCTACCTTCAATTCTTTTTCTTGTTCCTTTTCTACACTTCTACTCATATTGTGACTTGTGAGGGTAGTTGTATTTTTTAGTAGATTTTTCTCGTTGGGCGCCAATGTAAAGGTAGGTGGATTCATAAAACGCCAATTGACAGTTAGTGTTTATATTGCAGACAGTAATATTGACAAATCATGCAAGTGTTCCTGAAAATGAGCATCCCTAGCTGGAGGTTACAGGACGGACTGCCTATAGCTATCGCGAACCTGGCCTCAACTTAGGTTTTCAAGTGGACTGCCTATAGCTATCGCACTTGTCAACCTTCGACCGATCCGTAGGACTGCTATGCTATCGCAACGGAGGCCGCTAGCTAACTGAGAGAAGGCGTGCGCGCGCTGCGGTATTTATAGGCGTCGCCGCGCCGCTCGTAGGTATTCGCTGGTCGTCGGGTATGTTCGTCGCTGCATGACCGCTTGCCGCGAAGATGTCATGCTACATAAATAAATTAAATAGTTAAAAGAAATTGTTTTTCGTACTTTAGATCTGTCTTTATTTTGTGCGTAATCAGAATTTCATAATTTATCTTTGGCTCAAGAGCATCATAGAATAAGGAATAATATTGCGTATAGAACGGCAACTCTCCGCTCCCCACCAGCGGCTGAGCTAGGTTTACCTCACCCCCTCCCGGTCTTACTTTAGTCATCAATCGTATGGGCGCCAGATGTCACACACACACAGATGCACGTGTACAATAACGTCAATATGTACTGTAGTGTTTGTGTAAAACGAGAAGTAGGAAGTGTCCGGGTGTGGTAGGATACTACCTAACTGGATAGATGTTACCTGTTTAATGATTAGTCTTCACTTAAGAATAACGAATTCTAAAAATGTGACTACATTAGAGCAGTAATATATGATTTTCAGAAAAATAAAGAATTGCATATAACAAAGTCTTTACAGGAATATATTAAAATCAGATTGGTTCTTTATAATGCAGTGCCTTTATTGGACAAGTGATAAATAGTGAAATACGCGCAGGTTAAAAGTGAAGTTCGCACAAGTCCGAGTGACTTGTGCGCAGTACGTGATTGGTTACGCCATCAGTGATATTATGGAGTGAAGTCGGCAACGACATTCAAAGTGACGTTCCGACATTCCGAAGTGAAGTTCGTTCAAGTCCGACGCGGCCCGTGATTGGTCGTTGCGTGATATGGATTGAAGTTGGCGATGTCTGCTGTGGAGGAGGGGGGCGTGCGGAGGCGGCGTAGCATCAAGCGCCTCTTGCGCAGCCTAACTGCCGACAAGCTGCAGCCAGGTGACGTCACACTACTAGCTCTTATTATTACCACCTTTTTAGCGTTTATCCCGTTTTTACTCAAGCTAAAGATGTTGACAGGTCAGATTTTTAGAAAAGCGACTACCAATAAAGTTTGAACGTTTGAATCCATCCCGTTGGTGGACAAATAGTGAGGTGGGCCACAACGCGAATAGAGGTTTACAGGCTAGTTCAGGTCATGATTGCGTACTTAGCCATAAGGCCGCCTATTGTTGCTGATTCCAGTACACACTACACACATCTAATTTTATTTTAAGTCATACCTGTCATTTTCTTATCCGCCGAATAAGAAAAGGGACGGGTAAATGACAGGCATAAAATTTATGGAAGACATGTCAATTTTAGGCAGAAATTTAAAAAACCCTTCCAAAGTTTTATATTGGTCAATAACCCGACAGAATTTAGTTGACAGCACACGTCAAACTGATTGCATATGAGCGAGATGCCTATTTTATTCGCCCGGGTTATTCGTTCATTTTAAAATTAGCAGTTGTCAATCATCCGTCCTATTAGGTGTGTGCAGGAATCGGGGCCACAGTACTATTTCAATTTCTGCTTTGTATTATTTTTATTAAAAGCATCATAGAACGAAAGAGAGGAAGTGGAAGACCAAGAAGAGCTTACATGGAACAGATTAAAGAAAAGGTTAACGTCGTGTCTTATAGGAAAGTCAAGGAATTGGCCTTTGATAGACTGGAATGAAAAATGCTACACCGACAAGAGCGTGGCTCTTAAATTGATGATATTAACGTGATCTTACTTTTTGAAAGAAAGAAGAAAGCAAAAAAAAATTGGACCATCAGGTGATTCATTATGCAGTGATCTAAACAAACTGGGACCAACCAAACTCACAAATTGATATTTTCTTTTAACATGTCCCCACGGGTATAGAACTCGGACCTCCAGATCATGAAAGATACAGTAACCACTAGACTACGCAGGCTGTCAATAACTAAATAAATCTATCTATAACTTCATCACAGCGCATGCGTCACATGTAAACATGATCTTTTTATACTCACTCATCCATATGTTAGGATGCTGTTTACTGGCAAAAAGTTTGTGTTTATCACAGTTTAGTGCCAGTGTAGGTGTTTGATGTCCAGCATGGGACGCACACGCACAATGAGTAGTACACTTGTTGGTTCACGCTCAGTCCCGTTTAGGGTAAGCAGAGAAGTTCTTCTTCTGTCGTGTAGGTTGTGAGGTGAATTACCAACCTCATCAACCCTGGTGTCAGGGTTACTATTGAGCCGCCAAAGGCCCCTGACATGACTCGTGTAACGACTATGTACTTTCATCAGTAAGAAAGAAGTAACCGGGACCAACGGCTTAACGTGCCTTCCGAAGCACTTCTGCGCGTTGTGCTGTGCGTCTTACTTTCGGACATCAGGTGATCAGCATGTAATGTCCTAACCAAACTAGGGATCACAAAGTGATTTTTGTGATATGTCCCCACCGGGACCAGAGAAGTTGAAAGGGCTTAAATGATTCAGTTTGAGTTACGCGATATTTTTTTGAATATTGAAATGGTCTTACATTGGTAATACTGAACCGTATGGTGGTCCTGTGTGTCATTGGCTTCCTTCTTAAACGGGTAGCGCAGGTCTATTCCCAGTATAGTAACAGCCTCCGTGGTCTAGTGGTTAGAGCGTTAGGCTCAAGATCTGGAGGTCCGGGTTCGATTCCCGATGGGGACATTGTCGAAATCACTTTGTGAGACTGTCCTTTGTTTGGTAAGGACTTTTCAGGCTTGAATCACCTGATTGTCCGAAAAAGTAAGATGATTCCGTGCTTCGGAAGGCACGTTAAGCCGTTGGTCCCGGCTATTAGCCGTAAAAACACCTCCACCAACCCGCAGTGGAGCAGCGTGGTGGAGTATGCTCCATAACCCCTCCGGTTGATTGAGGAGAGGCCTGTGCCCAGCAGTGGGACGTATATAGGCAGTTTATACTAACACAGACGGCGATGCGGCTCACCACTTATCACTTTGTTCTAACAGACAGCTCGGTAAAGCGGAGTGCTCAGTTCATCTTGCGCTATGTTATTATAAGTTCTTCGCCAATCAGGTGATTCAAGACTGCAATGTCCTTACCAAACAAAGGACAGTCTGACATAGTAATTTCGACAATGTCCCCATCGGGAATCGAACCCGGACCTCTACATCGTGAGCCCAACGCTCTAACCACTAGACAACCTGCAGTGGAACAGCGTGGTGGAGTTTGCTCCATACCCCCTCCGGTTGATTGAGGGGA
Organism: Pectinophora gossypiella; assembly: GCF_024362695.1. Taxonomy (NCBI): domain Eukaryota; kingdom Metazoa; phylum Arthropoda; class Insecta; order Lepidoptera; family Gelechiidae; genus Pectinophora; species Pectinophora gossypiella. The sequence goes on along the minus strand of NC_065428.1, from coordinate 748,056 downwards.
GGCCTGTGCCCAGCAGTGGGACATATATAGGCTGTTTGTGTTTACTGTGGTGTCCCTATATAATGAACGTTTCCTATCTTTTCATTCTTTTAAATTCAGTGGCTTAGAGCTTTGACACGAGCGTGTAAGTCACACACGCGTACTCCGTACAGGGCTATAACATTTTATTCTTCTATCAGATCGTGAGCCTAACGCTAACCACTAGACCGTAGAGGCTGTTATGGATAATATGACCTTCATAAACGAATGAGGGTCTAAAATAAGACCCCCAGCCGTTCCTGGTTCAATGTCAATAGATCTGACAGAATGCCTCTATTCAGTGGAGTGTCCTCTGGGCTCCAATTAGAACTCACCAGAGGTTTTTTAATTACTCTGCCCACCCGATACCTCCCCTATTGTTCTCAGATTTCTCTATATCTCTCCCCAGCTGTATGTACGTACTTGACCTAGGTTATATATGTAATATCTACGACATAGGGTGAGCTTTGTGAAAGAAAATCATTTAGTTTTACAACATAACGTAGCACCACACCTGTATCCCACTAGGGGTTGGCAAAAGTGTATAGTATAATATATACTATGTTGACGTCTCTTGTAATTGGGGCCGAGACTATTGCCTCAAATCTTGGAGTCAACGTCCAAAGATGAATTTAAATAAAGTCGAAATTACAATTAATGTTTACTGTCTATTTATTTGTACTTTCTTGTAAAATTTGATTGGTGGAGGTGCTTGGGCTGGTAGTCTGGGACCAACGGCTTAGCGTGCCTTCCGAAGCACGGAATCATCTTACTTTTTCAGACAATCGGGTGATTCACACAAAGGACAGTCTCACAAAGTGATTTCGACAATGTGCCGAATCGAACCCGCATCTCCAGATCGTGAGCCCAGCAGCGCTCTAACCACTAGACCACGGAAGCTGTTCAACTCGCAGTGGAGCAGCGTGGTGGAGTATGCTCCATACCCCCACCGGTTGATTGAGAGGAGGCCTGTGCCCAGCATTGGGATGTGTATAAGCTGTTTATGTGGTGTCCCTATATTATTAACGTTTCTTCCTTTCTTTTCATTCTTTTAAATTCAGAGGCTTAGAGCTTTGATACGAGGATGTAAGTCACACACGCGTACTCCGTACAGGGCTATAACATTTTATTCTTCTATCACTATAGAACAATTCTTCTAAAAGTAGTCTTTTCATCAGCGACATGTTATATCCACTGTAGTATTGAATCGAAGTCTTTATACGAACATCTGAATAGTAAGGAGACGCGCCAGTGGTTTTAATTACCGGTCGTCGATAGCTTTTGTTCTACGATCGTACTGTTCTACCACGACAAACTCACTTTATTTTCGATTGGTGTTTTGGTAGCCGTGACCTCACTGTGAGGTCGAAGGCTGGAAACCCAGCACGTGTCTACTTATTTTCCAATCTGTTTTCGAATTCATGTTTGGACCATAAATTATATTATTGACATGTCCAGGGGTTAAGGAAAAAACCGTGAGGAAACCCGGCTGGTCAGACTGGCGTTCGCGTTTGTATAAAACTGGACCTGTCAATCTGCTGTTAGGTAAGCGGACCCCGTGAAGAACCTCTCATAAGTAATTCATTATCAGGGTTTCTGGTTCCAATTAAACTTGGGTTCATTACCGCTGGCCTCTGCCCGCCCTCTACAGCTCTATACCTATTGTTTCTGATTGTGTGCCTTACTATGTGTCAGTCACTATAAATTCGAGTTTGTGGATGTTTAGATTGAAATTTTAGCGTTTTTATATTGCTTATTATGACATAGAACAAAGAATAATACTACGTATACTCAGAACTGACACTCCGCTCTGCGTCTATCTGTATCGTTATCTTTATTTACCTCCTCACTACTTACGCGAACCTACAATCACATCTCGGACACGCCATTGTAATCTAACCTCTTTTTTTTGTAACGATGGGGAAATCTTCATAAAAATGACATAGTTACTGTTACCCTAATTATAGGTGACAACGGCAAGCAACGGACTTACAGCAAAGCTAAACTAGCCTAAATCTAATTGTAGAAAACAAAAGCAGAAAAGTAAAATGTAAATTAAAAAATAAATAAATTTAAAGATAAAAAAATGATGAATGCGACCAAGAATGTGCCAGGCTCGCGCAGTTTAGATACAGCATCAAAGCATACATACACAAACACAAATTCACAACCGCGCTCACCAAGAAGGGATGTAGGCAGGTTCGCAGACGGTCAATCTTTATTATATGATTCCGTAATACATTCGAGTTTCTAAGGTAGTGTCCACGGTATGGAGGACCGTGTGCAGTCGGGTGCAGAATGCAAACACCGCGCGCGCTGACGGCTGATTGGCAGTCGTCGCGAGTGTACCACCTGGTGCAGTTACCACTTCTGACCGTAAACTGTGATTACACTTGTGATTGATCTTCAGAATATAACTGTACAGGGTGTTCGTGACATCGTGACGTTGAACGCCTACTTACGTGCAGTCATGAGCAATAACATGTACTCACTTTAGAACCCTGTCGCACTGTCAAAATTCAAATTCAAATTCAAAAATTCAAATGTATTTATTGCATTGCTACAGGTCAAGAAGGTCTTAAACAATATTACATACATCCTCTGCAGCATACCAGTCTAGGTGTACAATTTTAATTCTAATATATTCAAATTACAATTTCAATTAGATATTAAAATAATGTGAGTTAATATAAATGTGAATATGATTAAAAATAATTTCATTAGGTACGCTTAACTAAATACAATGTCAAAATTATATGATAAGGTGAGTCAATATAGATGTCAATATGCTTAAAATTAATTTGATTTACACTTTATTAAATACAATGACAACATCATATTTGACCTTTAATGAGACTTACGGTTCAATTTGTCGAAAATGTTAATGTGACATGGTTTTAAAGTGTATATGTCGTGACCGTACGTAAAACGGTAGACGGTGCTTTTCTTATCGAAAATGTTTAATTAAAATTTTGAGTCTTTTTCTGCTCCGCAATTTACATTTGTAATGTCGATTTATTGATTGAAATAAGCGACTATAGCCCAATTGGGGTAGGCAGAAGTACACCACTCACACCTCACTGAGTTTTCTATTAGACCAACGTGATAGGTGGCGAGCCGTTTCGCCGTATATAATGGTCGAGCCGAGTGTTAGTGAAAATTGCACTGAAGATAAATGAATAACTCATTGGTGCTAGTTCGGTGTCGTGGTTCTATCCGGTGCTCCCGAAGCCACAGGACCACAGTGACTGATGGGACTGATAAAGTGGAATGTTGACTGATGACTGGTAAAGTGGATAAAGTGGAATGGCTGATGAAGTGACTGATAAAGCAGGAAAACAGTGATCATGAAGAGGCGTATGGTTCGTAACAGGTTTCTTCACAGTGGACATTACGACTTGTTGGGTATGTAACTAGGAGTGGTAATCGCACCACCCAAATCTCCTGGTAGTTGCGGTTTCAGAATACATCCCGCTTTGGTACGGTGTTGAAAAGTATCGGCGTTCGAAAAACGTGAAACTCTAGCCATGGTATAAAAATACCTCAATGCTCAATCCTATGACAAGCCGCCATTGCTAGCCCATCATCATCATCAAATCAAATCAAATCAAATATACTTTATTGCACAGAACTAAAATTTCAACAAACAGACATAACACATGAATACAGTACAATTTGGGCGGCCTTATTGCTCTAGAGCAATTTCTTCCAGGCAACCAACAAAAGGAAACAAACATTTACAACTTGGATGCGGGATGGTGCAACAAAAAATAAATAAATAAATACCTAAAAGTAAAACTAAAGTTAATATAATAAATACTCTATACTATACGTACATATATTAATAAATACTCAATTTAATATAATCCATATATACTAAAAATATACCTAACCATAATCTAAAGAAAACTATAATAATAAATAATAGACTATACACACACATACAGGTATTGAAATAAATAAAATACATCATACATAATAGTAATATCCTAAGAATATCCACATAAGGATTCAAAATGAGCTCGCAACTGGTTTTTGAAGCTCTGATTGAAGCGCTTAGCGACTCTGATGGAAGCAGGTAAGGAGTTCCATAAGCGCACAGCTTGCACAGTAAAAGACTGGCCATAGTAATCAGTTCGGTGGGTGGGAGCTACCAATAGCATCCTAGTGCACGATCGAGGCAGCCGTTCATCATCAGCCCATTAACGTCCCCACTGCTGGGGCACGGGCCTTCCCTATGGATGGATAGGGAGATCGGGCCTTAAACCACCACGCGGGCCCAGTGCGGATTGGTGGTTATTAACGACTGCTAATGCAGCCGGGACCAACGGCTTAACGTGCCTTCCGAAGCACGGAGGAGCTCGAGATGAAAACTTATTTTTTGTGGTCACCCATCCTATGAGCGGTCTTTGCGAGAATTGCTTAACTTCAACAATCGCAGACCGAGCGCGTTTACCACTGCGCCACCGAGCTCCTCATTGCTAGCCCATTACGATTAAATTGGTATCTCCAACATTCCAGAGACGTGATCGAGACCATGATTCTGAGTTGATATCAAGTGGAATTTGCTGTCGGAAAATTCATGAAAATGTTTTTTTTTATTATTATTTTCATCATACATACATCCATAAACTCACGCCTATTTCCCACCGGGGTAAGCAGAGACTATAGAATTCCATTTGCTTCGATCCTGACGCACTTCTCTTGCTTCCTTCACATTCATCAATCGCTTCATACACGCACGCCGGTTCAGAGTAGATCGTATTAAACCTTTTCTAAGGACATCTCCAATTTGGTCATCGTAAGTCCTTCTCGGTCTTCCTCTGCCAGCCCTGCCATCAACTTTTGCTTTATTATTATTTTCAGTTCCATGATTTTGCGACAGAAAATTTCATCCAGAATCGTGGTCTGAATCATCCCTCGAAAGTTTTCGTTACGACGTCATTTTAACACTCTGTATATAATTAATTGGCTTTCTATCATACCCTATTACCTATGTAAGCGTGCACCATCTCCCGTATTATCTTTCACGACACAATTACCCCATACCTACCGTTTTAAATGATATCAAATGTTACGCTCTGACCCGATTACAATTCGGTCGTGTTACCTCCACGAGTCTATATTAGCACACGATTAATGGTGACATTATGTTAGTTTCGTATTTGATTAATTAATTATAATTATTACATGTAACTTACCAACTTGTACACCATCATGGTATGCAAATAAAGAATATTGAATATTGATTTGCAACATTTAGTTCAGTAATGGTGCTAATTCCTGTAAATACCATAAAATTTTGTTTTAAGTTATATCTGTCATTTTGTTATCCGCCGAAAAGGAAAGGGACGGGTAATCGACAAGCATAAAATTTATGGAACACACGTCAATTTTAAGCACAAATCTAAAACAACCGTCTAAAACTTTTACATTGGCCAATAACCCGACAGAATTAAGACAGCACACGTCAAACGGTTTGCATACCAGCGAGATACTTTTTTGATTCGCCTGGGTTATTCATTAATTTACTCTTTCTTCCTAAAATTAAGAGCTGTCAATCATCCGTCCCTTTCCTTTTCGGCGGATAAATGACAGGTATAACTTAAAGTAAAATTAGGAGGTGTCTGCAGGAATCGGGGCCATTATATTTATAATGTAGATTTGCTTATTACGACAAACTTCATGGCATCATTATCTCCCTAGCAATATCCCGTTTTTCACAGGGTTTGCTAACCTAACCTAACCTAACCTGAATATTTGACTGGCCTAACAACCCGCGAAGGGAAAACCAGGCCAAGTTAGGTCACTTACCTCCGAAAATGCATATCGCGGGATTGTGGGTTTCCTCGCGATATTTTCCTTCACACACGCACGTGATAATCATTTATGATCTAAGCATGAATTTAAAAACAAATTCGACAATTATTGGTTTAGGCCTGTGCTGGATTCGAACATTTCGAACCTGCGACCTCAAAGTGAGGGGCAAGCGTTCTACCAACTGGCCTATTACGTCTCGACGAACTTCATGATATAAATGATGTAAATAATAAAACTTAAGAAAAATATATTGGACATTCTGCGTATACGATCTATGTACTTTTTTTTCACATCAATGACTTGATTACATTTTGCTTATTTGCTTCACTTTTTCTTTCAGGTAAGTTCCCATCTTTATGACTCTGTCAGTTGTCAGCACCATATCTACGACTCAACAAAATCGTAAGTACCCATAAATTTTTCTTACCCTATAAAACGGAGCAGTTGGTAAATAACGTTCATTATTATTTTTAAATGGTATAAAATTCGTTACAGCGCCATCTGTCATCTAGTAGTAATACTACGTTCACGAAGCTCACGATGTGAATACAGCTTCGTAATTTAAATTCTGCTACTTACCGGTAGATGTCGCTGCTGGTACATGTAGCACGGTAATGTAGTATTTGTGTGTAAAGTTTTTTTGTTCAATGTCGTTTGAGGATAATAGTAGACTTTTCGGGCATTTTCCTAATCCCTTTGTTATGCAGCTTTAGTATTCGATTGATGATTACAACTCTAAAAGGATTTAGCTCTACCATGCGAAAACAATTTAATGAACTTCTGTAATTTTTTTTTTTCAAATCAATTTCCTTTTGATGTGTGCTTACTTATTGTCTGTTGTCGGGTAGGCAGAGAGGTTGAATGATTGTGTCTCGGTCTTGGTGTCTAAAACAGCAATCATAACAATAGGTATAGTGTTTCTTCTCCATAAATTCAATGTTCTATGACCACTATATCATATGTGAGATATACCAGTAATTTTATTCTATTTAACTTTCTGACATTTGCCCCATTCATCAAGATTCGAATTAAGCAGTGGCAGCTCAATAATAACCCTGACACCAGGGTTGATGAGGTTGGTGCTCCACCTCACAACCCACACGATAGAAGGACATCTCCAATTTGGTCAATGTACGTCCTACTAAGTCTTCACCAACCTTCGCTTTATATACCGCTTCGTACTCCTAGTATATTTGTAGGCTTACGTTATTGATTTATGTAACAAATGGTTTGGTCAGAGCTAAGAAGGTTTGCGTGTTAATTATGGGAAATGGCTGGTTGAGCCATAAACCCGATTCTTTAAGAGGTTTCCCGTGTCAGTGGTAATCAGTGATGTGGCGTTTCCGTGAATGTTCCCAATTTGGGAACACTTATGTAAAAAGAGCTTTATTACCTAACCTTTAGGCACATAAGACCAGAGTACAGTCATGAGTAATATCATGTACCCACATTAGAACCCTGTCGCACTATCATATTTGACATTTAATGAGACTTACGGTTTAATTTGTCAAAAAAGTTAATGTGACATAATAAATAATAACGGACGTCGACCAAACTTTGACTGCACCAGACACTGAAACTGAAATACACTTGGCCTAGGCCCGTGTATTTCATTAGTACACCAATATTTCTTAAAAATATTGAGAATCTCAAAGATAGATAAAAATAATAATAATAATAAAATATATTTATTTACCAAAACATTTTTAACAAGTTACACAGAGAAACAATATACGTAAGTTGAAGTTATACATAGTCAATGCTTTCCTGCCTTCTAAACTAGGGGAACCTGTGTCTTAGGAGGCAGTGTTCATCCGTGAGCTTGTTATTAACTTACAAGTTTATGCTGTTGTTGGGTTAAAATGTTAAAATGTTTGGAAGGTGTGTTTGGATGGGTGTTTGTATGTATGTGTGTATGTATGTTTGTGTGTGTGTGTGTGTGAGTGTGTGTGTGTGTGTATGTGTGTGTGTGTGCCTGCTTAACTTGTATGTTAGTTTTGTAGGCATTTGGATCAGGACTAAAAAGTTATTATTTTCTCCGTATCATCATAACTTAGATTTAGTAGCCACTTTTGTAGTTGACTTTTAAGGTCATGTTTATTTAGTTTATATATATTGATCATTTTGTAAATGCGGGAGCCTAAAATGTATGAGAATCAAATTGGTTTCAAAGTGTATACATATTAGTACTGGTGACCGTACAAGAAAGAACAATTTAAAAAAGAAAAGCACCCAGTGTCCTTACTATTAAAGAGTTTTTACAACTCTATATCTTTCGTGTGTTGTCCTTAGAAAAGGTTCAGTACGATCTAATCTGAACCGGCGTCCGTGTATGAAACGATAGATAGAATGTGGAGGAAGCAAGAGAAGTGTGTCAGGATCGAAGCAAATGGAATTCCATATTCCATAGTCTCTGCTGCGCGAGTTTATGTATGTAAATGTCTACTCATTCATTATTTTTTTTAAATGAATTCAGTTGAAAAAAAAAAAACAACATAGAATGCGTTCGACTAACGTAATAAACGTCTAATGGCAAAAGGTTCGCCCCCCTATTACATGGGACTTAGACACAGCTTCTTCTTTGCTTCTACGCTGTTCTGGTTGCAAATAAAAAACATAGAAAACGTTCAGCTGCTTGTCGTCCCGGGCATGTCGTAAAAACCGACAGAGGGATCGTGTCCTCTAACATGATGGACTAATGTTATGGGCGATAGGCTGATCCCGTATCATCATAAGGTTGATCATATCCAGCTTACGACATCGTATTAACAGTGGCTGCAAGTTGTCTTTGATTACTTGTGGCTCTGCCCACCCCATTAGGGATTACGGGCGTGAGTTTATGTATGTGTGTAGACAGCTGGCGAGGAGTGGCTGTATCTACTAAACACCTGTCTACCCCTTTGGGGATACAGGCGTGATGTTGTGTAACTCGAATAGGGGGCGATAAACTTTAATTTTCAATGATCTCAATTATGTACGCAGTCGGGAATCGAACCTGCCACCTGCCGCGTCACAGTGGCTACCTCGCTACATAATGCACGGTGCATCAGTCGCGGGAAAGCTGTGACCTTATGTTTTATACTTGTTTATACTTAGTGGCTTCCTTATTGAACTGTAGGTAATAATGCGTGACATACACATAAACAGCCTATATACGTCCCACTGCTGGGCACAGGCCTCCCCTCAATCAACCGGAGGGGGTATGGAGCATACTCCACCACGCTGCTCCACTGCGGGTTGGTGGAGGTGTTTTTACGGTTAATAGCCGGGACCAACGGCTTGACGTGCCCTCCGAAGCACGGAATCGTCTTACTTTTTCGGACAATCAGGTGATTCAAGCCTGAAAACTCCTTACCAAACAAAAGACAGTCTCACGAAGTGATTTCGACAATGTCCCCATCGGGAATCGAACCCGGACCTCCAGATCGTGAGCCTAACGCTCTATTCACTAGACCACGGAGTCTGTTAATGCGTAACATATAATACATTAACCCTCGACGACCCGATTACTCTAGCCATAGAGGTGGCCAATCAGCTCGCGATAACAAACACTGAGAACCCTGACTCTGCCGGCGTGGTCGACGATTTACCTCATTCAGCGTTTATCGCTATCGACCCACTAGGGTCGATTAATCCTTTCACATAATATATTATCCTCTCAGACGACGCCCTGACCCGAGGTTCGCGCCTAACTGGGCATAAGCAGGCCTTAAATTTTTCTTAAATTTTGTACCGGATGAGAACCTTCAGCACTCCCCATTTGTCCGGCCAAGTAGTTAATGCCATCTGCGGCAAATCTACAATAAGTCACGTCAAAAAAAAGCCCGCTTGTTTGAGGGGAGGTCTGTGCCCAGCAGTGGGAAGTATGGAGGCTGTTTATATTAATGTAATAATTTCTTGCACATTTGCAAATGGTCTCTTATTTATTGGTGGAGGGAGGGAGGTAGTGATTGCGCGTGCGCAGCTGTGGCGCCATCTGCCGAGGATTGTCTAAATTTAAATCACACCTGCTTCCTCACGACCTGAGGGTACTACCTCACAAATATTAATAAGGGTCGGATAATTTGTTTTAAAGATACTTAAAACACGTAACGAATCTTGTTAAAGATACTTTTGAAATAAGTAGAGGACGTCAAATTGAGCTTGGTTGCACTCTGATAACAGCTTGGTTTTCTGACAACCAGGTGTGGTTAAATGTTTAAGTATACTTATTAAAATCAATCGTAATATTCGTAAATGTAACAGAAAAAACAGACAATTGGCTTGTTATAAATACATGTGTGCTTCAGTTTGCTTATTACGTCTTTTAAAATTTTAATAGTGACAAGTCTCACAAAGTGATTTGGACTGGACCGTTTGCACATCGCCCATAAATTCAATATCCGCTCCCCACCAGCTGCTGAGTTAGTTTTACCTCACCACCTCTCGGTCTTACTTTAGTCTTCAATCGTATGGGCGTCAGACGGCATACACACATATGCACGTGTACGATAACGTCAATGTGCAGTGTCTGTGTAAAACGAGGTGTTTTGTATGAAGTGTCCGGGGTGTGACTTAAGTTTATAGTATTTGCAGTTTGCTTATCGTTCATATAGCTTGGCAGTACCTCATCAGTTCATGATGGACTGTCTTCCATCACCGGTTGGACATCCGGTCTTTCTTTGTCTAAATAAGAAATACGTTTTGGCACAACATTTCGGGATTTATAACCCAAAATACAATACCCCGATTGGGGTAGTCACCAACGGTTGGCGGTTAATCATCTGTACATGTCCTGTGTTTATGTTTTTGTGCAATAAAGAATTATTGATTGATTTATGAACTAAGTACCCACGCCTCACCGAGCTTTCTATTAGACCAACGTGATAGGTGGTGAGTCGTATCGCCGTCTATAATGGTCGAGCCAACTGTGTTAGTGAAAACTGCACTTGAATTAATAACTCACCGACCCGGCGCTCCTCGTTTGAGAAGGTGGCGTACCACAGGACCACAGTGAGCATTAGTGACTAAAGCAAACCATTAAGTCTTATTGATAAATGACTTCAAGGAAGTATGTGGTTGGGTTAGACAAATAGAGCTGTTGATTTGGACGCATTACCCGTATTTGTGACCCTCAGACGGGAGTTTATGGTGTAAATTTAAGATGTTTCTTGAGGTGATGAGCAGATGTTTATGTAAACAGATTTTAGTGCTGGCAGTGTTCGTACAATTTGTGAAACGATCGTAAATCCATCGTTCTTTTTTTGATTTTCCTTTTCATCTATGATTTCAAGAAACATATCTATAAAAATGTGATGACAGACATTAATATAAATGCAAACAGTGGCGGCCCTAGTGAATTATTTATGTGGAGCGACACCTCACAGTGACACCCCTCAGCCCTTTAATTTTTTTTTTGATTAGGTTACGGCCACCGAAATTTACCTATTTAAATCTTTTAAAAATCTTACGGCCACCCGGTATATTTATTTGTTTAATTATTCAGATATCCAACAGCATTAACAATAGTTGTTTACTTATATAATACATGTACAAAATTTCTTCGCCAATAACAGGATATCATAACATGCAAATTTAAATGAACCGTGTAAGCGCGCGCGTGTGTGTGTAGTGCGATGTAGTATAGAAAATAAATACTTTTGATTTTTGATTTCATTTTTTGACCCGGTACGAGTTTTATGTGGCCGCAATCTAACCCGATGAAGTTAGTTTCGAGCTATGTTATTTAATGATTGTGCGATTGTGCACAGTGCGTATCCTAGATCCGTCATCGACAGTCACGATGACCTAATCCTGGTTCTCAATTTGGCCGCAGCGTCGTTGTAAGTCGGTTCACATTCGTAAAACAATCCACATTTAATTGCACGTGCACGTAACAGTACGTGCGCCGCCATTGCACCAATTACGGACCTATACGGTCTGCGGGGAGAAGCTCGGTGGCGCAGCGGTTAACGCGCTCGGTCTGCGATTGTTGAAGTTAAGCAACTTTCGCAAAGGCCGGTCATAGGATGGGTGACCACAAAAAAAAGTTTTCATCTCGAGCTCCTCCGTGCTTCGGAAGGCACGTTAAGCCGTTGGTCCCGGCTGCATTAGCAGTCGTCAATAACCATCAATCCGCACTGGGCCCGCGTGGTGGTTTAAGGCCCGATCTCCCTATCCATCCATAGGGAAGGCCCGTGCCCCAGCAGTGGGGACGTTAATGGGCTGGTGATGATGACGGTCTGCGGGCGATTTTTAACATACAGGGTGTTGGTGGCACCGTAACGAATACTGAGGGGATGATTCAGACCATGATTCTGAGTTAGATAGATAGATACATACATACATAAACTCACGCCTATTTCCCACCGGGGTAAGCAGAGACTATAGAATTCCATTTGCTTCGATCCTGACACACTTCTCTTGCTTCCTCCACATTCATCAATCGCTTCATACACGCACGCCGGTTCAGAGTAGATCGTATTAAATCTTTTCTAAGGACATCTCCAATTTGGTCATAGATAGATAGATAAAACCTTTATTTAGGTTTAAGACGTTACATTAACTTCTTAATATTAAAATTTGAACATATATGAAATGTAAGACTTAGAACTAAAAAGGGTACTAGCTCGGCTTCTTTTTATCGTGTGGGTTGTGAGGTGGAATACCAGCCTCATCAACCCTGATGTCAGGATTATGATTCAGCCGCCAAAAGCCCCTGACATGACTCACGTAACGATTACTCACTTACACCAGTAAATAGTAACCGGGACCAATGGCTTAACGTGCCTTCCGAAGCACGTGATCTTACTTTCGGACAATCAGGTGATCAGCCTGTAATGTCCTTACCAAACTAGGGATCACAAAGTGATTTTTGTGATATGTCCCCACCGGGATTCGAACCCGGGGCCTCCGGATCGTGAGACCAACGCTCAACCACTGCACCACAGAGGCAGAGCTCGGCTAATGTGATATCGACCCCCCACCCAGGGGGGGGGGGGGGGTTTGGTTGGGTTGTTCAAAGGTTATATAAGGGTTTTTATAATTATTTTCAATTCTACACTTTTGCGATGGAAAATTTCCCTTGATATTATGAGGTCAGAATAATGAGCTGAATCATCCCTCTCAGTATGTTCGTTACGGTGTCAGTTACCTCTGCGCTGGACCTAGGGTAATGTGACAATGAGATTACTTGCGTCTTCAGGAAAGAAACAGGCTATGTCTTCCCAAAAAAGGTGTTAATCTCAATAGAGGGAGGTGTAACCTGGGATTTAATCCTGGAATTAAGTCACTAGATCAGACCGAGATGAATGGATGTGTGAAAGATATATTGATCATTACTAAGGATGACGTCAACGTCAACTTGGGAGGTTGCCAGCGAGGAGCGAGTGGAAACACACTTGTACTCATTTGGAAGATTTGCGATGTTTTGGATTAATTTTAGATTTGCAACGGGTTCACATGATGATGTTCTGATAAGAAAGGAAAGCTTTGGAACTATTAGGGGCTTTTTGATGTATTTTACAGTACCCAAAAGGTTGTCTGGAAGACATTGCTACATGAGCAATAAGGCCGCCTGTTGTGTCTTTCTGTATCTGGTGTCTTTATTTCTGTATCTTGTGTCCATTGTGCTCAATAAAGTATGTTATCTATCTATTTATCAACGTAGTCGTTACACGAGCTATTCAAGTCACACCCGCTAATTAGCCCAGGATATCTTTCAACGGGTCTTTATTTCTTTCCCACAATAGGAAAGATAAAATAGGAAAGATAACCAGATCCCTGTCGGGGACACCACTTTGTAAGTTTCTTTACAAAGTAGGAGATTGTCTTTGTCTTGGCGATAGCTTTCATTTTAGGATCCTTTGAAAGATTTTAAGCAAAAAAATAATTGCAAAGGTCACTCGAGACCCTAACTGTTCTTATTGTTACTGTGATTGTACAGATAATTCAGAAAGAAGGCAATATGGCCGCCCAAATTGTACTGTATTCATTTGTTATGTCTGATTGTTGAAATTTAGTTCTGTGCATTAAAGTACATTTGATTTGATTTGAAACGGCGTCCGTTGTCCAGTGGTTGAGCGTTCTGCTCACGATCCGGAGGTGATTCGAGCCCAAATCTAGTTTGGTTAGGACATTACAGGCTGATCACCTGATTGTCTAAAAGTAAGATGATCCGTGCTTCGAAAGGCGCGTTAAGTCGTTGGTTGTTGGGTTACTTACTGATGTAAGTTGGTAGTAGTTACATGAGCCATGTCAGGGGCCATTGGCGGCTCAATCATAACACTGACACCAGGGTTGATGAGGTTGGTAATCCACCTCACAACCCACACGATAGAAGAAGACCAGTATTCGAACCCAGCACCTTTGGATTTTTAAGGCATCAACCACTAGACCACGGCCGCTGATCTTGGTCTGCGTTGACCCAAAGACGTACAGTCATGAGCAATATGATGTACCCACTTTAGGACTCTGTCGCACTAACATATTTGACATTTAGTGAGACTTACAGTTCAATTTGTCAAAAAAGTTAATGTGACATGGTACCAAAGTGTATACATATTAATGCTCGTGACCGTACTCGTAGGCTGTTTATGTTTACTCCCAGCCGCGCTGCCCCGTTGCGGTTGAAGGATGTTATTTTTTTCTCAAATGCACATTTCCGCCGATTGTTATTTCTCATTTTCTATATTGTTTATTTGAATATGAAATTTCGTCGATAACAATAAATATCTGTAAAATCTTCAACAGGACGTATGTCGAGTTGCACCTTGCATCTTGAATAAATTCTATCAATAATCATATCAAATCAAATCAAATATACTTTATTGCACAGAACTAAAATTTCAACAATCAGACATAACACATGAAAACAGTACAATTTGGGCGGCCTTATTGCTCTAGAGCAATTTCTTCCAGGCAACCACCGAAAGGAAACAAACATTTGCAAAAAACTTGGTTGCGGGATGGTGCAATAAAAAAAATAAAAATAATAAATACCTAAAAGTAAAACTAAAGTTAATATAATAAATACTCTATACTATACGTACACATATAATAAATGAAGTATTCTCATCAAGCGAAAACATGTGAGAATATGACCGCCCCAGTGGTGAATGCCATATGCGGCAAATCTAAGTCACGTCACAAAAAATATCAAGCGAGATAGAAATAAAAAAAAATACAGAATTAATACAATGTCATACCAATTACTATCTCTAACATAGCCTGCTGTTAGCCCTGCGTGACTTACATCGCAGCGTCAAAGGTTCGAATCTCTGTTCCGGCTCTAAACCACTATTTCGACTTTATATGTTTGAATAACAACCTCCGTGGTCTAGTGGTTAGAGCGTTAGGCTCACGATGTGGAGGTCCGGGTTTGATTCCCGATGGGGACATAGTCGAAATCACTTTGTGAGACGGTCCTTTGTTTGGGACTTTTCAGGCTTGAATCACCTGATTGTCCGAAAAAGTAAGATGATTCCGTGCTTCGGAGAGCACGTTAAGCCGTTGGTCCCAGCTATTAGCCGTAAAAACACCTCCACCAACCCGCATTGGAGCAGCGTGGTGGAGTATGCTCCATGCCCCCTCCGGTTGATTGAGAGGAGGCCTGTGCCCAGCAGTGGGACGTATATAGGCTGTTTATGTTTATGTTAAGTTTGAATTCATGTTTGGATCATAGCTATTTAATATCACGTGAATGGCACGAAAATCCCAATAGGCTTGCCCTCTAGTACATGGGACTTATATATTATGTAATGTATTTCCAATACACGTCTACTTACTCCTTCGGGGGTGTACGCACACCACGGACACTTCATACAAACAACCTCGTTTTACGTTTTACACGCGCATCTGCGTGTGTGACGTCTGACGCCATACGATTGAAGACTAAACTATGCTCGAGGGGGTGAGGTAAACCTAGCTCAGCCGCTGGTGGGGAGCGGAGAGTTATACGGAGTTATTCCTTATTCTATTAGGTGTGATGTTTATGTTAATCTCGTTAACACATAGTGTCTATGGAATTCCATTTGCTTCGATCCTGACACACTTCTCTTGCTTCTTCCATCAATCGTTTCAAACACGCACTCCGGTTCAGAGTGGATCGTACTGTAGCTTTTCTAATGACAAAATTATTTATTTTTTTTATTCATGCAATGTTATGCCAATAAGTCAAGGCTACTATGACAACTCCCTCGCAGCTCACACCTCATGGAGTGACGGCATGTCCAGAAATAGCCATTGATAACCTGAGCGTAAACAAGACAGATCCGCGGAGCTATGACATCATGCAAGTGACAAGTTGGTGTATGAAATAAGTTTTATTTTATTCGTTTATTCATATACATATTTAATCTTCAGGTTAGGTAAGCGGACTCTGTGAAAAAAAAAAACGGGATAATGCCAGGGAGATGCTGATTCATATTTTCCACAGCTACATGTCAAATAAAAGGCCAATTTACAACTATTCAAATCAGTTACTTTTTACTAAACGTCAAAACACGAATTTACTACGGAATTTGTATGAAAAATCACGTCGTGACGTCATAGAAAACGTGATAAAATGTCGAACTTATTTATTATTACATTTTTCTTGATGAAAATTTATAAATAAATAAAATAATCGCAGAAAAAAGAAATTGTTTTTCGTCAGTTTTAGATGACTTTACCTTTTCCTTTTTACAAGTACATGACATAAACAAATCTTTATTTTGTTATCAGAATTTCATAATTTATCGTTGACTTAAAATACTACCCAATTAATTGAAGTCAATGTTAGATATATTATATACAATACAATACAATACAAATATTGTTTATTGCACTTGAATCACATTAAAAATACATTAGTAATATAATTAAATTGGTAGTACAACAGGCGGCCTTATTGCTAAGGTAGCAATCTCTTCCGGGCAACCTAATAACAACCTGGAAGGGTATAACAACTTATGATAACTACAATTCAAATTTAATTTAATTTTGATTAAATATAATGTTACATAACACATAAACAGCCTACATACGTACCACAGCTGGGCACAGACCTCCCCTCAATCAACCGTAGGGGATATAGAGCATACTCCACCACGATGCTCTACTTCGGGTTGGTGGAGGAGATTTACGGCTAATAGTCGAATAGTCGGGGCCAATGGCTTAACGTTCTCTTCGACACTATTGTAAATAATACATTAATGTAATTAAATAAATAGCTAGTGCTTCTCATTCGAGCGTTGCTTTGGTCTATGAAAAATGTTGCAACTCTAACGTATAGAAAGGACTTGCTTCCTTTCCGTCCCTTTATATTTCGGGCATAAAAACTATCCCCTGTTCTTGCTTTGGTCTGAGAATACCTCCGTGTCAAATTTTATCCAAATCAGCACAGCGGTTTAAGCGTAACTACTTCGTGTTTACAATATCGGTTTGATTATAGATTTTAATGTACCGAAAAACTTATCATTACGGAAAAAAGAAGAAAGAAATCAACAGGATATCGACAAAACACTGAGTGATTGATTAATGTAAAAACCATTTTACGATTATTTACACAACAACCAAATTGGAAGGTGTTTGTGTTTGAATTAACTTATTGAAGAAACACACGTTATGCCTCATTCACACGTGCCGAGGAAACCAGTGCATTTGGCCGAATACTCGGTGCGTAATGTAATGAAAAATCGACCATGTTCTATGCATAATGGCGTACTATCACTTGTGCCTAGTGTTAACTCGGCTCTACTCGGCATGTAAACAAGGCATAAAGATGTTTTTACTTCGGTTTTTACTGCGAATCATGTAAGGTCTTTAATCCTTAATCGTATTTTTATATGGTGATTTAATCGTTGAATGTTTTGCGCGTTTGCACGACGCAATTCATATTTGGATATTTTATGTCGTGTTAATAATAATTCTTACTGTATAATAAGTACTGTAATGTAAGTACGTAGTCGTTACATGAGTCATGTCAGGGGCCTTTGGCGGCTCAATAATAACTCTGACACCAGGGTTGATGGGGTTAGTAATCACCTCACAACCCACACGATAGAAGAAGAATAATTCTCACTGTCATAGCATATCTCAGTATTTTTTTTTAACCTTACATAACATAAATGAAACATAAACATAAGCTCACGACTATATCCCGATTGGGGTAGTCAGAGGTACATCCATCGCAAGGTGAATTAAGTGCCTACAACTCACCGAGCTTTCTGTTCGAGAAAGGTGCGATAGGTGATGAGCCGTATCGTCGTCTGTGGTCGAGCCAACTGTGTTAGTGAAAACTGCAGTTAAGATAAATTAATAACTCATTGGTGCAAGTCCGGTATTGTTTTTCAACCTTAATCTTCTGATTCATTTAATTTACTTTTTATTTCTTCTTGTGTTTTTCTATTAATGTATTGTTTCTTCAGGGTAATTTGTTTCCTCAATTCGCATGACGGGTAATTAGTAGTGTCTTCCTTATGACATACCTAAATGTATTAACCAAATAGAAATACACTTCATAATTAAAGCACATAATAACGGGTTCTTACCGCGTTTAAGTGGGTATATGAGACTCCCGATATTCCCGTCATCCCGTCATCATGGCACTTGCAACAGTGTCGAAATATCGGGAGTCTCATATCCCAATTTAAACGCGGTAAGAACCCGTTATTATGTGCTTTAATTATGATAATAACCGCGTAAACTTAAAACAATGTAGAAATACACTTCACTTACACATCAATATTTAACAGTTTTA
Organism: Pectinophora gossypiella; assembly: GCF_024362695.1. Taxonomy (NCBI): domain Eukaryota; kingdom Metazoa; phylum Arthropoda; class Insecta; order Lepidoptera; family Gelechiidae; genus Pectinophora; species Pectinophora gossypiella. The sequence continues at coordinate 729,500 of NC_065428.1, read as the reverse complement.
CCTGTTTAAGGGGTCGTCCATTAATCATGTGAGGCTCGAGAGGGGGGGGGAGGGGTCCACGAAAAAATCACGATATATCACAAGGGGGGGTGTAGTAATAGTATATCACGAGTATTTATTTTTTCGGCAAACGCGCGATGCTGAACCGAAAAGCGGCGTTTCGTGCAATTATTTTGGTAGGTACTAAAAATACACGTGATATAGGATAGGGGGGAGGGGTAGTCTTGAACCTCACCAACCCCCCGGGGGGGGGGGGGGTTAAAAATGCCAAAAAAACATCATATGATTAATGGACGGCCCCTAACTATACATGTTATATCGTCGCCGTATAGTGAAAACCACGTGCGCGCCTTTTTACCCTATATTACATACATGCTACATACATAAACTCACGCCCGTAATCGCTAAAGGGGTGGGCAGAGCCACAAGTAATCAAAGACAACTTGCAGCCACTGTTGATACGATGTCGTAAGCTGGATATGATGAACCTTATGGTGATATGGGATCAGCCTATCGCCCATTACATTAGTCCATCATGTTAGACGACATTTTCTATTTTGCTGAACGTTTTCTATGTTTTTTATTTGCTCCCAGAACAGCATAGAAGCACCCTATATTATCTTTAATAAAAAGAACTTCTAAAAAAGGTTGTCTATCCTCCCACTGGGGTAAGCAGAGTATGGAATTCCATTTGCACAAAATAGTGCTATTTGGTTATAAATCACTTCAATTTAAATTCAATAAGACATTAATAATCAGATAAGTTAAAACCTGTTTTGTGTGACTGCGCACTGCATCTTCCAATTTGCGATGATATCATCATTATCAGTCGTCGAATACAATCATGCGTGGGAGTGCACCGTCTAGGGTACCTATATTCAAATATATACCTATTTTTTTTTCATCATCATCATTCAAACCCGCAATCTTTCAAATTGTTTTTACATTTTTTCTCACCTTATGGTTGTCTGGAAGAAATCGCTTTAAGCGATAAGGCCGCCATTTGCCATGTACTTAGTTAAGAGACTTTTTGTAATTATTTCTTTTTATTTTGGTGCCATAAAGTTGTATTTCTATATATAAATTATTATAAATATTTTTTTTCTTAATAGTTTTTAAGACTCTATGTTTTTTTGTGTGTTGGAGATGTCCTTAGAAAAGGTTCAGTACGATCTACTATGAATCGGCTTGCGTGTATGAAACGATTGATGAATGTGGAGGAAGCAAGAGAAGTGTGACTCTATACGGATTGATGTGGGGCGGATAGTTACCGTTTTATACATAGGATTATTTTTTAGGATTGCGGATTAGGTAGAGCAAAAGTGAACTTTGTTCTGATTATTATCTAGATTTAAGCATTTATATTATTTTTTTTTGTGTTTTTGGGGCACAGCTGAAAATCAGCTTTGTGGCACTCCCTCAATGTCGGAGTGTCACAACATATTGCTGAGCTGACGTCCCTTTTTAGAAATAAGTTTTTAATTACTTTGTCACTCCTACTGTGTACCAATACCTACTTATACCTAAAATAAATGATTTCTATTCTATTCTATTCTTTATTAACGTGGTTGAATCACATCTTACTGTGTATTAATTGAATTAACGTATACCAGTTAGAGGTGTATTGACTACCACCTTAGTCATAATTGCAATTTATTTTTCTTAGAATTTACATTGAAAATAAATAAATACACATTTAACCTGATTTTTACGTGATGTAGTAATAAGTAGTTCGGTTTTCCTATATTCGTCATTGTGACGGGATCCTAACGTCATTCAATCAGGCGATTCCCTATGACAATACTATTTTAAATACTAGCGCCCCGCCCCGGCTTCGCTCGGGTGCAATGCTGAGGAAAAAATGAAATTATTTACGACATCACATTAAATACCTCAAAAATAACAGTATTTCTCCACTATTTAATGGATGTTATTATACATATAAACCTTCCTCTTGAATCACTCTGTCTATTAAAAAAAAACCGCATCAAAATTAGTTGCGTAGTTTTAAAGATTAAAGCGTACATAGGGATATAGGGACAGAAAAAGCGACTTTGTTTTATACTATGTAGTGATGACTGCCAATATAGTTCTGATTGTACGATGGACTTCCCCAAAGGTTTACTTGCCCAACAAATATTTATTTTGATTATAATAATAATCATTCATTGGTGCTAATTCCTGTAGACACCGTCTAATTTTATTTCAAGTTATATCTGATATTTTCTTATACGTCGAAAAGGAAAGGGACGGGTAATCGACAAGCATAAAATTTATAGAATACACATCAATAATAAGCACAAATCTAAAACAACCCTATAATTTTTTACATTGGCTAATAACCCGACAGAATTAAGTTGACAGCACACGTCAAACGGTTTGCATACCAGCGAGATACCTTTTTGATTCACCCGGGTTTCATTCATTCATTTACTTATTCTTCCTAAAATTAAGAGCTGTCAATCCGTCCCTTTTCGGCTGATAAGAAAATGACAGGTATAACTTAAAGTAAAATTAGGAGGTGTCTGCAGGAATCGGGGCCATTATTTTAAATCACTTAAACTTATAAAAGTTAGCTTAAAAGGCCCTCACTCAGCACAAGTCGCGGCGTGAACCACGCACGACGCTGTTATTAAAAAAAAAAAAACAAAAATAAAATCATTTTATTTCAGGCATGTAACCCATATTTACATTAGCAATTATAAAATTAAAATTAATATTCAAAAAATAAAATTCCAAAATCAATAAAATAGTAAAATTAAATTAAAATTAAATCAAATTAGAAAAATACTCAAATAAAGACCGTTATTTGGTGGACCCTGCTGGGAATGGCACGTTACTGTTTCTATCCATCTTGTACTACACAACTATCTAAATAATGAATGTTTACACCTACAACACTCTCTCGAATGACATAATTGTTTCGGGAGACATCCTTCGTACTTCCAATATAAGATTATGCGAATATGAGCTCATCCGCGATGTTTGTCCTGACAATGCTGTGACGGCATCCGAAAACAATGACCACACTACATTGTCCACTGTGGTAAACAAATCTCGGGGAATATCAAGGAAGTTAAGTTACTCTGATGTTTACTTTTGATTTAATCATGAATTTCAAATGCATAAAGTCGATTTAAATGGTTTAGAATCTGAAGATTCGACAATATGATGTGACGCCTTCTCCGCACACCGCGCTATTTTGAATATTACGTTAAAAGGTTTTTATTTTAATATCAAGCTTAGCGGTCTATCGCGTGTAAGGATCCTATAAGCCACCAAGGTAAACAGTTATGTCATTCGGAGATCAATTCCGTTTTACAGCACAGCGGTAACTGGTATATCTAGTTCTGCTCCAATGTGAACATACTCGTTGAGATAAGGATTTAGTATGGAAATGTGGAAACCGGCTCCTATGTGTTGGCATATGCGTTGGTAGTATCTCGCAGTAGGTCAGCGAGACTTAAAAATATGTATATAGTAAAATAAGACTGTAGAGGGATTTTGTCTAATCTCAAATTGGTTACATAGTTACATACATACATAAACAGCCTATATACGTCCCACTGCTGGGCACTGTCTCCTCTCATTCAACCGGAGGGGGTATGGAGCATACTCCACCACGATGCTCCAATGCGGGTTGGTGGAGGTGTTTTTACGGCTAATAGCCGGGACCAACGTCTTAACGTGCCCTCCGAAGCACGGAATCAACTTACTTTTTCGGACAATGAGGTGATTCAAGCCTGAAAAGTCCTTACCAAACAAAGGACAGTCTCACAAAGTGATTTCGACAATGTCCCCATCGGGAATCGAACCCGGACTTCCAGATCGTGAGCCTAACGCTCTAACCACTAGACCACGGAGGCTGTTTTAATAAGGTAACGTAGTTAATTTAGTTACATTGAAACGTTTTCATATCTCGTCGGTCTAACAATAGAAAACTCTGTCTTATTCTATCGTGTGGGTTGTGAGGTGAATTACCAACCTCATTAACCCGGTGTCAGGGTTACTATTGAGCCGCCAAAGGCCCCTAACATGGCTCATAAGTAATAAGTATATACCGCCTATATATTTGCCGATCGAAATAAATACAGGGTGTTAGTGACATCGTAACGAAAACTTTGAGAGATGATAGGGGTTAGTGACATCGTAACGAATACTCGGGGGGATGATTCAGACCATGATTCTGAGTTGATATCAAGTGGAATTTTCCGTCGCAAAAGTATGGAACCGAAAACAATTTTAAAAACACAAAAAAAATCATTATTTTTCTGACTGAAAATTTCACTTGATATCAACTCAGAATCATGGTCTGAATCATCCCCCCGAGTATTCGTTACGATGTCACTAACCCCTGTATTTATTTCGATCGGCAAATATATAGGCGGTATATACTTATTACTTACGAGCCATGTTAGGGGCCTTTGGCGGCTCAATAATAACCCTGACACCGGGTTAATGAGGTTGGTAATTCACCTCACAACCCACACGATAGAAGAAGACCGAGTTTTCTATTAGACCAACGAGATATGAAGACGTCCCTCAAAGTTTTCGTTACGATGTGAGTATTCGTTACGATGTCACTAACACCCTGTATATGGTCATCACTAATTTAAGAACCACGCTCTTGTCGGTGTAGCATTCTCCATTCTTGTCTATCAAAGTCCAATTCCTTCACCTCCTTATAAGACAGGACGTTCGCCTTCTCTTTAATCTATTCCATGTAAGCTCTTTTTGGTCTTCCCCTTCCTATATTTCCTTGTAGCTTCCCTTCTATGATGTTTTTAATAAATTCGTCGTGTCTTATTAAGTGTCGAATCATCTTGCCTCTATTATTAGTGTTCAATCATATATTTGTCGATCGAAATAAATATATGGTACAATTCTAAAATCCAACAACATTACTTATGTGTCTAGAATTAAAAATAATGGTAAACACAGATTCACCGAAAAGTGTTCAATTAACACCTTTATACATTACGCCAGACAGTTCAGTGAAAACACACGAACGTAATATGTAAATCTTTTATTCCTGGATAATTCATTTCTTATAAACTTGAGTTCTGTTTCTTGAGGATTAAAAGATTTTTTGGTTCTAGCTAACGAATGGTGGTTCAAAGAATCCATTGCTTTTAAACTTTTTTTTTTACTAATAACTAGAATTTCAGCGTTGTTTATTTACGTGGAATCGATTATTTACTTTTGATCGTTTTATGGTGCAGCTCTATCATCTGCTATGTAATTACGTTTGAAGTTCCTTTTCGTAGCTTATCGTGTTCGTGTTCAGAAGACGCTATTTACTCGCGTTTTCATCATCAGACCATTAACGTCCCCACTGCTGGGGCACGGGCCTTCCCTATGGATGGATAGGGAGATCGGGCCTTAAACTATCACGCGGGCCCAGTGCGGATTGATGGTTATTAACGACTGCTAATGCAGCCGGGACCAACGGCTTAACGTGCCTTCCGAAGCACGGAGGAGCTCGAGATGATTTTTTTTGCGTTTTCATACCACAGAGTAATTTGATTACTTTATAGATTCCTGCATGCTTGGAGATGTGCGTCTTTATCCGTACGATGTTAAGTACTCTGTGGTATGACAACCCGCGTAAAACGCCTTATCTGGACAGCCAAAAGCCTCTCTTCTTCAACAGTTTTCTATTCAAATTGAGTTTTTGTCTCTCTTTATCAAAAATCTTTGAACCGGTGTGCGTGTATGAAACGATTGATGAATGTGGAGGAAGCAAGAGAAGTGTGTTATTAAGGATCAGAATATCGCCCATAACATTCTCACACGTTATCTTCAATTTTCTTTTTAACTTGTCACTGCCATCTTGGTACAGAGTTTGCGCGTGAGTTTTTAAAGTAACTAGGTATAGTTTGAAGACTACGTGACCAACTAAATGTTTCCTGGAGTTTCTAAGTTCAACCTTCAACCCACTCCATTTCCACAGCTGGTATGTTTAGTCTCCGGTTCTTGTGAATGGCTGCGAGCTACGCGAGCTGATGTACTCCAGGCGGCGTGACGTCATCGGCGCACGCGCCTCTTTGTGGTCACTGGATGTATTTGATTTGGTTATCGATGTTTCAAAGAGTTTGTTGAAGTAGATATTATTTAGCAATTGTAATTTTTTGTTATATTTGTAATCGTATAAATCACTGTGCTCCTGTAGTTTACCACCTTGCTCTCAAATGGGAAGCGCCGGTTCGAATCCTGGCTTGCTTGTACCAATGAGTTATTAATTTATCTTAAGTGCAGTTCTCGCTAACACAGTTGCTTCGACCATTGTAGAGGGCGATACGGCTCACCTATCACGTTGGTCTAACAGAAAGCTCGGTGAGGTGTGGGTACTTAGTTCATCTTGCGATGGATGTACCTCTGACTACCCCAATCGGAATATAGTCGTAAACTTATGCTGTGGTCAAATACAAGTTTTGTTTCAAATACCACATGCTAGGTGAGTGCTAATCTAAGTAAAGGGCGTGTGAGAGGAGTATGTTTCCGAGAAGCAAGCCGAATTGTCGAAATGTCGCCTCCATGGATAAAAACTATTTAGGATATTTTGAATATTTTTTTAATAATTTGATTGACATTTAGAACACAAATTATCAAAAGTCTAAAATCAGTCAAATACTGAAGTCGTTTTGTTTTTTTGAATTGTAATCTTTTTTTTTTTTACCTCTTTTTAGTTGCTATATGATTTTGCACGCTGTCAACGCACCCTGTTTAGGATGTTGACTGACCATTTTTGTTTGTAGGTAATAACTGTATATTTTATCATGTATTGTCAATGTCCTGTTGTGTGTTGCAATACATAAATAAATTGGGCCGGTTGAATAAATGTCTGATTCTGATTCTGATTCCGGATTGCCGTAAGCCCGGCGGGGCCAATATCATGGGCAAAAATGTTGTGACAATATTATTTGATTATTTGTAGTAATATCGTGTTTGCTGTATCAAGACTGTTAGGAGGATTGTTTATAACATTGGAAAATGAAACATTTCATTTTACAGTTCAAATTTTCCTCTAAATGTTCACTCGAAGTGTGTTCATTTCACTAGAAGCCATTTTCAGTTTTCAATGGGAGGAAGCAGGTGTTTACGAAACGAGATAATTCCCAGAATAACACACCTGTGAGAAACTTGGCGATCGTAAAAATTAACAAGGTTATCAGAAGAAATAAAAGGGCATGGTGTGCTTACCCCGATGGGAAATAAGCGTGAGTTTATGTATGTATCAGAAGAAAAAAATTTGATCGCTAAAATTCATAATTCCCTGTTGTTTTGCTTACAAGTATCATCGAGTTCATCAGCATGAAAAAGAAACTTAACAAATCAACTAGACTTTTAGAAATGTATTTTAGTCTACTAAATATGAATTTTACAACGCTTTATTTATTTATTATGGTACATTTTTTTATAATCTTGCTTTTGTTGTTCGTTTCACAACGTTGATATCCAGAATTTAATGTCGTAAAGATTTGTCGTTGAAGATTTTGTACATGTAAAATTTTGATTTAGGTAGAGTCACAAAATGCAAAAAAGAATATTTAAGATTATTAGTGACGAGTCGTAAATTACGTCCCACTGTCGTTCATTAAATTTAATTTCATATTTATTAATATTTTGTACTTCATTGTTGAGTACTGCGGGGCGGAAGGCAAGAGGGAAACCACTGCCCTATTTTTCCTTAAAAAAGTAGCATGGAAAATGCTACACCGACAAGAGCGTGGCTCTTAAATTGATGATGATGTAGTTTATTATTTCAAATTACTCCACTAAGGATATTGATCACTTTTTCAACGGCTATGAAATGATCTTTACAACTGTAAATGCCGTCATTTAAAGTAATCGTCAGGTATTCGTCAGTACTGTGTCTATATTGTTCTTATGTGAGCTAAATGTATCGGTTTCGTCATTCGTTTGAAATTCTGGTTTATCATCACGTACCTAGAGTTTTCTATTAAATGGTGTTTAGTTACTTAGCCATAGTGCCAATACTTGATTTATAATTTGTAGATATGTTTTGTCAATGGTCAGCAGCGAGTGGGCGAGAATAAAAAAGAAAACTAAACGAATATCATTGTTTACTAAATAAGTACAAAAAAAAGTAAATACGTATAAAATAAAAGGGAAAATAAAAATAACTTCAAACAACGACCGTTCTTGGAGCGAAAAATTTGAAGATTTGACAATGCCAGAAAAAAACAACAGAATATATAAAAATGCCATAACAAAAAACATACATACATAAACTCACGCCTATTTCCCACCGGGGTAAGCAGATACTATAGAATTCCATTTGCTTCGATCCTGACACACTTCTCTTGCTTCCTCCACATTCATCAATCGCTTCATACACGCACGCCGGTTCAGAGTAGATCGTATTAAACCTTTTCTAAGGACATCTCCAATCAAAAAAAAAAAAAAAAAGAATACTTAATAATACCAAGGAGCCTGTCGTTAACATAGGAATTCATAGGATTGGAAAATTGGAATGTCCATTAAATCTGGAAAATACCATGCTGCTTACCATCTTTAAATGTTACAATTACAATATTATCCCAAAGAGGACACAACTCATCATAATTACTTATCTTAAGACAACAATACAGAATGTAACTGCCAAATCTCTTGTAGTTACTAAGATTTGAGTCTCTGCTTACCCCGAACGGAGTTACATGCAATGTTTATCAAAAGTTTTCACTAACACAGTTGGCTCGACCATTATAGACGGTGTTACGGCTCACTACCTATCACGTCGGTCTAACAGAAAGTTCCGTAAGGTGTGGGCATTTAGTTCATCTTGCGATGGACGTACCTCTGACTACCCCAATTGGGCTATAGTCGCGAGCTTATGTTATGTTTTATCAAATGTGGCTGCTAGTAGTTTCTTGGCGACTTGTGGCTGTGCGTACTCAGGGATTATGTATGTTGCATTGTTCAGTGGAATTTGGCCAACGGACGAACATTCGCCATATGTTGACCCTGACAATAAACTTGCTCATGCATACGCAAAAGCCTTTTACCAACTTCCTCATCAATCGAAAACTTTCCTTAAACTTCAAAAGCTGAACCACAAAATCAATTAAACGCAAAACGTAACTTACATCGTTATTTAATTGAGTTACATCAATTCGTGCCGGTGTTTCGTCTTTCTCTAATGTATGGTTTGTTTTATCTCTGTCTCTTTCTTGTGACCATTTAGTTTTAAGTGCACAGGTGCACTGTATCGCCGTCTCTCTCGCACTTGTTTACCGCGCCGCTATTCGCGGTCAGTCTCCCATTCCGCGCGGCCAGCGAATGACGTGACGCTACGCTCGAAAATTCAATTTAAAAAAGTGTTCTGTGAATGTGTCAAGTTGGTTTTGACAAGTGAATTTTGAAGCAAGTGATGGCAATGGCTTTGTGGCATAATGCCTAGTGTGTGAGGTGTTTTACAAGTGACGATTTTGGCAACGTTCTGGATTATATTCCTTTTGTTCTGGAGTGGCGTTTTCGCCGCAATCGGTACGGGTTTTAGATTTTAAGTTCCTTTATTTTTTTAACATGGATTGTCGCGTTAAGAAAGTTATCTATTTTCTAGAATAGTGATTAAAGTTATCGCACATAAAAGTATTGATAAGGAGCATGTTACTAATAATGGTGCTTCATTATCTGTTATTATTGATTATGATTAGGCATTGTGTAGACATAAAAGTTCCAGAGCCATGTGCCCTCGTCCTTATAAACATCTGAGTCAATACACAACCACAATGTAAAGGACACATCCTTCAGTCGATACAATACACATATATTATTTATAATTTTTCCTTATGGTCACGTTTGGACGTTTTTCCTTGTACATGACTACAGTATAACATCATCTTTTAAAGAAGCTTTTGACGTAAACAGGACTTTACCGGTTTTGTATTTACAAAAATCTTTGAAAAAATTATATAAAAGATCGTAATTGAGGTTTCTTACAAGTTAAGCCACGAGAAAGAATATGATCGTTTATTTTCATTCAAGATCATATCAGACTCTTATTGAAAGTTTCGTCGCGTTCATGAAAACCACGTACGTCAACGCCTTTTTGAAAAATCACATCCTGATGTGACTTTCTTCAACAACACCTTGATTTTTTTAAATTAATTTCAATTCGGGATTGAAACTAGCTTGAATATTGCGTAGTTTTGTTAATATTTCTTTTTAGGCATTTTCGTTGTGTTCGCTATAAAGCAACTATATTCAGCTCTGTTACATGATAACGCTTCCTGTTAAACCGACTCTCCTTCCCTTTTTGTATAGTCTGTATTGCCCCGTGTCATCTTTCCGTGGCTTAACTATTATAAACCAAAATATTTTCAAGCTGCTGAACCAAATCGTGGCTATAGTTTTTTTTTTCTATCAGCTTTCACCAGTTTCGGCTCATAATTTACATTCGAATACATTTGTATGTAACACTTGTGGTAACAATACCTCTACATTGCTTGTAGCCAAATACAGATCTTGGACACTAAGATCAAAGTTATGCATATTATACACTATATCTTACCTAGGTCCACTCGATAAACTTAACGATATCAATGTTTTTATTTCCATCTAAACTCTTTACGGTGAATCCAGGATTAGCGCTCATAAAAAAATACAGGATTTGTTTCTATGCTTCAAATATAACTGAAGACCAGTAATAGGTTTCTTTAAAATAGGTACCTAATTTGCATAATAAATTATCTTCACCAAACTGTGGTCATCTGTGTCGCACTGTGATCCCCTGTGACTGGCACCAATGAGTTATTAATTTATCTTGAGTGCAATTTCAGTAGCACAGTTGGCTCGATCAACAAGTTTATCCATGATAATTACGTTGAATAAATGATTCTGTGTTCTGATTTTTGATGACGTAGGTACCTATGCTAACAGAACGCCTAGGTGAAGCGCGGGCACTTGGTTCATCTTGCTACCGACGTGCCTGTCTAGTCCAATGGGAGTATGGTCGTGAGCTTATGTCTTTACCAAATTCGAGTTAAAGTAGAGTTACTTCTTAAAATCTCACCTGGAGATAGGTAAGTTTTAGTGAAACTGCCACCTCAATTTCACCGAACACAAGACACTCGTTCTCACGACCATACAATCCATACACACATCCATACAAACTGATCAGGTCTATAATTACATTCCCATCAGTAAAAACGACGGGAATATAAACAAGCGATCGGCTGTTGCTTCACAATTGTAAACAATTCTCACCTTCAAAGTCCAAGGTCATATAAAAAAGTAAAAAATAATAGAATCAAAAGCCATTCGTGTTCAACCCCCTAATGATCGTCGGGATATGAAAGCGTCGGTATGCAGGATTATATTCCAATAGGTGGTCATAATTTAAGATATTCATATTCATTTATTTCGTAATAGTTATATTACATGTCATATGGAAAATATAATAATACAATAATGGTACTTAAGTACTAAGCGGTTAATTTTAAAGTTAAAAATTCTTCAAAGCTATAGAAAGTGTGTTCGAGTAGCCAGCATTTAAGCCTACTTTTAAAACATTTCAATGATGGCGCGTCAACGATTGATTTAGGCAATCTGTTATACACGGTTGGTCCTGTCACATGAGTCAGTTTGCTGGACTTGGCTAGTCTGTGTCTGACAGGTTGGAGTCTATTCGCGTGCCGTAGCGTTTTTACGGCCTGGTCCCCGCGCAGTCGATACCCGTCAATATGTGTGTATACGTACACAGCAATTTGAAAAATTACGATAGACGGGAGTGTAAGTATTTCCAGCTCAGCAAAATACGGCCTAGCGGACACATCCTGCGGAACGTGTACTATGGCTCGGATCGCCCTTTTTTGCATTCGGAAGGCCCGCTGCCAATCCGCTGCACGCCCCCATAGCTCGGCACCGTACGTCAATATTGAATGCACCGTAGCAAAGTAGCAAGATCGCGCCACATGTCGTGGAACGACACGAGCTACCCGCCACAGCGCAAAACACGCACTCCCTAATTTGCCACATAGCTTCCCTATATGAGGTTCCCAGGTTAAGCTGCGATCCAATTCATAGCCCAGAAATGTAAGAAGTGATTAATCGTGACAACAATTGTCCAAGAAACAATAGGTACGTCAATTTTTAAATATTATTACTGATTTGCCAAAGGCCCTTGACATAGCTCATGTAACGACTACATATTTACATCAGTAAGTAGTGACTGGGACCAACGGCGTAACGTGGCTTCCGAAACATGGATCACGTGTTTTGATGGTTGCCGTTTAGAACACTAAATAGTTTAATCATTTCTGAATTTTGATCATTTATTGAATAGTAACCCTACTCCTAACAAATAAAAGAGAAGGTGCCGGTCATGTCGGATCAGGAGGTGAAGGATTTGGCGGGAAGAAGAGAGGAATGGCGATTACTCCAACAACAAGAGCGCAGCTCTTAAATAAAGAGAGAGAGAAAACCCTACTCTTACTAATACTCGTAATAGCATCATGGAAATTATATTCTTTCTCGGAATCGAAGTAACTAATACCAACCCACAAGTATTTTAGAAATTTTAATCATTAGCCTGATGTCCATTTCTTAAAGATCCTTTGTTTTTTCTTAAAGAATGTCAGTAGTACCATACTGAGGTAATTATGGTATATGTATTGTCGTGTCCCGGGCAATTGAGTTCGTTTCCTCGTCGGGCTAGATGACTCAATTGGGATGATTATCCCAAACAGGCTGAAGGTTAACTAGGTCCCATTAGTCTGTCTATTGGTGTTTCCCTCATTCTATGCTGGGTCTTAGGGATAGACCACAGAATTCCATTTGCTGCGAGCTTACCGTCACACTCCGTCTACTCTCATCGAATAATGAATACTTGCTTGTGGGTTTAAGAGTATTTACTCTTAGCCTGGAGTTTCTTTAGTATTTATTTATTTAATTTCGATTGGTGTTCAAACTTTTCTGTACGATATCAGGGTTAGCTGTGTTATTAAAATTATTTGCATCCCTTCCTGTCAATCGAAAGGATGCCAGAATTCCGAACACATTTACCACATCCTTGCTTTCTGCTTCCTGGCTGTCCTTAATACGGTTGATTTATTCGATAAACGTCATAGGCTGCTCTAAATCCGTTTGCACTTGGCCAATTTTACTATAATTATGTCGCTTAATGTCAAATTATGTTAAATAATTGACTATCTATCTGTAATAATGTAATTAGGTTTCACTTTTCAAACTCATCTTCAAGAGGCTTCTAATAAATCATTTAACGAATCCGCGCACTGTCCAATGGTTATCAATCAAAAGAGATTAGCACAAATTCATCATTTGTTACACTTAGGTGATCTTAATCCTAAGAAGCTTGACATTTCGGTTAAACGTTTTTTTCTAAGATGATCTTATTTATCTTCTTATTATTTTATTTGGTCATTACAAAATGGTCTTTTAAGGTCAAATATTTTGATCGTGAGAATTTTTTACACAACGATTTTTTTTCTATCCCGTCTCTCCCTCTATTTATATATTCGTAGGTAGTATTCCATTGTATTTGATACGAACATCATACATAATTTCTAGCAGAGAGAATCAAATATCTTCTTTTTATACAAACATCTCGTTCATTCTTCATGCCACCATAATTATCACCATAATCAAGTTCAAATGACTCCGTTTTTCTCCTCATCTCATCAAATTTCACCTCTCCCGTTATTCAAACATAATAACTTAATTTATTTTTCAATTTTAATGTCGTTTACATCAAGTAAAAACTTGTAGTTCGTCATTGTTGGGACGAGGATAAAAAAACGTCGGTCATTGAACTCCACCTTGGATTTGAATCCAAATCTCTTCTGCCGGATTTATAACTCTTCCTTATTCGTGTTACCCTGGTACATTTACCTAAAGTTTGTGCTTCAATGGCAAATTATAAAAGAAAATTAACATATGATATAGACTATAAAAATCCACTTCCCTAGTCGGCTGTCAATTATGTCAGTCTGAGTAAAAATTGTATCTAAATATTCAAAATCTTATTTACCTAGTAAAGTGACCCTTTTGACTTCTACTTACTGGCTTTAATCATAATGGAGTGTCGTTCACCATAGTCATTATTAGCATTCATTTGAATGACTTTAATGATCGTCTTTTTCACTTAGGTTATTACCACGTTTTTTTATTGAATTAAATTTAATACACTTAATAATTTTTTATAAAATTTTTGACACTCGCATAAATTGTTCTCAAGATTCCTTCAACCAATCGCCCAACAAAAACACAAGAATATCATATTATTTGTTATTGACCTATAAAACTATTGTAGAATCTCCATGGTAACCTATAATTGATATGATAATGCTTATTATAATAAGTACTTCATTCCATCACGCATTGTATCTGACGTGTTGTGATGGAGTATGTCCTGTACATATGATTGTTCATTCTTATAACCTTATAAATATGTCGGTGTTTTCCGTTGATTCTTACTATGAAACGATTCATTGTTGGCAACATCCAAGAATATTTTTTTTATGTATAAATGGCAATACTTTTTCTCTCTTCTTGTACAACCTGCAAGTTACATGTAATTTGTGTGTCTCTATTAAAAATATGTCGCGGTCAACCCAATCACCGTATTCTTCACCATTCTCTACACGTCAACCAAAGCACAACAACACCTGTGTGTGAAATTCTAATTCAATCTTCCTTGAGACATTCTGAGTCAATTAAGTTGTACTAAAAATTGCTAAAGACATGCTATTGTTGGCTAGAGACACCCAACAAAAGAATTAAGAAAGAAAAATTTCCAAAAATAAAAAAACGAAATTCAAAGTTGAATATCGATCGCCATCGACTCGCAAAGAAGAAGAAGATAAATTTATATTTAAAATTTTTACCATGGCAAAATGTTTGAAAGTTCGATGTAAAAACCCCATCGTTAACCGCTATCGAATCGTTCGAATGACTCATTTCATTACTTTTTCCTTTTAGGAGTTCTTTTCCGTTTTAAAAAACGGCTCTTAAAGGTAAACGTGCTCTCTCTCTCCACTAAATTGTATCAATTTCGTTTCATACTAAATCTTCAACGACCCTTTTTGCTATAAATGTAACTAGTATATACAACGTCTGAGAATTCCAAGCCATGGCCACTTTGCAGCAAATGGCACACACAATAAGTAACATCATCCATCTTCTCAGTAAAGAGTCTAAAACAACTATTATGACGCACCTCTGTCCAACCGCGATTCAGTTCTTAATAACTATGTGACCACCCAGAGCTTTGCGTTTAACGAATGAAGTACCTATTTAAGTATCGATAAATTCTACGTATTACATTTTTCTCATAATCCATATAAGTAATCCATATTGTAATATAATCTACAAGAGTAAGGCTTACATTCTTCACCAGGCTATTTCTGCATTGATCCTCATGAGGTCGATACTTAAGCTTGTCTCATTCATGTTCATAATTTTCATACGTCAATGTCAAAAAAGATAAGTTTTGTCTTTACTGTCATCATTATATGCTTTATAGAGAAAAAACAATATTACTTAGGTACTTTGAATCATGATCCAGGTTTTGTTTGTTTATTTTTGTTTACTAATTCATTAATGTCCGATTTTAATAAATTTTATCATCGTCGTATTTTAGTACAATTGCGTCATGCCTTGTTATAGTTTATGAACGTAGTATCGTCGCATACATTTTATGTTCTATAGGTACCAACTGACCATAGCAATATCTATTTGCGTGTCCCACCGCTTATCGTCTAACTATTGTTCCAAGCCAAAGCTAAGCGTGGCATAAAGGCCTATATTATAACAATTCAGTAATCTCTCACAATATGGAATATGAACTCACGTAGTATTTACATCCTGTAGCGATTTGGCTAATAGTGTGTGCGCTTCCGCCGCCTTCGTGACGACGCTTTTATACAGTTTTTTATGTTCACCATGTTTTTTGCCAAGTCGTGTAGTTTACATACAGTTAATTTCATTTCTATTTTATCTATATTAGCTTCTACGACTGTGAGTTGATGATTTTGAGGTTGAGAAGTACTTTTCAAATGCAATTTTTTTGCCTTTTTTCTTTTTATTCACTGACGCACAGCTAGCTACTCTATATGCACAGATGTACAGTTAAACGTTTTTATTATAATTTTATTATAAATCCTTAATGTAATTAGGACAACAAGACAGCATGAAATTGACTTCCTTAACAAATTAGCTTTAAATCTTGACATGAAATGACATTCAAATCTCAAATACGTTAGCAATTGTTTGAAACAAAAGAGAAGATTAAAATTTTGAGAATTGCTCCTCATCAAATTGTGTTGGTACGCAACTTGTAATTTGGTGCAATCAAGCTTGGGTTTGACTGGCCGGAGTCAGACTATCGATGCATGAAATTTATGACTCAAACCGTGCATATTGAACGGAGTCTATGACCACAATATGGTACCATTGGCACCTGTATTCTGCTTAGACTAAGTACAAGTCGTATACGTTTATTGTCTAGTAGCTAACTTCCATGCCTCGGAACGCACGATTTACTTAAGTATATGATCGCTACATGAGCCGTGTCAGGAACCTTTGGCAGCTCAAAAATAGCCTTGACACCAGGGTTGATGAGGTTGGTCACTGGTATCACAACCTACAACACCCACAGGAGAGTAGTAAAGTAGCCAACTAATTCTTTGTTCGAAAGAGCAAATAAAATGTAAAAATAAGTAAGTACCAGGTTAAAGAGGGTATTTTACAAGTCAATACTAAGTACTTATTTCTTAGTCTTATTAAAGAGTGATTGATTGTTGAATAGGAAATCCTGATATGTTTCTAGGAAACTAGTTATTTTACTAGATAATGTGTCATAACATAAATCATTATGACAGCTTGTGTTAGTGTGTCTATAATAGATTTATAGTTCACAACAAAATGTTGTATCTAAAAAGACTCTGTTTTCACTCTTTCCATTCAGATATATCAGTCTTGGAAGCTTTCTAAGAATAAAACATTAAAGAGGTCATTTACACCACATCATAGTTACCGCCCGCGCCTTTGAACATAGTAATGTGTGTGCTTATAGTAATAGCTTCTCAGGAATTGTTATCAACATGGACGCCTAAAGGAGTCGCATCTTTTGTTCCCCCATCACTTTGCGTGTTATCTAAAGATTTATTCTTAAGTGCACTTTTAAAAGATCGATGTCTTGTTGTGATAAATGAAGGATTAATACTTCGTTCTTCATTGTCTTCGTATTGTCCTTTTTCAAACAGGAGTCGTATTTTGTTTTTAGTCTAGCATTGTATTAAGCTTGAGATATGTGAGTCATTCTGCCACCAAACGCCTTTAAATTTTAAACCTTTATGTAGTCTCATAATGCGCACAGACAAAAAATATCCTAATCAAGACGCTTCAAAAATTTTTCAGTAATATAGATACGCTAAAATCAGCGCAGAATGACCACATGTTGTCTGAATCGTCGCACATGCGCTCAGTGGGGGTGATCTCATCTTGACACGTCACTTGCGTTTGTTCTCGTAACTGCTAGTGACATAGACGCACATACATGCACACACTGCCTATATTCGGCTCACTATTGGTCGAACGTTTGATCATTGTTGCTATTCTATGTAAATTGTTTGGTTAGGGTAGAGCCAGAAGTAGCGTAAAGACAAAATTAGAGCCAACTTGTTAGGGTCTGTATAATCTACCTAATCCCAGTGGAGTATGGAACATACTCCCGCCCACCCTTTGTAATGTTATTGAAATTGACTAGACTAATTGAAAATTTCTAGTTGATGTAGTGATTAAAATAGAAATAAGTGTTTAACTAGCTTTCAGTAAGCTATATTCGTTCGTTGCGTGTGATTTCTTTAGAGCTACTAAGATTACAGCAACAGCTGTTATTTGTCTCAAACGAGTTGTAGTATTTCTTACAACCAATAAAAAGGTAATGACACAAAATCGAAGTGAAACATCTGTTTACTTTCATTTCACAAATAACATCCTTTACTATCGTTGCCATACTGTTCCTAGCCACAGTTCCGTTAGTTACGACTCTCCTTACATTCCCGCCACCTGTTCCCCTCCCCCTCCTTCACCCCTCTCCCCTCTGTCGCGTGCTGTTCTGTCAACATGTGCCGGCGCATTGTGCGTTTATGGGAATACTTGTTGTTCGTTCTCCTTCCTTGTATTGTGTTTGTTATTGGTTTTTTGAGGTGCTTTGGATTGCATTGAAATGGCGTGCCGCAAGGTACTGTTTTTGTTCGTCATGATTGGGGTTGTTGATGTTGGACGACTGATAATCTTGCCTAACAACCCGATGGGAATAACAGTCCAATTACAGGTTAGGCACATACCTCCGAAAACTGGTTGTCAGGTATGGGGGCATCAAAGATAACGCACACAACCATTATTTCTATTGTTAGGGAGCATTTAATGTAATATTAACGTATAGCTGGAGAATTTTAGTTTGTTTACTAATTCTAAATGCAATATCATCGATCTTTTCATTAGTTTCCAATTTTTCTTTCCTTGGCTAGATACCAACATTTCTTCACATGCAGCGTAGGAGTTGTAAGTCATATTTACATATCGATCGAGAACTGGATTTTATTTTTAAATGCATATTGCGAAATCCCCCTTCAGTTAGGTTTTTCTTTTTTTTTAATAGACGTGTCTAATTTGTCAAGACCGACATCGATATTGATTTTAACATTTTAAACAACTTTCCTTTTCAAATACAGATGGTAAAATGTGTTAGAATTTGAAGTTTTGACTGCATCAACTATTGGCTTTAGACAGATGGCTAGATTCACAAAAAATGCCATGTGTTTTAAGCAGCTGCAGTGTCATGTAGCTTCTACAACCTAATTTTGGGTAAAGAGTATATACTATTATGATACTGAAGGCATGTTTTACTGTACTATTCTTAATAAATATAAGTTCACGAATTATATTCTCAATTGAAAAGTCAGGCACGGCATAATGGACTAAGCAATTGGTTTGGAAACTGGGGAGTTAAAAATGCCACATCGGAGCAATTCATCTAAACAAGCAATATTGCTATTTGACATTTGTTTGCATTGCGCACGTACTTTTATATGCGCAAATATCAAATTGCAATATTGCTTGTTTAGATGAATTGCTCCGATGTGGCGTTTTTATACCCCCCTGATATTAGGCAGCCCAAGTACTAAACTGTATAAGAATATAAATATATTTTTTTTAAAGAACGTGCCAAATTATTTCTTCCAGTTTCTTTTCCCCGGCTATACAGGTTGTAAGAAGCTGCAGTAGTTTTAGGCGGATAAGACGTAGTAAAATTGTGGATTCAAAGTGTAACTATGTTACCTACTGTATAAAGATATTTTTGAATTTCGATTTTGAATTCACCGAGCTTTATCAAACCAACGTGGTTGGTAGTGAGCCGTATCGCTGTGTTTTCATAATATATATCTCTTAAAAAAGTGAAATAGGTACGTATTTTTTCACGTGTACAGAGTATTTTACGTCTTTATTCCCGACTCAAGGTTGGGTATACGATAACTGTTGTTTGAAAAAACCCATAAATTATTTTTGCGTTTGGTTCTAGATCTTTCTTTGATGTCTGAAGTGGAATGTACCAGTGTTTTGAGGGTTGACTTTGGATAGCTTACACTTTCTTGGTTCTTGTGTTCAATAAAAAGAAAAGTTTTATACATAATTTTATCAGCTTTTTATGTAGCTACAATATTAAACTCTATTTCGAGGCCTTTTTATATCCAAAGTTTATCTTGTGTACTTAGTAATGTTATAATATTTTATTTTATTATCGTGGTCATTAGACCACTAGGTTACCCATTAGGGTAGAGCGTTAGGCTCACGATCTGGAGGTCCAAGTTCGATTCCTAAAGAACATTGTCGAAATGTCTTTGTGAGACTATTCTTTTTTTGGCTTGAATCACCTGATTGTTTTGATTAAATTTGAAAGATAATTCCGTGCTTCGGAGGGCACGTTAAGCCGTTGGTTCAGGCTATTAGCCGTAAAAACACCTCCGCCGACCCGCAGTGGAGCAGCGTGGCGGAGTATACTCCATACCCTCTTCGGTTGATTGAGGGGAGGCCTGTGCCCAGTTGAGGGACGTATTTAGGCTGTTTATATTAATTTTAAAAGTGTAGTTCTAGGGCAGTGTAGTTACAAATTGAAAGCAAAATTAATTCATTTGGCTGTTATTGGTTATACTAGTATGTATGGAACAAGACAATGCTCTGTACTTGGAAACATTATTCAGTTTAAAAGGCCACATACAAGAGACACGAGTTAGTTGATTGAGTCATTTATTTTGTATACACGCCTACATAAACTATAGGGTCAGGTAGGATTTTAGTTTTAAAACTAATAAGGATGAATTGTTCCGGATTGTTCTAGGCAGAAAGGATGTCCTCTGTGTAGCGAGGAAATGCGGCTAGTGTAATGGGCACCTTTGCGCCCGGATTGGTCAGGGGCGGACTTTTTGACTAGTGCCGTAAATAGCACAGTAAACACATACATACATACATAAACTCACGCCTATTTCCCACCGGGGTAAGCAGAGACTATAGAATTCCATTTGCTTCGATCCTGACACACTTCTCTTGCTTCCTCCACATTCGTCAATCGCTTCATACACGCACGCCGGTTCAGAGTAGATCGTATTGAACCTTTTCTAAGGACATCTCCAATTTGATCATCGTAAGTCCTTCTCGGTCTTCCTCTGCCAGCCCGGACAGACAGACACAGTAAAGTGTAAATTTATCATGCAAATTGTTTATAAGTGTATTGCATTGTTGATTTTGTTTATTGCTAATTCTATACTCTAATAATTAAATACATTAATAAGGATGAATATGATTAACTTTATGTCGGGTTAAACACTATTTGCTTTTTACGTAACTTATTGTAGTTTTTTTTTATTTGCTAAAGTGGTGTCAGAGTCGTAGTAAGTCGAATTTCGTGTTCACGAGCATTAATATGTATACACGTTGGTACCATGTCACATTATCTTTTTTGACAAATTGAACTGTAAGTCTCACTAAACGTCAAACAGGTTAGTGCGACAGAGTCCTAAAGTGGGTACAT
This sequence comes from Pectinophora gossypiella, assembly GCF_024362695.1. Lineage (NCBI taxonomy): Eukaryota > Metazoa > Arthropoda > Insecta > Lepidoptera > Gelechiidae > Pectinophora > Pectinophora gossypiella. Next base: position 708,424 of record NC_065428.1, on the reverse strand, counting down.
TATATTGCTCATGACTGTACCTGGGCTGTGATACTATGGAAAATAAATAATTTCTAGCGATCTAATTCTCGTGTTACGGCAGACGGACTGTTTCGTATCTTTATTTCTGTACTTCCGTTACAGTTGTTAAAATCAAAGGGAAGCCACATCAAATTGACTTCAATTAGGTCACTCTTCAGTTCGGTCGATCCGGAGGTCCCGGGTTCGAATCCCGGTGGGGACTACTGAATAAAGATATGTTTGAATTTGAATTTGGACATATCACGAAAATCACTTCGTGACCCCTAGTTTGGTTAGGACATTACATGCTGATCACTTGATTGTCCGAAAGTAAGATGATCCGTGCTTCGGAAGGCACGTTAAGCCGTTGGTCCCGGTTACTACTTACTGATGCAAGTTACCCTGACACCAGGGTTGATGGGGTTTGTAATCCACCTCACAACCCACACGATAGAAGAAGACTCTTCAGTTGGTACATACATACATAATACCACGCTTATTTCCCGTTGGGGGTAGGCAGACCACGGAAGTCCTCTTACTACGATCCTGACACACCACTTTCGCTTCTTCTACACTCATCAAAGACTTAAAGAAACAAAGAAATATCTTCAGACTTAGTAGGCACTGATAAAAAAAGGAAATAGGTACAGAGCATACCCCACTAAGCTTCATTGCGGTTTGATGGAGAAGCACTCAAACCTAAATCTATTTAGAAATGTCCATTTCCAACAAAATGTCTGCCGGGAATCAAACCCGTTTTTTTTGCCAACAACTGCCGTTATACTCTAGAGTGGTATATATGTACAAAACCCACGCCTATTTCCCACCAGGGTGAGCAGCGACATGGAATTTCATTTATTTCAATTTTGAGATACTTCTCTTGATTCCTCCATATTCATCAATTTCATTTTTGTAGAGTGGTAACATTATAAGCTCACGACTATATCCCAATTGCGGTAGTCAGAGGTACATTCATCGCAAGATGAATTAAGTATCCACACCTCACCGAGTTATCTGTTAGACCAACGTGACAGATATTTTTGTCCATTTTGTAAATCCTGACATAGGAAATCGTAATCTGGCCCCTGCGATACAAGCTGAGCTTAGTGCAGGGACCGCCGCATATCTAGAGTAATTGGTCATATTATAGTTGTCTGTATTTTTTTCATCATCATCAATTTAAGAGCCACGCTCTTGTCGGTGTAGCATTTAAAATACTCTCCATGCTACTTTTTTAGGGAAAAATAGGGCAGTGGTTTCCCTCTTGCCTTCCACCCCGCAGTACTCTGTATGACGCGAGTGGGATGGCGCCCAGAGTAGTGTATTTTTTTATTAATGTAAAATTGTAAGTCTATGTTCAATAAAGATTATTATTAGATTATTATTAAGATGGTGTAGAGTGGTGATATTTTAATAAAAAAATACATTAAAATGTCTCATTCTTCGACTGTTTCTCTTACGTAATGTAAATGTTTCATGGTTCAGTTATAACGCGTAAAGATTCACGCTTGTTTGGAAAGAATTTGCTGTGAACGGTCATTATTTGTTAGAAAACTATTTGAAACACATTTTGAAAAGTTTAAAAAGTAATGAAGTGAAATGTAAAGAGAAATCGGTCATTGACTTTTTTATTTATCGTTTTAACGCATTATATTCTCTCAAAAATGATGGACTAATATTTATATTCTTTTAATTCTAATTGTAATGTAAAACTTAATTTTAATTTTAATTTTGACATTGATATTTTTTGTATATCGAAATATGGATCTTGCGATGTCTGAATTAAAGAACATTATTATTAATAATAATATGGACGTCGGGGACATATTAATTTTATTTTATTTTTATTTATTATTTACATTTTGCGACTTTCATAATTATATCATTTATTGCGTTCCACATGGTAGGAGGTTACAGTGCAAAAGCGCCGTGAAACTTTCAACATAATACATACATAAACTGCCTATATACGTCCCACTGCTGGGCACAGGCCTCCCCTCAATCAACCGGAGGGGGTATGGAGCATACTCCACCACGCTGCTCCACTGCGGGTTGGTGGAGAAACTTTCAATATAAACAATAATATAATTAGACATATGAAATTTAAGTGTAAACAATATAAAAATATATTTAATTTTCACACATCATTCATCTTCTCGCAGAACCTGAGACACTCGCGACACACATACGTCCAGTCACTCACAAACAGATCACACTCTGGTGCTGATGCAAGGAGAGACAATGATGGATGATACAAGTTGTCTCCTGATGTCTTGGCTCTGCCTACCTCGTAGTGTATCAGGAGCGTGAGTGTATGTGTAAAGGTCTGTGCCTACTACACCGTATCATATCAGGACCGTATTCGTCCCGGTACGGGCAAAAAAATATTCTTTAATGAATTTCTACGGCACAACGCACATAATTCCCGGTACGGTAAGCAGCAAAAGTCCAATCAGTTTCTTGCAAAGTAATAAATTAACTGGTTGCACTTAAGACCTCCTGGTTACATGTCGTTTCTGTAGTAGACCAAAAACACCTACAAAAACATAAATTTTATAATTATGACAACTAATGGTTTGCAAATAATTCGCTGGGCTCAGTGACTGAATTTAGCTCTTTGATTATCCTAGCCTAGGTCCTAGCCCGGTTCTGATATGATACGGTGTAGTGGGCGAGAGCCTTTACCGTAATCGCAAGATGCATCGCCTTTATCTATCAAGAAACTAATATTAAAAATATTTTCAAGGTTGCATGAGGTTATTCTGTGGTACACGTCGATGTGATCGATGCTCTAAACATTTTTATGAATGAAAATTTTGTTTAGACTAGGGTAATTTACGTCGAACGAAAATATAATTTTTAGTAGTTGATGTTTGATTGATATACTATAATGAATGGGTTAAAGTAACAAGGGTGGAATGTTAGATTGATATATTAGTGGTATTGTCAAACTGAAAGTTTTTCTTTTTATTCCAAAACTACGTATTAAAAAAGTAATAGGTGTTTTAATTTGCAGTAAATGCTGTGTACGCATACAATGGGCAAGCATTATACCAAATTATTATTTTTTGTAATTTATCGCTGTGTGTGTACTTGAATAAATTAATAATAGGTTTCTAACACTCAAGAAACGGCTGGATTTATGGATGGTGTTTTCTTGGCTAAATTTGTTAATTTAGGATAGGTTTCATTTTTAGCCTTTGGTATTAGATGTAGCCTATAGATTGATCTGACTTGCTCTTGTGGATCCCAAATCATTGTTTATACATTCCACCCGTCATTACAGTCATCAGATATTCTTGCGTCATTTTGTGCTATTGTTTCACGATCGATCGCGCTTGCCATATTCAAAATTCAAATTCAAAAATATCTTTATTCAGTAGGTAACATAGTTACACTAAGAATCGTATTTTTTTACATAACGAACGTCGCATCCGCCTAAAACTGCTGCAGCTTCTTCAACCTGTACAGCCGGGGAAAAGAAACTGCAAGAACAGCACAGGGCCCTAACCGTTCTTAAAAAAATAGGCTGAAGGATAGTACTTCAGTCAACTTAATTTCTGAAGATTATATCTTTTGAAACATAGGGCTCACTTAAAAAATATAAGTGTGAAGGTATGGGGTGCAAGGTTACTGATAAATTGCCAGTTGCTAAAAAGGGCCACATGATTTACATGACATTTGCATAACTCTCATTAGAATTATATAAAGGTTTGATGTAGATCGCAGTATATATCTGTATCTTGTCTTTGAAAATCTTGTTACATACTAATTCTCAAAACTCTAAACTTATGAGCATCTATGAAGATTTTGACGAGGGTTGAAGTGAAAATGGTGTGTCAGGGTCGTAGTAAATGAAATTTCTAGGCGTGGTTTTATGTATGCGTATTATTGTCATGTTCAATGCATTTTCGCAATATTCCTTTTACTTCAACATCTCTTTATCTTTACACAGCATGAATACACATACGTATGTTTATAATCTCCTTTAATAATCTAGTAAATTCCAATTGAAACCAGATATGTCGACAAACATTGGCACGGTTCCAACCCTCAGATCTTGGCGTCAGTTCGTCATTATCAGTACCAACCATTGATCAATCCGTCCTCGTTGGAACATACATCTTTATCAAATCTTTTAAACTTGTAATTTTGATGTAATGATTAAGTATTTGGCATATATTTATAATGTGTGTATGTTAAGATTATTCTTACTCACTTCATATTTGAAGATTGACAAAAAATATTTTGCAAGCCTAGAGACAGTCTTTTGTTTTTTTCTGGTTTGATGTTGATTTGATTCCTGAGTAGAAAGTAGAAACGCTAATTCAAGATTTGCTAAAGTTAACAAATCTTGTATTGGATCCGTTATTAATCTGCCTTATCTATAAAATAATAACCAAGAGTGTGGAATTTTACAACAGAAACAACACAAAATGAAGGCATTAAAGTAATTGAAGCAAATATTACTACTTATTATCGGCAGCGCCAATAGAATTCCGCCATCGAATGTTATTGTTATTATTAAGTTATTGTTCCGACAGACGTGAGTGAATGCAGGTTGCACTGGCTGCTTTCTTAGAACCTATAGCTTTCAAATTTGGTCAGATATGCCGCTTCAAAGCTTTGGGACTGTTTGATTCTTCTTTGCGTGTGTTATTCGTATTGTCAATAGTACTAGCATTGTCATCTAATTGTATTACTTGGAGAGGTTCTAATGCCATTTTATATTCAGGTTTTTCCATCTTATTGGTTTCTGTAATGTTACGCCTGTTGGTATATTATGACAGATCTGGAGAACTATTAAGTTGTCAGTTAAGGACAAAAAATACCTATGAATTATGTGATAATAATATTAGTCGCTTAGATTTATTTGTTTTTAGAATTTTTGTCACAGTGTTTAGAAATCGCTGGGAAAATGGAATTTGTTTTTGGTATCGTAGGATTTACAATTAATTATGCGTTTTTTTGTTTGTTTACTATCTTCACCTACCACGACATGTCCAGTATGTAATATTGCGCATTCCAATTCCAATTTCTTGCTATGTATGAGATATGAGATAAAGATCTTTATCTAGGTACTGTTAATCGTTTATTGCTTTATTTTATCTATTAGAATGTATTTATGTTTGCGTTGGACTGTGTTTAATTCCTTCCGCGTGTTTTTCTCAACGTTTCCTTTGTATGAGTATATCAATCGTTTCATAGTTTACGTATTGCGAAATATTTATTTTCGCTTCCGCATCGCGTTAGTTTTATTTATTGCACAGTTTAGTGCGTTACCATTTTTGTTTGAAACTGATATTTTCATTTGTAGTTTAGGATTTAACATTTGGAAGATTTCATACAACTTAACATTCAGGAGATTTGTTTTGTCACCAAAGGAATCATGTCCAGTCTAACGTGATGGATTAATTGTGAACTTTCTACTTTGCCTCAAGACAGTCCATCATAATTCGCTTTCTTTTGATACTAAGAGTAGCTGCAAGATTTTTATTTTTCTTCTTTATCTTTTGAGGATTTCTGGCTACCAGTTTGAATAGATATTTTTTGCGTGGTCTTTGTATGTTATTATATAAGACCAATTTCCTTTTATAGCAGTATCAACATAACTATGCAGCTAGTAGTACTAACGCACTTATACCAATTTCAGAGGTACAACCATCGCAAGAGCTACTCGTAAGTACCCACACTTCACCGAGCTTTCTGTTAGACGTGTTAGGTGGTGATCCGTATCGCCGTCTTTAATAATCGAGCCAACTGCAAGTCCGGTACCTAGGTTCGAAGCAGCGCTCCTCATTTACATTCAAAGTTTTATCAGACCCGCATTATTCGCACACGACTTAAGTTTTAGCACTAATATGCTCTATAACCATTACGGTAGATCATTTAAATAAATGATCCCAATACAAAAATCAGCGAAACTGCACAATAGCATAAAGACAGCTGTGTCTTTTACTTTTTTTACCCGTCGATACAATCTCGTTCAGTATCTCTGGCAACACTAGTAAGACAACGCAAAAGAAACCAGATGCCCCGTGTTTATGGGAGGCGACCTTGCGCCCGCGCCGAAATATGAATTAATTTCGCCGAAATATGATTTAAATGTGAATTATTTTCCTCTTACTTTTATACAACGTTCCTAAATAACGACTCTAATATAGATTCTTCAATGGTCACGTACCCGTCTGGTGTGCTTCCTGTATCTTCGTCTCATATAACTAAAGTAGAGATGCAATACGACTTGGTACTTACAATGTTGAAATCTATAGATCTTAACAAATCAGCGGGCCCGGATACCATTCCAGCACTATTTATTGTTTCTTGTGCTTCCGAACTTGCTCTCCCTGTGACCATTTTATTCAATAGGTCGCTTAATGAGGGTATTGTTCCTAACAAATGGAAGGAAGCATTTATCTCTCCCATACACAAGAAGGGACCCAAGGAACAAGTAGATAACTACAGACCGATATCTAAGTTGTGTCTGTTTGCAAAAATACTGGAAAAAATTGTATTTGACCAGGTTTATGGTGCCCTTCATCCGTACTTCAATCCTAATCAGCATGGTTTTCTTAAGGCGCGTTCTACTGTTTCAAACCTATTAGTGTTCAACGATTACCTCTCAGACCAAATGTGTAAAGGTAATCAAATTGATGTAATTTATACTGACTATACAAAAGCTTTCGATCGAATTGACCATACCATCCTATTGCATAAGTTAATGTCAGTAGGAATCGAAGGGATACTGTGGAATTGGTTTAGGTCCTATCTTTCCAACAGACATCAGGCTGTGGTCCTCAATGGCTATTGTTCTTCCTGGAAAGCTGTATCCTCCGGGGTCCCCCAGGGCTCTCTGTTGGGGCCCCTTTTATTTACAATCTTTATTAATGATATTGACAAGTGTTTTCTGAATTCGGAGTATCTCTTATTCGCTGACGACATGAAAATCTTCGCTGTTGCTAATAGTCTCTCTGACGCATTGCTCATTCAAGCTGATCTAAATAGACTAGATGGTTATTGCTCCATTAATAAACTCGATCTAAATGTAGCTAAGTGTTTTTATGTACATTTTACAAAAAAGAAAAATGTACTCAACTATTCTTATACGCTTAAAAGCCAACCTTTATGTACAGAAACCATCGCTAAAGATTTAGGCATTCTTCATGATAGCGAACTTAGCTTCATCCCACATATCGATCATATATCGAACAAGGCATCAAGGGCTCTTGGTTTTGTTGTTCGGTCGGCACATGCCTTTAATTCCATGAAAACAGTAAAAATCCTTTATTGCACATTTGTCCGAAGTCTACTAGAATATGGATCACAAATTTGGAACCCATATTATAATGAACATATTGACCGATTGGAGAGGATTCAAAGGAAGTTTACGAGATACCTTGGTTTTAAATTCAAAATTCCAAGGGTTGCCTATCCGGACCGTTGTGCACGATTTCATCTTCTTCCTTTAAAAAGTCGTCGTGACATCGCAGATGTAATCCTCTTGGTCAAGATTGTGAGAGGTCTCGCTGACTCCCCACTTCTCCTATCTAAAGTCGGGCTCAGCGCTCCGGGCAGACTACTCAAACCACGTCCAATTTTTACGATCCCCAGTGCTAGGACTGTTTACAGGAAAAATTCCTTCCTTGTGAGAGCAACTACTACATTCAATCGACTCTGCAGTGATGACAGTATTGATGTATTTAATTCTAGTTTATATACCATCAAAAAACATCTTATATCGAAATTTACCAAAAGCAACTAATTTTATATTGATAAACTCAGCAGCGAGTATTTAAATTCATTATTTAATTTTGTAAGTAGACCTAACTCTCTTTTGATTTAATTAAGTTCTATATGTGGAAGCTTATAATTGGCCTCATTCTGGCTTATGTTTGTACGTATTTATTTAAGATTCCGTGCTGTTAGCTTTCCTTAAGAAATAAATAAATAAATAAATAAATAAATAGTTGTAATTGCCCGCTATCTCAGCAACGGAGCTTGGTGAATGTACATGCTGTGTTTTGACTGGGTTTAGTGGGAAATGTGTGTTTCCCCAAAACAAGCAGAGTGGTGATTGTTCGAAGGAAAACAAATTAAGAGAGTTATTAATTTATCTTAAGTGCAGTTTTCACATGACACAGGTGCCTCGACCATTACAGACAGCGATACGGCTCACCACCTATCACGTTGGTCTAACAAAAAACTCGGTGAGGCTTGGGTACTTACTTCATCTTGCAATGGATGTACCTCTGATTACCCCTTAACTTATTGCATAATATGCAATATGTTGTTATGATTAGATTTAAAAAATGTCTTGTTCTCACAATTTTACACCAATTTGTATTCGGGTGTGTAAACTTATAAGTCGTGGACAATCCCGAGAGTCAGCAGCCAAACTTGCAGTCAACATTCTAACTTAAAATTCTCGTCCTAAGCATCAAGTTAGATAGGACGTTTTCGAAAATATTCGATGCCTTAAGCAGCCTATCCCATCTAAGTTATTCTTATTTAATCCCTTACCAAGCATATGCAGTTTTCTTTTTTATTACCATATAAAAAAACAACACTTTTCTGTTTTTGCAAATCTTTTTCTCCCTGCACTTTTATGTCGTACAGACTATAAATCCCACCATCATCCACTAACAGAGGATTATATCCTTTACTACAGCCACTGATCTCAGCTCGTGTTATAATTTATGCTGGTACATGCATCCATCTAATGGAGTAATGGGCCCGACTAGCAGAGGAATATTTACGATGTGCCACTGAAGTCGCGCCGGCTACTTTAGTTGGAACCCTGACACCTTTGAGATTTTCATAAACATTATTTATATCTTTTATGGTGTATCAGGGGTCTTCTAAGATTTGTCAGGTAAATTATTATTATGGTTGGCTAAAATTGATCATCATTATCTACATAGATTATGTGAGCCGGTAATGTAGTCGTAATGTACAATAATTTATACTTCACTGTGAGATTCTTCATATCTTTTGTTGAAAGCTTTGCAAGCTTTTTTATTTATTTTTTGTTTATGATTGTATTCATGGTCTGGGACATAAAGATATTCTGCTGTAAGATTAAAATATTGGTCGATGATCTGCTTAGTCTAGTATTTATATTATGGTTAGAAGTTATTATGGTTATAGTTATTAGAAGTCTACCAAAGTCTAACTTATAGAAATTTAAAGAAATTAGTGAGAAAGGATTCTATGATTTATTTTTTGTTATATCAAAATGAAGGTTTTCTTTTTGGAAATGTGGCTCTGCCTTAATAAATATAAAGGTTGTGACATCATGAATGTGTAAATAAAATGCCTTCGTTTATTGAAATCTTTGCATAATGTTCTTTTATTTTATTATTTTTCGCCTTTTATCAATATTTGTTTTGTAATTAGGTTTGCTTTATTGTAGTTGTCAGCTGCGTAAACTCAAATATATATTGAAAGAAAGATATTTGAAATTCCTAACGGACATGTTGTCAACTTGTCAATGTCATTCACGTCATGTCGTCGTATTTTTAATGTGATTCAAGTGCAATAAAGAGTTTTTGTATTGTATTGTATTGTCATTGACTTCTTTAGAAACAATAGCTTATTGCTTTATTGGCATAGCAAAGCAATCATAAAATTGTTGCATACTTTATTAACTTTATAATAACTTTAAGACAAAAAATACTTTACTACCTTGTCGTACCAACTTGACAGTTTGGTTGAATATGGCTCCCAGCGATTGTTTAATTTCTAGTTATGATCTGTGTATAGATTTGAAGTATGTCCGTGCCTATTACAGCGTTTCCAGAAGGTGTCACGTTGATCCGAACTGGTAGCCTGCTACTCTAGCCTATTCAAAGACCCAAATTAGTCATCCCAATTCCACAACAATGAATTGAATCACTCACTAAAGCTATCAGTTCAGAGCTAAATTCCATCCTCCATCGGAAGTCCTAAATCTCCACGGAAAATACCGAAACGTTCCCAATCATCTATTATTTCCGAACATATCCGTTCCGTTTCATGTATGCCTATATTTAGGTGCACCATGTTGTCGGAGTCAAGGGGAGGACTTCCGTAGTATATTTTGTGCAACACGTTTGGGGTTGGCTTCAGTATTGATTAGTTGTCGATGTTTTGAGAGTTTGAGTTTTCTGTAGTCAATTTTAAAGTTAGAAATATTCGATATTTTTTGAGTTTCTGTAGCATAGCAGTGTGTTTTTGGAGGTATTGTGTTTTATTTTTGAAAATTGAAAAATTATTCTATGAGGGATGTACTAAGTGTCAAGCCTTTTTCTAATATAGGTAATATAGACCCTACCACATGTGCATGATCTCTGCTGTTCACTCGTATAATGAAGAAGAATGCTGTATCCCTGCTTTCCACAGCTAACAAACAAATGCATAAATTTAATTTCTAAATCTGTTTCCTTTGTGCAAAATTTCTTCCACTCTCCTTTATTCATAAGATGTCGTAATAATATCAACCTTATTAATGTCACTAAGAGTACTATAAATATCACTTTGCGGTACCCCCATCAATGGCACATTTTGCCACGTGTGACCGAGTTCAAAATAACCAGTTTTTTTTTCAACATTTCTCCCGAATCATCACACTAGCTTCTAATTGACGTTCGCAGTCATTGATCACTTCTGCTGACAAAAATCCCGAAGGTTTGTTTATTGCATCCGAAATTATTTTAGATTTCCCTTGACTGAATTTCATTGTGTTATTTATTTTTATATTTTTTGTTTTCTATTGCGTCAGTTTTGTTCGAAATAATTTTATAGAGGAGAACTCTTGCGTGTAAATTAAATAACCAGCGTATTCAGTTTTTTTTAGTGGTCTGGCCCTCTTCACAGTACTATGCTAAGTTTGGTCTTTTTTGATAGGCCATAAATGATCTGGAAATCAACGTCTTACTAGGTTAAATTTACTTTCGATCCTTAAGAAATATTTTAAGAGCCTCTTTATACCTTCTTGGCATAAATCAGAAGTAAATAATTTTACTGATTATACATTTCATTAAAAAAACACTCAAGTATCGTCGACGTCACACCTCTACTCTCGTTTTTTCCCGCCGTTTCCCTCATCGCCCTATCCACAGACTGCGTCTGCTAAAATTAAATGCAGTTTCACTCACAGACCTTTTTGCTCTGTCTGGCTGGAAACTCATATTTTTAAAATTGGAATTCTCAGTTAAAAGCTGGCAGTTAGTTCGCTTTTAGAAAAGTTGCTGGCTGTATGGAAACAGTTTTGCTGTTGCTTTTGCCTTCTATTTTGTCGTTCAATTTTTCCGTGGCGCATTCATATGGACGGATGAACTTTGTTTTGTTCCGCTTTTAAACATACATGTTATGAATCTGCGATATAAAACGTAGAACTATTGCTTTCAAATATCGTATTTTTTTTTTATTTTAGTTCCTACGCGTACAACACAACGTAGCGTACAGCGCGTACAGGACAACAGATTTGGTATTTTGATAGATTTACAACATAACACAAGCTCACGGCTATATCTGAATTGGGGTAGTCAGATGGTACACCCATCGCAAGGTGAACTAATTACCCAAACCTCACTAAGCTTTCTGTTAGTCCAATGTGATTGTTGGTGAGCCTGTGGTTAGTTTTAAAGGTGGATAGGTACTACTAACACCACAACCCGGACACTTCATACAACTCGTTTTACACAGACACTACACATTGACGTTATCGTACACGCGCATCTGCGTGTGTGACGTCTGACACCATACGATTGAAGACTAAAGTAAGACCGATAGGGGTGAGGTAAGGTAGCTCAGACGTTGGTGGGGAGCGGAGATGGACTGTCAACCTATACGAGCGTTGGGGAAACGGTCCAGTGGTTACGCTAACTAACGGCCTTCGTGGTCCAGTGGTTGAGCGTTGGGCTCACGATCCGAAGGTCTCGGGTTCGAATCCCGGTGGAGACATATCACAAAAATCACTTTGTGATCCCTAGTTTGGTTAGGACATTACAGGCTGATCACCTGATTATCCAAAAAGTAAGATGATCCGTGCTTCGGAAGGCACGTTAAACCGTTGGTCCCGGTTACTACTTACTGATGTAAGTAAGTAGTCGTTGTATGAGCCATGTCAGGGGCCTTTGGCGGCTCAATAGTAACCCTGACCCACACGATACCCACACGATAGAAGAAGAAGAACAAAAAATCACTTTGTGAGACTTGTCACTAAACCAGGTGAGGTAAACCTAGCTCAGACGCTGGTGGGGAGCGGAGAGTTGCCGTTCTGTATGTAGTATAATTATTCCTTATTCTATGTCAATAGGATGAACTTGAAACAAGTGTTCTCAAATAGTGAACAGATATGTGTTAATGGCTTTACATAATTTGAATTGGTTTTTAATTACATCGGCGTGTGGTTTACATATTTTGCTGTGGCCTAATTTGCTAATTGCGTACTGATAACATATATCGGAACTAGGAGTAGTTGTCAAGATTTTTATACAGAATTGTTATTAGTTATGGCACGTTTTAATGTTAGGCTAGTTTACACTTATTGTTGTACCGATTAACTAATTTGTTAATTGTATAAGATCCATAATGGTGTTTAAATGGTAATTACGTTGCTACTTAAATGGTTTCAAATAAATGTACTACGTCGCGTTTGTCTGTAAATTAATATGACAATTAAAAGAAATACAATTGCATGTGTGCGTAATTTATTTGTAAATTTACAAATGGTATTTATACCATTTCTTTTTAAACGCCGCTAAGATCTCCCTGTAAAAAGTAAGTGAATAATAATAATAATTTATAATCCAAACATGAATTCGAAAACAAATTCGACAATCATTGGTTTAGGCCTGTGCTGGATTCGAACATGCGACCTCAAAGTGAGAGGCAAGGTTTCTACCGACTGGGCTACCACGGCTCTGCAACCCATAAGTAATGTCAATAAAAATTTATTATAAACACATACATAAACTCACGCCTAAGTATTTCCCACCGGGGTAAGCAGAGACTATGGAATAAACAAACCAAAACAACGTTGTTTTTTTTTTATTATAAACTGCCAAATATGTTAATAATATTTATTTATTTATTCACTAAGATCACAAACACATTATCATGGTAAAAAGGTAAAATCCCAAGTCGATAATGCTTGAAAAAGTCATGACATTCATATCAAATCAAAAAAAAAAAAAAAAACAATGTCAAATCCTTAAATTATTGTAAACTAATCTTACGAATTAAATCAAATTAGATATAATAAAATTAGATACAATTTTCTTTTATTACAACTATCAAAGATTTTTACATAAATAAGATAATGTGGTTTCTGCGAATCTCGTGGACGAGCAATCAAACAAATCAATCTCCCTAGAGACCCCGTTGAGTATTCTCAGCGCCGTCGTCAGTGGGGCATATTTCAATATATCCGTCCTACACTTGGGCAACGCGAACACATCCTCACGAGGGCCTCGCCTGAGTCGCATATTCGGCACGTTTACACCTATTGCAGCCAGCACTTGCGGGTTGTGTAACTTGCCAAGAAGCACTTTGTGTATATAGGTATGTTGCTAGAGAGAGATTTCTTCTAACTTCCAACGAGTGATAGCCAACCATGCCCCGCACAATATACATTATACATCAGTGATTTTACTGTACTTATTTATAAATCTTCTGTAATTCACCACGCTAATGATTACAACATATCTTATTCATACATTTATCTACTAGAACTCATGTTATGTGATACACATTATATTGTTGTTCATATAAAAATGTATGTATGGGTGTGTATGGTCGGGAAGTGCGGAGGCCGCATCCGCGGGTACTTCCGCGCACGCGCAGCTCCGATACTAAACCGTGTCAGTGATAGGAGATCCGCGGTATTAGCCTAGGTTGGGGCTCCAGACGTCACGTACACTATGATTCATTTATACTCTCTTCTACCGTGTGGGTTGTGAGGTTAATTACCAACCTCATCAACCCTGGTGTTAGGGTTATTATTGAGTCGCCAAAGGCCCCTGACATGGCTCATGTAACGACTACTTACTTAATCAGTAAGCAGTAACCGCAACCAATGCCTTGTGAAGCATTCTGTAATGTCCTAGAAAAACTAGGGATCACGAAGTGATTTATACTAGGACATACAGACAAAAAATCACGTCCGTAATTACTATAGGGGTGGGCAGAGCCAGAAAGTAATTAAAGACAACTTGCTGCCACTGTTGATGCGAAGTCCTAGGATGGATATGACGAACTTTATGGTGATAAGGGTTCAGCTTGTCGTCCATAAAAATAGTCCGTTGTGTAAGAAAGATTTCACGCCATGCCAGGGAAGACAGACAGCTGTTTTTATTTTTACTCGTGCCTATAGTCCCTAATGGGGTGAACAGAGTCAGTGTAATGTTGCTAGTGACTTGGACCGCAGGTAAAATATATTACAGCACACCGCCACCAGGGCATTGAGGTGTCTCGCTCAACGCTTTGATGGATGGTGGCGGTGTCTGTTCACTTCTCATGGAAGTATTTGTAGTGACCTCTAGTTGATTAGCAACTCGTTCATACGTACATATACTCACGCTCGACCATAATGGAGTGTGTGAGAAGACAAGTCTGCGGAAGAGATTTTCTGTATTCGATACTATTAAACACAACGTCTACTGCAATGCGCAGTACGATTTAGATCTAAGTCAGAGGCTCACGATCCGGAAGTCCCGGGTTCGAATCCCTGTGGCTTACGACATTATATACGGCTGATCACCTGATTGTCCGAATGTAAGATGATCTGTGATTCGGAAGGCACGTTAAACCGTCCAGGTTACTACTTACTGATGTAAGTACGTAGTTTTTACAAGAGCTATGTTAGAGGCCTTTGGCGGCTCAATAATAACCTTTGAGGGTTAATGACGTTGGTGATCCACCTCACAACCCACACGATAGAAGAAGAGAATTGGCCAGTGTTGTGACGTTCACCAGCATAGTGATGTATCAGTCGAGATTAGGGCGATTCTGTTCTTTTTTTAACAATATATCCTCTTAAGACCAAGATTTCCAGACACAATAGTTAAACAGTGGGGTTTGGATTTAGGTTAAATGTATATCATCGCCTTATGGGAAAAACATGAAAGCGCTTTTTGTTAATAAAACGTCACAATAGACACGCTTGGGTCAATCCTAGTAAAAATTGTGGTCTCAATTCTTACCCGGATTGAAACAAAAATCACTGTGATGACCATAAAATATAACAACTTTCAGCTTTCACTGCGCTATTGTAAATCGTGTTTTCCACGCGTGTTAATCACAGTTGAAAGATTTACAATTGATTGTATAATATTTAAAACAAAATGGACAAAGCGGAACTGGTATTTTTTTTTTCACGCCACAGAAAAGTATCTAGCCGGAAACCGTGAACACACATTATATAAACTAATGCCTATAACATGGTGATATAATTAAAAGGTTTAGGCGCATAATGACAAAAACGCAAAATGACAGATTCACAAAATGTCAGAAACGCAAAATGTCAAATGGCGTAAAATGCCGGTTTCGCAGAATGACAGATTCGCAAAAAGACAGTTTAAGACATATATGTCACTTTAAAACCATGTCACATTAACTTTTTTGACAAATTAAATCGTAAGTCTCATTAAATGTCAAATGTGATAGTGCGACAGGGTTCTAAAATGGGTACATGATATTGTTCATGACTGTGCTATATCAACGGTATATGCCTAATAAACATATCACACATAATATCCCAAAATTATATGTCATCACGTCACTAATTTAAGAGCCATGCTCTTGTTGCTGTAGCAGTCTCCATGCTACTTTTTAGGGAAAAATAGGGCAGTGGTTTCCATCTTGCCTTCCCCCAAAGTTATATGTAACAACTCAAAAAATGGGAGATTTTAGTGATATACAAAATGACAAGCAATATTTTATCTACGATTTAGTAAACCCGTAATATTTTTAGATGTAATTTATATCACTGTGATCCTAATGGTACCACGGCTTGCTTCTCAAACGGGAAGGGCCAATGAGTTATGAATATCTTAAGTGAAGTTTTCACTAACACAGTTGGCTCGACTATTACAGACGGCGATACGGCTTACCACCTGTCACGTTGGTCTAACAGAAAGCTCGGTGAGGTGTGGCTACTTAGTTCATCATAGAAAGAAAGAAACGTTTATCATAAAGGGACACCACAGTAACAAATACAAAACAAATATATAATTTAAAACACGGAGTAACACACAACTTACAATCAAACAAAAAACACATAATAAAAAGAACATACACGAGAAATACAAATAATTGAGGTAGTCAAAGGTAAAACCATCATACGATGGTTTTAATTAAAACACATAATAACGGGTTCTTACCGCGTTTAAATGGGGATATGAGACTCCCGATATTTCGACACTGTTGCAAGTGCCATGATCACGGGATGACTGATGAGATTGGAGTGGAGTAGGTAGATCCATAATATACGCGGTAAGAACCCGTTATTATGTGTTTTAATTATGACAATAACCGCGTAAACTTAAAACAATGTATACGATGGTATTATCTTTGACTACCCCGTTGGGATATAGTTGTGAGGTCATGTTACAAATAAAATTCAATACTGTTATATATGTAGGGTGGTGGAGAAAATTGAAATAAATAAAAATACTTGAAGTTTTCTTATATTTTCTTACATTCTTTCAATATTATACAGAGCACAACTTCGCTTTCAAAATCTCCCCGTCGCCATCTTCCTTCCCCTTCCTCTCTCCCCTCTCACTCCCCCTCAGGACACGTTCATAAACTTCACCTCATACACATCACGTTCATAATAAGCTTTCATTCCCACATATATATGTGTATGTATATTATTATTGTGCTTATTCGAGACCCTGAATTATACCTTCAATGTATTATTTAATTTTCCTGTTATATATTTCTGTGCCTGTAACATTGACATAATTATTTATTATACAACCTACGTACAAACATGACCATGGAAATACTTATTTTTGTGCACAATGCAGAATAAAACAGACACCAAATAAAATAAAAAATATATATTTTTTTTTACACCAAATACATAACATTATTATATATAACAACGGCCTCCGTGGTCCAGTGGTTGAGCGTTGGGCTCACGATCCGGAGGTCCCGCGTTCGAATCCCGGTGGGGAAATATCGCAAAAATCACTTTGTGATCCCTAGTTTGGTTAGGAAATTACAGGCTGATCACCTGATTGTCCGAAAGTAAGACGATCCGTGCTTCGGAAGGCACGTTAAGCCGTTGGTCCTGGTTACTACTTACTGATGTATGTTTGTAGTCGTTATATGAGTCATGTCAGGGGCCTTTGACGGCTCAATAGTAACTTTGCCAGAGGGGGCATGGTATTTGTACTATAATGTACGAGGATAACATTTATTAATAAACATATTATTGTTTAGTAGACGCGTGCGACAATCCATGTTTAAAATTACTCATTATTATTACGTTTGGGCAAAGTTACACTCAGGAGTAATAGCGATTCTATTTACATAATTAATTTAAGTTTAAGTTTTCCTTATTAAAGTATTGTTCTGTTAACCTAATTTGGAATATGAGTATATTATATTGAAATACTTTTTGTATTGTAACGATTTTCGTGAATATTAAATATTAAACTTCGATGTTCCAAATGTATTAATCACTGTTTTGTACAGTATGTATTGTGGCTGCTAAAAATAATATTAAAAAAAAAACACATAATATGCTTAACTACATAATGTCGTCACATTATTCGAGTGCTCTTATATTGAAAACCACGTAAAAGCCTTTTTGTAAAATCACATTCGGATCTGATTTTTGGTAAAATAACCGTAACAAATGTAACGAAGAAAACCACTTCAGATAGGAGCTTACGTGGTTTTTCACTACGCGACGATCGAAGAATTATTCTCTTCTGGTCTTTTTTAGTAAAAGTTTGATTGTAAACGAGACATCGCCTTGTTTAAACTCTTGAGAGTGAGTTTGCCCTAACAATAACCCAGAAGTTCGTTGCCAAAGACGTCATTACTGATCGACCGGCAATTTTCAGATTCAGACGCTGCCAACTGCAATGTGGATGTGTCTTAACGTCAATAGTGACAGCCGATCGCTATTGTGACGTCAAAAGTGACAAGTGTGACGAAAAGTGATCGATGTGACCGGAATAAACACGAGTGATATAGTGATTAGAAGTGATGCAACAAGAATTGTGTTCACAAAGTGAGAATTTAAACGCAAAGTGATGTAAATAACGACCTTGTTAAAAAAAAGCGTTATAACGTTACAAATGTAACCAGTTTATCAATAATCTAAATATTTATAACCAATATGATGTGGTTTAAGAGAGAATCTAAACCAGTGTCAGAGAAATCTGTAGAGAATGGAGTGGTGGGGAAGTTGAGAAGGAAGAAGGCAGTGCTGTTGAAACCGACGAGAGAGTCTAGCGAGAGAGAGACTTCGACGGAGAGTGAGAAAGAGAAGAGGAGATATTCTGATATACTAGATATCAAAGTATCACAAGGTAGATAGATATAGGGATACCTTGATAGTTTGACTCTGTTCTCTTTGCATATTTTGACTGTGAATATTTTTTCTAACAAATAACTATTCAATCGTTAACTAATTCCTTTTTGCTTAATTCAAAAGAGTGATTGGTTAAAAGACTAGATAAATCACAGTAAATTATTGAAAGAATAGAGTTATACATTTGATGGTAATAAAAAAATAACAGACATTATTAAAACGGTTTCCTTGCCATATTTCATTATTATTTTATTACTAACATGACTCATGTTCGCACGATTCTGAAACGTGAAGTATGAAAAAGTATAATAAAATTTATGATGTTTGGAATACCCATGTAGAGTACTACTATATAATAATATTTATAACTATATTATGTAACTGTTGTCAGTCAACCTTTCGTCGCCTTATAGTGAATATCACGAAAGCGCCTATTTGAAAAATACACATCAGAATGTGATTTTTCACAAAACCGCTTATGTGGTTTTCTCTACAAGACAACGCTTTATTTTATTTATAATAATACCTCAAAAAACAAGCTCAATACTTAATTGACTTAATGAAAATTATCATTTTTCAACCTAAATAAATTTATTAAGGTGAAAGTTCAATCTAATAATACCAGAAGCATACAATGACGTAGGTATTGATTTTTTTTTACTTTTCATCATGGTGTAGACGTCACTACATTACACACACAACCTAAATTGTTAAGTAATCGGTTACCTTGACCTAAACAGGAACAGAATATTGTAACAATTGACATTTGGCATGTCATTGTATTGATTAATAATAGTTGTTAGACCTATTGGTTTAACTAACTTTTTGGATTAACCTGTTTTTTATTGTTCCGAACCTTAAAAGGAAAAACTAAACCCTTGTAGGATAACCCTATTGTCCGTCTTTCAAGACCCTTTTTCGTAAATTTGTTGTTCCATCATAAAAAAAAAAAATGTTTATCGACTACAATCTTATTTGCAGTTGGTAAACTAATCACGACGTATGTCGATTTATGGAGATAATAGATTTTCAACGGCAAAGTCAAAACCTTTAGATTATCTTTGTTAATTTACGGCATTTTGTACGGAACCCTCGGTGCGCGAGTCTTTTTTAAGAATGAGGAACAGTAACAGAAAAAAATATTGTAATATATACAAACATACCATGATATGTTAAAAAGGGTAGAAACCTAAAATGATTAATGTATGTATCGACAAGTTCAAAGTATTTATAAAAAGACCAATTTTCCTAATTTTATACCTTTTGTTTTAAAAAAGAAAAACATCACAAGTCTCATAAGCAGCTACAGCACCTAAGTATTATTTCTTACAAGTTACGATAAACAGAGTTCATGCGTGTGCGCTGCTTATACACTTTTTTACACTAAGATTTTCCGTCTGTCGGTTACAAAGGCCCGTCTGCGCGCGCAACCGTCTGCGTGACGTCATCGATGTGAGATGTAACGTCGCACGCGCTGCTTGCAGGAAATATTAGAATTGTATGGATGCTGTGAGAAAGCTGTCCATCTCACGTGTTAGATTTGTCACTTATAAGGGTAGTTTTTACTTCACTATTTAGTAAGATTCTGGTCAAAAGCGAACCTATTTGTACTACAAAAAGAAACAAGGTCTATACGGTATACCGGCTCGTTTACATTCTACGTCCATTGACTGTTGTTTTTTTTTTTTATTTGGGCAAAGGAGGCCCCATGCATTCTGGTATGGATGAGTCATTCGGGGTCCGTTGAGACGGAGTCAATGAATTGCGCAATGTAAGACGGTTAGAGTTTGAATTCGGAAGATCTGTCACTAGTATCCCTAAGTTTTGGTGGCTTTAAGAACTAAATAAAAAAGAGGGTTTAACTTAACAGTGGGTCTGAAGAGGAGTACAAAAAGTTTAGAGTACTTATGTTAACTGGGTCAAGAGATGAATGTTATTTTTGAACATAGTAAAATGTAGACAGTAAAAGATGTATTGATATGTATTGCTATTACGTTAAATGGTTGAGGAATGACCTTGAAAGTAATAAAGGGTTTGTAGCCGGGTAAAGAAATCTTAGAGTGAATAATTATGTCGAAGGAGATTATATTAAATGGGATATTTTTTTTTGAAATATCACTGGAACAGATAGTTTTATAGGACCGTAAACTACATAGAAAATTCTCTAAAGATATGAAAGGGATAGAAAGATATAAACAAAGGAAGACTAGTTATAAAGAAAAGAACTTGAAAATTACTATTAAAAGAACATTAATTGTGCGTTATAAATAAAGATGACAAACACTTTGTTTGTTTGAAGTGATAAATCTCATTTATCTACCGCAGGGCATTGCATAACAGGCTAATGTCAATGGCTGGCCCACATACGTAATCTTGCTACTGCAAATATTTACCAGATTATTACAAGATTAATAATACCTTACGGAATACGATAAGATTAACCTAAAAAACTGTTAAACAAGTGATAATAGTAGATAAAATAGAAATTTCTTTATTTCGATGATAAATACAGATTAAAATAAAGATATTAAAGCTTTTTTCAAAAGCGTTTGGGGCGAAGTTTATAAAAAGCAGGTGTATTTTGAATAAAGGATCCCGATAAATAGACCAGTCTTTTGCATGCTCAAGGACGTAATAATGTTGGCGAACTAAAATAATAATATTGAATAGATAAATGCGTATATATACCGACATGTACGTACTATTAATCTGAACGTCTGGCTCAGTACAGTTAGTTCAATATACATAGATAATGTTAAGAGCAGCTTCGATGCGCGGTACGAGTTATATCTGTCAAAGTACTATGCCAGTGCTGCTATTTTCATCAGCATAGTAATGTATCAGTCGAGATTATGCCGATTCTATTCTATCTAATAGGACAAATATAAATGATACGACATTTACATAGAATAAAGATTTATTTTCACAGGCTTTTTGAACAGTTGTAATTGATAGTGCAGTAAAATAAAAATAAAATATCCTTTGATAAGATAAAGTAACATGACTAAATGATACGAAAATTTAAAAGGTCCTAATGTGTTAGAAATTTTGAAAGTATTTGGAAAACTTTCCCTTTCAGTGCATTGTATGTGAGCACAACAAAACGTTATTTACATAGCGCACAGATCTCTCTGAACTTTTCTACCGAATACACGTTTCGTTTTACGTAGAAAGTGTGGGTCTCACGGTATTTAACTGCTGTTCTAACGACATTATCAACGCCCAACGTTATTGTATGCTAAACATAATTAAGCAAAGTATAGGTTTTGCAACAGCGTAACGGCCTGCATGAGTCATGCTTAATCTTGACATTGTCTTATTTATAATTGTCCGATCGATCATTGAAATACTTTTTGTCAGCCGGGTCATTGTTCACAGTGAGTTGACATCAATCATCGGCCAATTACAATTGTAGACGTAAGAAACGTTTCAATGGCAAGGAAATCTTAGTTATTAAGTCTTTATTTCATTTTCGAAATGTTTCAACAGAACGGCGAGATGAAAGCGACGAGTCATTGTACGAATCAGCTGATTGTCACAGCGATGCGATCTCTGCTAGTGACGATGCTCTACCAAGCAAAACACCAACAATGAGTAAGGAGTCTCTAAAACTCGCCGTCACCGACGAAGAAGTAGAAGTTGTACTGAGAAACAAAAAAGGACATCGAAAAACAATGTCGCTATCAAATCCCCTGGAAATCGTTAAGACTCTTGGCGATGAATGGTTTGATTCGACCAAGAAGGAGTTGGAAAAGAATACCGATAAGAAAAAGTCTAAGGAGAGTCTTTGGAGTGAAGAAGACAGAGACTCAATTCACGGCTCGAATATGAAACTTGATCAACTCAGGAAAAACAGTAAGAAGGAGGACAAGAGTCAGTCTAACAGTAGAAAAAGCAGTACAGCTGAGCCTCCGAAGTCTAGGAAAACCAGCAAGGGATCTTCTGTTAGTGCTCTGAATTTCCTCCGAAGAAAGAAAACTCCAACTGCAGCTATCAAGGCCGTAGAGGCCGTAGCTGAAGTGGTTGACAAGATTATCAGTACAGAAGAGCTGCTGAACTACACTAGACTCTTCCTAGAGGAAGAAAAGCGCATTGCCGCTATCAGAGAAAGCAAACCAATAGTAGAAACTGACACAGATGAAGAACCACCAACTCCGAAGTTAACAGACCATAGGAGAAGGTTGAGCCGGCAAACTTCTAGAAGTAAAAGCAAGGCGAGAGGGAAGAGTCAGTCTGTGAAAGTGAATACTTTGAGAAAGTCTCACTCGGGGACGTTAAAGAAAGGAAAAAAGAAGAGTGTGAAGACACCATTGGTTGGCAGAAGCAGGCAAGCCAGTGTGGTTGAGCAAACTCCAATCATGAAGAAAAAGAGTTCAGATACCTTCAAGCAGAACTCTTGGCTGTTCAGTGGAACTAAAGGTGAGTTGTTTAAAACCATTACTTGTAAAGAAACATATTTCAGACGTAATAATTTTTACTGTTTCGTGTTCATTCAACTTTTCATGACTCATCTTCACTTGACAATGTTCAGTGTCAACATTTTATTCTCACAAATGTTTGCATCTTCAATTACATCCAAGGTATTGGAAACTGCCTTGGCATTAAGAATTTAAAGCATTCGAAGCATATTATTCTTTGACTTACCTCTTTTTAAGTAGCTTTTCAAAATATTTATGAATCATATGTTTCGTTTTCATCGTGACGTCCTTTTATATTATTTAATTCAACTTGACATTTGTTAACAATACAATTTAACCTTTGACTTGTTTCTTAAGAAGTTCAACTAGGTTGTTTTCTATATTCTTTTATTTGTTGTCTTTAATGTATTCAAGTAATATTTCCTACTTGTTCAAGATAATACGGCTTTTCTGTACTTGTCTTGCATATTAATGGTGCAGCTTTCTTATTAGTATTTGTCAATGGCTGACCTTTGTTCGTTCTTCAAAACTCGTTTGTCTGTTCGTAGTGTGTATAGTAGATAGAAGTTGGTTCTTGTAGTTTTCGATCCAAGGTTCTTTATGTTTGTTTTATTTGCCTGACCACTACATTTTTTTATCATCATAAGAAAATCATTGGTAAACGTGACATTTAATGTGTTAAGTGAGCTATAGTGGCGTTTATATCATCCAATCTTGTTTTCTTTATGATGTATTTTTTTAGTAGTGTGGTATTTATTTGGTAGCATCGAATGTTGATTCTGCATAGCAATTAGCAGCATAACATATACTTAGATTATTCATCATACTGCTCATTAGTTTCTCATTTCCATACTCAGTGTCAAAATTTTAAACAGCTGTGTCCATAAAATTATTATTTTTATTGAAATTCCCGGTTTCTATCACAATTATTCAGTTTTTAACTCAACTGCCAAATAGATGTGAAAATTGTAGTAGCTTGTCAAAATATCAATAAATGTGAACCTAAAACGCTTAGTTGTGTGAGAACATAAATAAAACGTTTATCGCCTTGTAACACGGTTGATAGTTCGAAGAATAATCTATTAATGTTCTTAGTGTTCGTAATGTGGATGTTGCCAAAAATGATATCTATGTTAATGGGCGAATAAAGGGTTTTTGGCAAAGTTTTCATAAATTTTGAACTCTACATATCTACATACATACACGAACAAGCTCTCACTCTGCCATCCATTGCGGTATGCAAAGCCACTTTAACATGCCTTTACCTATTAATAAACATGATTTCGAATATGAGTCTAATCTCAAAGCAACGAAATATGGAAATAAAAATACCGCTAATAAGTTCTCTCAAAATTTTTATTTTACCCAGAATTACTATTTTTTTGTGGTTTGAGTTTGAATTATTTATGAGTAACTTGTACATTGGCGTCGTGTGTATTAATCTATTATGAGTTTACTAAATCTTACTTTATCCCTTGACATTGGTGTTCATTTATCAATATGTTTTTATATGTTTTAGACGTAGTTTAGATAAAAATACATGATAAAACTATCGATGTTAGTTGATATCGATTACCTTGATCACTGAAGTAAACACGAATAGTCTTACGATTTTTAATGTTAATGAGATATTGTTACAATATTTTGAAGCGGTCGAAATGATCGACAAAATATTTGTTTAAAATAGAATACAACAACAGTGTAGGGAGCGCTAGTAATTTTAATAAAACCCCACAGAAACAATTGAATGAACTGTATTACTTAGGATATTAATTTAATTACAAGATCCAAACATTGAGACGCGTTGGCTTGCTCGCGCTAGAGATGTGACTGACCATAAATGGTAGACTATTAGGTATGTCCCATACAAACAGGCTTAGCGTTATTATCAGACCTATCTTCACCAATGAATTATTCTAGCCTTTGATCATCTTATTTATGATAATTAGTTGTTAATTGGTTGATGAGGCTGATATTCCTCCTCACAACCCACACGATAAGAAGAAGAAGAAGAGTTGTTTATTTGTTCGTAACATTCTTAATAAAACTCATCGTCATTTAAAATAAAATACAACATTTTATTGACTGTTAATTGTTAGTTATTCCACTAAATACAATTTAGTTTACGAATAGTTCCAGAAAGTGCAGACTTAGTGACGAAACTTGTCAAACGCTTCTCAAAAATCTATCACCTTTTCGAAGGTCTGGGAGAAGTCCATGATCATAAGACCAAAATGTTATTACTAATACAATAATTGAAGATAATTCTACATTAATAAAAGGCATAAATAAAACGTATAGGTACTTTATATTGTATCTTATAGGCAGTAATGTTTCGACATCGACAGCGCAAAGCGTTCTTACGTCGTGTTTATAAATTAGCACTGTTGACACACCAGCCATGCTTGTGGCGACAAAATTCACAAATATTGCAACTTGTTTCACTGTGTTACGATATAAATAGCATGAGATAAAAGTATCATTTCAACTAACTTTGTTTGACTATCACTGTCGGGTTATTTGAAGCGAACTGTTCAAAAAAGACACTGTTGTTATTCTGTCGTCTTCAAAATTGACTACTTAGTAACATAATTTATTTCAGTATGTATGTATATGTCATTGTTATTACTGGATTATAATTTTCCCAATTCGTCTATTGTGCTCGGGAGTAAAGTGGTGCAAATTGTATTACGTAATACTTTACTACTTATCTGTTGCTGGATTAGTTTAGTATGTATGGATATGTCTGAAATTAAGACTCATTATGAATATTTCATCAATACATTTTCAATCATGACCTTTATCATTAGTGCAACTATCGTTTTATTTATTTAGTCGTTTATAGTTTATACTTTAGTCGTTTACGCCATCGTATGTAAATATTATGTATTTATGTTGCAATGATATTTACGAATTAGCCTTGCCTTTTCTTCATATTATGCATTCGCCTCATCTTCCCTCTTATCTGCATATCGACTGCATTTTTCTTTGGTATCTCTGTAATGGCATCATGGAATGTCATTCAACACAAGGTCCATTGATATTCCTCTGGCCAGTCGGCCGGTGCACACTTACAGGGTGTTTAAAGAACAATGACATTTGTTTTAAGGTAAAAAAAATCTATTAATTGCTATAATTATGCATATGGCTACAATCTCACTTGTTAGTAAGGATCGATGTGGTATACGGTGAATGACCTTAACAGGTGATTACTTAAGTTTTAAACACACTTGATACATTCCACCAAGAATTTTGTTTTTGCTCTTAAAGGATTGGTTATAAAACAGAAATGTTTTTCCAAATGCTTTTTATTGCTTTCAGAGGATACTTGTTTTTTTTTTTATCCAACGCCCTGTATATGTAAGCTGGTATCTCCGTCCACATTCCAACCACGGTCAATAGGGCGGCTTGTTTGTTTGTTTGTATTCATTTCATCTCGTTCATCTGCAGTTAGTTAATTAGGTTTTAAGTTCAACTTGGAATCGGTCTCGTCGGCTGTGGGTTTCGTTTTATCGGTTCTGTTTACGATCTTTCTCACACCGCCATTCGCTATCGCATTGATATGAGATATATCGGTGCGAGGAGTATTTTTTTGATGATGTCATAACTCATTTATCATCATCTCCTTAGCGTTATCCCGTTTTTCGCAGGGTCCGCTTACCTAACCTGAAGATTTGAAAGGTCCGGTTTTTTACAGAAGCGACTGCCTTTTACAGAAAACAGCCCAATACAGGTTAGGTCACATACATCCGAAAATGCATTTCTAGGGAATGTGGGTTTCCTCGATGTTTTTCTTCACCGCTGAGCACGTGATAATCATTTATGATCCAAACATCAATTCGAAAATAAATTAGACAATTGGTTTAGGCCTGTGCTGGATTCGAACCTGCGACCTCAAAGTGAGCGGCAAGCGTTCTACCAACTGGGCTACCACAGCTCCCGTTTCTCATTATTTCAAATATATAAAGTGTATTTGATACACACGTTTACCCATTTCTTAAAAAGTCTAGGTAGGTTGTCAATTGTCATCGATTCTTTTGTACAAACTCGCGTCGCACTGTAATAAAGCTTTGAATTTGGCGCTCGTAGTGCTAGCTAATTTAGTAGATTTAAGGGAAACCCGTAGATCTGGTTTAATGTTTTAAAATAGTGGGTGCTTTCACGCAAACCTAACAAAACGTACTTATTTTTAGATGACACGATGGAGCTCGTCAGTTTTTTAAGCACGGGTCAATGAATCGACAAAAATATCTCCTGAAGTATAACAATGATCTTTTCCAACCTACTAACAGTACATTTGGTGTTGAAGTTCGAAGATGGATATGATGAACCGTATGACGGTTGACCAACCTCACACCACTATTCCATCATGTAATATACACGTAAATACGTGTTCGGGATTCGGAAAGATGATTAGCTAAAAGCTCGCAATGGTATTCCCTTACTCTCTTAGTCCAACACATAAGTACAGATGACATATAAAAGGATGCAGTAAATTCAGGGTGTTAGTGACATCGTAACGAAAACTTTGAGGGTTGGTTCAGACCATCTGAGTTGATATCAAGTGGAATTTTCCGTCGCAAATGTATGGAACTGAAAGTAATGTAAAAAAAACTACAAAAAAATCATGAATTTTCCGACAGGAACTTCCACTTGATATTAATTCAGACTCATCCCCGTCAGTATTCGTTACGATGTCACTAACACCCTGTATATACACTATGTTTAAGTCCCATGTAATAGAGGCGAGCCTGTTGAAATTAACTGGGCACTGATCCTGGAAAACAAGTGATATGAAATATCTATGATCCAAACATGAATTTAGACTCATTTAGTCGAAGTCAGTGGGTTAGAGCCACTACGTTGTAAGCCCCGCGTCCGAACAGGGCTATCAAAGATTCTGATGAAATATGTAGATACTGATCAAAATAAAGAAAGAGAAAGATATAATGTGTGTCTAAGTGCGTCAGGCACCCAACATGTCCGTGTAAATACAACATATCAGCACCAATACACTACACAATGTGATATAGATGTCAATGATCTTTAATTAGAATCCAATAGAAGTACTTCTTAATCGATCACAGTTAATTTTAGTTCGTCTATTCATGTACCAACTATAGTACCAGCTGGCTTGGCCACAGAACACTGAAGCAAACGCTTGTTTGTTACTAGAGGCGACAGTTGTTATTCTTATAGCCTTAACGAGGGACACAAGCAATATCTCGGTTGATATCTTGGGTCACACTACTCGCTGTTTCTGCCACCTAAGCATCCTCATCAGGCCTGGTCTACTGGGTTAGAGCACTCCGCCCTCATTTGTTCGTCCAAGAAGTAATTGTCTTTAGAGACAAGTCTACACTAATAAGTTACTCAAAAGAAAAGCTGTTTCTTTTAGAGGCGTATTAATAAAGGCGTCTCTAGTAGTGGCCAAGTGTAAAGTTCCGTGTTCTATGGAGTCGTTTCTATGTCTAACTATTTGAGTATGGCTCTCAGGTAGTTCGATTGGGTGGCTTCCAAAAGATTTGATTACCAAATCTGATATAGACTTCACTGACTCATATATGTCTTCTACTTTGTAAAGGCTTGGCATAGATTCGAGACGATTCTTGGCTTTGACACAAAGTGTATTCAAGGAAGTGTTTTATTTCTTGTTATGTCAAATTTAAAATTTTCTTGTGAGTCGATCTTAAAAATGTCGTGAAAATAAAGTGAGTAATTACGTTTAGTCGAAAGATGATGTATTCTTTAACATGATGGATTTATACAGGCAATAGGCGGGTAATTTACATACGATTGTCATGTCCCAATAACTCAATACCAATTGCCCAGCGGCCTAGTGGTTGAGCGTTCTGTTTACGATCCCGAGGTCCTGGGTACGAATACCAGCGAAGACAAATCACTTGGTGATTGTCCAGAAGTAAGTTGATCCGTGCTTCGGAAGGCACGTTAAGCCGTTGGTCCCGGTTACTACTTACTGACGTAAGTACGTAGTCGTTTCATGAGTCAAGTCAGGGGCCTTTGACGGCTCAATTATAACATTAATAACCCTGACACCACGGTTGATGGGGTTGGTACTCCACCTCACAATCCACACGATACAAGAAGAATACCAATTGTGGCTGAAATTGACTTCTTCTGTCGAATAAGCATTACGGGCATCAGCTTTGTCTTTCTGTCTGTGTTCACGTGCTCGTCCATTGTTATTTTTTTCAATCGGCCTAGCAGAAGTATTTGTATGATATTAATATAAATTAGCATTCACCTCGTTCGTTTGATCGACGCGCTCTCTTTCTATCTAGGTTACTGTTCTATGTGTCATTCGGTCTTCCAACTCGTTTATAATGGAGTTGAAATTAATTTATTATTTTAAGGTTGCCATGTGTCTGTTTCAGAACGGTTTGTTTTCATTGGTGACCTACCAGAATAGTTTGTCATAAAATATATAAAAAATATATCCTTTCAAACTTAAACTGCCTGGGGATAGGCTGGTAATTTGTTTAAATAATTTGGGTATTTCATTATATAGGTACCATGCATGACTGCCACACGGTAATAATCCAACGCAAGATGAACTACTACTACCCATGCTTCACCGAGCATCACACTGTTTAACAATATACATAAACTCATGCCTATTTCCCACCGCGGTAAGCAGAGAGTATGGAATTTAATTTGCTTCGATCCTGACACATTTGCTTCCTCCACGTTCATCAATCGTTTCATACACGCACGCCGGTTCAGAGTAGATCGTACTGAACCTTTCTTTTCAGGTCTCCAATTTGGTCAATGTATGTCCTTCTAGATCTCACTGTTTAACATAACAATTTTATGTCATTTCTAGAAAAATCAATTGTGATTTTAAAGAGATATCGTTGTTTGAAAAGAGAAAGGCCACCCTATTACTCCAATATCGATAAATAAATAACAAATCAACTCGAAAACAAATAACAAGCGTTCTAATACAAAGTAAAGTTGTTGCAAAGTGCAATATTTCTTAGAAATTATTCTCTAGATAATTGAAACAGTAATAGTGGTAGTAGTAATAGTAGCTAGTTATCGTAAGGCCAATGACCTTGTTTATCTGATAGAGACAGGAGATGTAAGTGAAGTGAAGGATTCTGTAGGGTAGGCAGTCAATTTGGATGCAAGTGACATTGTAAATACAAGTCTTGTAAACAATACTATATGAGAATGCGTGGTGGTCCAGGGAGTTAAAAAGTCATTTCGAAGCAATTCATCTAAAAAGCAATATGTTTGCAATTTTAAAAGGAAGTGCGCAATGCAAACAAATGTCAAATTGCAATATTCCCTTTTTAGATGAATTGCTTCAATGTGGTTTTTAACCCTCCCTGTTCGGAAAACGAGTGAATTACATCGTATTGTCTGTAATGGATTCGAATCCACGGGCTCTAAACCACTGAATTTACTCTGAAATAATGTTCCGATCATAGCTAAATTATATCACGTGGTTTATAGGATATAACAAAACATAACATACTTAACAAATACTTTATTGGCACACACAGGAAATATAAAACAAAAGAGAAATTGAAAAAGTAGTAGATTTGTGCCCGGTTAATAGCAAGTTTAAATTGTACATAGGCAATAAGTAAATAGTACTAATGAGTAATGATATAAGTAGGCAAAGTTCAATTATCACAAGGGCAATAGAACAGATGACTCCATTGCTAAGCAATGTCAGTACCATCAATAGGTGCCATTGTCTTGTACGGATTAAATATAGTATAATGTAATAAATACTCTTAGAAATTATACAGGGTGTTAGTGACATCGTAACGGAAACTTTGAAGGATGATTCAGGCCATGATTCTGAGTTGAAATCAAGTGGAATTTTCCGTCGCAAAAGTATGGAACGGAAAATAATTTAAATAAGCTCTAAAATTTTCATGACTTCTCCGACAGGAAATTCCACTTGATATCGACTCAGAATCATGGTCTGAATCATCCCCTTCAGTATTCGTTACAGTGTCACTAACACCCATATCTACTTGTATGGCTACTGTATGTACTTGTATGGGGTGTAAGTGACGTCGTAACGAATACTGAGAGGGATGATTCAGCTGATTATTCTGAGTTAATATCAAGTGGAATTTTCCATCGCAAATTTTCCATTGAAAATAATTTAAAAAAACTAAAAAAATAACATGAATTTTGCGACGGAAAATTCCACTTAATATTAACTCAGAATCATGGTCTGAATCATCCCTCTGAGTATTCGTTACGATGTCACTAACATACAGGATATTAACCTTGTCATGTAATGGCAGTCAGTCGACTCGAATCTATGACATTGTTTAACATGAAAAACGTTTTCTAGACGTTTCTTAGGGTATACAATCACTTGACTATATTCCCGATTAGGGTAATCAGAGGCACATCCATGAAAGGC
Source organism: Pectinophora gossypiella (assembly GCF_024362695.1). Classification (NCBI taxonomy): domain Eukaryota; kingdom Metazoa; phylum Arthropoda; class Insecta; order Lepidoptera; family Gelechiidae; genus Pectinophora; species Pectinophora gossypiella. The sequence goes on along the minus strand of NC_065428.1, from coordinate 677,058 downwards.
ATGATATAAGTATCCATACATCACTGAGCTTTTTGTTAGACCAATGTGATAGGTGATGAGTTATCGACTATCAAGCTGTCTGTGTTAGTGAAAAGTACTTAAGATAAATTAATTGTTGTAACTCCAGTACCGGAGATCAGACCGACACTCCCTGCTTGAGAAGGAAGTGGCACCACAGGTCTATAATGAGTCTCTTAGGAAACCTGTCAATATTTTTCCGTACCAAATGGAACCAAATAACAAGAACTAAACCTCAAACTAGAACCCATCATTGCGTTCAGACCCACGCACGTCGCGACCATTGCACCGGTACCGCCAGTATCTGCGATCCTTGACACGCCTATTGACATGCGTGCGCGCACCTCACACGGGAAGTCACTATCATTATAAATAGCAAGTGGTGTCCTCACTGAATCACAACTCCAAATACGCGGCGTGCTGTCGCCGATTGGATCTTGTTCGAGCTAATTTTGAACGTTATCTTTTGGGTCTACCTTTGGAACCAACTTAAAGCCTTCTAAGTTTCAGTTGTTATTGATGAATTGTTACGGTCATTTGATTTTCACATGATACTTATTGCATAGAAAAGTTATAAAAAAAATAACAAAAAAATTTACTAACAGAAAAAAACATAACCTAAACAAAGGAAAAAACGTAATTCAAAAGTAAAATATTAGGAAACATTCGGAAGAAAAACGAAACAAATCTAATCTATTTAAACAGACCATCTCTGAACGTCTCTGGCGCGAAGGTGCCCAAAGCGTAAGTCTTGTTGTAAATTATTAGACAAGTTAACATGTATTAAGTACCCAAACATTCGATAAGAGAGGTCACGAGTGCTTTCTCAGAAGAGTCAGAAAACACTTTGTGAAATATCACATTTCCGATTTCTGTATTTTGTTCCGACATTAATGTTTCGCGTATATCAGCTGACTGTCGGTCGAGGGTTCAACACGAGTGTTGCCAATAAATCGGAGCTGGTTCCCAGAAGTTGTTTCCTTATCTTCAACCCCGGTGTGACCCCGGGGTGATGGTGACTCAATCGTCTCACTGCTCTGATTGTTAGTTCGTCTTTCAAGGTCGTTCCGTTTTTGGTAAATTTGCTTGCGAAATTTTCCGTCGCTAAAATCACGTTTTTTTGTGAACATGATTTACACCCCGTGCAAGCACGTACATGTAACAATACAAGTACGTATAGATGTTATCGATAAAAGAAGATCAAGTGGAATTTCCTGTCGGAAAATTCATGAAACTGTTAGTGGTTTTGTTCAGTTCCATAGTTTTGCGACGGAAAATTTCACTTGTTGTCAACTCAAAATCATGGTTTTAGTCACCCCTCAAAGTTTTCGTTACGATGTCGCTAATATATGTAATTATATAAATTGCGCAAGAATATAAGTAGTAGTAATTTTTGAATTAGTAGATGTAATGATGATAATCCATCATCGTCTTATTCATCATGTCCGAAGTCCCAAGAAGTAATAAGTGTTCTAAGTCTTCAAACTTGTATGGAAAATATTTTCATGTGTTTCACAATCAGCCACTAGTTTCCTTACCTTTATTTCTAAAGCCTCAACATAACATAAGCCCACGAGTATATCCCAATGGGGTTATCAGAGGTACATCCATCGTAAGATGAACTATGCTCCCGCACCTCACCGAGATTTCTGTTAGACCAACGTGGTAGGTGGTGAGCCGTATCGCCGTCTATAATTGTCGAGCCAACTGTGTTAATGAAAACTAAGTTTCGAACAGGCGCTCCCCGTTTAAGAAGCAATCCGGTGTCTTACAAGATCACAGAGACTAAAGCTTCAATGTCGTGTGATTCACGATTACTCAGGTATAGAATTGTTAGCCTCCATATTTCTTAGTCCAAGAGCCAGCTGTATATAGAGAACATTCACCAAAACGAAGTTAGTTTGTTCACCTTTAACCTTCGCTCATTTGGTAAGATTACTGTCGTCATGAACCAAATAAAGATTTATGGTGACACCGAAACTCTTATCAATGTTGACAATTAGTGTTTGGGTGATAGCCAAAACGAATCATTTGCTACAATTAGCAATGTTTTCAATGTCTTCCTTATTATTTTAATTTATAAGCGAAGATTTCATGTTTACTTATAATTTGAACGTATGCTTGCAATATTTAATGTGCACAGGATTTGTTAAGTCTTGCTTCTAATTTGGTTTGTGGTTAATCTCTTTTGTAAGTGATTATGGATCTCATTTTTTGTTCTTTATTTCTTTATACGAGTATCTTCTATTGATTCAGTCTTATATTTAAAGGGCTTTGCATAACGCTCAGCTACGTGGCACAACCCGGACACTTCATACAAAACACCTCGTTTTACACAGACAACTACACATTGAGGTTTTTTGTATACGCGCGTCTGTGTGTGTGTGACGTCCGACGCCATACGATTGAAGACCAAAGTAACTAACTCAGCCTCTGGTGGGGAGCGAAGATTTTCATACTATCATTATTGTTACTCAGGTATCTGCGTAGGTTCACGTTAAATTTACCAAAGTTTACACCGACCTGTGATGTATACATAAACAGGCCAAAATTATCCCGGTCGTTCGGTGAGGATACTTGTACTTGCATATCGCAAGGTTCAACGACCTCTCGAGGTTATGACGTCACGGGACGTCGACTTTGGTACGTGATAATGCGAAGGTCAGGAATTAAATTTTAACAAGAGAAATCTCACAGTGTGACAAGTTATGTGATAAAAAAATACATAAAAGCATCACAAATATTTTTAGAATATGACAGATATAAAACGGTTACATACCATTTACCTTTAAGTAACAACTAGAAGACCAAAGCAAATTAAATAGAGGACAGACGCGTCTAATAAAGAATTGAAAGAATTAACTATGGATTGAAAATGCTGCACCAACATGGTGAATTATTTGGAAAAAAAAAAACTATACACGTCTCACTGCTGGGCACAGGCCTTTCCTCAATTAACCCGAGAGCATACTCAACAAAAAAAAAACAACCCATAATAGGAATCGTCAGCGACAAGATGTCGCTCAATCAAAGAAGCATTACGAAATCCAGACTGAACCAAATAAACCACTACAAAGTCTGGCGTCAGACCCACTTAGTAGCAGTTTGATTCCCAAGCTGATATTGTTCCGCGGCCCAATTCTGACCACCGATCAATGAGGAGGTCTGAAGACAATATTGTGTCGTGACCCGCTCGGTATTTTTAGAACAGACTCGAGGCCGACTCCTGATTTATCTTCTGCGATTATAATGTATTCTCCTGCATTGTACTGCTTTAGTGAGGCTTTGGAGACTTCTGAATGACTGTCTAGTACATCACTATGTATTATACCTACGTATAATTGTAATAATTTGATATTAAGTAAAACTGTATGGTTTTAGTGTACCTACACATTTTATAAACTTCACGACCTTGAAAGCTTTCCCTGTCTCTGTGGTCCTGTGGTACATCGGCTTGCTTCTCAATCGGGAAGCGCCGGTTTAAACCCCGGTACCGGCCCGGTACTTGCACCAATGAGTTATTAACTAATTTATCTTAAATGCAGTTTTCACTAACACAGTTGGCTCGATCATTATAGACGGCGATACGGCTCACCACCTATCACGTTGGTCTAACAGAAAGCTTGGTGAGAAGTGGGTACTTAGTTCATCTTGCGATTGATGTACCTCCTCCGCAATTGAGATATAGTCGTGAGTTTATGTGAGGTTATTAAAGGTTTCCAGATGGCTGTATGTATGTCCTTGGGACAAAGGCAAAGTTTTAGGGATCAATAAGTGGGCTAGCATTATTTGCACTAAAGTTTCAATTTATTATTAGTTGTTATAATAAACGTTCTTACATTATGTGCATACACAGCCTCCGTGGTCTAATGGTTAGAGCGTTAGGCTCACGATCTGGAGGTCCGGGTTCGATTCCCGATGGGGACATTGTCGAAATCACTTTGTGAGACTGTCCTTTGTTTGGTAAGGACTTTTCAGGCTTGAATCACCTGTTTGTCCGAAAAAGTAAGATGATTCCGTGCTTCGGAGGGCACGTTAAGCCGTTGGTCCCGGCTATTAGCCGTAAAAAACACCTCCACCAACCCGCAGTGGAGCAGCGTGGTGGAGTATGCTCCATACCCCCTCCGGTTGATTGAGGGGAGGCCTGTGCCCAGCAGTGGGACGTATATAGGCAGTTTATGACATTATGTGCATCTTACATCCTGTCCTGCGTGCCCGAACACCTGCACGCAGGAGGATCTGATGAGTGCTGCAGATAGCGCCATAATTGTTGCTAAGTTTTGGGCCGATACTATTTAGTTTGCCATCGACACGATAAGAAGAGATTATGTGCTGTGTAATGTTAGTTTCATATATCGACAACAGTTTCACTTATCGCCAGTTTTCTTAGCTCACAGCCAATGTAACAGTTTATCCGCGATTTTATGTAATCGTAACAATTTTGTTGCATCACCGTTCGTTACTGCTGCCCTGTGTTACCCCATTTGTTAGTAGGTCACACAAATTGTTGAGGTTTGCTAGCATTCCTGATTTAATAGTAATGTTTATTGCTGTATCAATAACATCGGTTGTTTTACTTGTAATTCCCTGTTTGTTAATTTGCTTTTGAAATTAGTATTTCCAAGAATAATGCGGTGAACGTTCCGCGAAACGATTTTTGTTTAAAGTATGTTTAGGATGTCCTGTATTTGATTGGAATCAAAATCAATGATGTGTTGAAGCTAGCTTACTTCTAAAGTACATACAATCGACAAGCTTAACAACTCGATAAGAGTGAATGAAGTGAACGAAGAAGATGAATGCAGGAAATAGTAGTCTGTTGATGCAAATGGACTCCTAGCCTTCACCATTTTAATAAAAATATATTGTTGAACATCTTATGAAATTAAGGAAAATATCTAAAGGACCAAGTAATGCATTTTCGGAGGTATGTGACCTAACCTGTATTGGGCTGGATTTCCCTTCGCGAGTTGGAAAGTTCGCTTCTGTAAAAAACTGATTCTGTCAAATTTTCAGGTTAGGTAGGCGGATCCTGTGAAACAACGGGATAACGCTAGGGACATAGATGATGATCTAAAGGACCAAGTAATGATATTCTTAGAAAAAAAAAACCATTACGATATGAGGTAATAAGTTGTTTAATACTGATCTTCACATAATACAAACATGGTTGGCGCCTGCGTAGTTTATCTTTCGTTACATCAAACACGCTAGGGAGGTGATCTATTACGAATTGTGTTATCTAAAGCATGTTTACAACTCAATCATCGCCACTTAAGATATGGTTTCCTAAAAAACATTGAAGTGAGTAGATATAGGAAATACTGAAATATAACATTCAATAATATGTATCTACGCATTAGTTTTGGCTGAAAATCAGAGAACGTTCGAATATTGTAGTAAACATACGAAGTTCTGTAATTATAAGTCATACAGCAATTGAAAGAAAACCTTTTCAAATGGCGTCTCCATTTTCTTTTTGACATGCAGTCGCTTCCGTAAAAAACCGGACCTGTCAAATCGTCAAGTTAGGTAAGCGGACCCTGTGAAAAACGGGATAATGCTAAGGAGATGATGATTTTCTTTTTGAGAATTGGAAATATTTCTATTGGCGTCTCCTTATTTCTTTAGTTCTATGCCTTCGAAACTTTTTTCTTCACTGCCCATTTTTATTTCCAGAAAGTAATTACTTATTTGCCAACACCTCTTCTTTTCATTATTTCTTAGCATTATTCCGTTTTTCACAGGATCCGCTTACCTAATTTGAAGATTTGACTGGTCGGATTTTTTTATAGAAGCGACTGCCTGTGTGACCTTCCAACCCGCGAAGGGAAAACCAGCCCAATACAGGTTAGGTCACATACCTCCGAATCGCATTTCTGGAGAATGTGGGTTGTCTCAAGATGTTTTCCTTCACCGCTGAGCACATGATTCATTTATGATCCAAACATGAATTCGAAAACAAATTCGACTATCATTGGTTTAGGCCTGTGCTGGATTCGAACCTGTGATCTCAAAGTGAGAGGCAAGCGTTCTACCGACTGAGCTACCACGTCTCTTTTATTATTGAAAAACTATCTTCAATTATCCGCAGTGCATGTGTACTGACAATCGTATGCGGAGATTGTTTATGTTACCATGGTAACACAAACATCTTTCATGAATGGACCGGTAGTGAAGACGGATGGAAAGGTTCATCGAAAGTTCGAGACGTTTGAATGAGGAATCTCTTGAGGTGGTCGATTGTTTTGTGTTTGATGTATGACGGGGAAAACTAAATTATGTTGAAGTTCGTTAGGTAATCTTCTTCTATCGTGTGGGTTGTGAGGTGGAGTACCAACCTCACCACCCCTGGTGTCAGGGTTACTATTGAGCCGCCACAGGCTCCTGACATGGCTCATGGTAACGACTACTTATTTACATCAGTAAGTAGTAACCGGGATCAACGGCTTAACGTGCCTTCCGAAGCACGAATCATCTTACTTGCGGTCAATGTGGTGTTCAGCCAGTAATGTGCTAACCAAACTAGGGACCACAAAGTAATTTTTGTGATATTTCCCCACCGGGAATCGAACCCGGGACCTCCGGATCGTGAGCCCAACGCTCAACCACTGGACCACGGAGGCCGTTAGGTAATAAAAAAGGCGCTGTATAGTCATGAGCAATGTAATGTACCCACTTTAGGACTCTGTCGCTCTAACATATTTGACATTTAGTGAGACTTACAGTTCAATTTGTCAAAAAAGTTAATGTGACATGGTACCAAAGTGTATACATATTAATGCTCGTGACGGTACCACATGTACGATAAGCTGCAGTCCAATCAGTTTCTTGCAAAGTAATAAATTAACTGGTTACACTTAAGACCTCTTGGTTACATGTCGTTTCTGTAATAGACCAAAAACACCTACAAAAACATAAATTTTATAATTATGACAACTAATGGTTCATAATTTCACCACTGTTTATAAATAATTCGCTGGGCTCAGTGACTGCACTTTTGCTCTTTGATTGTACGTTTGTACGTCTGCGATTATTTAGGTAAAAATGTCTTCTATTGCAACCTATTTTAAATTTTCCTGCTATTTTAAGAATGGGAGTTTTGTGTGGTATGTTCGGGTTTGGTATTAACTGAATAAATATTTTTTCTTTCTTTCTTCTTTCTATTAGTAGTCTGTCCTCCTTAAAGTATCTGTCAACTAAACAAGACAAAAGAGCATCACACTAATGAGCGAGAAAGACATACTTATGAAGATCAAATCCCTAAAACGTTGTTACAGTACATGATGTAACACTAAGAGTGATTAATAACAATGTAAGGCATATAATTTGCATGCCAATAGCGGCATTCACAGCGTTTCCTGCGCACGCGGTTGTAAACAGCATTGAACAATTAGTTCGCGCGGCCGCGGCGCTAGCGTCGTGTGACGTCATCGCCGCCTGCGCTGTGTGGTGGGTTATATTTATTGCTAATTTGGGATGTCGCACTTAGATGGTGAGCCGTATCGTCTATAATGGTCGAGCCCGTGGTAACGGCCTCTGTGGTCCAGTGGTTGAGCGATGGGCTCACGATCCGGAGGTCCCGCATTCGAATCCCGGTGGTGACATATCACAAAAATCACTTTGTGAACCCTAGTTTGGTCAGGACATTACAGGCTGATCACCTGATTGTCCGAAACTTAGATGATCCGTGCTTGAGAAGGCACGTTAAGCTGTTGGTCCCGGTTACTACTTACTGATGTAAGTACGTAGTCGTTACATGAGTCATGTCAGGTGCCTTTGGCGGCTCAATAGTAACCCTGACACCAGGGTTGATGAGGTTGGTATTCTGCCTCACAACCCACACGATAGAAGAAGAAGATGGTCGAGCCAACTGTGTTAGTGAAAGTGCAGTTATGATAAATTAATAACTCATTGATGCAAGTCTGGTACCAGGGTTCTAACCGGTGCTTCCTGTTAGAGAAGCAAGGAGTGTTTTAAAGATGCTAGTAATTTGTAGTTACGTTTCTTCATGATTGCCTTTGGCTGTCGGAGCCACGTGACACTTCAAGCCCTATAGAGTTTTACAGCTTGCGTTACTACTGTTTTAATTAAACCGATTAAGAGTGATTCATCTATGTGGAACTAAAATTGTTTCCAGCACTGAAGTACATAGAGTAGAAATATCAAATGTCAAGACGTTTATTACCAGCTCCATTATTATTATTTTTAAATTAAGCATATTTTACTATTCAAAATCGATGTATGGTGAATGTTAAATACATCCTCGTAAATGACAAAATAAAATCTTACATAAACAGCCTATATACATCCCACTGCTGGGCACAGGCCTCCCCTCAATCAACCGGAGGGGGGTATGGAGCATACTCCACCACGCTGCTCCAATGCGGGTTGGTGGAAGTGTTTTTACGGCTATATGATTTTGATTTCTGATTTCATCTCGCACCGCGCTAGGGCTATCACTGTGTGTCCCGAATGTTCGTCACATAAATAATATGATTGGTGGCAGGACTGGCAGGACAGCGGATGGTGACTTCCGCGATGTGTCACGCGGTTTAGCGCCCGATATAGCCGTTATCGCTGTGCACCCCGGCATTGAACTTGTGTACTCATGTAGCTACATATTTATTGAAGCTATGCAATTCCTATACCTATTTTCGTAATCGTTTGCAACTTGGATCGAAGAAAGAAAGGAACATTATTTCAACAATTACAACAAAAAAAAAGAAAATTACAACAATTCAATGTTTTAACAACAATTTGAAACATTTGGATCACCTCCAGGGTATGATGCTAGATTATTCAGTTGGTCTGTCTGTTCTTCGTTATCATATTCTTTGATTACGACCTCCGTGGTCCAGTGGTTGAGCGTTGGGATCACGATCTGGAGGTCCCGGGTTCGAATCCCGGTTGCATACCACTAAAATTACTTTGTGATCCCTAGTTTGGTTAGGACATTACAGGCTGATCACCTGGTTGTCTGAAAGTAAGATGATCCGTGCTTCGGAAGGCACGTTAAGCCGTTGGTCCTGGTTACTACTTACAGATGTAAGTGAGCAGTCGTTATATGAGTCATGTCAGGGGTCTTTGGCGGCTCAATAGTAACCTTGATACCAGGGTTGATGGGGTTGGTAATCATCCTCACAACCCACACGATAGAAGATAGCATAACATAAGCTCACGACTACGTCCCAATTGGGGTAGTCAGGGGTACATCCATCGCAAGATGAACTAAAGTGATTTTTGTGGTATGTCCTCACCAGGATTCAAATCCAACGATCGACCACTGGACGAAGAAGGATGATTTACTCAGTAATATGTTTGTTATTTCGCAGGAGAGCCTCGCCGGGAGGGCTCGACGGAGGACACGGCGGCAGTCGACGTCGACGCAGACGCCGATGTGCCCGCGAAAGATGCACCCGACAAGGATAACAAGTAAGTTCAACTCTACTAGGTACGGTCACGAGCATTAATATGTATACACTTTGGTACCATGTCACATTAACTTTTTTGACAAGTTGAACTGTAAGTCTCACTAAATGTCAAATATGTTAGTGCGACAGAGTCCTAAAGTGGGTACATTATATTGCTCATGACTGTACTCACTCTTTTTTACAGCTCTTTACTATTCTTTTTCTTTCCTTAATTATCTTTTTTCAGACCGTGTTTTAATTTTTAAAAATAGAATGTGTTCACTTTATTTTAATTTATTACAATGCTTGCAAACACATACGTGCGCCATCTATGAGGGCTTTCAAGAACTAATATTAGTTCCGCTACTCGCCACTAGGTGGCGCTAGTTGTTGAACGAGATGAACACTCGCAAGCTTTGAACTGAGCGTAGTGAATTATATTCTCTTTGCTGAACGCTACTGAAAAGAAAAAAGTGGTTCGGTAAACTAAAACTAGATGGCGTTTCAGTCTCAAATAACAAATCACAAATAGCAATAAGGTACGCTAGTTTCAATACAGATAATAAATGGTGGTCTAAATTTGTACTCAGATTGAAATTAATCTAAATAATTAAGTTTTCTTTGGAAATCAGCATAAACAAAACAAAAAGTCAAAACAAAAAAAATAACTCAAGGAGATCGCCCAAACCCGTCAATCTCGAATGGGATCTCGTCATATTATGCTTCGGGATTGATCCCTAAAAATTGACGATGGGGATTAAAATGGCCACATCCAAGCATTTCATCTAAGAGAGCAATAATGCTATTTGACATTTGTTTAATTGAAATTCAAATGTCAAATTGCAATATTGCTTTCTTAGATGAATTGCTTCGATGTGGCCATTTTGAACCCCGAGATCTCGCGAGGTCAGGATTGCATCCCTTAGTGTGCACGTGGTTAACCCGTCCCCCCCCCCAGCTGGCGTGCGGCGGGCGCCCGCGGCGTCAACCGCGCGGAGTCGTGCCGCGAACGGGACGCGCCCCGCCGCGGCAAGCATCGCAACGCCAGCGACCCCAACCGGCTCACCGCCATCAACCACACGTGAGTACATAGCTCTACTTTCTTTACTTTCTATCGATATGCTTTTTTTAAAAGATACAGAGAAACGCAAGTCGCAATTTTACGGATTCCTTAGGTAGATACATTGTTTTAGGTTTACGCGGTTATTTACATAATCTTCTTCTTTGCGAGTCGATGGCGATCGATACTAATTTTTTGCTGACCAATAATTGGCGCATACGGCATTGTCTTCAATAGTGCAAGTGTTAGGGCACTTTGGACAGCACAAAAGGTGAGCCATAGTTTGTGGTGATACTCCACACTCGCAATCATCGCAACCATCAACCAGGTATCCCCTGCAGAGATTATTATTATCATAATTAAAACACATAATTACGGATCTTACCGCGTTTTAATCAGGGATATGAGACTCCCGATATTTTGACACTGTTGCAAGTGCCATGATCACGGTATGACTGGTAGATTAGGTAGATTTTTAGATGAAACTGTTCAGAATTTTGACGAAAATGATGCCTTCTGTCACACAGCTTTGGTCACCATCAATCGTAGTTTCCATGCGCTTAGAGAATCACACCAGTTTGTGCCAACAGCAACGGTCGCGCTTAGACATAATAGGCTAGTTTCCAACTAGTGAAATCAGTCACTTTTTGTTAAACGTCAAAACACAAAATTACTATGGAATTTGTATGAAAAAGCAACCTGTGACGTTTAGAAAAACATGAAGCACTTATTATTAATTACATTTTTAATTATTAAAATTCATAAATAAGTTAAGTAGAAAAAGAAATGTTTTGTCAACTTTGGATCGGTCTTTATTTAGTAATCAGAATTTCGTAATTTATCTTTGACCTAGGAAACTACCCAATTAGACTTCTCATATCCCACAGTCTGTCTATCTCCCTATATACGGTCACGAGCATTTATATGTATACTCTTTGGTACCATGTCACATTAACTTTTTTGACAAATTGAACTGTAAGTCTCACTGAATGTCAAATATGTTGGTGCGACAGAGTCCTAAAGTGGGTACATTATATTGCTCATGACTGTACCTACATGTTTATGCCTAGTTTCGGTGTCTAAAGCGGCTATATTTGTTACTAAGTATGTACACTTTTAAACATACTAGAATTTTAGGTAGGTACTCCCGAGAATAATATTTAATAAAATCAAAAAAGTCGAAAAGTCGTCATCATCAGTCATCATTAAAAACTGATTTAGATTATTTTGATGCGAACAGCAAAGGACTGAAACTGTCTGCCGTCTAGAGAGTCTTTAAGGCTAGGGTAAATAGGCATTTGCTACGTGAGCGTGACCCATGGTAGACCACATCATGACTTGCTATCGTGAGATTGTGGTCAAACGCGAGGCTATATTATTTTAAAAAATCTGTCAGGTGCCTTAGATACCCAGGTACTTCTTTGTCTCTTTACCGTTGATATGAATTATGTAAAGACAGAGCAATTTGTTCTGTGTATAAGGATAGATACCTCTTTATATCACAGTATTTAAAGACAATGAAACAAAACATAAAAATATAAAGTGAATTTCTACAACATTCTTCCGAAAATAGCAATTTCAATCCGCCTCGTCGTTTATAACTTTTTTTTCCATTTAGTGCAACGACCAACTTAATACGACACACCTTATAGACTTCAAAAAGACCTAACGTTACTGCAATATTCATAGGAAAACCAACTGTATTTTCACAAGCGATTAGGCAGCATTTTCCTTCAATAAAAGGTAGATGCGCCTAAGCTTCTTAATTATTACCAAAATGGCGGATTTTCAACGCTATTTATGTAAATGAAAGGCGTTTTTAATTTGTGTTTCCTAAAGACCAAAATCGGTGTTTAGTAAGTTTAATTTTATGATCATTTTCCTCTTAACGGTTCGGGTTACTAATATAGACTGACCTATGGATATTGCGCTTACAATAACCAGAGCTCTTCGACCTATCGTGGCGTACAAGTGTAACGAAACCAGAGGTCTTTACATCTGGTTGGAATACTAAATGACCGATTTAAGATGATCCCTGTTAGCGTAGAAAGTGTGCAGTGAAAGGGGTTTTGTGATTTGGTTGTTGCTACAGACTGAATCTGCAGGAAAGCTTCAGTTTCAGTATAACACGCGACGCGCTGGCAGACGCATCGAGCGCCATCTTGGAAATAATTACTTATAAAAAAGGTGTTTAATTTGTAACTTTTTAAAAAAATAATTGTGTGTGGTTTTTAGTGCGCTTTTTGAAATTAATTTGTTGTTGAATCATGATGGAATGTTAAACAGGTATTTGAATAAGGTTATGAAATTTAATTATTGATAAATGTAATAGGTCACATACCTATTCGGTGAGGCGCGGGTACTTAGTTCATCTGATGTGCTTTTGACTACCCCAATTGGGATGTAGTCGTGAGCTTATGTTACGTTGTTATATTACTCAGTGCTACCTGGATATTATATAAACTGCCTATATACGTCCCACTGCTGGGCACAGGCCTCCCCTCAATCAACCGGAGGGGGTATGGAGCATACTCCACCACGCTGCTCCACTGCGGGTTGGTGGAGGTGTTTTTACGGCTAATAGCCGGGACCAACGGCTTAACGTGCCTTCCGAAGCACGGAATCATCTTACTTTTTCGGACAATCAGGTGATTCAAGCCTGAAAAGCCCTTACCAAACAAAGGACAGTCTCACAAAGTGATTTCGACAATGTCCCCATCGGGAATCGAACCCGGACCTCCAAATCTTGAGCCTAACGCTCTAACCACTAGACCACGGAGGCTGTTATTAGTGTTCCTTTAAACAGGATATTAGTGTTCCTTTAAACAGGATAAAAATAGATCAATACTGCAGCTTCCGTGAGAATATGCTACGTACTCTTTGTTATAACTGTTACTAGTGATGTGCCGATCTCTGGAATGTTCCCACAGTGAGAATGTTCCCGTTGCAAAATAATAATGTTATATTTATTCCCTAAGATAGGAAACAGGAGAGAGGGATTGTGTTATGATGGACTAACGTTATGGGCGATAGGCTGATCCCTTATCACCATAAGGTTTATCGCATCCAGCTTACGACATCGTATCAACAGTGGCTGCAAGTTGTCTTTGATTACTTGTGGCTCTGCCCACCCCATTAGGGATTACGGGCGTGAGTTTATGTATGTATGTGGATAGGAAATGAAACTTATTTTTTCAACTGGCCGCTTTTTCGTAAATCATCCTTGAGACGGGATACACTCCACGTTGCTCCACATTTTATAGATCATCATCATCATCAGCCCATTAACGTCCCCACTGCTGGGGCACGGGCCTTCCCTATGGATGGATAGGGAGATCGGGCCTTAAACCACCACGCGGGCCCAGTGCGGATTGGTGGTTATTAACGACTGCTAATGCAACCGGGACCAACGGCTTAACGTGCCTTCCGAAGCACGGAGGAGCTCGAGATGAAAACTTTTTTTTTTGTGGTCACCCATCCTATGACCGGCCTTGGCGAAAGTTGCTTAACTTCAACAATCGCAGACCGAGCGCGTTTACCGCTGCGCCACCGAGCTCCTCAGTTTCCAGGATTTGTGCCCGGTTATTGCCAATAGGCTCGCCCCCTATTACGTGGCACTTAAACATAGCTGGCAACGGCCTCTGTGGTCCAGTGGTTGAACGTTGGGCTCACGATCCGGAGGACCTGGATTCGAATCCCGGTGGGAACATGTCACAAAAATCACTTTGTGATCCCTAGTCTGGTTAGGACATTACAGACTGATCACCTGATTGTCCGAAAGTAAGATAATCTGTGCTTCGGAGCGCACGTTAAACCGTTGGTCCCGGTTACTACGTACTGATGTAAGTGATTAATCGTTACATGAGCCATGTCATGGGCTTTTGGCGGCTCAATAGTAACCCTGACACCAGGGTAGATGGGTTGTTCTTCTTTTTTATCGACAATGATCTGTCCTTCGTTCTGCTTCTGATAAGTTATGTTTTAGAATTTTATTTCATGTTTTGATTGTCCAAAAATATAGTTATCTTATTATACTCAAAATACAAGCAAAATACTAATCGATTCCTCAATTAGTTATTAACGTAGCTTGATCGTTTTTCACAAAATTATGTGACAGAGTGGTAAATTGAAATGCTGTCTCCGATGAAAAGGGCCACTCTGTCACAATATTTTTTGGAATGCGCCTGCAAAGAAAAGTATGTTACCAAGATAAAGAGAACCACTAAATAGTCCTCTACAGACACATCTTTATATGATGTTTTAAAATATTTATTGCCGTTATAATTTTAAAGATGTTAAATCCGATAAATCGAGAAAATGTCTTTTTATTGTCGATAAAAAAGAAGAACGACCCAGATAAGGTTGGTAATCCACCTCACAACCCACACGATAGAAGAAGAAGAAGAACATAGCTGGTGAAGAGTGGGTGTACGATACACTTCTGCCTAGCCCATGGGGGATGCAGGCGTTATGCTATGTTATGTGTTAGATTAGAACGTGTTCACTAAGATCAAGCTCACCCCCTAAGTAATACTCTACAATAGGTTTTCTACAAACTATCAGTATGAATGGCCATCGCATCGACTCACGCGCATATTATTAAACACGATAGTCTGCATCGATTGTCTATTGTGAGCATTGTTCGCGCGCATGCGCTTTACTAACTTGTGACTCGACGAGAGAAATGTGGCATACTCGTCTCTGATACAAATAATAATGTTTCACATACATGTACATACTTAACTCTCTCGTGTGGGGTCAATGGCCGATTCCATCAACCCTTCACAGCTTCCAGCGCTCCCCATAACGACCTGAAACGACGAAAGAGGAAAGGCATAAAATGTACAAATAAAAAAATGTAGGTACAATTAGATTTAATATTTTAATTGATTATAATTAGAATTAGTGTAGATTTCGAGCGCTCCTCTATCGTGTGGGTTGTGAGGTGGATGACCAACCTCATCAACCCTGGTGTCAGGGTTATTAATGAGCCGCCAAAGGCCCCTAACGTGACTCAAGTAACGACTACGTACTTACATAACTAAGTAGCAACCGGGACCAACGGCTTAACGTGCCTTCCGAAGCACGGATCATCTTGCTTTTGGGCAATCAGGTGATCAGCCTGCAATGTCCAAACCAAACTAGGGATCACAAAGTGATTTGTCCCCACCGGGATTCGAACCCGGGACCTCCGGAGCAGAACGCTCAACCACTGGACCACTCTATCGTGTGGGTAGTGAGGTGGATGATCAACCTCATCAACCCTGGTGTCAGGGTTATTATTGAGCCGCCAATGTAACTCAAGTAACGACTACGGTCGTTGTGTTTGTGTTAGGACTACGTACTCACATCAGTAAGTAGTAACCCAACGGCTTAACGTGCCGTCTGAAGAACGGATCATCTTACTTATGGACAATCAGGTGATCAGCCTGTAATGTCCTAACCAAACTAGGGATCATGAAGTGATTTTTGTGATATGTCCCCACTGGGAATCGAACCCGGGACCTCCGGATCGTGAGCCCAACGCTCGACCACTGGACCACGGAGGCCGCATAATCATATTTTTTAAGATGAAATGCTTGAAGCATTTTTATAAACCCAGGACTTATATTTGAACAGGAGTGGATTGTAGTCTTTTTAATATGATGAACCGTTATATGGGCGATGAGCATAAAAAACTGGTATCAAACGCAACTATCACTTTGTCCCTTCTGCCCATCCTAGTAGGCATGCAAGGCGTGAATTATGTTCCCACCGGAATTAGATCCCTGGACCTCCGGATCGTGAGCCCAACGCTAAACCACTGGACCACAGAGACCGATATAGTCGTGAGCCTATGTTATGGTAATTTTACTAGTGTGTGTACAATGAACAGTTTATAACATTTCATATTTATTCCACGTCAACAAAGTTGGTCTCGCAACGCGAAACTATTGTAATCCTCGTCAGAATGTTTGTTATCAGTGGACAGTCGCACTTCCCAGTAGACCCCCCATTTTCCGGAAGGGGGAAGGGGGTCTTTTAGTCTAGACACCTCGTTGTGGGGGTCGATGTCGAATAGAAAAGTGTAACTTGAAAATTCGTATTTTTGCGATCGTAACGTTTGCGTTTGACCACAATCTCATCTGGTAGGAAGTAACGAATGATATAACCATTTTCTTCTTCTTCTATCGTGTGGGTTGTGAGGAGTACCAACCTCATCAACCCTGGTCTCAGGGTTACTATTGAGCCGCCAAATGCCCCTGAAATGGCTCAAGTAACGACTACTTACTTACATCAGTAAGTAGTAACCGGGACAAACGGTTTAACGTGCCTTGCGAAGCGCGGATCATTTTAGTTTCGGACAATCTGGGGATCAGCCAGTAATATCCTAACCAAACTAAGGATCACAAAGCAATTTTTGTGATATGTCCCCACCGGGAATCGAACCCGGGGCCACCGGATCGTAAGCCCAGCGCTCAACCACTGGACAACCACTGGTCGTTACCAATATAATTGCTTAAAAGACGCAGTTGTCTCGACCATTATAGACGGCTCACCACCTATCACGTTGGTCTAACAGAAAGCTCGGCGAGATGTAGGTACTTAGCTCATCTTGCGATGGATGTGGCTACCCCAATTGGCATATAGTCGTGAGCTTAAAAAAATGTTTTACTATGTTAAAGTGTTACTAGTTTATGTATGTATGTAAATAACTCTATTGGACAAATAAAATGCAAAGAATGATTGCGGCGGCGCATAGGGTGGCTGTGTCCACCCCGATAGGGATTACTGGCGTGATTGTGTCCGTTAAGTCTTTTATTGTCGACCATTCTGCGGAATAACTGTCACGATTGAACTGAATAACTCAATGGGCTTTGCACATCCTCCCACTACTCCCTGGGTCACCCCCACCAACCCCCAACTGTGTATTCACACCCACAGGTAACTAAATGTATGTTGGTTCGCTCAATATTCCTAGACTGTGGCTACCGAATGTTTGATAATGTTGAATGAAATAGTATTTTATTTAAGCTGGCGTTTCGCTCGGAATTTTGCTTGCTTTCGCGTTGACATATGTATACAAATATTCACGGCTGTAATCAGTAATTTTTTCCTCAGCATTGCACCCGAGCGAAGCCGGGGCGGGTCGCTAGTAAGCGATATATCTAAAAAAAACAAAACTGAGTTTACACAACGTAGCGTACAGTACACGCGTATATCTGAAGCTTGTATTTTTCCACTGTCCACTCCTGTAGGGATGGGAGTTTCCAAGCAAGCGTGTCGGGTTGTTTACCCATCATGTGGGTTTTATATAGATGACAGGTTGACCTCGCGTGCACGCGGCATACTGAATACATACATACATAAACTCACGCCCGTATTCCCCGAAGGGGTGGGCAGAACTACAAATAATCAAGAAACTATTCGCAGCCACTTTTGATACGTAGTCCTAAGTTGGATAGTGATAAACCGTATGATGATAGGGGATCAGCCTATCGCTCTTACAGATGATCCATCATGTTCGACAGGACGCTGTCCCTTTGTCGCCTTTTACGACATGCACGGGAAGATACAATAAATAATTGAATATTGTTCCGGTTTGATTTTCCTGTCGGAAAATTCACGAAAATTTTGATTGTTGTCTCAGTTAGGTCCGGCTACATATCAATTTGCAATAGTATCTATAGATACCATTGGTGGATTTGGTGGTTCACGTTCTACTAAGACTTATTTGCACCTCTTGGTCGAATTTTATTTATTTTTCTGTTCCATATTTTGCGACGGAAAATTCAGAAGAATCATGGCCCGAATAATCCCTCAAAGTTTTCTTTACGATGTCACTAACATCCTGTATATAATAGTCTATGTACGTCCCACTGCTAGGCACAGGACTCCCCCAATTAAACAGGAATAAAAAAAAAAATAAGTTTATGTTTGTGTGTCATCATCCCCCTAGCATTATCCCGTTTTTCACACGGTCCGCTTACCTAACATGAAGTTTTGACAGGTCCGATTTTTTACAGAAGCGACTGAATGTCTGACCTTCCAGCCCGCGAAGGGAAAACCAGCCCAATATAGGTTAAGTAACATATCTCCGAAAATGCTCACGATATTTTCCTTCACCGCTGAGCACGTGATAATCATTTATGATCCAAACATGAATTCGAAAACAAGTTCGACAATCATTGGTTTAGGGCTGTGCTGGATTGGAACCTGCGACTTCAAAGTGGGAGACAAGCATTGTACCAACTGGGCTACGCCAGTTTATGTTTGTATGTATGTAGTCTAAACTAAATTGAGAGCGACATACAATATTCACAAGTTGAAGCACAGAGCCATGTTCTCTCGCTGGTATGTTCCAAAATTCCAATCTGTGAGTTTCCTCTACGTCGAAAGATGCAAGTTGCATACCGCATCTGGATGCGAGCCAAAAGCGCACCCCGGACACTTCATACAAAACACCTCGTTTTACACAGACACTACACATTGACGTTATCGTATACGCGCTGTGTGTATAATGCCTGAGGCCCATACGACTGAAGACTAAAGTAAGACCGAGCCAATAATTATTAGGAGAATGGGGTTATCATCATCTCCATTATCGTGTTTTTCACAGGGTCCGCTTACCTAACCTCAAGATTTGACATGTTCGATTTTTTACAGAAGCGACTGCCTGTCTGACCTTCCAACCCGCGAAGGGAAAGCCCAATACAGGTTAGGTTACATACCGGGAATGTGGGTTTCCTCACGATGTTTTCCTTCACCGCTGAGCATGTGATAATCATTTATGATCAAAACATGAATTCGACAACAAATTCGACAATCATACATAGTTTGGACTTCATCCTGAAGACTCCGCGCGGACCGTTGTTTTTATTTTTCATTAGTTTAGTTTATATGTTCGAATTTTGAAATTGGACGCCGACGTTCTTTTGTCTGATTCGAATATTTGAACTCGCAGTAATTGCCCGTTACTACGTTATTAGTTTGGATTTCTCTCATCATCTACGTTATTTTTCGAAAAATCGAAATTCGAATCCAGAAGAATAGCTAAAATACTAAAGCCGGATTTCCCAATAGAAAATTTTTTCGTAGAATAAAGTCTTCCAAATTTGAATTATTTCATCGCCGAGTAATATAATCCGTTTATGCCCTTAATATAATCTTGCGACCGTCAGTCAGTCAATAGCCAAATCAATTAGTCGAGCAGTACTTTGCTAAAGCGATGTTCAGATAACCAGATAGCCGTGATGGAGGGATATGGAAAACAACGTCAGATAGAGGCTTTTATAATATTATGTGACGGACACATACGTGTTAATTAGGGAGCCCACACTTCACACACATAGATAACCTCCCTTTTTTCGAAGTCGGTTAAAACATAACATCAGCAATAAGCAATTTTGCACCATAGTCAAATGAGATACTATATACGAAAGGTCAAAACGAAAATTGTCTATTGAATTTGTATGGAAATACTGTCCTAATTACTTTATCAATAAAAGTCGTCAAATGTCGTACTCATTCTGATGTCATTCGTAATTAAAATACGAAAATGAGTCTAAAAGAAAAATGAGATTGTTTTTTGGTCATCTTAGACTGGCTTCTAATTCTAAATTAGCAGTGTATGTATAGTTTATCGTTGAATTGAAACAGAATGTAGGACTAGTCACCTATAATACTATACACGTGAGGGTGATGGTTAATGAATTCTTTGATGAGAGTGAAATAAAAGAAAGTGGTGTGTCAGGATCGTAGTAAGAATTCCGTGGTCTTTACCTACCCCAATTTAGTGATGTTACCCACTAAATAAAGAGTAGAATTTAAGTAAGACAGTCAGTATTTCTGATACATAGGAATAACGAAGCAGTAAAGATATTGTTTGACTATGATAGGTTGTATGAGCATATTTCTGCTTTTTCGTTAAAAGATGATGACAAAATGAATTATTTCTAATCCGAAAACCATTAGTGATGGAAATAGCCCCGACAGACAGATCGGGAGTGAGTAGATCATCTGGCAGTGGCCTATATATCGCGGATAAATCATATCTGGGACTGTGTGAAGGATAGCGCGAGGTGCGCGCCTGTGTGGGCGGGCAGCGGTGAGAGGTCAAGGTTTTGTGAAATACGCAGCGGTTACTAGTGCTATTTATAAATTGCGTTCCATTAAGGTTCCTGAATAGGTTAAGCTCTCTACACCGTCGACACATTCTTAAAATCTTTAACAGGCAGGAAAATATTAAGAGCAAAATAGGATATTTTGTACGTTTAAGCAGTAAATGACATACGGTGCTAAATAGTGCTAATCAGCAATAACTTTTGTCAAAAAGATTTGTTGTAATACTGTTATTTTTTATACAGTGTGTTAGTGACATCGTAACGAAATCTTTGAGGGATGACTCGGGCCATGGTCCTGAGTTGATATCAAGTGGAATTTTCCGTCGCAAAAGTATAGAAAAAAAAATTATTTATTTTGCGTCGGAAAATTCCACTTGACATTCACATCAGAATTATGGTCTGAATCATCCCCCTCAGTATTCGTTACGATGTCATTAATACTTTGTATATAGTTTCTGAACGTCTTGGGCTTTTCCCGAGGTCATATTTGCAGCTACTTTTCCTCAGCTATACAGGTTGTGGGAAGATGAAGTAGTTTTAGGCGGATGAGACGTTTGACAAACATTATATTTATGTAAAAATTGGCGATTCATAGTGTAACTGTGTTACATAATGAATGACCATGTTTGAGATTGACCATGATTCGCTCCGCACAGCCGCCGTGCCTCGCTGACAGTGGCGCCACACCTCACCGCGACCTGCTGGGTATACTATTCCCGTTCTCTGATGAAACCATCGTGCTTTTACGATGTGAATAGTAATTCATAGGTATACTGTTTGTTTATCTAATAACCATAATAATATCATCAGCCTAGGTATGAGACTTAGGGGGTTAAAATGGCCACATTTTGACATTTAAAGTAATAAAAGTAAGTGCGCAATGCAAACAAATGTCAAATAGCAATATTGCTTTCTTAGATGAATTGCTTCGATGTGGCCATTTTAACCCCCCTGCTGAGTGTAATATCTCTTTTCATTCCTTTTTTCGATGTGACTTCTTGTAGAGTTGCCTCGTGTGGCATTAACTACTTGGACGGTTTTTTTAAAGGTCAAAGAGCTATAAAATAATAAAAATAAATCATTTAATGTTAGACTTATTTAATGTAAATGAAGAAGAAGAAATGGAATGAAGATTACATTAAAGAAAATATCAACAGTTTATTCTTGTTTTTTATTATTTGTTTTGACTTTATTGAGACGCAGAAATCTCTTCTAGGCAACCTTAGGGCAAAAAGATCCCGGCGAATAGAACCTCCTCCTTTTTTTAAGTCGGTTAAAAACTAAATGGTCTGAAGACTGAAGTTGCACTATACAATACATTACAATTAGTTATGGATGTAAAGAAAATCATTTAGTACTAACTCATTAAATATCTTGAAATTCTGTTAAAATGACTCGTGTGTTTTTGAAGGTTATTCTATTTTGGCGATATACACAGACACAGTGATTGGAGTAGTAACATTTTTTTTTCGTTACGTTAAGTATCAAGGCGACAAACCTTAAGCATTTTTTTTTTCGTGGACGGCACACAACAGGCAATGCAGGCTGCGGATATGATTAATGCCTTTATTCGCAGGACGTCGTTTTAGTAAAATGTCTTTTCGGTCAATGTTCCTTTTTTAAAATAAATTTAAGTGTTCATTAAAAAGAGACCGGTGTCGATTCAGGCAACCCTCGACTTATTATACTATTATTATTAAAAAAAGACAAAAAAAGAAAGAAGAAGGGAAGGAGGAGGAAGGAAGGAAAGAAAAGAGAAAGGGCCTCTCGGTCCGTTAACAATAGTTGTGGGCCCGAATAAAATTGGTACATTGGTTCATTGGTACTAATTCCTGTAGACACCATCTAATTTTATTTTAAGTTATACCTGTCATTTTCTTATCCGCTGAAAAGGAAAGGGACGAATGATTGACAGGCAAATCAAATAGGTATCTCACTGGTATGCAACCCGTTTGACGTGTGATGTCTATTTAATTCTGTCGGGTTGGTTCAACGGGAGGGTTGTTTTAAGATTTCTGTCGATAACCCGTTCCTTTCCATATCAGCTGATAAGAAAATGATAGGTACGACTTAAAATATAATTCGATGATGACTAAAGGAATTAGCACCATTTTGTTATTATTTTTTCTTCTTGAAAAAATGTCTAATCACAGCCATTAGACATCTTGAGAGTCATATATTTATTATAGAAAATACAAGCGCTTCTAAGGAATTCTATTACTCCAACTCTCACACAGGCTGCATGATAAATGATGAAGGAAAGCTCTTAAGACTCATTTAAATGCAGATATTTGCGTACGAGGAAAATTTTAAATAGATATGCACAAGTGATACATACATACATAAACTCACGCCTATTTCCCACCGGGGTAAGCAGAGACTATAGAATTCCATTTGCTTCGATCCTGACACACTTCTCTTGCTTCCTCCACATTCATCAATCACTTCATACACGCACGCCGGTTCAGAGTAGATCGTATTAAACCTTTTCTAAGGACATCTCCAATTTGGTCATCGTAAGTCCTTCTCGGTCTTCCTCTGCCAGCCCTACCATCAACTTTTGCTTTATATAACGCTTTTGCAATTCTTTTATCCTTCATCCGCTCTACGTGTCCATGCACAAGTGATGACATCTGATAAATTGTTTTTCATGTCTATCTATCATTATTATGACATTGACACCACCAAATATACTGTGTTAAAGTAATATGTTTTCTTTGCGTTGGGTCACTGTCGCACAAACGCGGGTAAACGAGTGCCCCTGCGCCGGGTCGCACAACTTTATAATACTCTTTTTATTAATTTAGACATATGTTACCTAAACGCCCCTAAGTTTAAGAGAGCTGTCATGGACAGCCTGCGACCTGAACCTAATTAATAATCCTTTTTTCTTCTTTTGAACTCTGCTAAGTTCTATCTAATGTGCAACTGGATGATAATGTCTTCTTCACAGAATTCTGTATAGTAATATGTGGATGTTGTTGTTGGCTGTACATATACCTAAACTGTTTAGTGCTAAGACTATAATGTAATGATTTTGTACTGCTGTTTTTCATCCCAAATAAAATAAAATAAAATAAAAATGTTCACATGTTTTGGCTAAAGATTTATTTTGATGCTTGCACTTTGAGGTTGCAGGTTTAAATCCAGCACAGGCGGAAACCAATGATTGTCGAATTTGTTTTCGAATTCATGTTTGGATCATAAATGATTATCACATGCTCAGCGGTGAAGGAAAACATCGTGAGGAAACCCACATTCCCGAGAAATGCATTTTCTATGAGCTAACCTGTATTGAGCTGGTTTTCCCTCAGCGGGTTGGAAGGTCCGACAGGCAGTCGCTGCTGTAAAAAACCGGACCTGTCAAATCTTCAGGTCAGGTAAGCGCCTGTGAAAAACGGGATAATGCTAGGGAGATGATGTAAACTGTTTGTGAAGCTTAATTTTCCTGGAACTTTTTGTTTCTTGTTTTTATGTACCTGAGTACATCCGGATGCGATCTTTCTTTCTCTAAACGTTGTACCGGGTGAGCGCTCCCCATTTGTCCGGCCAAGTAGTTAATGCCATCTGCGGCAAATCTACAATAAGTCACGTCAAAAAAAAAAAGCACATCACTAGTAGATACCACCTACTACTCCTGATTCGATAAATTCACATCTGGAAAAGGTATTAATATAATGCCTACTAATATAAATGCAAAACGGTGTCTCTTATGTTTTCGCGCCTAAACTACTGAATCGATTTTGATTTTGGTACATATTAGATTAAAATGAATCGAAAACGCAGTCGCAGTGCGGTCGCACTCCCGCACTTTATCTCGCTCTAACAAATGACTGTTCTAAGTAATAGAAAAGGATGGAAGCATAGCAAAAGTACAAAGCTAATTAGATGGGCAGAGACACGGTATAGAAAGAGAAATAAATTAAAAAAACATCTAGCAGAAATTTTTATCACATAAACAGCCTATATACGTCCCACTGCTGGGCACAGGCCTCCCCTCAATCAACCGGAGGGGGTATGGAGCATACTCCACCACGCTGCTCCAATGCGAGTTGGTGGAGGTGTTTTTACGGCTAATAGCCGGGATCAACGGCTTAACGTGCCCCCCGAAGCACTTTTTCGGACAATCAGGTGATTCAAGCTTGAAAAGTCCTTACCAAACAAAGGACAGTCTCACAAAGTGATTTCGACAATGTCCCCACCGGGAATCGAACCCGGACCTCCAGATCGTGAGCCTAACGCTCTAACCACTAGACCAGGGAGGCTGTTTTGAGAAAATTTTATACTAAGTTCTAAAACGCATGCAATTTGTGATGGATAATGGGGTGGAGGACTGTAGCAGGTTGAATTATGTCGTGTCGAGCCCTAAAAGCATATAGGCGTGGCTTTATGTGTGTAAGGATATTTACTCCTGATGGAAACTTTCCTACAACCAAATCAACAGAGCGGCTGCAAAAAAAAAAAAACATTTTTTTTTATTGTTGTGAAAATACGCAGAGAGATCTGTTTAACTTCATTCAGAGCATCTTTGTTTCGTAAAATAAAGGAAAACAAACAATATTACGCTTCGGAGCGAGTAAATGAAACGGATCAATATATTTCAACGAATGTTGATTAAACATCGAACATAACAGCATAACATAGCATGGTAGACAGATGTGTATAGATGCCTCCACCCACTCTTCGCCAGCTATGTGTAAGTCCCATGTAATAGAGGCGTGCCTACTGCCATCATCATCATCAGCCCATTAACGTCCCCACTACTGGGGCACGGGCCTTCCCTATGGATGGATAGGGAGATCGGGCCTTAAACCATCCATCACGCGGGCCCAGTGCGGATTGATGGTTATTAACGACTGCTAATGCAGCCGGGACCAACGGCTTAACGTGCCTTCCGAAGCACGGAGGAGCTCGAGATGAAAACTTCTTTTTGTGGTCACCCATCCTGTGACCGGCCTTTGCGAAAGTTGCTTAACTTCAACAATCGCAGACCGAGCGCGTTTACCGCTGCGCCACCGAGCTTCTGCCATTAACCGGACACAAATTCTGGAAACCCCGTGATATGAAATATATACAGGGTGTTAGTGACATCGTAACGAAAACTTTGAGGGATGATTCAGACCATGATTCTGAGTTGATATCAAGTGGAATTTTCCGTCGCAAAAGTATAGAACTGAAAATAACTTAAAAGAATACAAAAAAATCCACTTGATATCAATTGAGAATCATGGTCTGAATCATCCCCTTCAGTATTCGTTACGGTGTTACTAAAACCCATACCTACTTGTATGGCTACCGTATGTACTTGTATGGGGTGTAAGTAACATCGTAACGAATATTGAGAGGGATGGTTCAGCTCATTATTCTGACTTAATATCTAGTGGAATTTTCCATCGCAAAAGTATAGAATTGAAAATAATTTAAAAGAACTAAAAAAAAATCATGATTTTTGCGACACAAAATTCCACTTGATTTTAACTTAGAATCATGGCCTGAATCATCCCTCAAAGTTTTTGTTACGACGTCACTAACACCCTGTATTATCCAAACATGAATTCAAACTCATAAAATCGAATTTAGTGATGTTGATTGAAACTAAAAAATAACAGTACCTTAGTTTTGAAGATAAATAAGCGTCTATCATTATGTTAACCTTCGACTGTCATAATAAACGCGTTAGTGATGACGAGTTGACAGTCACGAGGTGGGTAGAGACGTTAATGTATTGTTTGTTTACGGGTTATTGAGGAGAAGACTGTGCCCAGCAGTGGGGCTTGTATAGGCTGTTTATGTTTCCCTCATTCAGTGCTTATCGTCGGTGGCGCGGCGGCCCGAGCAAAATATTTAGGTGGCGCCCCTCAAAATACAGATTTTTCGATTAAGGCGACCTAGGACGACCAAGGACGCCGTCGTTAACACTCCCCACCCTAGTACCCTAGCACTCATAAATAGGGATTTTGGCGATACGTGCCACAGAACGCTCTAGCAGCCCAGACCTTGTCCGCGCTGCCACCATCCTTACCCGGCCGTCCTTGCCTGGAAATATTTCTTCAACGACGCCTATACCATTAAGTCTTTCAGAAATGTCGTTTATGGCCACCCATTAAATGTAAGAGTTTTATGTGACCTCTAAGAGTTCTAATTAACAGGGCATGTGTGGCCAATCCAATCTTCTTCTATCATGTGGGTTGTGAGGTGGATTACCAACATCATCAACCCTGGTGTCAGTGTTACTAGCCGCCAAAGGCCCCTGACATGCCTCATGCAACGACTACTCACTTACATCAGTAAGTAGTAACCGGGACCAACGGCTTAACGTGCCTTCCATAATCCAATTACTCCACTGTAGATCCGGGGTCGCCAGCTAGGGTGTGCCGTTTTGGCTGATTTTGGCGCCCCTCGTAAAATGGCACCCGGTGCGTGCGCATCGCCCTAGGGCCGCCACTGCTTATAGCTGTCGAGATTCGCGCCCTACTGGGCACCATCAGGTCTATGGAAATTTTGTATCGTACGGGAGCCCTTAGCGCTCCACATTTGTTCGGTCAAGTATTCAATGGCATATGCGGCTAATCTAAAAAAAATTAGAAATGGTGGAGTCGTATTTATGCTTTTATATAAGTCATCATCATCATCATCAGCCCATTAACGTCCCCACTGCTGGGGCACGGCGGGCCTTCCCTATGGATGGATAGGGAGATCGGGCCTTAAACCATTACGCGGGCCCAGTGCGGGTTGCTGGCTATTAACGACTGCTAATGCAGCCGGGATCAGCGGCTTAACGTGCCTTCCGAAGCACGGAGGAGCTCGAGATGAAAACTTTTTTTTTGTGGTCACCCATCCTATGACCGGCCTTTGCGAAAGTTGCTTAACTTCAACAATCGCAGACCGAGCGCGTTTACCGCTGCGCCACCGAGCTCCTCCTCCATTTATATAAGTAACCTTCGATAAACACACCTTCCAAAGTACCAACAGAATTCAAGACTTCGGTATTTCGTATCAACAGTGGCTGTGAGTTGCCTTCGATTACTTGTGGCTCTGCCCACCCCGTGAAGCATTGCGGGCGTGAGTTTATGTATGTATGTAATATATGTCTATGGGGTAGATAGTACGGCATTGCCTTCGAAGAGGATATAAATATCCTCGATATAAAATTAAAAACATCTTTTACACCCCTCCGTCTAAAACAAACTTGGGTTTGCAATCACCGATGACTAGAATTTTAAACCAATACAATTTCGCCAATGGTCGCGTTGAAAACCTTGATGTGTTCCATGACACTCATTCAAGATTTGTGAGAAATGTCCTGAAATACTTAAGTCCAAATTCTTAACTATTTAGTAAGTAATAAGTAAATTCATAAGTTCATATATTTTTTTTTTATTCTATTTTACTTTCATATTTTATTCATATTTAAATAAGTAGAGACTGCTGTGTTAATTTTATTACTAATTTATAGATGCTATGTACACTGTAATTGTCATATATATAAGTCTTAATTTTAATAATTGTATTACTTGTGAATGTTTTATATATATGATGTAGTTGTACTCAATAAATAAAATAAAAATAAAAAGAGGACTTAGGGGTTAAGTGGATGTTAAGTGAGAGAAGCCATACAACTGTGGCGAGGAATGCACATAATATGCAATAGTTCATGCAGTCGCCTTATTGTGAAAAACACTTTTTTAAGCACTTTTGATAAATCATATCCAAATGTGAACATGACTTATGTAGAATACTACTAACTTTCGCTAGGAATTTAACCCCCTGTGTACCTTCTTCTTATCGTGTGGGTTATGAGCTGGATTACCAACCTCATAAACCCTGGTGTTAGGGTTACTATTGAGCCGCCAAAGGCCCCTGACATAGCTCATGTAACGACTACTTATTTACATCAGTAACTAATAACTGGTACCAACGGCTTAACGTGTCTTTTCTCTTTGAAACCATGTCACATGAACATTTTTGACAAATTAAACCGTAAGTCTCATTAAATGTCAAATATGATAGTGCGATAGGGTTCTAAAATGGTTACATGATATTGTTCATGACTGTACACCTCCCCTTCAGGGGGTACAGGAATGATGCTTTGTGTTTTTAAAATAATAATAAATGAAAAGAACATTCTCTTCTTATATCGTGTGGGTTGTGAGGTGAATTACCAACTTAATCAACCCTGATGTCAGGGTTATTATTGAGCCGCCAAAGGCCCCTGACATGGCTTAAAAAAAAAAACATTTATTCTGGCCGTAGTCGTCGGAAAAAAAAACACAAGAAGCAAAAGAAGTCTGCCAGGATCGAAGCGAATGGAATTCCATAGTCTCTGCTTACCCCGGTGGGAGATAGGCGTGTGTTTACACAAACTGTTTCATAATCATAGTCATTTATTAAAATCAATCATCATCATCATCATCATCATTTATCATTATCATTCATTCATTTTTTTCATTTCTTTTTTCATTATCATTTTTTTTTATTTGTTTGTGTTACGTATGTATGTAAAACACGTCACATATGAAACCTTCAGCGTGACAAGTATGTGTCGGCTTGTACTTAGGCGGGGCTGGAACCCCATATCTTTATGTGGCAAGGCGGGGCATTGACGTCAGCACACACCTTGTGTGCGCAGCCGTGGCTAGCTTTAGTGTCTTCAGGGCGAGTTGCTTTCTACCAGGTCAAACGGTCACAGGTAAACATAGATACACATAGTCTTGACACGTTCTAGCTGCTTAAATAGGCTAGTTTCCAACTAGGCGAATCAGTTACTTTTTACTAAACGTCAAAACACGAAATTTGTATGAAAAAGCACCCTGTGACGTCATAGAAAAACGTGATAAAATGTTACATTTATAAATAATTACATTATTCTTTATTAAAATTCATAAATAAGTAAAATAGTAAGAAAAAAATATTTTTGTGTAGATTTTTCTTTATTTAATAATCAGAATTTACCCAATTGCAATATTATTTTTTAAGATCTTATCGTATGGGTTGTGAGGTGGAGTACCAAACCCATCAACCCGGTGTTAGGGTTACTATTGAGCCGCCAAAGGCCCCTGACCGGTAGTGACCGGAACCAACGGCTTAACGTGCCTTCCGAAGCACGGATTACCCTGTAATGTCCTAACTAAACTAGGGATCACAAAGTGATTTTTGTGACATGTCGCCACGGGATCGAACCCCCGGCTTCCGGATCGTGAGCCCAACGCTCGACCTCTGGACCATGGAGGCCGCATAATCATATTTTTAAGATTAAATGCTTCAATGTACCCTTTTTAGAAACCAAGGAATTTTTTTTTTTTGGATTGTTGTCTTTTTAATATGATGAACCGTCATATGGGCGATGGGCATAAAGAACTGGTATCAAACGCTATCACTTTGTCCCTTCTGCCCATCCTAGTAGGCATGTAAGGTGTGATTTTTTTACTTCCACCCCACCTTTGATGCGACCTTTATCTGAACTAGGTCATCGGATTCCATTAAAGACCCTGACCGGGACGCTAATGTCTCCCCGATCCCTCCGTGCCTCGCCGCGCATGTTACCTACCTCAATAAAATTAATCAATACAATTTATTGCATTCCTATAGGTGCATTCTTACATCAACGGCCTCCGTTATGCGCAAATGTCAAATTGGAACATAATTTGACGATGAATTGGTTTAATGTGGCCTTTTTAGACCACGGCCTCTGTGGTCCAGTGGTTGAGCGTTGGACTCACGATCCGGAGGCCCCGGGTTCGATCCCGATGGGGACATTGTCGAAATCACTTTATGAGACTGTCCCTTGTTTGGTAAGGACTTTGCTAGCTTGAATCACCTGATTGTACGAGAAAGTAAGATGGTTCCATGCTTCGGAGGGCACGTTGGTTGTTTGGTATTATTAGCCGCAAAAATACACCTCCACCAACCCGCAGTAGAGCAGCGTGGTGCAGTATGTTCCGTACCCCCACCGATTGATTGAGGGGAGGCCTGTGCCCAGCAGTGGGACGTATATGGGCTGTTTATGTTATGTTTAGAGAAAAGCACTAGACCACGGAGGCTGTTGCTTTTCTCTAAATATAAGTAAATAGATATAAGTAGACGGCGATAAGGCTCACCACCTATCACGTTGGTCTATGAGAAAGCTCGGTGAGGTGTGGATACTTAGTTCATCTTGCGTCTCTCTCTGACTACTCCAATTGGTGTATAGTCGTGAGCTAATGTTATGGTTTGTTGTTTTTTGTGAGTAGCACACACGGACACTTCATACAAACAACCTCGTTTTACACAGACACTACACATTGACATTATCGTACACGCGCATCTGTGTGTGACGTCTGATACCATACGATTCAAGTCTGAACTATGTTCGTGGGGGGGGGGGGGGGGGGGTTTGAGGTAAACCTAGCTCAGCCGCTGGTGGGGAGCGGGGAGATGCCGTTCTATACGTAGTATTATTTCTTATTCTATGATATCATCATCAGCCCATTAACGTCCCCACTGCTGGGGCACGGGCTTTCCCTATGGATGGATAGGGAGATCGGGCCTTAAACCATCACGCGGACCCAGTGCGGATTGATGGTTATTAACGACTGCTAATGCAGCCGGGACCAACGGCTTAACGTGCCTTCCGAAGCACGGAGGAGCTCGAGATGAAAAATTTTTTTTTGTGGTCACCCATCCTATGACCGGCCTCTGCGAAAGTTGCTTTACTTCAACAATCGCAGACCGAGCGCGTTCACCGCTGCGCCACCGAGCTCCTCTCATTCTATGCTGTAAGTATGTTATATTTCAACCGTCACTTGTTTCGACATTGAGGTCGTATCGCGTCGCGTTCTGAGGATGTTCCCTCGCCCCTCTCACTCCCCCCCATCTACCCCGCGGGTGTCTTGTAAACACCATGACAAATTAGGGTCAAGCACACGTTACACCTTGTTTTCCACATGACTCCATCCACCCTCGGGTCAGCTGTTAGATGAATTGTCTTCGAGGTTATGGCGCGCGTGGACATATTGACAGGAGTTACATATCTATACAGACGCTATATAAGTACAGTCATGAGCAATATAATGTACCCACTTTAGGACTCTGTCGCACTAACATTTAGTGAGACTTACAGTTCAATTTGTCTAAAAAGTTAATGTGACATGGTACCAAAGTGTATACATATTAATTCTCGTGACCGTACAGGGTGCTAGTGACATCGTAACGAATACTGAGGGGGATGATTCAGATCATGATTCTGAGTTAATATCAAGTTGAATTTTCCATCGCAAAAGTGTGGAACTGAAAATAATAAAAAAAAACACTAAAATTTTCATGAATTTTCCGACAGGGAAATCCATTCGATATTAACTCAGAATCGTGGTCTGAATTATCCCTCAGAGATTGTTAAGACGTCATTAACATCCTATCTATTGTATGGCTACTTGTATGTACTTGGACAGGGTGTAAGCTCATTATTCTGAGTTAATATCAAGTGCAATTTTCCATCGCAAAATATAGAATTGAAAATAAATAAAAAATAGACACATAATAATCATGAATTAATATTTTTAAACGCTTCACTTTCACTGAGATCGCAGGTTTGAATTTCAGCAAGGGCCTAAACCAACGATTTTCTAATTTGTTTTCGAATTCATGTCTGTATCATAAATGATTATCACGTGCTGAAGTAAAGGAAATCAGCGTGAGGAAACCCACATTCCCGAGAAATGCGTTTCGGAGGTATGTGACCTAAACCTGTATTCGGATGGGTTTCCTTTCGCGGGTTGGAAGGTCAGACAGGCAGTCGTTCCTGTAAAAAGCTGGATCTGTCAAATCTTTATAGGTTAGATTAGCGAACCCTGTGAAAAAACGGGATAGAGCTAGGAGATGATGATTGTTTTTTTCGTTCCTATCACATGAGTGAAAATATCGAGCTGTCTTAGCGTGCGTGAAGCACGAATAAGGAGTTCTGTATTTTAATAATGCCCACTAAGGCCCAGTCTAGAAAGACCTCGCGACCTTTTACGCATCAGTAATTGGCTGGAATAATGTATTACTCGTAACAACGGAATGTTCAGATGTCGTCCTTTATTAAATAGTAATAAACAAACCAGAAGTAGCCAAACACTGTCCTCTACGCGTTTAACGAAGTGTTTTATGAGTCCTCTATTAACGCAAGAATTGTGATCACATTGATATGAGGTTGAATGATTTAAATAATTTCAAAAGAAGCCTAAAACATAATTGACAAAAGTATACAAGCATACTCTGCAGGAGTTTTTTAATGATAAGTAGTTTTCTTTTAAGTTACTTTTATGTCTAAATTATATACTTGTTGTTTATCAAGCCTAAAAAATATGAAACAGTGACTCTTTTTTTAAATTGCTGTGTCCATTCCGAGTCCATAAGTGGTATTCACTTTATGTTACCAACTTTCTACCATGTGGAAGGCAATAATTGATATGATTATGATTATTTGATGTTCCCATACTCGTCAATGCGATATTTGTGCGAGCAAGTCACAAGGACTGTAACTTGGAACCTGACAGAGAGCAGCAGTAACTGTCAGTATTATTCAGAGGCGGAGAACAGGAGTCCTAGTACGGCTTTGAAATAGACTACTCTGGGCGCCATCACACTCGCGTCAGACAGAGTACTGTTGAAGGCAAGAGGGAAACCACTGCCCTATTTTTCCTTAAAAAAGTAGCATGGAGAATGCTACAGCGACAAGAGCGTGGCTCTTAAATTAGTGATGAAGTTCATTGAGTGTGAAGTCATTACCCCTGTGGGAGGCATTTGGGGGCTCAGTAGCTCTGTGGTATTGACATCTTATGTCACGATGGTTTAAGGCCCGATCTCCCTACCCATCCATAGGGAAGGCCCGTGCCCCAGCAGTGGGGACGTTAATGGGCTGATGATGATGATGTCTCGTTATGTTTATTGATAAGGTGTCTGTGACGTCACAACCTACACCATAGAAAAATTGATAATTATCCATAGTGTAGATCCCCGAGAGTTTCCCCACTTGTTTCCTAATTATCAGCCGACTCCCACACAATTTTCGAGCTTTCCCACATCATCGTACCTGGGAACTTTCCTATCGTTTAAGAACAACTTTGATCCGTAATGGGTTCGACAGGGTCGCCCTGAGTAACCATATGAGGTTAGCGCCCTGAGGGTCTAGGTAGGCTACATTGAAGCAATTCATCATAATAAGCGATATTGCTATTTGTCGTTTGTTGAAATTGCGGAGTTACTTTCCTATATGCAAATGGCATATTGCAATGTTGCTTTCTTAGATGAATTGCAATAATGTAACTTTTATAACCCCTCTGTAATCTATGTGTAAATTACAGTTACTACCTCATCGTTAAGCACCTGGAGGGTTAAAATGGCCACATCGAAGCAATTCATCTAAGAAAGCATTATTGCTATTTGACATTTGTTTGCATTGCGCAGTTACTTTTATAAGCGCAAATGTCAAATTGCAACATTGCTTTCTTAGATGAATTGCTTCGATGTGGTAATTTTAACCCCCTTGGTGCTGAAGGTTGATGCGATCATTGTCCTTATAGTCCAAAAGAGAGAAGAAGAAGAATTTGCTATCACAAATACTTCAGAAACACAAATATTTTTTTTCTCTTAATAGCAATGGACAATTGGCTCCCCCCGATTACATGGGACTTATAAATAGCTGCCCAGGAGTGGTTGTACTATACAACACGGCTGCCCACCCCTTACAGGCGTAGTGCTATGTTATGTTACATTTCAGAGTCATCATCATCATCAGCCCATTAACGTCCCCACTGCTGGGGCACGGGCCTTCCCTATGGATGGATAGGGAGATCGGGCCTTAAACCATCACGCGGGCCCAGTGCGGATTGATGGTTATTAACGACTGCTAATGTAGCCGGGACCAACGGCTTAACGTGCCTTCCGAAGCACGGAGGAGCTCGAGATGAAAACTTATTTTTGTGGTCACCCATCCTATGACCGGCCTTTGCGAAAGTTGCTTAACTTCAACAATCGCAGACCAAGCGTGTTTACCGCTGTGCCACCGAGCTCCTCACATTTTAGTGTAATTTCTGATATTAAAAAGCATTTCAGAGGTTTCTCCTTTCGCACTTAAAATTCAATATAATCATACTTATCGTTGATATAGAAACACTTAACCTACTCCTTTGAATTCGGTTAAATTAAGTATTTTCCAACGCGGGCGGTGAATGTCTGGCAGCGGTTCTGGTCTTCTAAAACTTCGCTAAATGAAGGCGCACGGAGGATTAAGGGTTCAGATAGGATTAATTTTAAGCTGAAGGAATAAAATTGAGGAATTCTTCAGTAGTCTCTTAAGAAAGGATTTTGTAGCGAAATTCTTTATTAGGGTTTAGTATTTTCTTGGATTAGGACTTAAAAGAAGTACCTAACAAAATGGTCCTCTAATATTCTATGGATATAATGAAGGATCTGTTATATACAGACTGCTAGTGACATCGTAACGAAAACTTTGAGGGATGATTCGGGCCATGATTCTGAGTTGACATCATATGGAATTTTCCGTCGCAATAGTATGAAACTGAAAATAATTAAAAGCACACAAAATTTACGTGAATTTTCCGACAGACTGAATCATCCCTCTCAGTAATATTTTCGGTGTCACTAACACCCATACCTACGTCAAAAAATTCTTACAATGGTTTACCAGTCCCTCTGTGAATCTATCATAACATACTGCAACAGCGTATGGGGAGGGAAAGGTGTCACGATTATGCTAGAATTGGAAAGAGCACAACGGTCCGTACTCAAAGTCATGCTAAAAAAACCATTCTTATATTCTACCAGTGCACTATACGCTGATGCTAAAGTTCTCACCGTGAGACAATTATACTTATTAAAATCGACCCTGCTAATGCATAGTAAGGTACGTAGATCACAAGACTTTGAGGATCTTTTAAAAAAACGTACGTTTAGAGTCATACTCCCTCAAGTTAATACATCATTTGCCCGTCAATTACCAGAATTCATGCAGCCTTACATTTATAACCAGGTAGCCAAATACTGCAATATTCAACGCTGCAACCAACGTGAGGCTAAGACTAAAATTAAAAATTGGCTGTCTAAGCTATCGTATGACGATACGGAAAACATAATTAAGTCTCTATCGTAACACTTTATACGTACTCTAACTCACACACACACACACTCACACACACACACACACTCACATACACACAAACATTCATCCACATTCTCACAATCACGCACACTGACACCTCACATCACAAGACACTCATTTCATTACTATTTTCTATTATGTTCTATTAACTAGTTTTTTAAGTTTTCAGTTCTATTTTTTTATTGCACTTTTATCTTCTTCTTTGTCGTGAAATGTGCCATATAAAATGTAAGTCTTTTATTGTTTTCTATTACTTACTTTTGTTTATTCTAAATTGTATATTAATATCTTATAATAGTACTGTTATGAAAGGCTAGCTCGCCGGTTTATTTAAATATGTTTGGTAATAACAAATGTTCAGGACCTCCGCGATACAGGGTTTCCCTAGTGCGGGGTCCGCCAGTAATGTATACATGTTTAAGTTTTTTGATAAATAAACATATTCTATTCTATTCTATTCTATTCTACTTGTATCGCAACTTGTACGTGCTTGTAAGGGTCATCGTAACGAATACTGGAAGGGATGATGATGATTAAGTTAATATTACGTGGAATTTTCCAATGGCAAAAGTATAGAATTTAAAATAATAATAAAAAAACTAAAAAAAAGACATGAATTTTGCGACGGATAATTCCACTTGGTATTGGAAATATGATCATTTCATGAAATGGTCAAACACATCATGAAATAGTCAATTCTAAGATCTGTCCACGACACGACATACATAACATAACTTAAACAGCCTATATACGTCCCACTGCTGGACACAGGTCTCCCCGCAATCAACCGGAGGGGGTATGGAGCATACTCCACCACGCTGCTCCAATGCGGGTTGGTGGAGATCCACTACATATATACGTAT
Organism: Pectinophora gossypiella; assembly: GCF_024362695.1. Classification (NCBI taxonomy): domain Eukaryota; kingdom Metazoa; phylum Arthropoda; class Insecta; order Lepidoptera; family Gelechiidae; genus Pectinophora; species Pectinophora gossypiella. The sequence goes on along the minus strand of NC_065428.1, from coordinate 640,462 downwards.
AATTTATCTATTTTGTGACTTATCTACTTGTATTTGAAATAAATTTTTTGCTCTTTTCTCTCGAATAAATACAGACGACGTGATTATTTAGAATATCTACAACATTTTTACTTAAACAAGTCATGCCTTGGTTAAAATTATCATAAATACTTTCTTACGTTATGGCTAAAGTCATTACTAGTTTAATAGTTATGTTTCTATCTAGCTACAAGCAGAACGTCGCAGTCCTAAGGCAGTTCTCTTGGAGTACGGTAGTGTTCACGCGTCCGATATTTTGCAACCCTGTCACAGTAAACATTTCAGTCTTTTAAAACTATTTATTTAATGACGTATAAAGACCTAAGATTTATTGTGACACGGTTCCCAAGAGATTTTGTGGATTTTTATGATTTTTCTTGTTAGTGCGTCGTATTATGTTGATGTTATTGAAAGTGGTTAATTATCGGTTGTAAATTGATTGTGATAAGTGTCGTGATTTGTTATCTGTGAAGTGATGGGTTCTTATAACATAAAATAGCGTTGCGCCTGTATCCCCTAAGGGGTTGACAGAGGTGTCATAGAATGCACACCCACTTCTAGCCGCTATAATTAAATCCTATGTGAGGAGCTCGGTGGCGCAGCGGTAAACGCGCTCGGTCTGCGATTGTTGAAGTTAAGCGACTTTCGCAAAGGCCGGTCATAGGATGGGTGACCGCAAAAAAAAGTTTTCATCTCGAGCTCCTCCATGCTTCGGAAGGCACGTTAAGACGTTGGTCCCGGCTGCATTAGCAGTCGTTAATAACCACCAATCCGCACTGGGCCCGCGTGGTGGTATAAGGCCCGATCTCCCTATCCATCCATAGGGAAGGCCCGTGCCCCAGCAGTGGGGACGTTAATGGGCTGATGATGATGATGATGTAATAGGGAGAGAGCCTATTGCCATTAACCGGGCAGAAGTCCTGGAAACCACGTGATATCAATTATCTATGAAGATTCTATATCTACGTTATATGAAACTAAAAGCTGTTTTCTTTGGATTACACCCGAAGTCAGGAATCGAACTTGTTATACTAAGATGTCACCCGTTCTCCGAACTGGGATACCATAGATTTTACTCCCAGAACCTCTGCCTACCCCAGAGAGAATCTCCGGCATGAGTTTAGGTACCTGCATATGTAATGCGCCAAAGTACGGTCACGAGTACTAACATGTGTACACTTTGGAACCATGTCACATTAACTTTTTTGACAAATGAAACCGTAAGTCTCGTTAAATGTCAAATATGACAGTGCGACAGGGTTCTAAAGTGGGTACATGATATTGTTCATGACTGTACGTACTTATTGTACTAAGTTCGAGTCCCGTCAGCGAATAGTTACAAATTAATGAGCTAACTGTTAACTTACTGTTGAGTTAGTGTTTGCTTCACGCTCGCTGACTTTGTGGGTAGCCAGTGAAGCGGTATTAATATCAACTTTGCTTAGGTTGTACTTTAAATTAGTTAACGTATTTATTAATTAGAAAAGCATTAGGAGCGAATAAAAACATAGAACATGTTCAGCTGCTTGTGTCGTAAAATCCGACTGCAAGTTGACTGTGTTGCTTGTGGCTCTGCCTAAGCCGTTAGGGATTACGGGTGTGTGTTTGTGTATGTATTTTCTTAACCTGGTTTATATAACCAGAAATTTCCGACGAGACGGTTCGACACGATATTTGCCGGAAGCTTGCATCAGACAAGATGATTCAGCCTAGATTTTTGACTTTTTTATATCTATGCCGTCACTTGGCGTTCACACTGCGGGCTTAGCACCGTAAGCGCGCGACTCTTTCTCGCCTCGACATACGTCACCCGTCACTCTCTCACAGTATTGCACAGAAAGAGACAGACGATCTCTGTCGCGGCGAGAAAGAGTCGCGTGTTTACGGTGCTAGGCCCGCTGGTGTGGCGTAGCGGCGTGTTTATAACATCAAAATAAAACAAACATTACTGGTTTTAATTCGATGTTGATTTAGATTCGGAATGGATTTAGAAAAAAAAAATGCGAAAGTGTAAAGAAAGACTCGAGGGAATGAGAGACTTTCCAATCGGCGTTCCCCAAACACACGATAGATGGCGTTGTTAAGTTTTTCTTCGTTTAAACTTCTAATTTCATGGATAACAGATATATGCATATTTTATCTTTGTTTTTGGGTATAAGTGATGACCCTTTACCACCAATCCGCACTGGGCCCGCGTGGTGGTTTAAGGCCCGATCTCCCTATCCATCCATAGGGAAGGCCCGTGCCCCAGCAGTGGGGACGTTAATGGGCTGATGATGATGACCCTTTTTATTTTTCACGTTTTGCTATGACGTCACAGTGTTCTTTTCATACAAATACTATAGTTTTTGAAAACCATAGTTTTGGAAATTAGCCTATTATGACCGTGAATTCATATTATTAAATATAATAAAATAAATTGTTGAAGTTGCACCCTAGAAAAAGTGTATATAATTTATGGAAAAGTCTTGCATGCTCTTTATAAAAAAAAAGTACGAGTACCTTCATGCATATACAACAAGTAATATCTCTCTCTCTTTCTCTTTAGTAGTATATCGGCGATAAGGCCGCCATTTGCCATGTACTTAGTTATGAGACTTTTTGTAATTATTTCTTTTCACTTTGGTGCAATAAAGTGTATTTGTATTGTATTGTATTGTATTGTATTGTATTGTATTGTATTGTATCTCAAGGTCAGTTTCTTGTCATGTTCAGTTAGTTATTGAGATAAGCGCGTCTTATTAGATCAGCGGGGTTAAAATGGCCACATTGAAGCAATTCATCTAAGAATGCAATATTGCTACTTGACATGTGTTTGCATTGCGCACTTACTTTTATATGCGCAAATGTCAAATTGCAATATCTTCTTCTATCGTGTGGGTTGTGAGGTGGAGTACCAACCTCAGCAACCCTGGAGTCAGGGTTACTATTGAGCCGCCAAAGGCCCCTGATATGGCTCATGTAACGACTACTTACTTACATCCGTAAGTAGTAACCGGGACCAACGGCTTAACGTGCCTTCCGAAACACGGATCATCTTACTTTTTGATCAGCCTGTAATGTCCTAACCAAACTAGAGATCACAATGATATGTCCCCACCGGGATTCGAACCCGGGACCTCCGATTATATTCCTCCGATTGCAATATTGCTTTCTTAGATGAATTGCTTCGGTGTGGCCATTTTAACCCCCTAGTTGTAGATACCTGCAACCACTTTACAGACTTTGTATTTAGTAATATCAAAATACTATACATCATTGCTTGCTCATGTTCGACAGCAAAGATTTTTCCTGACTGTAAATGGAAAAAAATATCTTAATAAAAATACACAACTGTTTGGCTTTGATATCCTTCTAAAGCCTTAACACCCTAAAAGGCCTTATCACCAGAAGCAATCTCTTCAAGACCAATAACTCCGAATCACATATCAGTAACCATAACCGTTAGAATCATGTCTTTATAACGTTATGCCCATAAGTGGGATAACTGTGGGCATAAGTCGATGTCAATAGATACAGGATATAGTCACTTTTCCTTATACATACACAAGGTTAGAACCTTTTTAAGTTGTGCCTAGACATGTAGACAATTTTTTATGTTTTCAATTATTATTTTTCTGTCTTTGTATTGAAAGCTAGATGACGCGTGGGTACTTATTTCATCTTGCGATGGATGTACAATCAAAGAGCAAAAGTTCAGTCACTGAGCCGATCGAATTATTTGTTAACAGTGGTAAAATTATGAACCATTAGTTGTCATAACTATAAAATTTATGTTTTTGTAGGTGTTTTTGGTCTATTACAAAAACGACATGTAACCAGGAGGTCTTAAGTGCAACCAGTTAATTTGTTACTTTGGAAGAAACTGATTGGACTTTTGCAGCTTATCGTACCTGTTACTACCCCAATTGGGATGTAGTCGAGAGCTTACGTTGTTACTTCTCAACGGGGTAAGCAGAGAATTTCATTTGGTTCGATCCTGACACATGTCGTGACATGTTCGTGTTGTAAAAACTCTTCAATAGTGAGGACGCTACCTGCCTATTTTCAAATTGTTCTTTCTTGTACTCAGATGAGAACTTAGTCATAGTCATTTATTGATAATAATAATTACACGTCACAGATATTACAAAATTCAATTAAATTAAAGGCTAAAAGGCTAGTTAATAAAGCTTCTAAAGGGGGCCCCTCGTTGGGCGCCTATTGGTGTCCTAGTCCCTGTCGTGCAGGCATCACAGTCGGTAACAGTACTTATGATTCCTAGATCGGTCCTGTGATAGTCACCTAGAGGTAGGCAAGCTATCCGGAAGCCTGGGTTCTGAGTACAACGACACATGGTTCAGTCGCGTAATCTACCTTTCGCAAAACAAACCCCATACTCAAAACGTACTATTCTCTCAAAACGTACCTTTCTCATAACGTGCCTTTCTCAAAATGTACAATTCGTAAAACGTACCTCTCTCAAAATGCACCTTTCTCACAACGTACGTGTGTAATCTTCTTATTGGAATCTAATAACAATGTCGATACCGCGTTCTATAAGACTACTAACGCCATCTATTGGCGTGCCGCACGAACTATTTTCCATAGTTGTGTTACAAGCTCTTTTGCGCCTTTTTTATACTGCCGGGAAAGTTCCCAAAGTGGTCCTGGGTACGTCACTAGTTATATTCGTTTCCAGCATAGGAGTAAGGTAACTAATTATTAAGATTTTCCAAAGTATTTTTATGACTGCCCGCAGCAATATTAAGTTTAACTGCTAAAGCTTTAAATATTAAACAGCAATAAAACAGTTAGTTATTGGCAGTTTCCAGTAAGACGTTCTATTAATATTTGAAGCCGTACCTTTACTACAGAAAACTGACCTTGGCCAATAGTTTTTAATAAAATTAGTTCAGAGAACGCGTGGCATTGTCATATCACGGACTAAATTCGACTTACAAATAAAAATTCCATCCATATTTCAAGATTATACTAGGAATAGTTAAACCTTGTATAAGCCGATAATAAGGAGCTAATCTAAAAAATCCGAGAAGAAACCAACAAATCACCAAAAATCGCATCTGTCAATGTCAGTCAGTTTTAGATTATTGCGAACTTAAACTAGGGCTCAGAACTAGGGTGAGGGTTGGTTTAGCGAAGGTATGAGACGTTACACCAAGTTATAAGTTACTCCGAGTTTATTTGTAGAATCAGAATCAGAATCATTTATTCAACGTAATTATCATGGATAAACTTGTTGAAGGTCAATGTAACATTTTTGAATTTACGTCATTTCGCAAGGTGTTATGGCTGAGGAGAAGAAATGACAAGAAACTGCAACAGCAAGACATCTTTTAAATCAATGAGGGTACATTACAAGTTATTTAATAACTAGAGGAACACATTCAATACCAGACATTTTTATCATTTAGGTAATCATTAATCTTATAATAGGCTTTTTTACATAAAGTAAGCTTCACGTGAGCTTTAAATTTATTCTCTGACAAATTTAAAATATTATCTGGTATTTTATTGTAAAAACGTATACATACATAACCCCAAAAAAGATGAATTTAATTTACTTAATCTAGAATTTTGAACAACAATTTTATTTTTATTCCTTGTATTGTAAGTATGCCTTTCACAGTTTCTCGGAAGGAGAGATACATTTTTACGCACATACATAATGTTTTCATAAATATATTGACTTGCGACCGTCAGTATATTTATTTCTTTAAACAGCTCCCTTAAAGAGTCCCGACAACGCAGATTATAAATAGCGCGAACTGCCCTTTTTTGAATAATGAAAATAGTTTCTACATCAGCGGCTCGACCCCACAATAAATTACCATAAGACATTATGCTGTGGAAGTAGCTGAAGTAGACAAGTAGATTGTGCTTATTCTTAGGTTATGATCGGTATAAAAAGTTACACCAGGTTTATTTGTAAGGCTGTATGAGTTTGAATTCATGTTAGAATTTTGATATCACATGGTTTCCAGTTTGTGTCCGGCTATGGTAGTAGGCTCGCCCCCTATTACATGGTACTTAAACATACCTGGCGAAGAGTGGGTCTGCTATACATCTCTGCTTACTTCTTCGGGGGTGTTATGTTCTGTATTCAAATGTAGTCAATCTACCTACGCTGGCTGCCTGTACTGAATAAAACATTTTATTGCACACAAAACAAGACATTGGTCCCGATTCCTGCAGACACCTCCTAATTTTACTTGAACTTATACCTGTCATTTTCTTATCCGCCGAAAAAGAAAGGGAAAGATAATTGACAGCTGTTAATTTTAGGAAGAATGAGTAAGTGAATGAATGAAAAGGTATCTCGCTGGTCTGCAAATCGTTTGACGTGTGCTGTCAACTTAATTCTGTCGGGTTATTAGCTAATGTAAATTTTTTAGACGGTTGTTTTAGACTTGTGCTTAAAATTGTCGTGTGTTCCATAAAGTTTATGCTTGTTAATTACCCGTCCCTTTCCTTTTCGGCGGATAAGAAAATGATAAATATAATTTAAAATTTGATGGTGTTTACAGGAATCAGCACCATTAAACAAAATCTAAACGTATTCTTATTCATACGCTGTTCTTGCCAATTCTCTTCTTTCATTCTTATTTCAATTTATGTTTCCGTTTCAACTTTGCTTATTTGCTTTTCGGCATATCTAGTGTTGTTGAGTTTCCAAGTACCGCGCTTCGGCTATGATAATTTTCATATTCAAGCTTACCACTTTACTACCAATTATATCTGGCCGGTTCAAACCCCGATACCGGAAGTGCAGTTTTCACTAACAGAGTTTGCTCGAAACGACGATACGGCTCACCACCGATAGGTCTGTTAGACTAACATCAGAAGCTCGGTGAGGCGTGGGTATTTAGCTTCGTCTTCTGATGGATGTACCTCTGACTACTCCGATTGGGATATGGCCGTGATATCTTTTCATCTCTCGTATCAGTTTAACAACCATCATCAAAAAGCAAAAGCGTTATCGTTCTAAATGCAAACGGTTGTTTGACGACGCCCCGTAAAACTGCGCATAAGAAAGACTTAATAGGGTCACATTACCTTTTATAGGGTTAACGTTATTGGTACCGAGCTGAGAGTAGGCCACGGCATTGCCGATAAGAAAAAAAAACAATAAAAAATAAAGTGTCAAAAAGAAAAGAAAAACAGTCCTCAAAGTGACAGTTAAGTGCACAAAGTGACAGTATGTAAGTGTAAAGTGACTGCGAAGTGAGTAAAGTTGTGGTAACCATGGCGACGGGGGCGCCCCCAAGGGTCGCGCGGAATGTATCGCTGCCGGCGGGATCCCAGCCGCCCACTGTTGGGATGCTAGCGCGGAGGACCATGTCGGAGAGGTATGCATTGTGAGGGAATATAAATATATTTTTATCTAGGTTTTATAACTGGTTTTTATGGTCAGTGGACTGATTACCTGACGGTTCTCTTTAATCTATCTTGGAATTAAAATCAAGAGGGAGTACGGATTGTCTTAATAATGACTTGTGGTCCTGCCTGCCTCGTTGGGATACAGGCGTGATTATATTGTATATATGTACGTACGTATGTCATATCGTTTATCGCTTGAATGTTAATGATTTTTATATACTTTATCTATCAATCTATATTTTTTGTCGCCATCGTTAGTGAGGTTCCGCGCCGCGAATTATATCGAGGGCTTCGACCAATAGACGCAGCGAATGATGTCTACGTAGATAAACATCGTACGGCTATTGGTCGAAGCCGATATAACCGGGGGGAACTCGTGTCGCGGCAAATTAGATATGTATTCCTGAATAATAATGATAATTCTATCATCAATAGTTTTCGCAGCGCATGCGATGAAAAACATTTTATCACTGTTTTACCTTTATGAAGTTTTAGTTAGGATTTCTTTTTTTTTTAGAAATAATACAGGAATAATGTAGCATTCTAGTAATGAAATAATTTTTGAAGGCGTTCCAGTAGTTCTTCCTCTTTATAATATTATTAGTAATTAGAGATATATATATAGATAGACTAGCAAGTGTAGGTAGAAATTCGAAAAGAAATAAAAATTGTCTCAGTTTATTGCGTTACAATGAAACAGCGCACAATTTTCGGAGCGATAACGAATTTTTCCAATATTAAAAGCTTTTGGGATACCGTCTCATTGGAATTACGGGACAATTTACGGGACAAAGTCCCGGGAATTCCAGGGTCGTTGCTTCGGTATTTTTATTGTCCTCTTTGAGACTTTTGATCGATCTTCTCTGATTTAAAAGAATTGCTGTTGCAGTTTTTTGTCATTTCTTCTCCTCAGCCATAACACCTTGCGAAATGACGTAAATTCAAAAATGTTATATTGACCTTCAACAAGTTTATCCGTGATAATTTCGTTGATTATGATTTCTGATTTCTTCGTCGAAGTATATATGTAGTACCTATACCCATGTTATGTTATGTTTTAAAAATTTGATTCTTTTCTTGATTAATTTTATTTGATGTTTATTTCACCATTTTTTTTGTATTTTTGGCATAATTTATTTTTTTTGCTGTACCCTCCCAGCCCCATATTTGGCAGTTAGTTAGTGGGCTCTGTTTTCCGCATTTAGACTCTAAGATGGCCCATTATGCGTACGTATGCGTGCGTATGTGGCAGTATATAAATTTTATAAAAACCATCATCATCATCAGACCGTTAACGTCCCCACTGCTGGGGCACGGGCCTTCCCTATGGATGGATAGGGAGATCGGGCCTTAAACCATCACGCGGGCCCAGTGCGGATTGATGGTTATTAACGACTGCTAATGCAGCCGGGACCAACGGCTTAGCGTGCCTTCCGAAGCACGGAGCAGCTCGAGATGAAAACCTTTTTTTCTCTGGTCACCCATCCTATGACCGGCCTTTAAGTTGCTTAACTTCAACAATCGCAGACCGAGCGCGTTTACCGCTGCGCCACCGAGGTTCTCATAACAAAAAAGATATTGTGTGCAATAAATACTTTGACTTTGCGCCCCTTGGGGGGCTTGAAGTCTAAACTATTATTAATCTGTAGTATTCTCCGTTTTAATTGAATTACTCTACATGATGGGCTGTAATGGGTTCCAGAAACTTGCAATTTAATTATGGCGGGTTCAAGGTGTGACTGTTGGCGGGAAGCGAATAGTTCTTTCACGTGACATCATCATAATCGAAACAAAAAGTATAACTCAAGGAGATTCGCCCAATCCCGTCAATCTCGAATTGGATCTCGTCAAATTATGCTTCGAAAAAGTTAGACGAGATTTCGCGAGATCGGGATTATTCGGGATCCCGCGAGATTGGGATTGCACTCCTTACTTCGCATACACTCTTCTCGCTTACTCTCTCTCTCTCTCTCTCTATTTAAGAGCCGGTGGAGTAATCGCCATTCCTCTCTTCTTCCCGCCAAAACCTTCACCTCCTGATACGACACGACCTGCACCATCTCTTTTATTACCTTCTCTTTTCTTTTCGCTTACTCTAGTTGACATCAAACCGCTTCCGTGGTCCAGTGGTTGAGCGTTAGACTCACGATCCCGACGTCCCGGGTTCAAATCCCGGTGGGGAAATATCACAAAAATTACTTTGCGACCCCTAGTTTGATTAGGACATTACAGGCCGATCACCTGATTGTCCGAAAGTAAGATGATCTGTGCTTCGGAAGGCACGTTAAGCCGTTGGTCCCGATTACTAATTACTGATGTAAGTAAGTAGTCGTTACATCAGTCATGACTTTGACGGCTCAACAGTAACCATGACACCAGGGTCGATGAGGTTGGTAATCACAACCCACACAAGAGAAGAAGTTGGCATTTGCTGATTCTCTCGTTCCTGTACATTTTCCTCCATAGGTATTTATTAAAATTACAACAAAATGATTTCTGTTGTCAGAAATACACTAGGTACTAAATCAAATCAAATATACTTTATTGCACAGAACTAAATACTACTACTATTTCAATATTATGATAGATACATGGATAGATACAATACTTTATTGAACACAAGGGACTGGAAAGGATTATACCCCTAAATATTGAATCGCTATCGTATCGCAAACAGTGGGACCGACCAGCGATGTATGGAAAGCTTTGACCTACGAAGACCTGAGGGCGTAATGGAATATTTATTGATGCCACAAAATTACGAGAACGTGACAATTATATTTATTTAGAGTTAATTTCTAACACAGCTTCTACGAGTAAACTGGAGTCATCATCTCCCTAGCGTCATCCCGTTTTTCACAGGGTCCGCTTACTTAACCTGAAGATGTGACAGGTCCGGTTTTTTACAGAAGCAACTGCCTGTCTGACCTTCCAACCCGCGAAGGGAAAACCTGCCTAATACAGGTTAGGTCAGATACCTCCGAAATGTATTTCTCGGGAATGTTTGAATTGCATTTGAATTTTGAATTGCGTACATAATGACAGAGACACATACATGTATAAAAAGAAATAAATAAATAAATAAATGTCAATAATGTTATTATAATTTGACGGAGTATTTTGAACATAAAAATAATTAAATTTTGTATTTTCTTAAGAAAATTATATTTAATTTTCAATAAATTTCTTGTCAATGTATTTCTTTATTTTTTTTATGTATATTTGTACGCCTGCATGCAGGCTGAACACATCACAACATAGTTATTTGAATTATTTTACCACCTTTTTACGATTCTATGTGTTCTCGCAAATAAATTGATTTGATTTGAAGAATTGTTACATGATATTTGGATCAGATATGATATAGAATTATGTTGCTACCTATATCGCTTCTGTTTATTTTGAATAGAATAATAATGGATTGGAGATGCGTTGTGCCTGGGTGTAATAACAAGGGTCATCATTTATACCCAAAAACAAACAGCAGATGCATACATCATCCAAATACGAAGGTTAATCGAAGGAAACTCTGTACATCACCATCTATATTTTTTTTTGGGGAACGTGACCTTCAAAATCCTCATTGATCCCTTGTCTGTGTAAGAAAGGTATAAAATAGAAAAGTATTCGATACCTTTACTTTGTTATTTAGATTAAATTCTACCCGAAAAGGTAAAATACGAAATACGGTGTATGTAAATGAACACATTTGAATACTTTTGCCGTTCATTCTGAATGAAATCGAGCGTTATAGAAACGGAAAAATTGCACATTCAATATAAAACGGGTGGTATTTTTACGTAAAAAGTGGCGATTTAAATAAGTGCCGTGTTTCGGAGGGCACGTTAAGCAGTTGGTCCCGGCTATTAGCCGTAAAAACACCACGTGTTGGAGTATGCTCCATACCTCCTCCGGTTGGTTGAGGGGAGGCCTGTGCCCAGCAGTGGGATGTATATAGGCTGTTTACTGTTTATGTTATGTATGTTAGATTGAGTAAATACTTTTTCTTATCGTATGGGTCGTGAGGTGGAATACCAGCCTCATCAACCCTGGTGTCAGGGTTATGATTGAGCCGCTAAAAGCCCCTGACATGGCTCATGTAAAGACTGCTTACTTACAGTAAATAGTAACCGGGACCAACGGCTTAACGTGCCTTCCCAAGCACGGATAATCTTACTTTCGGACAATCGGGTGATTAGCCTGTAATGTCCTACTAGGGATCACAAAGTGATTTTTGTGACATGTCCCCACCGGGATTCGAACCCGGGGCTACCGGATCGTGAGTCTAACGCTCAACCCCTGGACCACAGAGGCCGTTAGTACACATGCCAGTCGTTTAAAGATACGTGTGGTGAGTCGTTCAATTTCGATTGACAATTGATTGATGGATTCGATTGAATGATGAGCGTGTTATTTGGCATTAAGGGTAATGTTATGATATATTGCTGTTGTGTTATAAAACGGTTTGTGGTTATAAAGTAGGCAGCTGGAAAGGTTGAGGTCTTAGGCTGCGTCAATGGAAATTGACGCGGAGCTTTGCGGAGCTGTGCGGAGATGTGTAGGGATCGACCAATCACCGTGAGGGAGAGAGTGACAGGGCGTCTTCGTTTTTCGCTCTCTCGAATGCTGTGATTGGTTAAACGCCGGCCTTATAACAGCTGAGTTAATTAATACAAGGCTCATAAGAATAATTTTAACACGTTCAGTCTGTAACTGAAAATTAGATATCAATTTCTTACGTCATCATCTCCCTAGCATTATCCCGTTTCACAAGGTCCGCTCACCTAACCTGCAGATTTGACAGGTCCGAGTTTTTACTGAAACAACTGCCTGTCTGACTTTTCAACCCGCGAAGGGAAAACCAGCTCAATATAGGTTAGGTTACATACTTCTGAACCACATTCCCACTTTGGGAATATTCCCGGGAAAGGGACACCACTGCGTGTCTTCCAATAGCTAGTGCGAGCATTTGTTAGGTAAGCGTGTTTCCTTTTAACTCACATCGTAATATCACATCACCCTGATAAAGATGCAGGCGTGATTATATCAGGAGGATTTTTTACCGTATGTATGTTCATCACCTTTATAAACGTAACCTTGACCTTTTAATCTCTTCATTACTCCACAATCAACCCAAACTCATTGAGAAAAGCTTTAATTTCGTGGAACTGTAATCACTTAATCGTCCAACCGTAGTTTCTGCGCAAATGTTTACTAAACAGAAGCTTGGTTGCAAAGGTCACAGGAAGCAGCACGCGGGAAGCTGTATAAGTACTGTATAATGATGCTATTTGCATCCTGAGTGGGTTAGATGTGGAGCGAAATATAGCTGGTCCATGTTACTGCGTTATATTATTCAAATGGACTTCTTTTCTTGAATTCTCTTGAAATAAACCTGCAAGTTTCGGTCTGTGTTCACACAGACTCGCATTAGTCACTTCCGCTATACTTATCATGGTATACACAGCCAGAAGACATTAGTCTTGATATTCATACTAAGGTGGATATGATGAACCGCATGGTGACATGTTATCAGCCCATCGCTCCTATATTATTTTATAATGGTCCCTGTCCTGAAAAACAAACCACAACCCGCAGTGGAGCAGCGCGTTGGAGTATCCTCTGCATGTGGAATCCAGTGGTAGGTGTTGTAAAAAGCTTAAAACGGCCTAATGTGGTGACAAAACGTGAGGACACAGTGAGTGCGGTTTGTCGTAATGAGTTTGGTGCGAGTTCAGATGGTTCCGAACATTCCGATATCAATACATAAACAATCGGCAAAGAAAGAGGGTAGACAGATATGTCTGCCCGTAGAAAATTATGGATCTACCTACTCCACTCCAATCTCATCAGTCATTCCGTGATCATGGCAGTTGCAACAGTGTCGAAATATCGGGAGTCTCATATCCTTGGTTTAAACGCGGTAAGAACCCGTTATTATGTGTTTTAATTATGATAATAACCGCGTAAACTTAAAACAATGTATGTGCTCTACACCTCTTCCGGTTCATTAAGAAAACCCGAACAGTGGGACGTATATAGCCTGTTTACCTATAATAAAAAATTACATCCACATAATTATGTCCCAGGAGTCTTCATGTCGTTGAATCCGACGTAACAACCATGTTGAGGATACGTAAATCAATTTTGACGTTAGCTGTCAATCTAAAGCCAAGTGTTTTGGCAATTTGGCAATAACTACGCAACAGTTAGGGGCTTAGCGGTTTCCGGTTTACTGAATTGTTTCCGAATTAATTGGGTGCTCGAATTAAGGTTGATGTTGATTCTGTTTTCGGATATTGGGATGACGAACGACTCCCGAAGTACTTATTTTTTGTTGGGTCAGTGTGTCCGTAAACTTGCGTTTCTCTGTTGTTTATTTGTATACATTGCTGAGGTTTACGAGTTCTTTTTTCACAATTAAAACACCTATACTTACCTTATGACGTTATTTCATATTGTAATTGTGTATCTTCAGTGACTTGGAGCCGGGAGCGGCCACAGCTCCGTCTGGCAGTTCGAGCAGCTCGAGCCTGTCTTCACGGAGCAACGAGAGCAACACCGTTGCCGCTGAACAGCATGGTACGATGATGATACATTATTTCATAGGTCTTGAATCAAATGGGGAGTCCTGACTGCTCTCAACCGGTACAAAATTTAAGAAAAATAAACCATTTGGGCGCGAACCTCGGCTCAGGGCGTCGTCTGATGTGGTCAATGAGGGAACTCGTTGACCATCGCGGCTGAGTCGGTATCAGCGCCCTGTTTCAGACACTAGCATTACTAGAATTGGAGTAAAAAAAAAAATATAGTCTTGCGATGGAACTGTTCAATAGAATATTGAAGAATGTGGGGCGACCCTCTCCGGGCCACTTCTCTGAAACATAACTCACAAACGACGCCTTGAGCCCAGGTGCACTACCTAGTTGCTAAGCTTGTTGTCTTGAATTTTGTACCGAGTGAGACCTGTCAGCGCTTTCCATGTCCGGCTTATCCTCTTTCTAAAAAGTATTCAGGTCTACAACACTTCTTGGACCCGGTTCTATCTCAGCGTTCAAGAGGTGTCCATGGAGGATGTATTCTGCAAATATCTGTTCTGCAGTCCAATTTCGTTTGAGCGTTAGTGAAACTACGTATACATATTTTGCTTATGCTTCCAGCATCAGCCTCGGACGTGTCTGATGAGGAGGAGCCGCTGGCGGCGCAGTGGGCGGATTCGCTGCCGCCGCGCGCGCTCGACGCCCTCACGCTCAGCTCGCGCCTGCGCAAGCGACAGGAGTTCATACACGGTCAGTACGAGTACCAGGAACATAATTATGTACCCCGCGACACGCAGGTTGCTTCAACGAGTTGGATATTATTCATACCACCGCCTTTCGCGTTGGTCTAACAGAAAGCTCGGTGAGACATGGGTACTTAGCTCATCTTGTCATGGATGTACCTCTGACTATCCCAATTGGAATATAATCGTTATGCTATGTTGTTCATCTTTCACACTGGATTGAATTTTAAAATAACACCACTGATTTCGACTGTCCTTTCGTCATTCAATTCCTTTTGTAATTCTAAATTAAATTATTTCTGTCCACAGAACTAATAGTATCAGAAGGCTCGCACGTCCGCTGGCTCAAAGTCCTTGGAGGAGTATTCCTCCGCCCCTTGGAGTCCGCCCCGTCGCTGCTACCGCCGGACGAGCTTCGCGCGCTGTTTCCCAACCTGCCCGGCGTGAGGGAGCGCCACTGCAAGCTCTACGCAGACCTGAGAGGACTACGCACCTCCGCTACCAACCACTACGTGCACATCAAGCCGGTGGCCGACGCTATGCTAACCACGGTGAGTGATCCGTAAAGCCTATTGGCGAACTCACGAATCTCAAGTTTGTCATTGAGCCGCCATACAAATTAGGGACAGTCTCATAACGTGACATCGATCTTAGGACCTCAGGATCTTGATTGGCGTGTAATGGTGGTGAAACTTCCATTAAAATCTTTAGCCGTGGATTTTCCTTTGGGAAAGTTTTGTAGCTATAAAGAAAGCGGGACCATATGAAATTTGTCATAGTTGGACCAATATAGTTTTGGAAGGCTTGAGTTCCGTAGACCCTGGACGGGATAAAGCTAGGGAGATATTGAGCCCTATACAGTCGTGATCTGTTTCTGGTAAATAGTCTGCTGAAGTAGTTTCCCCGTTCTGCAACTGCATACAAACTATTTCATTAAAATTCTTTACTTCAGATAATTAACAATGATAAAAGTTTTAAGGTGACTTCGATCTGGGACTCCCTATTAGAGAATATAACATAAATAATAAGAAGTATAATAATTTTGTTTTATTTCGCAGCTGGGTGACTCAGGCTACGCCCCCTGTCTCGCGCGTTTCTGCCGCGGACAGCGCATGGCGCTCGACTCTCTGAAGGAACGACGACGCAAGAATAAGGAGTTACACCAGTTCCTCATAGCCAGGGAACAGATGCCGCTCTGTGGGAGGCTGCAGCTGAGAGATCTGCTGGCTTGCGTGTGGCAGAGGTGACAAAGGCTTTCAAAACAAGAACGGACCCCTTTACGATGATCTCATAAGGGATCCGTCCTTATAAAATAATTCTTGTATCAATGGCTGGAGTACACTTTAGCGACTGCCAATCTTATCAGACCCTAACTGAAAACAATAATAACCCTGACACCAGGGTTGATGAGGTTCGTACTCCACTTCACAACCTAGACGATAGAAGAAGGAGACTGAAAACAGAATAAACAAAAATAACGACAGGTATGCGATATTTGATGCTGATAAAGGTATTTTCCTCCCACAGGTTAACGAAATACCAGCTCCTCCTGGAGGGTATCCTGAAGACGGTGGTAGAAGGCGAGTGTGAGGGAGAGGAAGACAGTCCAGAGGACTCTATAGTATTGAAGAGAGCGCTCGACGTGGCCAAGGATGTGCTGCACACTGTCGACACTGCTATACGCACTGCTGAGAATGAACACCGGTGAGTTGATGAGCGTTTGGTGACGGCAGATGGCGCTGAACGGCATTTAGTACTTATGTAACGGCCTAGATATATCAACTACCAAAAACCAAAAGGTTTTGGAAAAATAACTTTCAAGATATGCTTTAGTATAATACTTGTTCATCATTTGAAATATATTTTATTGTTTTTTGAACTCAATTTGATGTGAAATTTGTGAATTTGTTCTGCAGGTAGTGAGGTGATAGTCTTGTCATTTCTCTATCATTGATTTTTTGGCACGTCAAGCCGTTGATCCCGGTTACTACTTACTGATGTCGTGGGCATTTGGCGGCTTAATAGTAACCCTGACACCAGAGGTGCTAAGGTTGATAATCTACCTCATAACCCACACGATAGAAGAAGCAGATTAACGGTTTTTGAAGATGTTATGTCTGCTAATGTAGCGTATCGTGTTACACGATGGTCTATCAGACACTTACTGTAACTTCTGCCCTCCAAATAGTAGACCAAACATTTGCATTTTACCAACATTTCACCTTTTTAATTCCAGATTACGCACGATCCAGAGCAAGCTGGAGATCCGTATCCCGATGTCTGGTAGCGAGTGGGAGGAGCCTCGCCGGCTGGACCTCACCGCGCACACCCTGCGTATGGAGGGCGAGCTGGGGATTAGGAACGACTCTAACAAAAAGATGAATGTACTGGTCAGTATCGAAGTTGACCAAAGTAGTAGCAGTATATTGACCAAATTGGACATGTCCTTAGAGAAGAATTAGTACTATCTACTCTGAACAGCGTGCGTGTATGAAAAGATTGATGAATGTGGAGGAAGCAAGATAAGTGTGTTATGATCGAAGCAAATGGAATTCATTAGCCTCTGTTTACCTCAGTGGGAAATAGGTTACGTGAGTTTACATATGTATGAATGTAGTATAACGGAAGGAAGAGCTGACCTGCAACTCGCTCTACCAACCGGCAGTGGAGCAGTGTGGTGGAGTATGCTCCAATCTCCCTCTGGTTGATTGCAGGAAGGCCTGTGCCCAGCAGTGGGACGTCTATAGGCTATTTATGTTATGTAAGTGCTATTTACCACTAAAGTCAGACAGAGTACTGCGGAACGGAAGGTAAGAGTAAAAAATGACAAGAGAGACTCTTCCTTGAAAAAAAAAGCCTTTCTCAAGAGGTCTTTCTCCTCTCAATAGTATCAACACCATCTCTCCAGCGGTTCTTATGACTGATTTTGTAAACTTGACCACCCCAATCTTCCACTTCACTTCCCAATCTTTCACTTCACTTCCCAATCATCCACTGCACTTCCCAATCGTTCCCTTACTTTATTGTTGTCATTTATGTACTGACCTTGCTATGTTGTTTACAGGCGCTCATGCTGGAAGACTGCCTGGTACTGCTACAGCGTGAGGGAGACAAGTTTATCCTGAAGCCGATCACGCAGCCCAGCCAGCAGGGCCTGCTATCGCCGCTTGTTAAATGGTATTCAAACTTATTATACAGTACTAGAGAAGAAGATAAATGAGTCCCTGTGGTTCTCTGGTACACCAGGTTGCGGCTTCTCAAACGGGAAGCGTCCGGCACCGGACTTGCACCAATGAGTTATCAATTTATCTCAAGTGCAGTTTTCACTAACACAGTTGGTTCGACCATTATAGAAAGCGATACGGCTAACCTCAGATATGGGTACTTAGTTCATCTTGCGATGGATGTACCTTTGACTACCCCATTAGAATATAGTCATGTGCTTATTTTGTTAAGAGGTTGTTACGGTGGGGTCGTTCTTGCGTTTCTAAGGAAAAAAAACGAAGCTATGAAGCTAATAAGCGAAGAGAGAATGTATTAAAGATACCTTTCGGAGAGCGCGTTAATGTCACCAGGGTTGATGCGATCGGTTATTGACCATCTGAACCCACACAAGAGAAGAAGATTAAAGATACTTGATTCTAAACAGTTTTTATTTCCATAATTAAAACACATTATAACGGGTTCTTACCGCGTTTAAAGCAGGGATATGAGACTCCCGATATTTCGACACTGTTGCAAGTGCCGTGATCACGGGATGACTGATGAGATTGGAGTGGAGTAGGTAGATCCATAATTTTCTACGGGCAGACATATCTGTCTAACCTCTTTCTTTGCCGCTTGTTTAAGTATTTGATATCGTTTTTTTTTCCACCCAGGGATCGCGTGCTGTTCCGACCGAACGCGGCGGTCCGCAATGCATTCTTCCTGATGAACATCAACGGAATACAGATGCACGAACTGTCCGCCAACACCACTGCCGAGTACACCACGTGAGTTATAATGAAAAAAAAAAATGTATTTAATGTATCGGCCATATTTAATGACCAAGCCACATATTTTACCAGGGTGAGTGTAGAGTAAGAAGCTTGGCTCTACATGATATCTGGGGGGTTAGAATGGCCACATCGAAACAATTCATCTAAGAAAGCAATATTGCAATTTGACATGTGTAGTGTGTAGATATTGTACTAATTGTTGTGTTGCTTTAATATCGCATTGGGGGACACCTGTAATGATAGTGTAATGATAGTGTATAAGTGTGATAAATAAAATAAATAAATAAATAAAAAAAATAATTTAAAACTGTTTATTTCAAATAAAAGAATATTGGGTACATTTTAAGGTTACATGCTGAATCTTAAAAGTATAAAGATTATTTGCATATATAAATATTTGTCGTTTCCAGCTGGGTCCGCCACATGGAGGAGCTACCGCTAGCCAAGCCGGAGCTCATCAAGCCCACACTCACTCCCTCGCATCAACCCAGCCGCTCCACAGACGACTCCGGTAATTACACACATAACCATAGAATAAAGAATGCGTGATAGTCTTGTTCAGATAACGCTTGATTTGGGTCGTGTACGGTCACGAGCATTAATATGTATACACTTTGGTACCATGTCACATTAACTTTTTTGACAAATTGAACTGTAAGTGTCACTAAATGTCAAATATGTTAGTGCGACAGAGTCCTAAAGTGGGTACATTATATTGCTCATGACTGTACTAGGTTCAACATAAATTATGAAATTCTGATTAGGTACTAAATAAAGACAGATCTAAAACTAACGAAAAACATTTTCTATTTTTCTATTTAACTTATTTATGAATTTTAATCAAGAAACATTTTGTCACGTTTTTCTATGACGTCAGCGTCACTGTGTGCTTTTTCATGCGAATTCCATAGTAATTTCGTGTTTTGACCTTTAGTAAAAAGTGACTGATTTGACAAGTTGGAAACTAGCCATAGTGTCACGGGTTTGTATTCCGGCTCGGGTTCTAAACCACTGAAATCAACTTTCAGAGTTTGCACCAATTCAAACTTTTGGATCATAGATAAAATTGATATCATATGGTTTCCCTAATTTGTGCGCGGTCAATGGCAATAAGCTCGCTCCGTACCACATGTGACTTAAACATAGTTGGCGAGGAGTAGGATACTACACATCTCTGCCTACCCCTTCCGAGATACAGGCGTGATGCTATGCTATGTTATAAAAACACGAGACCCTAACATTTCCAATCACATTTTCCAGGTATAAACGTCTCCAGAAATCCATCAGATGCATCAGAGAAGTCAACGTCAAGCGTTCCAGACGAAGAGACAGAAAGAGATAGAGTGAGCGTGGAGCGTGTGAGTGCGAGCGAGAAGGAGAGAGTTTCCATGGAGAGGACTGAAGAAAGGGAGAAAGAGGAGAAGAGATCCAGTGAGAGAGATGAGCGACCGTCGTTGGATAAAGAGGAGACTACCGATCGGGAGGATCGGCACAAGTGAGTGCTATGATTTATTGATTTTTTAAGAGTATACTTTGATTAGTAAATAATGGCCCCGATTCCTGCAGACACATCCTAATTTAATTTTAAGTCATACCCGTCATTTTCTTATCCGCCGAAAAGAAAAGGGACGGATGATTAACAACTGTTAATTTTTAAATGAATGAGTTAATGAATGAATAACTCGAGCGAATCAAATAGGTATCTCGCTGGTATGCACCCGTTTCACGTGTGCTGTCAACTTAATTCTGTCAGGTTATCGGCCCATGTTAAATTTTTAGAGGGTTGTTTTAGAGTTTTGCCTAAAATTTACTGATGTTCCATAAATTTTATGCCTGAAATATAATATAAGAAAATGACAAGTATAACCTAAAATAAAATCAGATGGTGTGTACAAAAATTAGCTCCAATGTTTTATTTTAATTTAGTGAGATAGGGGATGTGTTTACTGGTTTGGGAGTAATTTAGTGGAAATATTTTAAAATGCATTACTTTTAGATCACAAGAAGAAAGCGCACTACTAGCCGATTTAGGTGGTAGTGGGGATATAATGGAACCGCTGGAGGTTCAGAATTTGTATGATACTCAGGGATGATGACGTCACTTTATATCATTTTGAAAATAATTTCTAAATAAGAGAATACACGTGATTGTTTTTATAATTATTTTAATCTAGCTTGTTTTTTCGAAACAATTAACGATGTAAATTGTCGAAATGAAGAGCTCCATCCACTGTGTATGTTTTCATAGTACTTGATCTTTGACACCGTATGGTCACATCCCGGACACTTCAAACAAAAAAATCTTTTTTTATACAGACGTTACACATTGACGTTATCGTACACGCGCATCTGTGTGTGACGTCTGACGCCCGTACGATTGAAGACTAAAGTAATACCGAGGGGGTGAGGTAAACCTAGCTCAGCTGGGCGGGGAGCGGAGAGTTGCCGCTCTATGCGTAGTATTATTCCCTGTGCTATGTTATCGTTTTATACGTCAATCCAAAGTGTAGAATAACGAATAGTACTAACCTCACCCCCTGACGTACTTTAGTCTTCAACCGTATGGCGTCAGACGCCACCCATGTAACAGTGTCCCCGCCCCCAGGCCCCGGCGCCCCACGGTGGGCCGCATCAGCACGCACGGCGCCGCCCCCCCCCCGCTGCAGCCCCCCGCCGCCCGCAGCGTGCGCCCCCCCGCCGCCTGCATGGCGCACACCGCGCGCCGCGTCTACACGCAGCAGGGTGAGCAGTCGCTGGCCCCGCGCCACGCACTTACACCACCAACGACACTACATCACCATACACCTCGTGTAACTAATAGACGCAGTAAAAAACTGTCCGCGGAGCATCTTGTCCCAGGCGACCGCGTTGACACTACAACCGATATTGAATTTTATTTGTAACATCTTCACTTGAGAGAACGAACTTATTCTGTCTACGTAACTTAATGTATACGTACAACAGCATGGTTCGAATGCTTTTCTAGAAAAACTCCTAAGCGAATTTGAGTCTACTTACTTATAGGGTGTCAGTGAACAAAACACATCAACATACCTACATACATAAACTCACGCCCGTAATCCCTAATGGGGTGGGCAGAGCCACAAGTAATCAAAGAAAATTTGCAGCCACTGTTGATACGATGTCGTAAGCTGGATATGATAATCCTTATGGTGATAAGGGATCAGCCTATCGCCCATAACATTAATCCATCATGTTTGAGGACACAATCCCTCTGTCGGTTTTCACGACATGCCCGGGAAGACAAGCAGCTGAACGTGTTCTATGTTTTTTATTTGCTCACAGAACAGCATAGAAGCTACACAACACATCAAATTACACAAAATTACAAATTAAGTCATTCTAATCCTGTTGTTCTAACAAAGAGCTCGGTGAAGTGTGGCTTAGTTCATCTTGCGATGGATGTACCTTAGACTACGAGTAACATATGCGTTATGTTATGTTGTCTATTGCATTTGGTCGTCCACAGAGCGGCTCCGCCGGCTAGACGAAGCCATCTCCCGCGGCCTAGTGGCCAAGAACGTCATCGTGTCTCAGCTGCTGGACATACCGCCCCCGAACTACCCGCACATGTCTGAACTGGCCGTGGCTGACACGTTGGGACAAGTTGGTAAGTAGCTCAATGGTTTATTCCCTATCTCTTGCGTAGGTTGTGCCACGGAATAGCAGGTATTACCCTCATTCAGCGCTTATCCCTATCGACCCACTAGAGTCGAGTAATTTTTTCAAATATTCTTCCTCAGACGACCCCCTTAGCCGAGGTTCGCGCCCAACTGGGCACCCTCAGACGTGTTGTCTTAAATGTCGTACCGGGTGAGAGTCTTCAGCGCTCCCCATTTGTCCGGCCAAGTAGTTAATGCCATCTGCGGAAAATCTACAATAAATCACGTCAAAAAAAAGGAATAGAAGGAACAGGTTCAAAAAACCCTAACGCGCATTTTGTATGAGAACCGCTATCGCCGGTTTAACCCCACGCTCTTTTACTACTATTCCTCCAAACAGATAACTACGATAACTCTACTGCTTCTCAAATTCCATAGCCACTTTACTGGCAATATATATTTTATGCTGATATATTTTATTATGGCTGTAATTTTATCATTACTTTTCATAAGACACTGCATACAAATGTATCGTGATAAGGAGATATGTCCTTGCAAAAGTAAGATGATTCCGTGGTTCGGATGGCACGTTAAGCCGTTGGTCATACTAGCCCAAACACCTCCATCAACTCGCAGGGGAGCAGTGTGGA
This sequence comes from Pectinophora gossypiella, assembly GCF_024362695.1. NCBI lineage: Eukaryota > Metazoa > Arthropoda > Insecta > Lepidoptera > Gelechiidae > Pectinophora > Pectinophora gossypiella. Next base: position 617,511 of record NC_065428.1, on the reverse strand, counting down.
GTCTACTCCATATCAAGTATTAACTCCGGTTGATCCAGGCCTCTTTTCAAAAAGTTTAGGATCTTGCCCTTGCCATGCATGTACATTAAGGATATATGCTTATTTGTTAAATGTAATCAACATATATTCCAACTCCGTAGAGAACGTTCAAACAGACATGTTAGAGCACAGTATAAAGACATGCTATATCAGCCCCCTTCCAGGTGTTTTATTTATGAAAAAAATGTTTTTAACTTATGTATTTTAATATATAATAAACTACCGGATTGTCTGAAGTCATTGGAAGGAAGCTGTTTTAAGAAAACATTGACAAATTGGTTGTTGGAGAATTGTTTTTATAATTTAAACGATTATTTGTCTTTTAAAACGTAAAATTTTAAATTTATTATGATTGGAAGTTTTGTTTTCAAATTGTTAAAATATTTGCATGCCTAGTTAAGGTTGAATACTATGACCTACTGTAATACTATACTTACCATCTTTTGTAAATTGTATTCTGGCAAATAAATGATTGATTGATTGATTGATTGATTGATTGATTCGAGGGTTGGGCTGTGCCCAGAAGTACTGATGTTTACGTGATGTGTGTTCGATGGTTGTCCAGACGTCCGCGGCGAACTGCAGGCGGCGTTGCCCGGCGGGGGCGGGGGCGGGGGCGGGGGCGAGGAGGCCGCGCCCGACATGCACCAGCTGCTGCTGGCCGCACACGCACAAGGTACCACACCATTATTATTATATCACTTTTTGTTTTGCAAACAGCCTCCAGTAGCGTTGGGCTCACGATCTGGTGATCCGGGTCCAATTCCCGATAGGGACATTGTCGAAATCACTTTATGAAACTGTCGTTTGTTTGTGACTGATTGTCCGAAAAACTAATACGGAAAGATGATTCCGCGAAGACGCGTTAAGGCGTCGGTTTTTTACAATTACAGTAATTTGGCTGCCTAATATTGGTTCCCAGGTGGTTATTCCCATGCATTCCTATCTTCTTTAGTCATTATTATGCATTTCTATAATCATTATCTTATTTCCAAAGTTTCTGTTTAATCACACGAAATAACATAAATAATTAACAAAAATAATGCTATTTATTGCACTCGTCAAAAAGCCCGCCCCTGACTAATCCGGGCGCGAAGGTGCCCATTACACTAGCCGCATTTCCTCGCTGTACAGCAATGGACAACCTTTGCGCCAAGAACAATCCGGCACGGGGGTCATCTCCACTCTCTCTTAAACGACGTAAATCACTGTAACCACTGTCTAATCACTGTCTTGAAAATGTATTCCTTCATAACTCGGTGGCGTGAACGGCGAAGAATTACTAATAGGTTACTTGTCTCCCGCAGCCACCCAGCTAATAGAAATCCTGAACAGCGCGTTGTCAGTGGACGAAGTAGGCACCGTGGCCGCACGAGTCCGCGGCACCTGCGACAACTGCAGGACACGACCGCATGCTGCCGGAAACACTGCGCTCACTGCCCACACTCATACTGCTCCTAGACGTGATACTACTGGTATGTACCCACAGACTATACAGACACCCGTGTAACTTGAGTATCTATCCCAAAAAAGTCAACCATCTCCCATTCATGCATTTTGATTGGTTGGAACCTCTGATGTGGGACGTAGACCCGCCAGACTTAAGTAGGATTGGGCCGGACATGTTTGTCGCATGCACCCTGAGCGGTGGGCACGGAACGTCACGCATTGGGTGCCTCATGAAGGGTACAGGCGTCGTGGTAGACCTCGGAAGAGAGAGAAGAGAAGCGCGACTACTTGGACGCTTGCCGGAGGGACTGGATGGAGTACGCACAGGACCGCGAGAAATGGAAAAAAGGAAGGGGAGGCCCAGCAGTGGGATCTGAAATAGCAGTACTGCCTATCTGATCTTCCAACCCGCGAAGGGAAAACCTCCAAACCTCCAGCCCAATACAGGTTAGGTTAAATATCTCCGAATCGCATTTCTGGAGAATGTGGGTTTTCTCCAGATGTTTTTCTTCCCCGTTATCCAAGGAATAATCGTTTACGTAAACATGAATTCGAAAATAATTTCGAAAATTATTGGTTCACCGTTCCCTACCTCACAGTGAGAGTCAAGCGTTCTGTCAACTGGGCTGTCTCTTTAGAAAAAGACTTATTGTAGATTTGCCGCTAATGACACCCGCAGCGTCAGTTTGCGTCTATTTGGTCGGATAAATGGGGAACGCTGAGGCCTCTCACCCGGTAGAAAATATAAGATAGACTAGAGGCTTGAGGGTGCCCAGTTGGGCGCCGACCTCTGCTCAAGGCATCATCTGAGAGGATTATACTTGAAAGAATTAATCGATCTAAGTGGATTTATAGCGATAAGCGCTGAATGAGGGAAATTGTCGTCCACGCCGGTGGGGTTGGTATCGGGGAAGTTACTTGTGTATAATTTGACAATCATTATGTATTTCAGACTCGACAGAAGACAAACTAGATGACGGCATAGAATCGGACGCGGAACGACTAAATGAGCTGGCGAACGCCGAACTAGAGCATTACGACATTTTGAAGGCGGTCGAGCCCGACGCCGAGCAAGCGCTGGGTAAGTTGACGTCTATTTCATTTCACTGGTCGTTTTTTAACACGTTCACTGTCTTCTCTTTTATCGTGTGGGTTGCGGGTCGTTCACTGTGTAATTGAAAATTGAATCAATTCGTCATAAGCATGTTATTTATTCGATAGATGCATTGGAATTTTTAGACACACTACACATATGGGTCATGCACGTATGGGTTTAAAATTTGCTGGTTTATATGTGGTTCATACATAGTGAATGTGTTAATAAAGGGAATTCTAGGTCAAGTTCCCTATAAAAGATATAGATGGCGCAGTACAATGTTGGCTTTGTTGAACCTTCTAATTTTATGGATAACAGACATATGCATCTTTGTTTTTTGGTATAAATGATGACACATAAGCCGTTGGTCCCGGTTACTACATTCTGTATAAGTAAGTAGTCGTTACATGAGTTATTTCAGGGGCGTTTGGGAGCTCAATAATGACCTTGACATTAGGGTTGACGAGGTTGGTAATCCACTTTACAGGTCATGGCCCACGCGATAGAAGATGAAAAGTGTGTTGAATATAATTGTTTGTTTATTTCGATGGTCGTCGTTGTGTGGTGCAGGCAGGCCGGCGAGCGCGGCGGCGCTGGCGGGGCGGCTGGCGGGGCCGGCGGGCGGCGTGCAGCTGGCGCTGGCGCGGCTGCTGGCGGCGCTGCCCGCGCTGCACGCCGAGCGCGCCGCGCTGCGGCGACAGCTGGCCGCCGCCACGGAGCAGGCCGCGGCGCTGAGGGCCGCGCACGGTACGGCGCTCACGCACGGAACTCACACCCATACCGCCCACTAGACACTGTCCCTGGCACTGACACCCAGTGTAGGACCATAAATAGATGCACTCCATAGTTCTTGTCAGATTTCGAGCTATCGACGATATTGACAAACCTATCGACAAAATACTCCTTTTTAATTGAAAACTATCGTTTGTGAAACCAAAACCGGCAAATATATTCTAAATTTGTATAAAGAAGCAACCTGTGACGTCATAGACAAACGTGACAAAATGTCGCATTCACCCACACATTTTCCACACACAGATGTCACACATTTTTCTTTATTAAAATTCATAAATAAGTTAAATAGTTTAGTAAATCATTTTTTGACAGTTTTAGATCTGTCTTTATTTAGTAATCAGAATTTTATAATTTATCTTTTGACCTAGGAAACTATACAACTATATGGACGATGGGCTGATCACCTATCACCATACAGTTCATCGTATCCATCTTACTTACATACAAAGAGTATTTTGATCAAAATCCGTTGTTTTTCATCAGTTTTCGACTAAAAAAAAGCTATTCCATCAATAGGTTCAAACTACTCCAATGTTGTCTTTTACAGGTTACCCGACTACCGAAGAGATCTCTTTTCCTAAGGAAAGCGTGGACCAATCTATACAGGTATGTGACTATAGACTACTTGGTAACCTAGTCAAATGAGACCCTTTTTACGCCAATCGAAAATTTGTATGGAAATACTGAAACTAATCAATAAAAGTGGTCAGACGTCGTACTCATTGTTACTTAATTCACAAGTAAAATTCGAAAATAAGTCAAATAGAAAAGTGACATTGATTTTTGATCATTTCAGACAGGCTTCTATTTCTAAATTAGCATTTTATAATTTATTTATAAAAAAGGTACACCAACAGCTTATATAATAAAACATTAAATAAAATAAAAGTTACATCAGGAATTAGACTGTTACATAAGCCAATTTAGGTGCACACAACATTTGCAATGTAAGACAACGTAATCGTTTAGTAGATAACTAAATTATACAGATATTATTTGTATTAAAATTTAAAAAATAGATAATTAAAAAAAATACAATACAATACAAAAAAGTAAATTATATATTATGCTGGAGGACATAATTATACATTTTTGACCCAATCAACTACCCAATTACACTGTTTTAACTTATTGACGCTTCTTGTCTCATTTTGACTATAAAATGTGGGATATTTTTTTTATATTTGGCTATGATATATGTAACATTTAACCAAATAACTATAAACTCGTCATTATAGGAGCAACCAAGCAACGGAGGGTGATCGCCGCCGACCTATACAATGTGAATACAACGTAACACGACATATTCTATGTGCGGCCATCTTGGACTAACATCACGTCATCTCCGCGCCACGCCATTGGCCGGCGCCATCATGGAACATCACGTTATTTCCGCGCCATTCCATTGGCCGGCACGGGGGCGCGTGGCTTAAATCGACCAATCACTACAGCCCATTTTATTTTAAAGGTTTGTACTTTTAATAGTCTGTATAATACGCGGCATAGTATTTTTTAATTGTTAAACTGTAGATTTGTCGATGAATAATCAAATTTTTGTAAATGTTTAAATTTAGAATCGTCGGCAAATGATTCTATTTTTATCTAAGATTTTTTAGGCTTATTGTAATGTATTAATATTAAATAATGTGTTTTGTAAATTATATTATTTTTATTGGCTTTTACAATTTTTCACTTACTCTTTTTTAGAAAGTATATTGTTAGTTAAAAACTTAAACCTAGTAACCGCTAATGAAATAGTATAATTTACAATAACATTTTTAAATTGAGATTCTCACACTATAGTCGCGTATGACTTTATATAGGCTTTCTCTCTAACAGGGTTAACAGCCCGATGATGTATCCATAAATGTTTAGTAACTTTATTTTTATGTGGCTTTTAGAAATATTTTTCATTGAAATCTTGTCTTCTATAATACGTACTATACAGTCTTTAAAAAAAAAGCGATTTTTTTCATCCGATTTCTACTGCTTGACAATAATGGTAGGATTTTAGTAGGAATTAAAGTTATTTCTGGCAACACTACTTTCAACCTTTTTTATTGGACGACGGCGATTGAAAATGCAAAGGATTGGTTATTTGTCGGTGTTGCCATTATAATAGTAATAAATCTACTATTTGCTGTCGAGGTGCACTTTTTTATTCTTATCTTTGTATCTTCCTGTAAGTAGCATTTTCAAAGTTGGTCCAGCATTTAAGTATGTTTTCGTTGCATAAAGTTATTTTTGTATTTACGTTTTGACGACCGCGTTAGTATAAGACTTGTGTATATTTTGTAATAATTGTTTTCTCAACTTAGCATTACATATAAGTACCAACTAATCGATAGTATTAATAAAAAACAAATCTATTATATTCCATGTAAGTTTAATCATGTGATGTTTATCAGCCGGTAAGTAAAGTAAATGTATTTTTTTCTCTGTAATATTTTTTTTCCAAAAATTTAATGTTTTTTTTTCTTTAAGTTATATGTGTTATAGTTGGTGTAAATAGGTATATTTTAGAGCTTTGTGACAGCCTTTTAGGGTCTTGTCACACTGAATCGATCGTATGGAAATCTTCCAACGTAAGTCGTCGATATAGATTGCTTCAGTGGAATAAGGCCCTACTGTACGGCACTTGTATAATACAGTTACTATATTTTTGGGAATATTCGGATGTTCCGCGAAATTCGTATTTATTGCAAGTATTATATTGGACAATATTATTACTACATTTTGGGAAATCAAACCTGTAAAAATCATTTCTTGAAAAGTTTTAAAATTATTAAATGAATATTTCATTTTAATTTAGTTTGAAAGTTGTAAAGCTGTCTCTTTCCTGCACTCATCGTTAGAGAAAGATAGCATTATTTTTAGAACTGTCAAATTGAATTATGTATAAGTTTTTTTTTGTAAAATTAAGTCTCATCTGTGGAATGAGTGTATGGTACATAAATACAATACTTATTATATTATCCATCTCAGGACTTCGTACCTAAAGTGAATGCAAGTTGACTTTGTGGCTCTGTCTACCCCATTACGGAGGACGGGCGTCAGTTCATGTTCAAAATTACTTTTTTATTTAAACCTTATCTCAACTACAATATGTGTCATATTATAATATAATTGTTAATATAAGATATAATAAAAAATCAATAATATTGCGATGGATGTCCCTCTGACTAACTCAATCGGGGTATAGTCGTGAGTCGAGATTTTTTGTACTATACATTCATTCTGAAGATATCTGGTTACATTTTTTGAAATTATTGTCGTTTATTAAATTAAATAACTATAAATGTATCCCTACACACAAATATAGCGGGCGGGTAATATATTTTATTTGTTGCAGACAAGTATCAAGAACTATTTGTCATTATGTATTTCATAGCCAAAGGTGAAAATAGAATCGAATTTCGTAAAAAATAGTTACAACCATTAAGAAATAGGGAAGGCCCGTGCCCCAGCAGTGGGGACGTTAATGGGCTGATGATGATGAACCATTAAGAAATGGCAATAGGAACTGGGCATCCTCAGGCCTGTTGTCTTAAATTATGTACCGGGTGAGAGTCCTCAGCGCTCCCCATTTGTCCGGCTAAGTAGTTAATGCCATCTGCGGCAAATGTACAATAAGACACGCCTAAAAAAAAGAGCATTCGCTCACTACTGCTTTAACTGTTAATATATCCGGCGGTAGATGAGATATTGAAAAACGGATTTCACATTAATTCTTGCAATAGACATACCTCTGACTACCCCAAATGGGATCTATATCCCAATTACGATTATTCGTGAGTTTATGTTGTCTTTGTATATAATGATGTAAGTGCCCACCTGCTATATAAGTGTTTGAATATAATACAAGTACCTTACATTTTGCCATATAACGCTGATTACTCGGCCTGTGATCCCGCACATGCGCACTACACGTCTTACGTCTTTGAACCAGTTTATTTTCATACATACAACTAAGGCCCTGCGCAGACGACAGACTATCCGTGACGCACTTTTTTATGCAATTATATGCAGTAACGCGCCGGACTTTTTGCGCGTCGTGTGCGTTACTGCATATAATTGCATAGGTTATATTTTCACAGACTAAAAAGTGCGTCACGGATAGTCTGTCGTCTGCGCAGGGCCTAACACTTATGAAAGTGTGTTATAATGCAATACTAAAACCATTCTACGTAAAAATACAATAGAGGTAGGCAGATGTGTATAGTTTATAATATACATCGTCGCTAGATATGTTATATATAGAAAGCTAAAAAAACTAAAAAAAAAACAGATAAAGAAATCTTTTTAAGCAACTTATCCCATTGATAGTCAGTAACATTTTTAACTTACGTGCTACGTTAGTAAACAGACTAATTGTTTTTTTTTAAATAGGTCGTTATTATGGTCAATTGAATTCACTTTGTTAAAATTATGACTTGATTTTGTTCCAAGATATCGGAGACGTGTAGTGCGTTCTGTAATATATATGAGCTGTTTATAACTTATATATATATCTAGTTTATTATTTCTACATATATTTTCTACTATGAAATGACTTTGTATTCATTATAAATGTTCGGTTAACTAAATAGGAGGCTTAGAAAGGCCACATTGAAGCAATTCATCTAAAAAACCAGTATTGCAAATTGACATTAGCGCATATAGCATAGCGCTAAGTGCGTAATGCACACAAATGTCAAATAGCAATATTGTTTTTTTTTTTTGATGAATTGCTTTGATGTGGCCTTTTTAATCCCCCCAGGTCATTATTTATTGCATTCTTTAGAATTACCATATCGTTGTTTAATTTGAAAATCATGTAAGCGAATTTATGAAAAGTCACATTCTGATGTGATTATCATCAACAAAACCTCTGTTTTTTCCAATGAATTTCCAATCGGCGTTCCCCAAAAACACGGTAGTCGGCGTTATTAAGTTTTTTCTTCGTTTAACCTAATAATCTTATGGGTGACAGACATATGCATCTTTTATCTTATGGGTATAAATTGATGACCCTTTTTATTACACCAAGGTATAATTACAACTTCCACCCACTATTATTCGGATCAAAATAAACAGAAGCAATATAGGTATCAACATCATTCTATACATAATGTAATCCAAATATCAAGCAAAAATTAGTTTTATATATGCTTCTGCCATTACATTACATTTTTGAATAATTATGTACCCCAGCAATGAGAAAATAGGTAATTATTACGTTAAAAGTGAACAACGCCATCTATCGTGTGTTTGGGGAACAATTGGCAAGTTCCTCATTAATTTCAATCAGTTTCAATAATACATGTTTCAATAAAAATATACAGGGTGTTAGTGACATCGTAACGAATACTCAGGGGGATGATTCAGGCCATGATTCTGAGTTAATATCAAGTGGAATTTTCCGTCGCAAAATTCATATTTTTTTTTAAGTTTTTTAAAATTATTTTCAATTCTATACTTTTGCGATGGAAAATTCCACTTGATATTAATTCAGAATAATCAGCTAAATCATCCCCCGCAGTATTCGTTATGACGTCACTTACACCCCGCACAAGTACATACGGTAGCCATATAAGTAGGTATGGGTGTTAGTGACACCGTAACGAATACTGAAGGGGATGGTTCAGACTATGATTCTGAGTTGATATCAAGTGGAATTTTCAGTCCGAATATTCATGAAAATTTTAGTGTTTTTTTTTTAATTATTTTCAGTTCGATACTTTTGCGACGGAAAATTCCACTTGATATCAACTCAGAATCATGGCTTCAATCACCCCTCAAAGTTTTCGTTACGATGCCACTATATAAGTAAAATATTTTTTTACCTAGATTGAAACTAGCCTCGCAATAAACAATTATTGCGAGGTTCTGTTAACAAAAAATCGAATGTGATTTATCATAAGGCGTTTTCGTGGTTTTCATAAGGCCTCGATAAATACTAATCAAGTGGCTTTAAGTATTTAAATGACGTTTTCTTATTATTTAAATTTTATCAGAATCTCCAAACTTAATGAAAAATCTATAATCTCATATACACGTGAATTATAGTTTGAACAGCTTATATATAAGTATGTGAAAGGAAATAAAGATGTACCTAAAATAAACGTGTATAGTAATAATAATGTAGCCATAGCATTGTAGCCAGAGTTTTGTAAATATATACAACATTGTAACCTGTATACAGACAAATATATATTTTTTACCTTAGTATAGACGTTAGACCAAATGATACCCATCCATTTTCCCAACACTATATATTTTATATATCACACGAGCGTTTTATAAGCGTTTTAATATAAATTGGCGTAAGTTATAAAGTTGATAATTGCATGTAATTCTACCTTGCAATATGACGATACTCCCATTCAGTATGTAATCTATTGTAAACTTATATTGTATACCACCAAACGCATATAGCTGTATCTAAGATGTACCGCCGAAGTGAGGGCCGCATTTAGGCCTCCCACTTTTGACTGGGGGGTCCGCACCCCCCAACAGGTTCACACTTCGTGGGTCATATGGACCCCCCAGTATTGAGTGCGGCCCTGGCTTCGGTAATAGCGTCGCTTCCTCCGCTTGACGTACGAATGTAACGTTAGTTAGTGGTATCAATAAATACCTACAACCATTACCTAGTTTTTTATTTATTTTTATCGCTGTCTAAACATTCTTGGGCCGCATTTTCGCTTACCAAAGAGATCTTTGGTGGTTCAGACCTGAACGATTCGGATCATGTGTGCGAACACAGGTCCCTTTTAGAATGATCGATTCGGAACACTACAGAAAACATAACATAAACAAACAACCTATATACGTCCCACTACTGGGCACAGGCCTCCCCTCAATCAACCGGAGGGGGTATGGAGCATACTCCACCACGCTGCTCCAATGCGGGTTGGTGGTGTTTTTACGGCTAATAGCCGGGACCAACGGCTTAACGTGCCCTCCGAAGCACGGAATCATTTTACTTTTTCGGACAATCAGGTGATTCAAGCCTGAAAAGTCCTTACCAAACAAAGGACAGTTTCACAAAGTGATTTCGACAATGTCCCCATCGGGAATCGAATCCGGACCTTTAGATCGTGAGCCTAACGCTCTAAGCACTATACCACGGAGGCTGTTAATACTACACTACTACTACTACTACTGTTTACTATCATCATCATCAGCCGTATGACGCCCACTGCTGGGCATAGGCCTCCCCAAGGATCTCCACGACGATCGGTCCTGCGCTGCCCGCATCCAGCGGCTTCCCGCGACCTTCACCAGATCGTCGGTCCACCTTGTAGCGGGCCTACCCACTGAGCGTCGTCCTGTTTACTATAGTAAAATGGAATTTAAATATTTCTTCCATATTATATAAACAATTTCTATCCTATTATGGGTGTGCATAATAACTTTACTCGTACCCGGACCCCTAATAAAAACCCTTACAGGTTTATGCGAAGAGCGAATGGATGCGCTTTAACTCTTCACTTAATTTACACCTGAAACATAAATTCAAAGATACACATAAAACTTACAATCCTTTATTAAGTACATCATAATTATAAAAAAACTAAACACCTTCTACAAGGCGGCTGCCACCCCTGCAAGTAGCAGCAGCGTGCACGCCACCAGCCCACCAGCTGCTGAGGCAAAAATTGGGTACCCAGTCGCCCACATGGATAACCAATTCATTACTTCGTTCTTCACACGCTCCAGCTCGGCGTTTTCTGATTCACCAATTCGCCTGAAATATAAAAAATAATAATTAATTAATTAGGCTGATCCCCTAACACTATACGGTTCATCATTATCCATCTTAGGGCTATGTATCAAAAGTGGTGGTCAGTGTGTGGCTGTATAGTCTTCTGATTATTTGTGGCTCTGCCCACCCCTTCGGGGAACATGGGCGTGAGTTTATGTATGTATAAAAAGTTAAGTAAAAATAAGGGGATAATTGCATAATCTTAATGTTATCCCGTCAAAAAGAAAACATTTAACAATTTTTTTCCCAAAGAATAGTGAAAGCAGATATTTCTAAGCATTACAAATATGTTGTTGCTATTGCCCTAACCTTGACAGTCACGCTGTATAGCTGTATAGCCTACGTGAACTAAAATTATACCACTTAATATTATATTATTATTATAGGGGCTTTACTGTGTTGTAGCGATGGATGGTACCCCTTGACTACTCATTATCATGACTGTCATGGTATAAAAAACAAGGTACTTATGCTCAATCCTATGGAAAGCCGCCATTGCTAGCCGTTTGATGACGAGTTACATGAGTGTTGCCATTAAATTGGTATCTCCAACTCCAAGGACTTACGTTATTGAAAATTAAGCGAATTACTGACTGACGTACTTAATTACTATCACTTGACACGTATAAAAATAATTAAAACTATAGTAAGTACTTTTAAAAATCATTTACTGAAAGTTCGAAATTGCCTTGCAAAGTAAATTAAAAACGTTAGTCGTGGGTATTTTTTTTTTATAAAATGACAACTTGAAATGTTAGCTGTCAGTTTTGAGGATACCTTGGTTTATTTTACTCGGGCTCATGTAACGACTACGTACTACATGATCATCAGTTAGCAGTAATCGCGACCAACGGCTTAACGTGCCTTCCGAAGCACGGATCATCTTACTGTCGCCCGATTGGGCGATCAGCCCTAACTAAACCAGGGCTCACAAAGTGGTTGTCGTGAAATGTCCCCACGGGGATTCGAACCTTACTCAATCAAAAAGTTACTCGAGTAGTCTAAATGTTACATGAGCAATAAGGCCGCCTGTTTTGCCTTTCTGTATCTCTTGTCCTCTGTATTTTGTGTCCTTCGTGCTTAATAAAGTGTATCATCTATCTAAGAACAATTTATTAAAACAATTAAAAACAAAACAAACACATCTTATAAATAAAACACCTCCTCCAATGCGTCACATCGAGGCAAGGTGCCCAACAGGCTGGCAGCATTACCCCTCTGAATCGCCAGGCTAATTCTCTGACAGAAATAACTACCAGCCCTAGCATCCCTCGAAGCCCCGATAAGACGCATTGAGAGATCCTTAACAAACATTTTTGCTTCTGGACCCCAAGGACCCATCGTTTCAACTGCAAATGGGACAAAAAGGAAAGATCCCGCCAGACCCGAGTACTTCCTCCTCTTCAAGGACTCAGCCGTAATAGCCGCTGCCGCGGGGCGAGACGAAGTACCGTCCAGATGCGACGACGCCAGGGTATCCACACAAGTGGCATCCCATACCAAAGAGCTGCCAAACTTCCAAGGGATCAGCGTCATTCCATTCTATCTAAATGCTTAAATTATTAATTATCTCACCTCAAAGCTTGGCAATGTGACGCCTCCGGCACTACATACACAGGCGCGAGGGGGGTGGCATGGTTGGTATTGGGCCCCAAGGGAGACCACGGGTCGTGACCCCCCGCCACCGATACCACGCGGTCGGGCAGGAAGCCCAGACCGCCGAAGAAGAGGTTCGTGCGTTCGATTCCTGCGCGGAGTACCGTCTCGTCGAAACTGTAAAATAAAAAAAAAGAAATTAGAGTAGTCGAACCCTGGTAGCCCAGTTGGTAGAACGCATGCCTCTCATTTTGAGGTCGCAGGTTTGAATGCAGCACAGGCCTAAACCAACGATTGTAGAATTTGTTTTCGAATTCATGTTTGTTAATGATTATCACGTGCGTTGCGGTGAAGGAAAACATCGTCAGGAAACCCACATTCCCGAGAATTGCATTTTCGGAAGTATGTGACCTATCCTGTTTTGGTCTGGTTTTCCCTACGCGGGTTGGATGGTCAGACAGGCAGTCGCTTCCGTAAAAAACCGGACCTGTCAAATTTTCGGGTTAGGTAAGCTGATCCTGTGAAAAATAGAGTTGAAACTTTTTGACGGGATAAATTGTAGATTTGCCGTAACTGGCATTAGCTACCTACTTGGCCGGACTAACGAGGAGCGCTGAGGATACTCACCTGGCACAAAATTTAAAACAGCAAGCTTGAGGGTGCCCAGTTAGGCGCGAAGTTAGACTCTAGCCTTCACTAACACAGTTGGCTCGACCATTATACATTACAGATGGTGACACGGCTCACCACCTATCACGTTGGTCTAACAGAAAGCTCGATGTGGCGTGGGTACTTAGTTTATCTCGCGATGAATGTACCTCTGACTACCCCAATTGGGATATAGTCGTGAGCTTATGTTATGTTATGTTAATTAGGATATTTATTTGACGTCAAATACCTCAACATGCGTAAAACAAAAGTGCGCAATTTTGTTACAATTACGTGGGTACTTCCGCCGTGCGACTCTTCATTATTGTCGTTGTAATAATGTAAATATTCGCACTTCCTGACCGCAAATTATGACGCAGGTACAATTAAATTATCGAAGTACAAGTACTTTATGAAGTTATTTAAGTATTAATATTTACTCTGCTAATAGTAATTTTAATAGGAAATACGAATTTATAACTGTGTAGTACACTAAAATTTGTTTTATATTATGGCAACAGCGCGTTTAATCTTCCTTCTACCCTTCGAACATCATGGTGATGGGGTGTTGTTTTTTTCACTTTTGTTAATTTCAATTCATCATCACTAATTTAAAAGCCACACTCTTGTCGGTGTAGCATTCTCCATTCTTGTCTATCAAAGATCAATTCCTTCACTTCCTTATAAGACACGACGTTCGCCTTCTCTTTAATCTGTTCAATGTAAGCTCTTCTTGGTCTTCCCCTTTCTCTCACAATGTAACGTACTTAATTTCAATTATACAGTCAATTTCTAAAAGCCAACCATGTGTTTTTATGTATATTTAACACCAGGGACGCACAATAACTTTTATTGCGAAAACCGATATTAAGTAGTGAGAATTTTAGTCTTAAATTGATCTGGGTTGTTATAAAGGCCACATAGAAGCATAAAAAGTAATATTTCTAAGTATTTGACATTTGTGAACATTTCACAGCTTATTTTTATACACACTTTTTCGATGACATTAACTATTTTATACGCGCAAATATCAAAATACAGTATAGGTTTTTAGGTGGCTTTGATGTGGCCTTTTTATGCCCCCAGAAGACTCACTAAGTGGAGAAGAAGTCGCGGCAGATCTGGTGGAAGAACTCCACCGGAATGACGTCATGGAACGGCTGCCGGGAGCTGTTGGTGGTCTGGTACCAGCCGAACTCCACGCAAGCCTGGTAGGTGCGTAGTCGCGCTGGAACATAAGCAAAATCTATTTAATTTTGTTAATTACGACATTGCATTCTTCTTATATCGTGTGGGTTGTGAGGTGAATAACCAACCTCACCAACCCTGGTGCCAGGGTTACTATTGAGCCGCCAAAAGCGCCTGACATGGCTCATGTAATGACTACATTAAATAGTAGCTACGACTAAGTAAATAGTAACCGTTTGCTTTGAAGCACGGATCATCTTACTTTCGTCACACTCCGGCCACTTTATACAAAACACCTCGTTTTACACAGACACTACACATTGACGTTATCGTACACGCGAATCTGTGTGTGTGACGTCTGACACCCGTTGACAAAGACTAAAGTAAGACTGAGGGGGTGTGAGCTAAACCTAGCTCAGCCGCGGGGAGCGGAAAGTTTCCGTTCTAAATGCGTAGTATTATTCCTTTTTCAATGCTTTTGTGCAATAAGGTGATCAGCTTCAACCGGAGATGATGTGGAACTCCACCGTTTTAGAAGTATTTTGGGTGTTTTTCCAACTCAGAGTTACCGCTTTAAGGCTTGCTTGAAGCCCGTCATGTTTCTAGTGAGATACGATATTTGATTCACCATATATTTTCTTTCCTCGCAGTTTTTCACACTTTAACGCAACGATAAGCTTTGATGTAGGTTTGACAGATCTTGTTTAACTTATCCGGGGAACTTTCTAACTTTTTAGGCTACTTGGGACCCCAAAACTTTCATGTAGGTACCTACTTTGATATAAATAGTTAACCAACTGCTTTTCATGCGGATCAGGACATTGACAAAAAGAAATCTATTTTTTTTTAATTTGTTTCTTTTCAGATTTGGTCGGATAATACCGAAATAGTTCTATTCGGAGAATGCATGACTTAGAATAGAAATAGTCGCAAAAACAAGACAATACCTAACATCATTTAAAATTTCCACAACACAATTAAAGAAAAAGAATATAGCAAAACAGATGTTCGTCGAAATGATGCCTCACTCAGCACAAGTCGCAGCGGGAACCATGACCCTGGTGTTATGTGGACCATATAGGGTGAGGCAAGAACATTATGTTCCATATATATTATATGCGTTAATAGTCGAAATTACTTAAATAGAACTAGAATGTACATAAACAAATATTATCACAAAAATGTATTATGTCGTGGCCAGATCTTAGAATTGATCCATTTCATGATGTGATCGATCATTTCATGAAATAGAATATCATTCGTTGACCACATCATGATTTAGTTTGGCCAGATCAATGATCACAAAACGTTTAACGATATGAGCAACTAAATGCATGATTACTTCTTGATATGGCCAAACGTTGGCAATCAAAACTTAAAATTAGTAACATTATCCAACGGTAGTGGCGCTGGTGTCGATTATATTTAAAACGTGATTGATATTATAATCGATGAATCGATGTAATTGAACAATTTTCCATATCGAATAGGTACATAATTTTGAACCAAAGAAATTAATCGACTATTTGCATTTTTATTACACCACATAGCATGGGCACCGCCTACATTAGCGATATGGCCAAACGCTGATCAATGAAATATGACCATTTCATTGTCGAACACATCATGAAATGTTCTACGAGCTGGCCACGACATAAATATACATAATTAATACTTGAGGTTAGAATAATAAAAGTAAATGTACTTACTGGTTCACGGCCACGGGTTTGAATCCCGACTGGGTTTCTAAACCACTGAATTCGAATTTCTTAAAGGATTAGAAGCGTCATGTGTGTTTATTCTACAATTACGTGTGCATCATCCACGAAACAGGCTTGCAACAAGCTTAAACGTAAACTTTAGTTAGTTGCTCTAACTCGCATCGAAGAACATCATAACAAACTTAACTAGCCTTTGACCATCTCCTGCGACATCTTAGTAACTCTCAACTAGCGCCAAAGAAACATGTATTATCAAGTAAATATATTATCATACACACATAAACTGACGAGGTGGGCAGAGCTAATGAATTAGGATTGTCCCTAGCATTATCGCATATTTCACAGGGTCCGCTTACCTGACCCGAAGATTAGACAGGTCCGGTTTTTTACAGAAGCGACTGCCTGTCTGACCTTCCAACCCGCGAAGGGAAAACCAGCCCGATACAGGTTAGGCCACATACCTCCGAATGTGGGCTTCCTCACGCTGTTTTCCTTTACAGCAGAACACGTGATAATCATTTATGATCCAAACATGTGTGTGTCGTAAGTTTTACCTAAATAAACTTTTTTATGATTATTATTTTATTATTATAATTCGAAAACAAATTTTAAAATGATAGGTTTTTAGGCTTGTGCTGGATTCGAACCTGCGACCTCAAAGTGAGAGGCAAGCGTTTATGAATCAGGATAATACCAATAATAATGATACGATGTCACATCGATGTCACGTCGATCTCACGACAAAGTCACGACAATCCCACGTCAAAGGCACGTCATCACGACAACACCACACCGATCTCGCGTCAAAGTGACGTCGATCTCACGACAATCTCACGTCAAAGTCACGTCGATCTCACGGCAATCTCACGTCAAGGTCACGTCGATCTCACGTCAATGTCACGACACCACATTGATCTCTCGTCAATGTCAAGTCGATCTCACGTCAATGTTACGACAATCTCGCGTCATCACGTCGACACCACACTGATCTCACGTCAATGTCACGTCGATCTCACGACAATCTCACGTCAAAGCCACGTCGATCTCACGGCAATCTCACGTCAAATCACGTCAATCTCACGTCAATGTCACGACGATCTCGCGTCATCACGTCGACACCACACTGATCTCACGTCAATGTCACGTCGATCTCACGACAATCTCACGTCAAAGTCACGTCGATCTCACGGCAATCTCACGTCAAGGTCACGTCGATCTCACGTCAATGTCACGACACCACACTGGTCACTCGTCAATGTCACGTCGATCTCACGACAATTTCATTGTCAGTGTCACGACACCACATTGATCTCACGTCAATGTCACGTCGATCTCACGACATTCTCACATCAACCTCACGTCAATGTCACGACACCACACTGGTCTATCGTCAATGTCACGTCGATCTCACGACAATTTCATTGTCAGTGTCACGACACCTCATTGATCTCTCGTCAATGTCACGTCGATCTCACGACAATGTCACGACAATCTCGTTGTCAATGTCACGACACCACATTGATCTCTCGTCAATGTGACGTCGATTTCACGGCAATCTCACGTCAAAATCACGTCAATGTCACGACACCACACTGGTCTCTCGTCAATGTCACGTCGATCTCACGACAATCTCACGTCAAAGTCACGTCGATCTCACGGCAATCTCACGTCAAAGTCACGTCAATCTCACGGCAATGTCACGACGATCTCGCGTCATCACGTCGACACCACATTGATCTCACGTCAATGTCACGACAATCTCATTGCCAGTGTCACGACACCACATTGATCTCACGTCAATGTCACGACAATCTCATTGTCAGTGTCACGACACCACACTGGTCACTCGTCAATGTCACGTCGATCTCACGACAATTTCATTGTCAGTGTCATGACACCACATTGATCTCACGTCAATGTCACGTCGATCTCACGACATTCTCACATCAATCTCACGTCAATGTCACGACACCTCATTGATCTCACGTCAAAGTCACGTCGATCTCACGGCAATCTCACGTCAAGGTCACGTCGATCTCACGTCAATGTCACAACACCACATTGATCTCTCGTCAATGTCACGTCGATCTCACGTCAATGTTACGACAATCTCGCGTCATCACGTCGACACCACACTGATCTCACGTCAATGTCACGTCGATCTCACGACAATCTCACGTCAAAGTCACGTCGATCTCACGGCAATCTCACGTCAAATCACGTCAATCTCACGGCAATGTCACGACGATCTCGCGTCATCACGTCGACACCACACTGATCTCACGTCAATGTCACGTCGATCTCACGACAATCTCACGTCAAAGTCACGTCGATCTCACGGCAATCTCACGTCAAGGTCACGTCGATCTCACGTCAATGTCACGACACCACACTGGTCACTCGTCAATGTCACGTCGATCTCACGACAATTTCATTGTCAGTGACACGACACCACATTGATCTCACGTCAATGTCACGTCGATCTCACGACATTCTCACATCAACCTCACGTCAATGTCACGACACCACACTGGTCTATCGTCAATGTCACGTCAATCTCACGGCAATGTCACGACGATCTCGCGTCATCACGTCGACACCACACTGATCTCACGGCAATCTCACGTCAAATCACGTCAATCTCACGGCAATGTCACGACGATCTCGCGTCATCACGTCGACACCACACTGATCTCACGTCAATGTCACGTCGATCTCACGACAATTTCATTGTCAGTGTCATGACACCACATTGATCTCACGTCAATGTCACGTCGATCTCACGACATTCTCACATCAATCTCACGTCAATGTCACGACACCTCATTGATCTCTCGTCAATGTCACGTCGATCTCGTTGTCAATGTCACGACACCACATTGATCTCTCGTCAATGTGACGTCGATTTCACGGCAATCTCACGTCAAAATCACGTCAATGTCACGACACCACATTGATCTCACGTCAATGTCACGTCGATCTCACGACATTCTCACATCAATCTCACGTCAATGTCACGACACCTCATTGATCTCTCGTCAATGTCACGTCGATCTCGTTGTCAATGTCACGACACCACATTGATCTCTCGTCAATGTGACGTCGATTTCACGGCAATCTCACGTCAAAATCACGTCAATGTCACGACACCACACTGGTCTCTCGTCAATGTCACGTCGATCTCACGACAATCTCACGTCAAAGTCACGTCGATCTCACGGCAATCTCACGTCAAGGTCACGTCGATCTCACGTCAATGTCACGACACCACACTGGTCACTCGTCAATGTCACGTCGATCTCACGACAATCTCACGTCAAAGTCACGTCAATCTCACGTCTATGTCACGACGATCTCGCGTCATCACGTCGACACCACATTGATCTCACGTCAATGTCACGACAATCTCATTGCCAGTGTCACGACACCACATTGATCTCACGTCAATGTCACGACAATCTCATTGTCAGTGTCACGACACCACACTGGTCACTCGTCAATGTCACGTCGATCTCACGACAATTTCATTGTCAGTGTCATGACACCACATTGATCTCACGTCAATTATTATTATTATATATAATGTCGAACACAATGTAAAAATTGTTAACGATTACATAAATAAAAAAAAATGTCACGTCGATCTCACGACATTCTCACATCAATCTCACGTCAATGTCACGACACCTCATTGATCTCTCGTCAATGTCACGTCGATCTCACGACAATGTCACGACAATCTCGTTGTCAATGTCACGACACCACATTGATCTCTCGTCAATGTGACGTCGATTTCACGGCAATCTCACGTCAAAATCACGTCAATGTCACGACACCACACTGGTCTCACGTCAATGTCACGACAATCTCATTGTCAGTGTCACGACACAACACTGGTCACTCGTCAATGTCACGTCGATCTCACGACAATTTCATTGTCAGTGTCATGACACCACATTGATCTCACGTCAATGTCACGTCGATTTCACGGCAATCTCACGTCAAGGTCACGTCAATCTCACGTCAATGTCACGACACCACACTGGTCACTCGTCAATGTCACGTCGATCTCACGACAATTTCATTGTCAGTGTCACGACACCACATTGATCTCACGTCAATGTCACGTCGATCTCACGACATTCTCACATCAACCTCACGTCAATGTCACGACACCACATTGATCTCACGTCAAAGTCACGTCAATCTCACGGCAATGTCACGACGATCTCGCGTCATCACGTCGACACCACATTGATCTCACGTCAATGTCACGACAATCTCATTGCCAGTGTCACGACACCACATTGATCTCACGTCAATGTCACGACAATCTCATTGTCAGTGTCACGACACCACACTGGTCACTCGTCAATGTCACGTCGATCTCACGACAATTTCATTGTCAGTGTCATGACACCACATTGATCTCACGTCAATGTCACGTCGATCTCACGACATTCTCTGCCAGTGTCACATCAATCTCACGTCAATGTCACGACACCACATTGATCTCACGTCAAAGTCACGTCGATCTCACGGCAATCTCACGTCAAGGTCACGTCGATCTCACGTCAATGTCACAACACCACATTGATCTCTCGTCAATGTCACGTCGATCTCACGTCAATGTTACGACAATCTCGCGTCATCACGTCGACACCACACTGATCTCACGTCAATGTCACGTCGATCTCACGACAATCTCACGTCAAAGTCACGTCGATCTCACGGCAATCTCACGACAATCTCGTTGTCAATGTCACGACACCACATTGATCTCTCGTCAATGTGACGTCGATTTCACGGCAATCTCACGTCAAAATCACGTCAATGTCACGACACCACACTGGTCTCTCGTCAATGTCACGTCGATCTCACGAGAGAGTTTTGTCGGCGTCGGGAAGTGACGACCCCACCGCCCACTGGTGGCCTATGTCACTAGTGCAGTCAGTCCATGGATGGTCCACCATTCTCACACAAGTCCCTATCGGTGATGGAAGGCGAGCAAAGCCGATAGGCTAACGCATCCGGCTTCTACAGCGGTGGGGCAAGGCAAAGGGGAAATGCCTCAAAGGGCGCACGTCTGGATCCTTTTAGTGGCGTGCGGCCAATCTCCTGCGGCCTCTGCCTTCTGCCGGTCGTACCGGCTGTCCGGTCCATCGGCACCGGGAGGTTGAGGAGGAGAGAGTGGACTTGTACCAGCGCAACTACTTGTTCACTATAATACACTCACGCGCAGATGACTCCTGCATGTTTATTTGGATTTCGAGCGCAAGACCTACGGCGATGGTGAGCTAATGGTGGGGGGAGGATATGGTGTGTCCGAACCTTAGTTGGCAGCTGCACGTAGGCGGTCTTCTGGTGATGGTCGCTCCATGTCCCGCTTGAGACAGGGGACTGGTTCGGCAGCTCAGTTGACGACAAAGCAGCCCTATTTAGGGAGCGCTCTGCTTTCTCCAATCCGGGGAGGGGCCTAGAAAAGGTGGCCCAAACATAGTCTGTCTCTTCTCCAAAACAGGTGGCAAACCGCGGTCACCTGTCACCAACTGAATGCGGTCGAAAGAAGACACAAAAAAATATTGAAAAAATCCTTATAATAGGAACATGGAATGTTCGCACCCTTCTGGACAACGACTTGAATCTGTGTCCAGAGAGAAAGACAGCTCTAATCGCGCGAGAACTGAGCAGATACAATATAGATATTGCCGCAATCAGTGAGACGCATCTCAGTGATTCTGGTGAGTTGTGTGAGCAGCTTGGAGGTTACACCTATTATTGGAGCGGCAAACCCGAGTCTGAGAGGGCTGGAAGTGGAGTAGGATTCGCTGTTAGAAACCACCTGGCGCGAAAATTACAGGAACTTCCAAAGGGCATAAATGATAGAATCATAACTCTACGACTTCAACTATCACCGAAGAAGTACATACACCTTATAAGTGTATATGCCCCCACACTGCCATCTCCGGACGAAGAGAAAGCCAAGTTCTACTTCGAACTAAAGCAAGTCCTCAACAAAATACCTTCTGCTGACAGAATAATTCTGCTGGGTGATTTTAACGCTCGTGTTGGCAAGGATCACGGTGCTTGGGATGGGGTTCTTGGGAGGCACGGAGTCGGGAAATGCAACGACAATGGTCTTGATCTCCTTACCCTCTGCGCTGAGTTTGATCTCACCATCACAAATACATGTTTCCGTTTGCCTGAGAAGTTTAAGACCACGTGGATGCATCCAAGATCCAAGCACTGGCACCTCCTGGATTACGTGATAGTACGCAAGAGAGATCTCAGTGAAGTACTGACCACCCGCGCAATGAGAGGTGCCCAGGGCTGGACTGACCATCGACTTGTTCGATCGAAACTGCGGTTGCAATTAAGAACACCACGTCGAGCTGCCCACAAGATCCCAGCGAAATTGGACTGTCAAAAGTTAATCCACGATGTACAACTAACGGAGGAGCTAGATGATGCTTTCAATACCGATATGCCAGACATCGCAGAAGACGCGCCTGTCGATGAGAGATGGCGTTCTTTCGCTGAACATCTCCATAGTTGTGCTCTACGAGTTATTGGGAAACCAGAACGGAGAAACCAAGATTGGTTCGATGATTCCGACATGGAAATCAAGAAGCTCGTGGAGAACTACAGACGCAGTCTTCTCTTATCAGATGTTTCTGAACGGAGGAAAGCTCATCATAGCCTTAAAGAAAAAGTGCGTGCTCTCAAGGATAAGTGGTGGGTGGACAAAGCCAATGAAATACAGCTTTATGCTGACACCAATCAGTCCGGCAGGTTTTTTGAGAGCCTCAAGACTGTTTTCGGCCCACGAATTTTGAAAACAGCTCCAATGTACAGCAAGGATAAAACCCAACGTTTCACAGACCAAAAAGACGTACTTGCCCGTTGGGCGGAACATTTCAACGATGTTTTGAATCCCATTGGTCAGTCCACCGACTTGTTGTACATAGACTCTCTTGAAAGCCTACCAACCGCCGAAAATCTAGCGGAACCACCAACTTTTGACGAATTTGTTGCCGCGCTAAGGAGAATGAAGAATGCTAAGGCACCTGGGATGGATAGCCTACCGTCTGAATTGTACAAATATGGCGGCCCACACATTAACAACACGCTATTCGACTTCATCTCGAAGATATGGGAGTGTGAAATCGTCCCGCAAGATTGGAGGGATGCTTCCATTTGCAAGTTGTACAAAGGCAAAGGTGACATAGCCGATTGCAGTTCGTACAGAGGCATCTCTCTACTCTCAGCAGCTGGGAAGATTTTGGCCCATATTATCAACACCCGTTTATCCCACCACGCAGAAAATATACTCCCGGAGACCCAATGTGGTTTTCGTCCGGGTAGAGGTACGGTCGATGCCATCTTTGTTATTAAACAAATTCAGGAAAAAAGCCTGGAACAATACCGTCCTCTCTACATGTGCTTTGTTGATTTAGAAAAAGCCTTCGACAGAGTGCCGCGTGTGGCCTTGTGGATTGTGCTTAAGAAAGCTGGTTGTCCTGAAAAGTTACTAAACTTGATACGCCAATTTCATGACGATATGATGGCGAGAGTTCGACATGGAAGTGACTTTTCAGACCAATTTCCTGTAACCAGTGGCGTGAAACAAGGCTGTGTCCTGGCTCCTACTCTGTTCTCCTTATATTTTGCCTCTGTTACGCGTGACGCTTCGAGGACTTGCAATGGCTCAATAGAAATCAAGTCCAGAACGGACAAGAGCATTTTCGATCTCTCTCGCCTTAGATCTAAACGGCAGGTAACCAAACTTTCAGTTACGGATATCTTGTACGCTGACGACGTTGCTCTTATGGCTGATTCTATTGAGTCTCTCCAAAGTATCGTAACATCCTTAAGCACTTCATGCCGCAGGTTTGGGTTGGTTATAAGCATCAGCAAAACCCAAGTATTGAAACAACCACCACGAGGATGCCACGGGGATCCTTCTAGTGTTGCTTTAGATCGCGCAGTGCTGGAGGAAGTTCCAAACTTCAAATACTTGGGCACTAGAATACGTAGTGATAACACCTTGGCATCGGAGATACCGGCCCGAATAGCAAGTGCGGCAGCGGCCTTTGGAAAACTTAGGGCACGTGTTTGGAACTCACACGATATTAAGCTGCAAACTAAAATATTGGTTTACAAAGCAATCATCTTGCCCACATTACTATATGCCGCAGAGACTTGGTGCTGCTATAAGGCAGACATCAGGCGATTAGACACCTTCCATCTCAGATGTCTAAGGTCTATTCTGCGCATCAAGTGGCAAGATCGAGTTCCAAATACAGAAGTGCTGCGTCGTGCTGGCCTGTCCGGGATAGAAGCGCTCATTATGAAGCACCAGCTGAGATGGTGTGGGCACGTCTTGCGAATGGATGACAGCAGATTGCCGAAAGCAGTTTTCTATTCCGAGCTTTCTAGCGGGAAACGAAAGCAGGGCGGGCAATACCTGCGTTACAAAGACGTGCTCAAGCGCAACCTTGTGGCTTGTGATATTCCACCTGATAGTTGGGAGGAGCGAGCTCGTCTTAGACCGGAATGGCGTTACACTGTCCACAAAAACGTGGAACTGTACGAAAAGAAGCGTTTAGAAGATCTTGACGTAAAACGTCAAATACGGAAGACTCGACACAAGCCCTCCTACAACTATACATTTAATTCTGCTGGCCAGTTATTCTGTGCGCCATGTGGCCGAATCTTCAAATCGAAGTTCGGTTTTGCTAGTCATATTAGAGCCTATCATAACATCGACCTGGGATAGACATTTAGGAGTCGCCGTCGCCGGACACGGCTTGGATGAGGATGATCTCACGACAATTTCATTGTCAGTGTCACGACACCACATTGATCTCACGTCAATGTCACGACAATCTCATTGCCAGTGTCACGACACCACATTGATCTCACGTCAATGTCACGACAATCTCATTGTCAGTGTCACGACACAACACTGGTCACTCGTCAATGTCACGTCGATCTCACGACAATTTCATTGTCAGTGTCATGACACCACATTGATCTCACGTCAATGTCACGTCGATTTCACGGCAATCTCACGTCAAAATCACGTCAATGTCACGACACCACACTGGTCTCTCGTCAATGTCACGTCGATCTCACGTCAAAATCACGTCAGTGTCACGACACCGCATTGATCTCTCGTCAATGTCACGTCGATCTCACGACAATGTCACGACAATCTCGTTGTCAATGTCACGACACCACATTGATCTCTCGTCAATGTGACGTCGATTTCACGGCAATCTCACGTCAAAAACACGTCAATGTGTCACGACAATCTCATTGTCAGTGTCACGACACCACATTGATCTCACGTCAATGTCACGACAATCTCATTGTCAGTGTCACGACACCACACTGGTCTCTCGTCAATGTCACGTCGATCTCACGACAATTTCATTGTCAGTGTCACGACACCACATTGATCTCTCGTCAATGTCACGACAACCTCATTGTCAGTGTCACGACACCACATTGATCTCTCGTCAATGTCACGTCGATGTCACGACAATCTCATTGTCAGTGTCACGACACCACATTGACCCCTCGTCAATGTCACGACAATCTCACGTAAATGTCACATCAATCTCATTATCTCAATGTCACGACACCACATCAATCTCACGTCAATGTCACGTCGATCTCACGACATTCTCACATCTATCTCACGTCAATGTCACGACACCACATTGATCTCACGTAAATGTCACGACAATCTCATTGTCAGTGTCACGACACCACATTGATCTCTCGTCAATGTGACGTCGATCTCACGGCAATCTCATTGTCAGTGTCACGACACCACATTGATCTCTCGTCAATGTCACGACAATCTCACGTAAATGTCACATCAATCTCATTATCTCAATGTCACGACACCACATCAATCTCACGTCAATGTCACGTCGATCTCACGACATTCTCACATCTATCTCACGTCAATGTCACGACACCACATTGATCTCACGTAAATGTCACGACAATCTCATTGTCAGTGTCACGACACCACATTGATCTCTCGTCAATGTGACGTCGATCTCACGGCAATCTCATTGTCAGTGTCACGACACCACATTGATCTCTCGTCAATGTCACGACACCACATCAATCTCACGTCAATGTCACGTCGATCTCACGACATTCTCACATCTATCTCACGTCAATGTCACGACACCACATTGATCTCACGTCAATGTCACGTCAATCTCGCAGATATCTCACGTCAATGTCACGACAATCTTGCGTCATCACGATGACACCACACTGGTCTCACGTCAATGTCACGACAATCTTGCGTCATCACGATGACACCACACTGGTCTCACGTCAAAGTCACGTCAATGTCACATTGATCTCACGTCAATGTCACGACAATCTCATTGTCAGTGTCACGACACCACACTGGTCACTCGTCAATGTCACGTCGATCACACGACAATTTCATTGTCAATGTCACGACACCACATTGATCTCACGTAAATGTCACGACAATCTCATTGTCAGTGTCACGACACCACATTGATCTCTCGTCAATGTGACGTCGATCTCACGGCAATCTTGCGTCATCACGATGACACCACACTGATCTCGCGTTAAAGTCACGTCAATGTCACGACAATTTCATTGTCAATGTCACGACACCACATTGATCTCACGTCAAGGTCACGTCAATGTCACGACAATCTCATTGTCAGTGTCACGACACCACACTGGTCTCTCGTCAAAGTCACGTCAATGTCACGACACCACATTGATCTCACGTCAATGTCACGACAATCTCATTGTCAGTGTCACGACACCACCCTGGTCTCTCGTCAAAGTCACGTCAATGTCACGACAATCTCATTGTCAGTGTCACGACACCACACTGGTCTCTCGTCAATGTGACGTCGACACCACACTGATCTCACGTCAAAGTCACGTCAATGTCACGACACCACACTGACCTCTCGTCAATGTGACGTCGATCTCACGGCAATCTCACGTCAAAGTCACAACAATCTTGCGTCATCACGTCGACACCACACTGATCTCATGTCAAAGTCAGGTCAATCTCACGTCAATGTCACGACAATCTTACGTCATCACGACGATGCCACACTGATCTCACGTCAATATCTCTCACGACAATCTCACGTCAATCTCTCGATAGCATCCCGTCGATCTCACGATAATATCACGTCAAAGTCACGTCAATCTCACGTCAATGTCACGACAATTTCACGTCAAAGAGATGTCGATCTCACGACAACCTCACATCAATGTCACGTCAAAGTCACGACAATGTCGCGTCATCACATCGACACCACACTGATCTCACGTCAATGTCAAGTCGATCTCACGTCAATGTCACGTCGATCCCACGTCAATGTCCTGTCAAATGTAAAAACTTCAGGTTAGGTAAGCGGACCCTGTGAATAACGGAATAATGCTAGGGAGATGATGAGTGCGCTATCGACCATTTAGATGGCTATACGGCTCACATTGGGTTTTTACATTGGGAGTATATTTAGTTTTGGGTATATGTATGAAATCAGAATCATTTAATCAAGGTAAATTTTTTATCATTGATAAACTTGTTGAAGGTCAATGTAACATTTTTGAATTTCGTCATTTCGCAAGGTGTTATGGCTGAGGAGAAGAAATGACAAGAAACTGCAACTCAACACATCTTTTAAATCAATGAGGGTACATTACAAGTTATTTAATAACTAGAGGAACACATTCAATACCAGACATTTTTATCATTTAGGTACTTAATCGTTAATCTTATAATAAGCTTTTTTACATAAAGTAAGCTTCGCACGAGCTTCATATTGTCTCAAAGCGTGTAGAAATTTGACCAGCGAACAATTAGCACGGGACACAGCAGAGAGCTGAAATGAATAGTTTATAGTAACATCTGCAATGTAGATTGGAGACAGGACGTGGTAATTGTCACACCACTTGGCTACATGCTGACCAATAACGTGGACAATGTTCATCATCAGTTTCTGCCTATATTTTATCTTTCTTTTCTTGTGAGTTTCGAAGGTATTGTGACTTAACCTGTATTGAGCTTCCCGACTGAGCATCCTCAGGCCTGTTGTCTTTAATTTTGTATCGGGTGAGAGCCCTCAGTGCTCCCCATTTGTCCGGCCAAGTAGTTAATGCCATTTGCGGCAAACCTACAGTCATGTCAAAAAGAAATGTATTGAGCTTTTTTATGTTAAAACATTTGTTAAAAATCTGTTACGTGCTCATTACGAGTTTCTGTGTAGATATGAATATAACATATTTTATCCTTTAAATTAAATACTTATGTTATGAAATCTATTTGGTACAATAGAGCTCTTGATAGAACTTTACAATAAAACTAGCTGAAATTGCTGTAAAATCTACGCTTAAGGCCATTTAATTGTATTAAATTTTATCCTTTAGTAGTTTACAGGAAACTATTGTCTTATCTATATGTAATGTCACATATAATTTTGATATATACGTATGATAAAAATGTTGCATGTATGTATGTACATATTTATATATATATATTTTTTATTTATTTATATATGTATTTATATATTTTTTTTATGTCCCGTATGCCTATTGTATTATTGGTGGTGAGACTATTGTCGTTAACAGGCACATAACATGAAAACCAGCCCATATCAATTATCCAAGATCCAACCATGAATTCAAACTCATAAAGACGAATTTCGTGGTTTACCCGAACGGAGATTCGAACCCGTCACTTTAATATGTACTCGTATGTGCAAAGTTTTAATGTTATGTTCATTATTTTTGTCGACCGTGTGTATAAATCATTGTCTCGGAGCCAATCCAGACGACCCGACATTTGATTTGTAGATGCAGCTGCCGACGTGATGCATTTTCATGCACTTATCTTGTTAATGTTATTGTGCAAGTTGCAACCATCTCTTTCTTAATAAGGATACACATAATAAGCTCATTAAGAATTTGCCAGGAACCTTGTTACTTTGTTCTCGTTGAAGTTGTTTTCTGTGGATTGTATGTGAAGCAGGGATATATAAGAGTTAAGTTACTTATTTTTGTCAGGGAGCTCATAAAACACTGTTTCGGTGATTAAATCACATAAACTCTTTATTTTTCACTTTTCTTCCACCGACTGCAATTGGTATACCATTGTATTTAAGTTTATATACATATGTAATACAAACTGGACTTAAAAAAAAGAAAGGAAAACATGAAACAGTAGGAGTAGGGCCCTGTGCTGGGAGGTTTTCTGGCCACGTCTTTCCCTCAGCGTTACAGCTTCCGATGTGGTAATAATTTTACAGCCAGTTAGGTACATAATGGTGCTAATTCCTGTAAACACCATCTAATTTTATTTTAAGTTATATCTGTCATTTTCTTATCCGCCGAAAAGGAAAGGGACGGGTAATCGACAAGCATAAAATTTATGGAACACACGTCAATTTTAAGCACAAATCTAAAACAACCGTCTAAAAATTCGCCCGGGTTATTCATTTATTTACTCATTCTTCCTAAAATTAAGAGCTGTCAATCATCCGTCCCTTTCCTTTTCGGCGGATAAGAAAATGACAGGTATAACTTAAAGTAAAATTAAGAGATGTCTGCAGGAATCGGGGCCAATATGTAATTTAATTTTTGATGTTCAAAAAGCGCTAACTGTGTAAACCTTCTTCTATCGTGTGGGGTTTATGGAATAGGATTTTTTTTATGTAATTATATACAAAGATATTATTAGATTATATTAAAGTTTATTTATTATAAACGGTATTAAGCAACGACAATTTAGTTAAACAGACTACCTTTAGAGGTCATATGAAGGTCAAATAAATACACGATTATTGCTAAAATAAATAACATCGGGATGAAATCATCTCAAATCATCCGGGAGCTAAAAATAGAGAAATAAAGCTAATTAAGACGAAATCTCTAAATTGTTTTAGAATAAGCGTATTTTTTTTCTCTTAAGTACATACCGAATTACATATCCGCCTTTAACATTTAAGTAGAAGAGTTAATTATGTAAAATGTCTAAGCTTTTCTTTGAAATTCTAAAGTTTCCTTTTCAAAATTAGAAATTACAGCATTTTCCCTAGACTTAAAGCCTTCCTTAGATAAGAATTAAGCGCTATCATTTATCAAAGCTAGCATCAAGTAAAATTAAGGTTTTCTCAGACAGCCAACAAAAAGCTTCTTGAATCTAAGCTTCGTTTAAAAGCACACGGAAGGAAGTAGCTAATTAATTATGAATAAATTCCTTTTGAAATATTATGCTAATGGCCGACTTTCAGGGGTGCTAGTGATGGGACGAAGTCACGGCGAAACGGAAATAAAATGAAATGTAAATTTTTACAGTAATCCATGGCAAAAGACATCTCTTTTAGAGATAAGGCTACCTTTTGTAACTATCTTTGTTTCTTTTATCAATGTATGTAAAATATTGTTATATACACGCCTGTAATCTGTAATGGTCTAGGCAGAGCCACAAATAATCACAAATAATACTAGATCACGACTTTGGCAAGTCAGAGGTACATCAAGATGAACTAAGTATCCACACTTCACCGAGCTTTTTGTTAGACCAACGCGATGGGCGGTGAGCCGTGTCGTCGTCTATAATGGTCGAGTCAACTGTGTCAACGAATACTGCACTTAAATTACAAGTCTGATATTGGAATCCGAAGCGGCGTCTCTCCTCGCTTGCTAAGCAAGGTGACAGACAGGACCACATTTTTTTTTGACTTGACTTATTGTAAATTTGCCACAGGTGGCATTAACTACTTGGCTGGACAAATGGGGAGCGCTGAAAGCTCTCACCCGGTACAACGTTTAAGACAATAGGCCTGAGGGTGCCCAGTTGGGCGCGAACCTCGGCTCAGGGCGTCGTTTGAGAGGAAAAATATTTGAAAGAATCGACCCTAGTGGGTCGATAGCGATAAGCGTTGATTGAGGGAAGTCGTCGACCACGCCGGCGGGGTGGGTATCGGGGTCCTAGACAGGACCACAGTGTTTATAATCAGGTAAGTAAACTTATTCCGTGTAATTTTAAAAAAATAATATCCGATTTGTTGTCGATACATTGTCGAAAATAGCGAAAATTCTTCCCATCACTAAACCTGCCGCGCTGATGGGAAATCTATTTGTTATGCTAAGAGGCATAAGGTCGAGATTAGTGTCCCCCAACTCAAATTGCCACAAATTTTATTACATAATAATGGGCCTGTCGTCACCCTGTTGTTTCAATATTGTTAGTTCACTTGGTGATAGGATTTTAACTTCTTTAAAACAGCCCTTGTAGGTCATTGACATCCAGGGGGGTTAAAATGGCCACATCAGGTTTAAAGAATATTTATTTCTCAACACAAGACATACAATGTCACTTAATATATGAGAAAAAAGTTATAACAATAAAATGTAGGCGAGTCAAATATTATGACACCTCACAGAGACAGTAGAATATTAAGAAAACAACGACACATTCACCACATCCACCTAGGTATTTTAAACACCAATAGTTTTGAAGTGAAGATTAATATTTGTTTGTAGATATATATTGGGCAAGTTTGGTTTTAAATGTGGGAATGAGTCTGCCTTTTTTATGTGTTTAGGTAGGTTATTATACAGCTTTTTTTGCCATAGTTGGTCCGAGTCTTGGGTAGAACAATAAAACTGGCTCGTCGTGTCAAGCGCTTGTGTATTTGTTTTGACTGTATGAATGTTATCGATGTGTGTATGCTTTTGTTTATCACTTTCCGTACGAGAATGCAAGTATGGTAAACGTATAGTTGTTTTAAAGTCATTAGGGCTGTCTCTTTATATATCTTAGCCGTTGAAGTGAGGTACGGATAATGAAATAACAGTTTGATAAGTTTATTTTGAGCACATCGAAGCAATTCATCTAAGAAAGCAATATTGCTATTTGTCATTTGTTTGCATGGCGCACTTACTGTTATATGCGCAAATGTCAAATTGCAATATTGCTTTTTTAGATGAATTGCTTCAATGTGGCCTTTTTAGCCCCCCTGTAAACAAATA
This sequence comes from Pectinophora gossypiella, assembly GCF_024362695.1. NCBI lineage: Eukaryota > Metazoa > Arthropoda > Insecta > Lepidoptera > Gelechiidae > Pectinophora > Pectinophora gossypiella. Next base: position 585,164 of record NC_065428.1, on the reverse strand, counting down.
GACTCACATTCACTATAGAGTTTTTCCAAAAAAAGTGTCATTAAGTTTGTAGATAATTTTTTTGACATGACTTATTGTAGATTTGCCGTAGATGGTATTAACTACTTGACTGGCCAAATGGGGAGCGCTGAGGGCTCTCACCCGGTACAAAATTTAAGCCAACATGCCTGAGGGTCCTCAGTTGGTCGCGAACTTCGGCTCAGCGTCGTCTGAGAGGAAAATATTTGAAAGAATTAGTCGACTATAATGGGTCGATGGCGATAAGCGCTGAATGAGGGAATTCGTCGACCACGACGGCGGGGTCGGTATCGGGGTCCTGAAGTGTTAGTTATTTAGATAGTATAAGTTCGTTCCTCACTGACGTAAGTTAGTAGACGTTACATGAGCCATTTCAGGCAAAAGGCTTCAGAGATGTTGCTTCAAATCCAGTGTAGCGACTACCAATTTACTTGAGTATAAATTGTCAAAATCAACAGCTTAACGTGTCTTCCGAAGCACGGAGTCAAGACCACAAACCACCGATATAAACGTAACCAAAGTAGAAAACATAAACTGAATGTTTTTTTTTTTTCTGTGGTATAAAGGTTGGAGCGTTGCCGCTTGATCTGGAGGTCCCGAATTCGATTCTAGTGGAGGCATATCAGAATACTATGAACATAACATAAACTCACGACTATATCCCAATTGGGGTAGTCAGAGGTACATCCGTCGCAAGATGAACTAAGCACCCACGCCTCACCGAGCTTTCTGTTAGACCAACGTGATAGGTGGTGGGTGAGCCGTATCGCCGTCTATAATGGTCGAGTCAAATGTGTTAGTTTATTAATTTATTTATTCACATTTACATTTAACAATAAATGGTATCATTACAGGATTCAATCCCAAATCGATATCATTGCATATAAGACAATTTAGACAACAATGATAACAAATAACAAGACAAGCTAAATCCTTGCATATTTTTCAAAATCTTCTTCGTTATTATTTTGAACGTCAGTGTGGTTACTCATAAATTATTATTTACTGCTTTTATATATGTATATTTATAGATTTTCTATTTTCCTTTTTTTTTTTGTGTCTTGAATGTACTCCGAGGTTACTCTTATATCCTTTTTTTATTTTTTTTAATTTTTTTTTTAAAGGAAGAATTGTTAATGGTTCTGTTTTTATAATGAAGTGTCATCGTCTGAATCTCTTGAGTTGCTTATTATTAGGTATTTTGTGTGTACTATTTATATAAGTAGGTATATATGCTAGGTTATGTATATAGGTTAGGTATATATTATATTTGTAAGTATGTTATATATTTATTTGCATGTATTTGTTGTTAAGTTGTATGCATAGTTTGTACCCGCAATCTTTCAATTTTTTTTTTTACCTTTTTCCTCACCTTATGGTTGTCTGGAAGAAATCGCTTTAAGCGATAAGGCCGCCATTTGCCATGTACTTAGTTAAGAGACTTTTGTAATTATTTCTTTTTATTTTGGTGCAATACAGTGTATTTGTATTGTATTGTATTGTAATAATGATTTTTCTTTCTTTCTTTCTTTCTTTCTAATAAATTAACCAATTACCTATAAATTAAATATAGTTGTGTTATGAAAGGTGGACAATACTCACTCGCGGCCTGTGGAGCGTCGTAGCTGACGTTGGTGTTTTGCTCCACCATGGTGGAGTAGCGAGTCTCCAGGCAGGAGTCTTCAGACTGTGACGTGATCCAGTTGGCGAGGCGCTGCACTTCGTTTGCTGCGGATGAGACGGCCTTGTTATTCACATAACGGTGAATAAACATGGAAGCATTCTTGTTCAAAATCATACCACGGAGCTGGCTGCCTGTGGAGCTGGTTTTGGGCGGGCTTCAAAATCACAGCGTCAATATAATAAGCATTATGCCAATATGGTATTTAATCGGCGCGCGCCAGCGCTTGTCATATACCGGTATGCAAACTTATTTACATAACGACGTTAGTGGCTAAGCACATAGGTAATTGGGTACTTTTCTGGGTCAAAGATAAATAATAAAATTCTGATTAAGTACTAAATAAACCACTAGACCACCGAGGCTGTCATCAACCGGAGGGGGTATGGAGCATACTCCACCACGGTGCTCCAGTGCGGGTTTGTGGAGGTGTTTTTTATGGCTAATAGCCGGGACCAAAGGCTTAACGTGCCCTCCGAAGCACGGAATCATCTTACTTTTTCGGACAATCAGGTGATTCAAGCCTGAAAAGTCCTTACCAAACAAAGAACAGTCTCACAAAGTGATTTCGACAATGTCCCCATCGGGAATCGAACCCGGACCTCCAGATCGTGAGCCTAACGCTCTAACAACCCCCTCCGGTTGATTGAAGGGAGGCCTGTGCCCAGCAGTGGGACGTATATAGGCTGTTGATGATGATGATGATGACTAAATAAAGACAGATCTAAAGGTGACAAAAAACGTATTCTTTTTTCTATTTAACTTATTTATTTACAGAACAATTGACATTTGCGCATATAAAAGTAAGTGCGCAATGCAAACAAATTTCAAATAGCAATATTGCTTTTTAGATGCTTCGATGTGGCGTTTTTAACCTCCCTGCTTTTAATTCTTTCCAAAAAGCTGCTTTTAAAAATATCAGAGCGGAATGAACTATCATTCTTAAGTCATTATATTGGCGACTCATTCTGCCCCTAAGGACTCACGTTCACTTTCATCAGTCAATACGTCGCAGGCAGCAGCAATGTCCCCAGGAGTGGCATACTGCACCAGGCTGGCGAACGCCTCCGTGATCGCCCAGTAGAACGTGGCTCGGTCTAGGGGCGATGACGCCTGGATTGCAGCGCACGTGCTGGAAATAACAGTAATTGTTAAGAAAAGAATGGGAAAAGATGTTACAGAGGAACATCATCATATTCTATTCTAAATAAACATATTCTAACAGTAGATACAGATGTACAGGTAAATAATTAAGACACAAGTACTTAGAACACATAATAATGGGTTCTTACCGCGTTTAAACCAGGGGAGTAGGTAGATCCATAATTTTCTACGGGCAGACATATCTGTGAAATTATGGATCTACCTACTCCACTCCAATCTCATCAGTCATCCCGTGATCATGGCACTTGCAACAGTGTCGAAATATCGGGAGTCTCATATCCCTGATTCATTTAGGAGACACCTCCTAAATTTACTTTAAGTTATACCTGTCATTTTCTTATCCACCGAAAAGGAAAGGAACGGATGATTGACAGCTCTTCATTTTAGGAAGAATGCGTAAATGAATGAATAACCCGGGCTAGCATGCAAACCATTTGACGTGTGCTGTCAACATAATTCTGGCGGGTTATTGGGCAATGCAAAATTTTTAGACGGTTGTTTTAAATTTGTGCTTAAAATTGACGTGCGTGCGTGCCATAAATTTTATGCTTGTCGATTATCCGTCCCTTTCCTTTTCGGCGGATAAGAAAATGACAGATCTATAACTTAAAATAAAATTAGATGGTGTTTACAGGAATTAGCACCATTACGTGTTTTAATTATGATAATAAATAAATAAGTACTTAGATTTTATGGTCCTGTGGTGTGTGGTGGTGTGGCGGCGTGCATGTATGAAGCGATTGATGAATGTGGAGGAAGCAAGAGAAGTGTGTCAGGATCGAAGCAAATGGAATTCTATAGTCTCTGCTTACCCCGGTGGGAAATAGGCGTGAGTTTATGTATGTATGTATGGTCCTGTGGTTCATCAGGTCGCTTCTCAAAAGGGGAGTATTGATTCGAACCCCGCTCCCGGACTTGCACCAATTAGTTATTGTACAGTTTCACAGTTCACAGTAACACATTTAAGACAACAGGCCTGAGAGTGCCCAGGTGGGCGATAACCTCGACTCAGGGCGTCGTCTGGGAGGATTAATTCTTTCAAATATAAAGAATTAATCGACCCTAGTGGGACGATAGCGATAAGCGCTGAATGAGGGAACTTTTACCACTAACACTAGTAAGAAATATTTATCCAGGGTATCGCGGGAACTAGGGAGCACACAAGAAAACATGTCTATTCGCTACTCGCCGTTTAATCGAAGAGAACTACCTTCATACATAAATAATAAACTAGGACAAATCTACCTACATACATTACACACTAGGTAAATCTTAGGATTTCCCGTTTTTAGGGCATTTACTTAGATCATCTTGCGATGGGTACCTCTGACTACCCCAATTGGGATATAGTGGTGATCTTATGTTATGTTTTATGATGTGTTACTTAGGTCTTACTTGAACATCTGCTGTATTGCTGCTACCCCGCTATTAGTATCGAGTAAAGCTTCAAGAACAGCAATAGCATCCTCTATGGCCGTCACACACTGCTCACCCCCTTGGCCTCGTAGAGCCGTGGTGACCACTTCCAGGTATTCTGTGGGGACGACATCAGTCACATTAAATTTGTATAGATTAGGTTAATTGACCTTCAACAAGTTAGAATAAATGATTCTGATTCTGATCCTGGGGCGGTTTTGGGGCGGCGGCGTCATCCATTCTTGTCAAAATATGACAGTGTTAGGACATATCTCGCTGATCTTACGTTCATCTCACATCGACATCACGTCCATCTTACGTCAATTTCTTTCTTTCTTTCTTTCTTTCTTTCACTTCAAAGTCACGTCGGTCTCTCAAAGTCACATAGTTCTCACGTCAAAGTCACGTCGATCTCACTTCAAAGTCACATAGTTCTCACGTCAAAGTCACGTCGATCTCACGTCAATCTCACGACAACGTCACGTCGGTCTCACTTCAAAGTCACATCGTTCTCACATCAAAGTCACATAGTTCTCACGTCAAAGTCACGTCGATCTCACGTCAATCTCACGTCAAAGTCACGTCGACCTCACGTCAATCTCACGACAACGTCACGTCGGTCTCACTTCAAGGTCACATCGTTCTCACGTCAAGGTCACCTCGATCTCACTTCAAAGTCACGTCGATCTCACGTCAAAGACACGTCGATCTCACGTCAATCTCACGACAACGTCACGTCGGTCTCACTTCAAAGTCACATCTTTCTCACGTCAAAGTCACCTCGATCTCACTTCAAAGTCACGTCGGTCTCACGTCAATCTCACGACAACGTCACGTCGGTCTCACTTCAAAGTCACATCGTTCTCACGTCAAAGTCACCTCGATCTCACTTCAAAGTCAAATAGTTCTCACGTCAAAGTCACGTCAATCTCACGACAACGTCACGTCGGTCTCACTTCAAAGTCACATCTTTCTCACCTCAAAGTCACCTCGATCTCACTTCAAAGTCACATAGTTCTCACGTCAAAGTCACCTCGACCTCACGTCAATCTCACGACAACGTCACGTCGGTCTCACTTCAAAGTCACCTCTTTCTCACGTCAATGTCACGTCGACCTCACTTCAAAGTCACATCGTTCTCACGTCAAAGTCACTTCGATCTCACGTCAATCTCACGACAACGTCACGTCGGTCTCACTTCAAAGTCACGTCGTTCACGTTGATTACACGTCAGGTCGATGTCACGACAATCTCACGTCAACTTCTCGTCATCATGTCGATCTCACGTCACGTCTTGTCGATTTCTAAAGTCACGTCGATCTCACGTCATTCTCACATCAATGTCACGTCAATCTCACGACAACGTCACGTCAATGTCACATCAATCTCACGTCATCACGTCGATCTCACGTCAATGCCACGTCGGCCGTGAGGCCGATCGACGATCGATAGATCGATCGATAGATTGACGTGAGTCACGTAACGTCGATCTCACGTCAACGCCACTTTGATCTCACGTCAATGTCATGTCGGTCCCACATCATTCTTACCTTAGTCTTATTTCACTCTGGTGGTTGTCTTGCGCTTGTCTACTTCTGTAGTTCGTATAATAATACATCAGGCTATGTCACTATTTTGTCAATCTGTGTCATTCTTACGTCAATCTGTGTCAAATTATGGCACACTATTTCATACCGGGAAACTCTTCTTGTGCTTGCAGCGGTCCGCTGTCGGAGAAGGCGGCGTACACCAGGTGGGGGTAAGCCAGCCGCATCCACGTGGCCATAGTGCCGGCATATCCACATCCCAGTAGCACCACCTTGCTGTTCCTGGAAACCACAGAGTAAATGATTCAGTATAAAAAGACACAAGTACGAATTTATTTATCGACTAGCTTTCGGCTTGGACTTCGATTGTAGCACGCGGTTTAATTTCCACCCCTTTTTCCAGTCCAAGATAAAAAAATCCTACGAGTAGTAGTCAAAATCACATAAGTCATAACATAGCATCACGCCTATACAGGCATATACCCCCAAGGGGGTAAGCAGGGGCATGAAAATCAGTCTTGAAAGTTTCAGAGTTGAAAGGGTGAAAAGAAGGGAGTTAAGTTCACATTATTTATGGGTTGGTCTCAGAGTATCTAGGTAGCAATATGACTAACTACAATTTTCCCTAGCGTCTCGTTTTTCACGGGGTCCACTTACATAACTTGAAGATTTGACAGGTCCTGTTTTTACGGAAACGACTGCTTATCTGACCTTCAAACCCGAAGATAAACCAGCCCAATTACAGGTTAGGTCATATCCCTCCAAAAAACATTTTTTTTTTGTTATAATTATTAGTATGATTGTATGAATTTTAAGTAATTTATCATTTCCTAACAGTGAGGCAACCTGACTGTTAGGGATGCTGATTTAAGTATATAAATATTAATATAAATCTTACTAACAATTTTTTAAACGTAATAAAATCTACTACTTACTAACTACTTTGTAACTTTTGAAGTCAGCGAATAAAGGCTATTTTCATTTTCATTTCATTTCAATTTATCATTTCTGTGAACAGCTGTGTGTTTATAAGTCATTTCCTTCACTCGTGTCGTGGCGCTATCATAACTGACTCACGAGTCAACAGTCCAAGATTCACTTCTCGAGTCACCTTGTGGCAGGATGCTGTTAACATCAATTATAATTAGCTGAACAGCTGATTCATTCTCTCTGTGGTCGGGACAAGTGCGTTTGGGACTTCACGAGTTATTTATTTTATTAGGTATTATAACTTAACAAAGCATCACGCCTGTATCCCCGAAGGGGTAGGCAGAGATGTATTAGTAGGTATATACATGCATTCCTCAACGTTATGTTTAAGTCCCTTGTGACGATATCAATTATCTATGATCTATTCAAATTCAAACTCCTAAAGTCGAATTTCGTGGTTTACAGCCCGAGTCGAGATTCGAACCCGTGACACTACGGTGCAAGTTACGCGCTGTACGAACAGGGCTATCGCAGATTCCATGTCTACAGGGTGTTAGTGACATCGTAACGACAACTTTGAGGGATGGTTCAGACCATGATTCTGAATTAATATCAAGTGGAATTTTTCATCGCGAAATTCATATTCTTTTTTAAAATTGAAAATAAATAATTTATTTTAGATATAAGTAGGTATAGGTACACAGTAGGAGTGAACATAATAAACCTTATTTCTAAAAAAGGGACGTCAGCTCAGCAATATGTTGTGACACTCCGACATTGGGGGAGCCACAACGCTGATTTTCAGCTGTGCCTCAAAAATACAAAAAAATGTTGTATTTTTTTTGTTTTTTTTTTAATTATTTGAAATTCTGTACTTTTGCGATAGAAAATTCCACTTGATAATAACTTAGAATCATGAGCTCAATCATCTTCCTGAGTATTCGTTACGATGTTACTAAACACCTTGTGTATTCGGATCCATTATACGTTGAATAAATAATGATTGTGATTTCGTACTTACTTGTACTGTCCGTCGTAGAGCTCGTCACCCTTGATAATCTGGATGAACTGGGCCAGGTCTGCCAGCGCCTGGTCGACTGTCAGGAACCGCAGCTCAGAGACACTCGTGTCGCTGGAATAATAGTATATAAATGTTCATCATCACTAATTTAAGAGCCACGCTCTTGTCGGTGTAGCATTCTCCATGCTACTTTTTAGGGAGAAATAGGACAGAGAGTTCCTTCTTGTCTTCCCCTCCGCAGTTTTCTGTCTGACGCGAGTGGGATGGCGACCAAAGTAGTCTATTTCAAAGCCGTACTAGGACTTCTGTCTTCCGCCTTTCTTTGTGTGTGTGTGTTGTTGTTTTTAAATGTTGTATTTACTCGTATTTATTATTGTTGATATGATAACATTGGTGCTAATTCCTGCAGACGCCATCTAATTTTATTTAAAGTTATACCTGTCATTTTCTTGTCTAACCAAACTAGGAACCACAAAGTAATTTTTGTGATATTACGTCCCCACCGGGAATCGAACCCAGGTCCTCCGGATCGTGAGCCCAACGCTCAACCACTGGACCACGGAGGCAGTTGCGTTAATTTGTTTTCGTTGACAAATTGTTCACCTCTAGATGTGAGCGCAGTTACGAATTGCAATAAGCAATTATTATGGTCACATGTGAGTCATCTCGTGAGCTGACTCATCGGGTGATTCGACTCGGAATTTTATTACATTCTAGAGGCAAATGTAATAACGCATTGCTTTGGATGAATGGAATATGTTGTACACTTAAATATGACAAGATTGTGTTTGAAAGGATTTCGAAGTATTTGTAGTATTTATAATGGCTTGATAAAAGGATTTTATTTTATTATTGTTTTCAAAAGTCAAAGTCTAGGTATTTATTGCACACCATATGGTAAACAGTTGTTATGCATATTATAGAACCACATATGGACCCGGGAGGGTATAGCAAAAACAAGAAACAAAATTAAGCCAGAAATACAAAAAATAAAATAATAATAATAAGTACTTAACATTAAACAAAATTAATCAAAAAATAACTATGAAAACCTTCATCATTATTAGCCCATTAACGTCCCCACTGCTGGGGCACGGGCCTTCCCTATGGATGGATAGGGAGATCGGGCCTTAAACCACCACGCGGGCTCAATGCGCATTGATGGTTATTAACGACTGCTAATACAGCCGGGACGAACGGCTTAACGTGCCTTCCGAAGCACGGAAGAGCTCCAGATGAAAACTTTTTTTTTGTGGTCACCCATCCTATGACCGGCCTTTGCGAAAGTTGCTTAACTTCAAAAATCGCAGACCGAGCGCGTTTACCGCTGCGCCACGCCACCGAGCTCCTCAATGAAAAAAAAAATGAAAACCTTAAAAACTATTTATAACAAAATCTACAACACTTGCAGTCTATTTATCTTATAAGAAAAACTGTTGCAGTGTGTGTTTCTCTCTCTTATGTTATTTCTTTGCCTGTGTGAAATGTGTATATTGTCTGCAAAGGCAAAATTCAGTGAGGCCCCCTATTACATGGGGCTGAAAACAGCTGGCGAGGAGTATTTTTCTTTTTTTTTTTTCGACGTGACTTATACTATACACCCCTTCGAGGATACAGGCGTATATCTTTTAAATTTTAAACTCCTAGCACTTGTAGCTTCTGAGATTTCGTGATGAGTGAGTGAATCAGTGAGTCTTTTCGCTTTTTTTTATTGAAAAAGATATTGGTTGATTTTTCTCAAAAATGATGGGCGTTGAGCTGATCACCCGTCAACTATGCAGGTATCAAAAGCGCAAGTTGTCTCATTGCCCGTCTGCCCACCCTGGGTATTACATGCGTGACTTTAAAGAAGAAGAAGAATAAAATAAATGAGAATCACGTCAAAAACAAAAATACTCCTCGCCAGCTGTTTTCAGCCCCATGTAATAGGGGCAAGCCTCACTAAATTTTGCCTTTGCGGACAATATACACATTTCACACATGTACTTTATATATGTATGTCGACAGAATGAATAAGGTAAATAATCGGATAAGTTATTCTCAAGGTTTGCAAGTTAGTCATCTGAGTGGAGCCGTTTAATGGTTTGGACCTCTGACTCAGGTCAATAAGTACTGCCATGGTATAAGAAGACCAGGTATGCTCAATGATTAGGTGAGGCAACCCTATTTTTTTTAGAAAGCCTATTTAAATAGTGACTATTCATTACTACTACCGTAGATTGAACATCAGCGCTCAAAAAGTGGGACGCAAAGTTACTGTTAATATAGCGACGTTGACAGTACTTTACCTCAGTGCGCGATTAGGCGCCGAACTGGCAACACGGGGAAGTGCGTAGCAAAAACTTGTTAAAATCTAAGTGAAAAAAGAAAGATGGAACATCATAATAATATATCTAATATGTCATGATATTGTGCATGTTATCATAGCATAAATATTTTAATTGTCGCATTAAAACCCACCAAAATAAATATTTATTTTTTAGTTTCAAAAACACTAACACACTCACACTACCACATACGCTCCCGTTCAATTCCGGTATAACCCGACAGCGTTACGAAGCACCACGCGCGAATATACGTAATAAGACGATGTACTTTCTTAATTTGACACGATTTTATTGAATGTATATACTGCTGTGTACGAATGTATAGCTAAACAAGCGCCAAGTTTTCGCCGCATTTTTGTATCAAGCGCTGTATCTATGGTAGTGGTAAATCAATGTGACAACTATAAACTGGTCCCATGGTGGTAATCGATGACGTAGGGTTTGCTACGGTCTGCTCTCGTAATATTACGGTCATTAGCCTAAAGTAAGATCCAAAGGGGGTGAGGCAAAATTTAGGTACGACTTGGGGCGGGGCGGACAGTCGTAACCCACATACAAGAAACATCAAATCTAATAAAAAAAAACATCTTCCTGCATGCTTGCCAGTATTAATAAAAATAGTTGATTTATAAATTTGTAATTTAAGAAAAATAAGAAATAATTTGACCTTTAATAATCTAATAACAGTTCAACCGATCTCAAAAATGAAAAAAACAATGCACGACTAATGACGTCACGACGTAATTACGTCTTTATGACTTTGTGACGTCACAAAGGTGAGAAACACCAAACGAAAACATTGGGTCGAGGCAAGCGATATTCAACTTTAACCTTACAGGAATTAATGAGAATGTTGAGTGTTTTATAGGTTTGTTTACAAGTCGAGGTGTTCATTAGTCGATAAAGTGGGAAAAATGTTGTTTTGGTCGAGAATGGAATGAAATCTGCGATTTAGAGTCATTTGTTTTACTGGAAACATTTTTATTAGGCTGAAGTCATCATTATCTCCATAGCTTTATCCTGTGTTCACAAAAGCTTAGGTAAGCAATCACTTAGCCAGGCGAGCTAAGACAGGGCTAACATGCTAAGGTGATAAAATTATTTCGAATTTTTGTCGATATCGATAAGTTTATATCGAGTCGAACCTGCGACCATACAAGAATCAAGCGTTTTTATCCAAAAATATAATCCGAAATCACCAACAAAATGTATGACACGTAAGGTATAATTGTTCATTCAATGGACCAGCTGACCCCGGGGTCACTGGCCCAATGGTCAATTGACCCCGACGAGCCCAGGATTAATGCCCGTGATCTCATTCGAGTGTTTATCTTTATAGGAATGAGAGGAAATACAATACAAAGACTCTTTATTGCACTTGAATCACATTAAAAATACATTAGTATTATAATTAAATTGGTAGTACAACAGGCGGCCTTATTGCTAAGGTAGTAATCTCTTCCTGGCAACCTTTAGGTATAGGATATGAATTTAATGAAAAATGTAGCGGGATAGACAGTACAAAAAAAAAATTAATAATAATAATAAAGTGTTGAAAAATATAAGTACTTATAACTAGATAAACTATAATATATTAAAAACAATACATAGAAGACAATAATGATTATAATAACATATAAATACGTAAATACACTTCTCATCAAAAAAATCGAAACACCTTGCAAGTTTACGTTTTGTCAGGATTATCAGAAAAATGTGTACATTTAGGAATAAATGTTAAATGTCGTTTAATAGTGAGTAATATGAGCTTATCAAATTTTAATGTTAATGTTCTAAATTTAAATGAATTTTTCATAGGTTTCGTATTTTGTTAAATGAGTCATTTTTATTCCGTATGGAGTATAAAGGAAATGGATAAAACAACACACGTAAATGAAAAAAAAAGCTAAAAAACGTTTATTTAATAACTTGTATTCCCTCCCCGAGCTCTAATTACTGCTTCCATACGGTTCTTCATCGATCGGATGAGAGTCACGATCACATGCTGTGGTATATTGTCCCATTCCTCTTGGATTGCATCTTGCAGCTGGCTAAGTGTTTCTGGGGCAGGATCTCTTGCTCGAATTCGTCTCTTTAATTCATCCCACAGATGTTCAATGGGATTCATGTCCGGGCTTCTTGCTGGCCATTCCATAATAGAGATATCGACTTCGTTAAGATAATCTCGTACGACGCCCGCGGTGTGAGCCCTAGCATTGTCGTGCATGAATATGAAGCCGTTGCCAATAAAATGTGCATAGGGCATCACATGAGGCTCGAGACACTCTTCGACGTACCGATGACAGTTTAGTGCAGGCAGACGTGGCCGAGACACGAAAGCAAGCTCTGTCTTACCGTCGGCGCTGATTCCTCCCCAAACCGTCCACGAACCGCCACCATAGCTGACCTTTTCTTCAATGCAGCATTGTGCATAGCGTTCTCCGTCTCTTCTGTAGACCTTGTTCCTTCCGTCGTTACCATACAGCATAATTTTACACTCATCAGAAAAGAGAACTTTGCTCCACTGTAGGTATGACCAATTTAGGTGCTCACGTGCAAAGTTAAGGCGCGCTCTTCGATGGTCTGCAGTTAATTTCGCCCCATTTGCTGGCTTATGCGGTACCAGTCCACGATCCTTCAACCTTCTTCTAATTGTAGGGTCACTTACAGCCACCCTTCGTACAACACGAAGCCGCTGCTGCAGTTGAAAAGCGTTAAGGCGTCGATTTCTTAAAGAAGTTGTTACAATAAATCGATCATCTCGCTCAGAAGTGACCCGATTCCTGCCAAATCCTGAACGGCGCGTGAACAAACCAGTCTCCCGATAACGTTTATAGACTCTATGAACAGATGACAGGCTTAGATGCAGTCTTGCAGCCACAACACGCTGACTAAGGCCAGAATCCAGCAATGCCACAACTTGGGCGGCTTCTGTGGGCGAAGTATCCATACGTTTTAGAAAAAAAAACCTTTTTTCAGACGTCCCAAAGTCACAGTATTGAAATAAAAAACAAAAAGTTTAAGGATAGGCGCCAATTTTTAGTTTTTAAACGCTAAATGTACTCCAACCCTAAACACACATTTGTCTCAAAACAGTGATTCATTTCGTTTATAAGATAAACAAATGAAATTCTAATTTTGAATTTAGAATTTTCGCTTATTACTGTAATGGCCAAACTGCCAGCTATACATTTATGTATTTTTTTTCATCGTATGAATTCTTTTTTGTGTTAAATTCGGACAGAAACAATGAAAACGGAAGTGTTTCGATTTTTTTGATGAGAAGTGTATATACATACATTACTATGGAAGAAAGGAAACCATGACAGTACTACAATACCTAGTTTATAAAGAAGAAGATGTAAGAAGAATGGAATAGAAAAGAAAAACGTTATAAAGAAGAGGAGAGAGAGATGAGAAAGTGCTGCTTGACTTGCCCTTTGAAAGCATCCAACGACGACGGTGCCCTTCGAATGGATTCAGGCAAAGAATTCCATAACCGAACAGCTTGCACTGTAAACGACTTTGCATAGAAATTAGTGGAATGGGAGGGAATATTAAGGGAGAGGTTGAAAGAGGAACGAAGGTTACGGTTGAGGGTACAGGAGTGAAAGACAAATCGGTCTTTGAGGTAGGGGGGAGTATTGGGATTAAATAGGATTGAGTAAAGGAGGGACAGGATATGACAGTCCCTACGACGGTGAATAGGTAGCCATTTGAGCTGGGAGCGATAAACAGAAACAGAGGAAAGGAATCGTATTCTTAGAAAATTATAAGCTCCTTAATAATTATTTTAGGAGGGTGGTTCTTAGAAAAAGCCGCGGCAATCCAGTTGGTAGAACGCTTTGCCTCTCACTTTTGAGGTCGCAGGATCAAATAAATTATCACGTGCTCAGCGGTGAAGGAAAACATCGTGACGAAAACCACATTCCCGAGAAATGCATTTTCGGAGGTATGTGACCTAACCTGTATTGGGCTTGTTTCCCCTTCGCGGGTAGGAAGGTCAGACAGGCAGTCGCTTCTGTAAAAAATCGGACCTGTTAAATCTTGAGGTTAGGTAAGCGGACCCTGTGAAAAACGGGATAATGCTAGTTTGAGTAGGACATTACAGACTGATCACCTAATTGACCGAAAGTAAGATGTGCCGTGCTTCGGAAGGCACGTTAAGCTGTCGGTTCCGGTTACTAATTACTGGTGTAAGTTGGTCATCTGCCTCACAACCCACATGATAGAAGAATAGAAGGTATACTCCGGAAGTCTAGTATAGATTGGAAATAAATTCGACAATGCGACTGCGACTTCAAAGTGAGAGACAAGCGTTCAAACTAGGGATAACAATGTGATTTTTGTACATGGCCCCAATGAGATTCGAACCCGGGACCTCCAGATCTTGATCTCTATGCTAGCACTGGACTTTGGTTATTCCGGCATACATTTTGTTGGTGGCGCGACTGTCGTTGCGCCTGTTGATGAGGTTAGTCATTGGTCTCACAAACCACACCAGACAAGGAGAACTCGTCAGAATACATATACTTTTATTAAGAGAGACGTTAGCTCCGCATATTCTATAACTACTGCAGATAAACCCTACTAGACACCGCTATCATCCATTTACCAAACACTGCTAATCTCGGCTAAAATTCCAGCGTAATACATATAGCTATATCTGAACGGATCTGTGTTCCATTCCAAGTGCTTTAATCCTTACTAATTCGCTGTTTACCATTACAAACTTGTCGCAAACCAGCCTTACAAATATCCACCTTACCACCAAGTTATTACGGGCATCCAAACAGCAACGATATCCAGGCGATATGGTATTTAGTATGCATGAGAGAAGATCACCGATTGTAATATTTTTCGAGGATTAGATCCGTCGCTGCGTGGAATGAAACGTCGACAATCGTGTGGAATGGAACGGAAAAGTAGGGTCTAGTGCCCTGAGGTGGATAATCTGGATTAATAGGAGCCAGGGATCTTTGGAAAGGTTGAAAAGGCATGATTTCAATGGCGGGTAGGTAAGAATATGCCTACATTTATTCGTAATTTCTATAACCAAGGTCTTATATTTGAGAAAAAGGATCAACCAGAGAACGAAAAAAGTAGAAAACAGATTGGAACGGCATCTTAAAACCACTTATTACCATTTGGGTAAATTTGTTTTGTATGTTGTGTGCAATAAAGTATATTTGATTTGATTGGATTTATTTAATATTCTGAATTTAGTTAATATAAATATTTTTCTAATATTAGTTTTAAAGAATGCGGATGAAGGATTACGAAAGCAGTATAGAAAGCGAAGGTTGGTGGTAGAGCTGGCAGAGGAAGACCCAGAAGGTCGGACATTGACCAAAATAGATATGTCCTTAGAAAAGGTTCAGTACGATCTACTCTGAACCGACGTGCGCGTATGAAACTATTGATGAATGTGGAGGAAGCAAGTGAAGTGTGTCAGGATCGGAGCAAATGGAATTCCATAGTCTCTGCTAACCCCGGTGGGAAACCTGTATTGGGCTGGTTTTTTCATCGCGGGTTGGAAGGTCAGACAGGCAGCTGTTTCTGTATAGTTTAAACTATGATGGATTTTATGGTGATATAGATATACAGGGTGTTAGTGACATCGTAACGAATACTCAGAGGGATGATTCAGACCATGATTCTGAGTTAATATCAAGTGGAATTTTCCGTCGCAAAATTCATGTTATTTTTTTAGTTTTTTTTTAATTATTTTCAATTCTATAGTTTTGCGATGGAAAATTCCACTTGATATTAACTCAGAATAATCAGCTGAATCATCCCTCTCAGTATTCGTTACGATGTCACTTACACCCCATACAAGTCCATACAGTAGCCATACAAGTAGGTATGGGTGTTAGTGACACCGTAACGAATACTGAAGGGGATGATTCAGATCATGATTCTGAGTCGATATCAAGTGGAATTTCCTGTCGGATAAGTCATGAAAAGTTTAGAGCATATTTAAATTATTCAGAATTATGGCCAAAACAATGTAGCTAAAATAAAACAAAACTAAAACATGTAGTAGATAGACATATAATGGATGCTTAGATACAGATGGATTGTTTACAGAGGTTACTTTTTGTAAGTACGTATAAATTTAATGCTTGGGGTTAATCTAGTTCACCGCAATTTGCAACGAAATATAGTATTATGTTAGATACCTCGGTGGAAACTGTTTTCGCTTAATGTGTTTAATTATAAGTTTATATTTTTAAGTTTCTATTGTGTAAGCTAATAAGTAAGTAAGTAGTTAAGTATGATTGGCCACCTGATACGACACGATTCATTTATAACAAATATTATAGAAGGAAAAATTGAAGGGTAGAGAGGAAGGGGTAGACCAAGAAAACATTTATGAAACAAATAAAAGAGAAGGTGCAGGTCGTGTCGTATCGGGAGGTGAAGGTTTTGGCGGGAAGAAGAGAGGAATGGCGATTACTCCACCGACAAGAGCGCAGCTCTTAAATAGAGAGAGATTGTGTAAGCTGTTGGAAATAAAAAATAAAACCGGACCTGTCAAATTTTCAGGTTAGGTACGCGGACCTTTTGAAAAACGGGATAATGCTAGGGAGATGTGTTACTTTAAACCTCTTGTTGCACTTTGGGACAGATCCAACAAAAATATACATACATTAGCTTTTGCCCGCGACTTCGTCCGCGTGGCGTGTTATAAAAGAGAGATCTTTGTGAAAGTTGCAGAAAGGTTAAAAAATGCTTAATTTTATTATTTTTAAATGAGGTTAGAGTATAAGTAGTTCAGTTAAATAATGAATTGTTATTAATTTTTAGATTATTAGTTTATGATAATTTGGTTTAATATAAATTTAGGAAAATACGATCAGAGGAGGCTAACCCTAAAGTACCTATAAGCTTTCGTCTGGAATTCAGAGATGAGAATGTTTTTTTCATACAAATGTTTTTTCCCGCTAACTCCCGTTCCGGTGGGAATTTCGAGAATTCCTTTCTTAGTGCACCTCTACGGAGTACGTCCCTTCCAAATTTCAAGTGCCTACGTTTACCCGTTTAGGCTGTGCGTTGATATGTCAGTCAGTTTCTCCTTTTATATATTTAGATAGATAAGATCATGTCGGTATTCCCTAAAGGTGTGAGCAGAGCCTCAAATTAAACTAATAGGCATTCGCCATTCTTTGAAAATGTTGCATACATTTAAACTCGCCCTTATTTCCTATTGAGGTAAGCACAAAATATTACACAACTGAATAATAATCGAACATATCCTCTATGTTAAGCCCGTCCATCATAGCTGTCCATACCGGAGTCGAACGCTGCTACCGACAGTTGGCTGCCTGCTAGCTCGATGTGTCAAATGCAGCGCAGCCCGGATTGTGCATATTATAATTATCTACTGTGGATTTCTATAGTTCATTTCGTCTACCTATACGGTTCCATGCTGGGTTGGGAGTAAAAAATAGGGTCAACACACACATAACAAAAAAAAGTGAAAGTAAGTGTAAGTGTAATATACATAAACATAAACTGCCTATATACGTCCCACTGCTGGGCACAGGCCTCCCCTCAATCAACCGGAGGGGGTATGGAGCATACTCCACCACGCTGCTCCACTGCGGGTTGGTGGAGGTGTTTTTGCGGCTAATAGCCGGGAGCAACGGCTTAACGTGCCCTCCGAAGCACGGAATCATCTTACTTTTTCGGACAATCAGGTGATTCAAGCCTGAAAAGTCCTTACCAAACAAAGGACAGTCTCATAAAGTGATTTCGACAATGTCTACGTACTACTACGTACTTACTTATTGATGTAAGTACGTAGTTGTTACATGAGTCATGTCAGGGGCCTTTGGCGGCTCAATAGTAACCCTGATACCAGAGTTGAGGTCGGTAATCCACCTCACAAACTACACGATAGAAAAAGATAACTTTATTCAATTATTCCTTGAACCATCACCGCCCTGTGCTGTATCAACCCTTTAATTCGGTATGTACATACACACACATTCTCCCAAAATCTTCGTATAATATGCGCACACGTCCCCGCTGCGCCGGCTCCACCATATAATTGTATCGAATCGGCCATAATTTGCGACACTAGCGCACATCCGCCTAATTTGATAGCTGGCAGCACTGGCGCAGTATAAACGTGCGGTGACGTAGGTATTACACCTTTATTTTTTATTTATTTATTGAATTACATATATCAACAGTACACATACTTATCGTAATGCTATAAAATTCAAATCTTAAAGTAATGACTGTATATGTGTCCCAATTTACAGGTATACACAACATTTACAAAAAAAAAAAAAACAACAAAACGTATAAAAACGTAAATTACGTATTCTAATATACCTATCTTTTAATTCTATTTTTATTCTTTTTATTTGAAAGAAGATTTATCTTTATGTTTTATACGAATGTATATATACGTACTTATTGAATCGTCTGAAACAGACGTATAAGGCCAATGATGATCATGATGATGATGATGATAGTGACATGGTAACGAATACTGAAGGGAATGATTCAGACCATGATTCTGAGTTAATATCAAGTGGAAGTTTCCGTCGCAAAAGTGAGGAACTGAAAATAATTTACAAAAACACTAAACTAAATATATAAAAATAACTGTTGCTTGATATTTGGATCGCATTCTGTGTAGAATAATAAAATATATAAATAAATAGAATTATGTTGCTGCCTCTGTTGCTTCTCATAATTGTGCCTAGTTGTAATAAAAGGGTCATCATTTACGCCCAAAAACAAAGATAACAGATGTATATGCCAATTATCAATGAAATTAGTTAGTTAGACGAAGGAAAGAAAGAAAAAATATATTCTTATTCTTAAAAAAATATTTATTCGACATACGTATTGTTTTCACATATTAAAACAAAATAATACAATTATGAAAGTATGCCGAAACGGTTCCACCTCAGCATAATGCCACAGCCTAGACCCAGGAAAATGTTTACAGCGCCATCTATATTCTCTCTCTCTCTCTCTCTCTCTCTCTCTCTATTTAAGAGCTGCGCTCTTGTCGGTGAAGTAATCGCCACTCCTCCTTCTTCCCGCCAAAACCTTCACCTTCTGATACGACACGACCTGCACCTTCTCTTTTATTTGTTTCATAAATGTTATCCTAGGTCTACCCCTTCCTCTCTTCCCTTCAATTTTTCCGTCTATAATGTTTGTTATAAATGAATCGAGTCGTATCAGGTGGCCAATCATATTTCCTCTCCGGTTCTCTATAGTCCATATAGTGTATTATGATTAAGTACTGCAAAATTATAGACAGCGATACGGCTCACCACTTATCACGTTGGGCTAACAGAAAGCTCGGTGCGGTGTGGGTGAGTTAATCTCGCGATGGACGAACCTCTGACTGCCCCAATTGGTCTTGAGCTTACGTTATGTTTATTATGTTACTAAAAACATTATTTTAATCTTTTTATATTAAAATGAACCTGTGTAACTGGCTATATCTGTACATCTATACGTCGCCATTATCGTGTTCAGGCATGGAAAGCGCTAATTAACGTTCGTGAGGCATTTAGCGATGGTGTACTTTGATAAAGGAGACTACTGCTGCTAGCACGAGAGAGAAGGAACAACGTTTGATTCTCGACTTCGTCAGTTTTGGACTAATGGCCTGAAATCGTTTTAATATCGAACCTCCGGCGTGTGTAAAACTAAAACTAGGGTAGTGACCTTCCCCACAGCGCGATTCGATATCGCATTGATTTGCGATGTTAAAGTAATTTGGTCAGTTTTTTAACTACTTACATGTAATAAAAAAAAAATTATTAGCCAAAAAAAAATGTATAAGAGCAATTGGTGGTATTCCATCTTATGAATCGTGTAGGCCGCTGTTTACCAGACTTGGACTTTTACCCTTACCTTGTTTATATATATTGGAAGTGTGCATATTTGTTAAAAGACACGAATACTTGTTTCGTAAAGCAAGTGATGTCAGTGGTAAAGTACAAAGAGACCCTTATAGACTTGTGTTGGATGAGGTCCCTAAGAGCGCGAAATACGGAAAAAACTGTTTGACTCTATGTGTAAAAATTTATAATCAAATACCTATTGAATTAAAATCATTAAATTTGACATCATTTAAACGGCATTTATATATCTGGTTAATTAATAAACAATTTTATAGTGTTCATGAATTATTAAGTATGCTCAATTATTAGATATTCCTTTTTATTATTGTAATCTCTTGACCTCATTTCATTGTTATTATTGTGTTATCTTGATTTGTTATATTTTTTATATTTTGCATGCTACAATGTTTACATTGTAGCATGCAAACATGTCATGGACCTGTATAATTTATTCCATCTCTGTATACCGTGTTTAAAGCAAATAAAGATTCTATTCTATTCTATTCTATTCTAAAGAATTCGACGTTTGACCATTATGATGATCGCTTAACATAACACATTTCTTTCAAATTGTATAGAAACGAAGTGAAGTTGTCACTAACAGGTTAGCTCGACCATTATAGACGGCGATACGGCTCATCTATCTCGTTGGTCTAACAGAAAGCTCGGTGAGACGTGGGTACTTAGTTCATCTTGCGATGGATGTACGTCTGACTACCCCAATTGGCATATAGTTGTGACCTAATGTTATGTTTTAGTATAGACACAATTTATATACACAGGCCTACTAACCGCCGTAAAAACACCTAAACCTACCCGTAGCAGAGCAGTGTGTTGGGGTAAGCTCCATACTCCCTCCGACCGACTGATTGAGTGCCCATCAGTGGGACCGTAGGTGGGACCAATATAAGCTGTTTATGTCATGTAATGTACATACGTTTATAGTCGAAGATACAGGAGTTTATAGACGATATATAGAAGAACAATGTAGATAAAATATTCAAATAATTCAAGCCATTATGTTAGGTAAGGTGACTTCAAGGAACCGAATGACGCGCTAGGGAGATGGTGATGATAATATATATAGGCATGACTTTATGTATCACTGTATGGGTATGTTTCATAGCATCATGGCAATACGCCTGTATCTCGGATGCTTCGGAAGGTACGTTAAGCCTTTTATAATACCAGGGTTGATGAGGTTGGTAATCCTTACAACCCACACGATGAGACCTTTTTATCAGAGCCTTCGAGCAGAGAATCGTATTTGATTTATGCTTTCATTCACAACAGCATCACATCTTAGGCTGTTGCGGGTGGGGGTGTGAACTAAATAATGATTTTTATTATTTTTAGAAAGTCTTGAACGATGGGCGCCATTCGACTGACGTCAGACAGAGTACTGCGTGCGGAGCAGAAGGAAAGAGGTGAACCACTGCTCTATTTTTCCCTAAAAAGTAGCATGGAGGATGCTACACCGAAAAGCGTGGTTCTTAAATTAGTGATGTGATAATCGATGGGGCTGGCATAACAATGTTTGTTAAAAGCCCTTAAATAAAAAAAAAAAAACGCACGATAGAAGATACTGGTGCAAATTCCCGTAAACACTATCTAATTTTATTTTAAGTTATATCTGTCATTTTCTTATCCGCCGAAAAGGAAAGGGACGGATAATCGACAAGCATAAAATTTATGGAACACACGTCAATTTTAAGCACAAATCTAAAACAACCGTCTAAAAATTTTACATTTGCCAATAACCCGACAGAATTATGTTGACAGCACACGTCAAACAGTTTGCATACCAGCGAGATACCTTTTCGAATCGCCTGGATTATTCATTCATTTACTCATACTTCCTAAAATTAAGAGCTGTCAATCATCCGTCTCTTTCCTTTTCGGCGGATAAGAAAATGACAGGTATAACTTAAAGTAAAATTAGGAGGTGTCTGCAGGAATCGGGGCCAATGTTTACTAACTTGCTTGGGCTGGTTTCTCCATAATACCGGTGCTCGGTGTAGAACAACCCACCGCCTATGGTACTGGCGAGGTTCTCTGGGAATCCCCCAGCCACCCATTGCGGAGAGATGGCCCATTCGCCTCCCACCAGGATTATGATGGGGGGCTCGTTCCCACCTGCGTAGACGCCGTTGTAGTGGTAGCGCTGGAAGCAACAATATAACATAAGCTTACGACTATAATATCCTAATGGGGTAGTCAGAGATACATTCATCGCAAGATGAACTAAGTACCCACACCTCACCGAGCTTTCTGTTAGACCAACGTGATGGGTGGTGAGGCGTATCGCCGTCTATAATAGAGCCAACTGTGTTAGAGAAAACTGTGCTTTAGATGAATTGATTACTTTACAGTGCAAATCTGGTACCGGAGTTCAAACCGGCGGTTCCTGTTTTAGAAGCAAGCGGGTTGTACCACTGGACCACAGCGATTTCAACAACAATATCATCATCATCAGCCCATTAACGTCCCCACTGCTGGGGCACGGGCCTTCCCTATGGATGGATAGGGAGATCGGGCCTTAAACCATCACGCGGGCCCAGTGCGGATTGGTGGTTATGCAACAATATAATGTACCTAATATATAATGTAACAGCCTCCGTGGTCTAGTGGTTAGAGCGTTAGGCTCACGATCTGGAGGTCCGGGTTCGATTCCCGATGGGGACATTGTCGAAATCACTTTGTGAGACTGTCCTTTGTTTGGTAAGGACTTTTCAGGCTTGAATCACCTGATTGTCCGAAAAAGTAAGATGACTCCGTGCTTCGGAGGGCACGTTAAGCCGTTGGTCCCGGCTATTCGCCGTAAAAACACCTCCACCAACCCGCAGTGGAGCAGCGTGGTGGAGTATGCTCCATACCCCCTCCGGTTCATTGAGGGGAGGCCTGTGCCCAGCAGTGGGACGTGTATAGGCAGTTTATTTAATATATAATGTAACATTATATGTACCTATCATTCCGGGTTTCATCATACGCTCACGAGTACTAATATGTACACACTTTGAAACCATGTCACATTAACTTTTTTGACAAATTAAACCGTAAGTCTTATTAAATGTCAAATATGATAGTGCGACAGGGTTCTAACGTGGGTACAAGATATTCCTCATGACTGTACATAATCTTTCAATATTTTTTTTACATTTTTCCTCACCTTATGGTTGTCTGGAATCGCTTTAAGCGATAAGGCCGCCATTTGCCATGTACTTAGTTAAGAGACTTTTTGTAATTATTTATTTTATTTTTGGTGCAATAAAGTGTATTTGTATTGTATTGTACATACTTAAACTCACATCCATAATTCCCAATGAGGTGGGCAGAGCCACAAGTAATCATTGACAACTTGAAGACAGTTTTGTTTGGAAGTCCTAAGATGTACTTATGTTAGAAAGGACACAATCCCTCTGTAGGATTTTACAATTTTTATGTTTATGCGTTCTATATTTTTTATCGCTGTCACTTCAGCATAGAAGTCACCCAGCGAGTAAATCCCTTACCATACTGTTTTTTTGACGTCACTTATTGTAGATTTGCTGCAAATGACATTTGACAAACTTACCATACTGAATGTGTCAGTGTTGCTCGCATCAAAATGGTTAGTCCGTACGTCGACGTAGCCGGTGCTCACGCCCTCGTGAGCGTCCGGGGTCGGCAGGGGAGGCTCCCTGTCGCGGAGACCCAGGCATAGTGGCAGGAGGAGCAGGTACCCTGGAATGGTGATAACATAAGCATTTTAAGATTAGAGATAAGTAAATGCTTAATGCCAACCATGCCTGCCATGTGGCAGTACTTTATATAAATAAGTAAATAATTCTTCTAAAAAAGCAATATTGCAATTTGACTTTTGCGCATATAAAATTAAGTGCGCAATGCAAACAAATGTCAAATAGCAATATTGCTTTCTTAGATGAATTGCTTCGATGTGGCCATTTTAACCCTCAGGAAACAAATATACAAAAGTGATGTACTTGTAAAAGTAACTGTATTGTTTATGGTGTAAATAAAATACTAAAAAAAAAGAGAAATAGAAAGAGTACAATCTCTTCCAGGCAAACTTTGGAGTATAGGCGATTAATGACAGTTCTTCTTTTTATATCTGTTCGTGTGGATGATAAGGTTCAATGACCGACCTTACCAACTCTGGAGTTAGGAATGTTATTGTGCCGCCCAAAGCATGTCAAATAGCAATATTGCTTTTTTAGATGAATTGCTTTTATGTGGCCTTTTTAACCCACCTTAGTGTCCTACTTATTTTTTTTTACTTTACACATAAGTTCGATGTGTGATATACAAAGACAGCATACCATCACGCCTGTATCCCAGAAGGGGTAGGCAGAGGTATTAGTACATTACCCACATTAAATATAATATTGTGTATTCATTTCTTTGACATTATTTTGTTAACTATGACTTTCATTGTAATAATTATTGTAATCATTTATGATTATCTAATTTCTTGTTAGTTTTTGCACACACATAAAATTGTGACCATCTTGTAAAAACCATGTATCCAAGCAAATAAATTATTCTATTCTATTTACTAATCGCCAGCTATGTTTAAGTCGAGCCTATTGCTGTTTGTAATATGCAAAAGTTACTTAATAACGTAAAAAAACCTTACCTTATTACTCAATAACTAATCATTATAATAACAACGAATAACGAATTAATTACTATTAATTTGTTTTCCCGCCGGGCGTAACCGTGTAACAGCGACGGTGGTCACGCGGAGACTGGCGAGTCCACTGCTTGTTATTTCGAAGATGTGGTTCCAACTACCCTCATTTCACTATTTTATTTCTCACACACAACGAGTCAAATAACCCACCGTGAAACACCGTGGGGAGCCGTGGTAGCTTGCCTATCATTTTGAGGTCGCAGGTTCGAATCCAGCACAGGCTTAAACCAATGATTGTCGAATTTGTTTTCGAATTCATGTTTGGATCATAAATGATTATCACGTGCTCAGCGGTGATGGAAAACATCGTGAGGAAACCCACATTCCCGAGAAATGCTTTTCGGAGGTATGGGACCTACTTGTAATGGGCTGATTTTCCCTTCGTGGGTTGGAAGGTCAGACAGGCGGTCGCTTCTGTAAAAAACCGGGCCTGTCAAATCTTCAGATTAGGTAAGCGGACCCTGTGAAAAATGGGACAATGCTAGGGAGATGATGATGATGAAACGAGTCAAATTCTCAATAAGTACGGTCACGAGCTTTAATATGTATACACTTTAGTACCATGTAAGTCTCACTAAATGACAAAAATTTTAGTGCGACAGAGTCCTAAAGTGGGTACATTATATTGCTCATGACTGTACAGGTGTCAACATTCATGAACTCGTCTTAAAAAATAGTTTTTTTTTATTTATATGAGTCGCAAAAAAAAAAATAGATTCTACAGGCTAGGGCTACTTTAAAAAAAATCTGACAGCTGTCATTATGAACTATGTATCACGCAAGAACGTATAGACATCGTAATCAGCACAATTATGTAATTCTATTCCGTGCATATTCCCGTAATACTTTTTGAATTCCCACTCCGGAATCAAAGTAAAAGAGAAAAAAAGATCAGAAGGTCTATCAGACCAGTTTGAAGAACTAATTGGCTTGGACATCGACGCTACAACCAGATAGACGCCGCCGTGTTATTACTTATTACAAAATTATGATTATAGATAAAAAGAAAAATAAAAGGTTTAAAACAATAACCCAACGAACAACGAACGATGCCCAAGACAGGGAGGGTTGGAAAGAGAAGGGGGAGGAATTTGCCCAGCAGTGGGACATTAATTATTCTACTCGGCTCGTTTAGGTGTGGGTACTTAGCTGATCTTGCGATGGATGTACCTCTGCCTACCCCAATTGAGATATAGTCATGAGCGTATGTTATGCAAGAAGTGGTTACAGATTCCGATGTGGTAGTAGTTTTACAGCTAATAACATAAATATGTAATTTATTTTTTTAACGTTCAAAAAGACCTAACTTTGTAAACAAATTTTGAAAATAAATATTTTTAAATTTTCGAATTTTGTATTTTGAAACAGACAGAACCCGTTACTCTGCTATTAATTAGGAGTCTAGAGGCTGTATCGTCGATGCGGGACCGTAGACCTTGTTAGCAAAGAGGGATTTTTGAGAGGGAATGTACTAGTTTGGGTCTTTTTCGGAGCGAATATGCTTTAAGCGAATATTTTTTTGTTGAGTTTTTCAAAGAACGTTTCGTTTCGGGTATAATGAAGTTATCTGATTTGGACATTTGGTGGTTTGGGTTTACGTGATATGACTAGAAGTGTCTTTAAAAAAACTTAAATACTTACACATATTTATCATCATCATCATTATCTCCCTAGCATTATCCCGTTTCACAGGGTCCACTTACCCAACCTGAAGATTTGACAGGTCCGGTTTTTTACAGAAGCGACTGCCTGTCTGACCTTCCAACCAGCGAAAGGGAAAACCAGCTCAATTCAGGTTAGGTCACATATCTCCGAAAATGCATTTCTCGGGAATGTGGGTGTCCTCACGATGTTTTCCTTCACCGCTGAGCACGTAGTAATCATTTATGATCCAAACATGAATTCGAAAATAAATTTGGTAATCATTGATTTAGGCCTGTGCTAGATTCGAACCTGCGACCACTTACAATAGAGCATTAATGTCTTTAAAAAACTTAAATACTTACACATGTTTATAATCACGAAAAGTAAATTAAATTTAACACTACAGGCACCTAAGGGCCAACGAAAAACTAATGTGTCAAATTATATTTTGTTATCATTGATAGATAACAATAGATTTGGCCAATCTGCCTAATCGGTATGTAGAAAGTAAATTGATGTAAGTCTTATATCGATAATTTTGAGTAATGGTTTCTCTAACAATTTGAGTTACATACATACAGTGTTACTACAAAACACAAACTAAAAATAAACTAGGTTTGAAATAGTATTTGGCGCCACGAAAGAAGTCGGCGGATTTTAATGAAACTAACTTGACAAGTCATAATAATTCTATGCAGAATCTGCGACATTAGCGCCGCGACCTTCGGAACTTCTTTCGTATACGGATTATATTTTAAACATAGTTTATCATTTAGTCTTTGTTTTGTAGTAACACTGTTATTGTTTTAGTTTGGTCCACGGAATTGAAGAAAGAGGTTGGAAAAGCCCTAATGCACATTTTGGATGACACCCGCTGTCGCCTGCTCAACCCTACTCTCTTTTACTACTACTCCTGCAAACAGATAACTACGATAGCTCTACTTCTTCTCAAATTCCATAGCCACTTTACCATATTTAGGTAATGCATATTTTAAGTAATAGGTTTCAATTTTATCATTACTTTTTGTAAGACACTGCAAACAAAAGTTTTTTTAAATTATTTTCCATTCTATACTTTTGCTAAAGAAAAATCGACTTGATATTAACTCAGAATAATGAGCTGAATCATCCCTGAAAGTTTTCGTTACGATGTTACTAACACCCGGTATTATACATATTATATAAAGCTACAAACCCATGTACTGACTGACTCACTGACTCACTGACTCACTGACAGGGTTGTTCTCCCAGAAGGAGCGTCGGGGGGTAAAAATGATGTATGGGGGGTGTGATCGGGACCTCCCGGTGAGTATGGAAAAACTTCCAGATCTTGGAAAACTGCTCCGCATCAGGGAGACACCCTACAGTCTGGCGAAACTATCGCACCTGGAACTATTCTTTTTTTACGAAACCTATTTAAATCTTGGTCAAATTCTATTGTCGGTGAAAAAAAATCAAAATGGCGGAAAAACAAGATGGCCGCCATACAAAGTTTTGTTTTTTCAGAAAATGTCTCGTAGGTAAAAATGATGTATGGGGTTGCAATCGGAACGTCTTGTTGAGTATGGAAATACTTCTTGATCTTCAGAAACTGCTCAGCATCAGGGAGACACCCTACGGCCTGGCGAAACTATCGCACCTAGGACTTTTTTGTTTTCACGATACCTATTTAAATCTTGGTCAAACTTTATCGCCGGTGACAAAAAAACAAAATGGCGGAAAAACAAGATGGCCGCCATACATATTTTTCGTTTTTCCTGAAAATGCCTCGGGGGTAAAAATGATGTATAGGGGTGTAATCGGAACGTCATGTAGAGTACGGGTATATTTCCAGGTTTTCGAAAACTGCTCCGCATCAGGGAGACACCCTATAGCCTGGCAAAACCATCGCACCTGGCACTTTTTTCTTTTCACAATACCTTTTTAAATCTTGGTCAAATTTTATCGCCGGTGAAAAAAAAAAACAAAATTGCGGAAAAACAAGATGGCCGCCATACAAAATTTGTTTTTTTTTTTTTTCAGAAAATGTCTCGGTGGTAAAAATTATGTATGGGGATGTAATCGGAACGTCTTGTTGAGTATGAAAGTACTTCTCGATCTTTGAAATCTGCTCCGCATCAGGGAGACACCCTACGGCCTGGCGAAACTATCGCACCTGGAACTTTTTTGTTTCCACGAAACCTATTTAAATCTTGGTCAATATTATCGCCGGTAAAAAAAAATCAAAATGGCCGAAAAACAAGATGGCCGCCATACAAATTTTTGTTTTTACAGAAAATGTCTCGGGTGTAAAAACGATGTATAGGGGTGTTATGGGAACGTCTTGTTGAGTATGGAAATACTGCTAGATCTTCGAAAACTGCTCCGCATCAGGGGTCACCCTACGGCCTGGCAAAACCATAGCACCTAGAACTTTTTTGATTTCACGAGACCAATTCAAGTTTTGGTCAAATTCTATCGCGGTAAAAAAATGGCGGGAAAACAAGACACGCGAGCAGCTTGCTGCGAGCGAACCACGCGACATCTAGTTATATTATATATAGCTGCAAACCCATGTACCTATTGACTGACTGACATAGTTGTTCTCCCAGAAGGAGTGTCGGGGGGTAAAAATGGTGTATGGGGGGTGTGATCTGGACCTACCGGTGAGTATGGAAAAACTTCCAGATCTTGGAAAACTGCTCCGCATCAGGGAGACACCCTACGGCCTGGCGAAACTATCGCACCTGGAACTTTTCTGTTTTCACGAAACCTATTTAAATCTTGGTCAAATCCAATCCCCGGTGAAAAAAAAACAAAATGGCGGAAAAACAAGATGGCCGCCATACAAAAAAATATTTTTCCAGAAAATGTCTCGAAGGTAAAAACGATGTATGGGGACGTAATAAGAAGATCATGTTGAGAATTTAAATACTACTCAACCTTCAAAAACTGCTCCTCATCAGAGAGACACCCCACGGCCTGGCGAAACTATGGCACCTGGAACGATTATTTTTTCACAGAACCTATTTAAATCTTGGTCAAATTCTATCGTGAGTGAAAAAAATTCAAAATGGCGGAAAAACAAGATGGCCGCCATACAAAATTTTTGTTTTTCCTGAAAATGCCTTGGGGGTAAAAAATATGTATGGGGATGTAATCAGAACGTCTTGTTGAGTATGGATATACTTCTCGATCTTGGGAAGCTGCTCCGCATCCGGGCGGCACCCTATGGCCTGTCAAAACTATCGCACCTGGATCGATTCTTTTTTCACAAAACCTATTTAAAACTTGGTCAAATTTTATCGTGAGTGAAAAAAAATCAAAATGGCGGAAAAACAAGATGGCCGCCATACAAATTTTTCGTTTTTCCTGAAAATGCCTCGGGGGTAAAAATGATGTATAGGAATGTGATCGGAACGTCATGTCAAGTGTGAAAATACATCTGGGTTTTCGATAGCTGCTCCGCATCAGGAAGACACCCTACGGCCTGGCAAAACTATCGCACTTGGAACTTTTTTATTTTCACGAAACCTATTTAAATCTTGGTCAAATTTTATCGCGGGTGAAAAAAAACAAAATGGCCGAAAAACAAGATGGCCGCCATACAAATTATTGTTTTTCCAGAAAATGTCTCAGAGCTAAAATTGATGTATAGGGGTGTGATCGGAACGTCATCTTGGAAAACTGCTCCGCATCAGGGAGACACCCTACGGCCTGGCAAAACTATAGCACCTAGAAATTTTTTTTTAGTCTTGGTCAAATTCTATCGCGGTAAAAAAATGGCGGGAAAAAGCTTCAAACTAATACAAGACACGCGAGCAGCTTGCTGCGAGCGAACCACGCGACATCTAGTTATACCTATACATATCTAATTATTAATTAACCTGGGGTAAATGAAATTAAATGTTTATCTTTTTAAACTTACACCATTTTGACACCGCTGCTACTTGGTAGTATCAGTTGTATGTATTACAAGAAATCTTAGTTTATCGTATAAAGCCGATAGCGATACAGATAAAATAGTTTTGTATTAATTTGTCAAGTAATTAATTAAAACGCTTCTTTTCTTTTAAGATATTAGGGATAGGTATTTCATACTCACATGAGTAATCCCTAATGCTGAAGGCAGTCCAAAATTCTACCGCATCTACGCGCTGTCAGTTCAGGTAACGGCATCCATGGTCCAGTGGTTGACCGTTGGGCTCACAATCCGGAGGTCCCGGGTTCGAATCCCCCCTGTAGGGTTGATTAGGTTGGTAATTCACCTCACAACCCACACGATAGAAGGGAAGCGTGTTAGACTTGTCGCACTAAAGTAATATTAGTAAGTACCTACTCTATTTATTTGGAGCTCGGTGGCGCAGCGGTAAACGCGCTCGGTCTGCGATTGTTGAAGTTAAGCAACTTTCGCAAAGGCCGGTCATAGGATGGGTGACCACAAAAAAAAAGTCTTCATCTCGAGCTCCTCCGTGCTTCGGAAGGCACGTTAAACCGTTGGTCCCGGCTGCACCAATCCGCACTGGGCCCGCGTGATGGTTTAAGGCCCGATCTCCCTATCCATCCATAGGGAAGGCCCGTGCCCCAGCAGTGGGGACGTTAATGGGCTGGTGATGATGATGACCTACTCTATATTCTAGATAGATGGCGCTCTGCTGCCCACCCCGTTAGAGACTACGGACGTGTGGTTGCGTATGCACATGTACAGTTATCAGAAGTAGCTCCAATCGTACTAAATTTCAATTCGATGACACATAACTACAGGTGCAAAAAGTACGATAAAGTATAGTCACGAACAGAGATGTGCTATTGCCGGAAATGTTCCCAAAGTGGGAATGTTTCTATTGTAAAAAAAATAAAAATAATAAAAAAATAAAAAATCGTTTATTAACTCCACAACATAATAGTAATAAGTTACATTTTGACTTATTTAACATATGTTTGTGGAGGCTTGTAATAATTAATTGTAAAAAGCTTTTTAATTCTAATTCAAAAATATATCACACTTCAAATTAAATCCATATTTTCTGAGGTTATATATACTGTTTTACAATAAAATACCAGACAAAATTTTGAATTTGTCAGAAAATAAATGTAAAGCTCATGTGAATCTTAGTTTATGTAAAAAAAAGCTTATTATAAGATTAATGATTACCTCAATGATAAACATGTCTGGTATGAAATGTGTTTCTCTAGTTATTAAATAACTTGTAATGTATACCCTCATTGATTTAAAAGATGTTGCTGTTGCAGTTTAATTTAGTTTGTCACCTTGCGGAATGACGTAGATTTAAAAATGTTAAATTGACCTTCAACAGGTTTATCTATTATAATTATGTTGAATAAATTATTCTGATATTTTAAATTGTATTTTTTTTTTACATAACGAACGTCTCATCCGCCTAAAATTACTGCATTTTCTCACAATCTGTATAGCCGGGGAAGAGAATCTGCAAGAAAAACCTCGGCACGAGACACTAGATGTTTTTTTTTTAAAAAACGAGAAACTAGATTTAAGACTTAGATCACATTTTACCTGTATTGAAACTAGCGTGTCCATTGCGACGTTTTTTTTTTAACAAAAATCACGTTTGAATGTGTTTTTAAATAGGCGCTTACGCAGTTTTCACTATAAGGCGATGTAATGTTATGTTATGTTGGATTGTTATTGTTATGCACGTGTTGGGATCACGTGCGCGTGAGTCAGTGCACGAGGCTTCGATGGCTGCTCGGGTGGAACGGTTCAGGATGTCACTGGATGTGGCTCGGATTTAATTATTATAATGTTTTTAATGTGCATACAGTGTTCAACACTCAATACTCAATTATTTATTGCATTCCATGTAGTACAATGGGATGTTACATAAGCATAGGAACTAAAACATGGACCCTGTAGGGCACAGCAACGTTGAAGAGAAGAGAGGAAGTGTGTATTAAAATTAAAACTTATCATTCAAAAATAATACATCTACTTCACATAGTATCACGCCTGTTACCCGAAGGAGTCGCCAGAGGTGTATAGTATACAAATAAGGTTTTATTCAAATTATAAAAAGCAATAAATACCCCGTCGCACATCCCGTGATCATGGCACTTGCAACAGTGTCGAAATATCGGGAGTCTCATATCCCTGATTTAAACGCGGTAAGAACACGTTATTATGTGTTTTAATTATGATAATAACCGCGTAAACCTAAAACAATGTATAATCGTTAAACGCTGTAATATTTAAATAAATAAATAATCTAATCTAAATATATAAAAGGAGAAACTGACTGACTGACATATCAACGCACAGCCTAAACGGCTAAACGTAGGCACTTGAAATTTGGAAGGGATGTAGCTTAGGTACCGTAGAGGTGCACTAAGAAAGAAATTCCCGGAATTCCCACGGGAACGGGAATTAGCGGGAAAATCCTTTTGTATGAAAAATCTAAACCGCTTAAGTTAGACGCTTGAAATTTGGCATGCAGGTACCTTAGTTAACTTAAAGCTTAGTTGCAACAGGATATTGAAAAATTCCCACGGAAACGGGAGTTAGCGGGAAGAAACATTTGTATGAAAAAATCTAAACTGCATAAGTTAGATGCTTGAAATTTGATATGCACTCCCACACACACAAATATCTCTCTTTTATAACACGCCACGCGGACGAAGTCGCGGGCAAAAGCTAGTAATATAATAAATAATTTAGAAGTCTTTTCTGACTCCTCTAGATCTTTGTAAGCCCACACTGAAAGGTGTGTTGTTTGGTATGCAAAATGCACGCGGTAGCAAACCTCATACTTTTACTATGGTGCGGTACCTATAATAGTGGACCGTATTAGGCTATATGACATACTTTCCAAAATATTCGCCTTCTGACTAACACCTGACTCACAGGGCGATTGCGTTCATGGATTCGATATACACCAGACATGCTGTGCAACGTGTCTATCTCACTTAGGGACGGTAAGTACTGAAAAGTATCGGCGTCCGAAGGATGTAATATACGATCCCGACGACCCAATTACTCTAGCCATAGAGGCAGCCAATCAGCTACCAATCCCGCCGGCGTGGTCGACGACTTCCCTCATTCAGCGCTGATCGGTATCGACCCACTAGGGTCGATTAATTCTTTCAAATATTTTTCCTCTCAGACGACGCCCTGAGCCGAGGTTCGCGCCCAACTGTGCACCCTCAGGCCTGTTGTCTTAAACTTTGTACCGGGTGAGAGCCTTCAGCGCTCCCCATTTGTCCGGCCAAGTAGTTAATGCCACCTGCGGCAAATCTACAATAAGTCACGTCAAAAAAAAAAAGCAACGTGTCTAAATTTTTTAACATAACATAACAACACGCCTGAATCCCCGAAGGGGTAAACAGAGGTGTACAGTCATGAGCAATATAATGTACCCACTTTAGGACTCTGTCGTACTAACATATTTGACATTTAGTGAGACTTACAGTTCAATTTGTCAAAAAAGTTAATGTGACATAGTACCAAAGTGTATATATATTAATGCTCGTGACCGTACAGTACACCCACTCCTCGCCAGCTATGTCTAAGTCCCATGTAATAGGGGCGAGCATTTTGCCGTTAACCTGGGACAAATCTTGGTAACCACGTGATATATTAATATCACATATTAGATAATTATATCTATGATCCAAATACAAATACAAATATACTTTATTGTACCAAAATAAAAAGAAATAATTATCAAAGACTCTTAACTAGGTACATGGCAAATGGCGGCCTTATCGCTTAAAGCGATTCAAATATGAATTCAAACTCATGAAGTCGAATTCAGTGGTTCAGAGCGCGAGCCGAGATTCAAACCCGTGACACTGCGATGCGTGGATTTGCTAAATATTTTAATATTTTTTTTTTTATATAAGTGTGGCCGCTGTAAAAAACTGGACCTGTTAAATCTTCAGGTTACGTAAGCGGACCCTGTAAAAAACGGGATATTGCTATGATGACTAAGTGTGGTCGTTAATTTCAATCAACATAAAAAAGTCTCAACCAACCTGAGATCACAAAGTAATTCTTTTGAGCCTGGATCCTCGAAAGTCCTAAAAATAAGTGGATACAATGTATTATCTCTGACTTCATGAGTTGGAATTCATGTCTGGATAATTGATTAAGTATTGATAATTGATATCACGTGGTTTACAAGATTTGTGCCCGGTTGATGGCAATAGGTTCGCTCCCTATTACATGGGACTTAGACATGCCAGGCTAGGAGTGCGTCTATTATACTATACATTTATACCCGTCTGTCTACTCTTTCGGGGACATTAGCGTGATACTGTTGTTGTTGAAGAAATGACTCTATCTGGAGTTAATAATTTATTTATTTATTTATAAAAAGGTACACCAACAGCTTATAGAATAAAAAAATAAATAAAATAAAAGATACATCAGGAATTAGACTGTTACATAAGCCAATTATAGGTGCACACAACATTTGCAGTGTAAGACAACGTAATCGTTTAGGTAGATAACTAAATTATACAAATATAATTTGTATTAAAATTTAAAATACAGAAAAATAAAATAAAAAATACATAAAAAAAAGTCAAAAAGTAAAATATATATTATGCTGGAGGACATAAATAAACAAAAAAAATATAAAAATAATAATAATATTTTACTTTTCAACTTACAAACGACATTCAAGAAACTAGACTTTCCTCAACCACATTAGACACCGGTTGTCTGTCAACCACACAAACAGGTTGGCAAATGATCGTGCCCGCAACCATGACTCATCGTCTACGCCGCAACGGACGCGGGCGTGAGAAAATTCTGCACACAAAGAGATGCACTTCCTCATTGTTTGAGAATACCTAACTTCATAATACACGTATAATATATTGATATTCTGCACGTATTACGGTCACGAGCATTAATATGTATGCACTTTGGTACCATGTCACATTATCTTTTTTGACAAATTGAACTGTAAGTCTCACTAAATGTCAAATAAGTTAGTGCGACAGAGTCCTAAAGTGGGTACATTATATTGCTCATGACTGTATGTATGCATTTTAGATATCTAAGTTATGTTATTAGTAGAGTAGGAACAGTATGGTCCGTATGGTCCTGTGGTTCACCGGCTTCTTTCTCAATCGGGTACCGTCGGTTCGTATCCCGGTGCGGACTAAGCTTACTCCAACCCGAAAAAACTCACTTATACAATTGGCTCGATCATTATAGACGGCGATACGGCTCACCAACTATCACGTTGGTCTAACAGAAAGCTCGGTGAGGTGTCGGTACTTAATTCATCTTGCGATGAAAGTACCTCAGAAGTCGTGAGCTAATGTTATGTAGGGTAGGCAGTTCGTTAAAATCGAAGAAGGTATTGTGTTGTCTTCATCATCAGCCGTACGACGCCCACTGTTGGGCATAGGCCTCCCCCAAGGAACCCCACGACGATCGGTCCTGCGCTGCCCGCATCCAGCGGCTTCCCGCGACCTTCACCGTGTTGTCTTCAATAAGATTAAATCATTAAACTATTCCATCATCATCACCTCCCTAGGGAGGTGTTATCTCGTGTTGACAGGGTCCGCTTACCTAACCTCAAGATTAAACAGGTCCAGTTTTTTACAGAAGCGTCTTCCGGACCTTACAACCTGCGAAGGAAATACCAGCTCAATACGGGTTAGGTCTTAAGACCTAAGTCACATACCTCCGAAACTCATTTCTCGGGAATGTGGGTTCATCGTTGAGCACGTGAATGGTAGTCATTTATGACCCAAACATGAATTGGAATATGGAAACTGTGGCATAAAAAGTTAATAAGGAACACACATCAATTTTAGCAGAAGTTTAAAAAACCCTTCGAAAATTTTAAATTGGCTAATAACCCGACAGAAATAAGTTGACAGCACACATCTAACGGGTTGGATAATTATCATCGTGATGCCTATTTTAAGCACATAATAAGTTAGTTTGCAAAATAACTCTCCACTAATTTCCTTTTTGGTGGATAAGAAAATGAGAGGTACTTATAAATTAAAATATAGTTAGACGATGTCTGCAAGAATCGGGGCGATTATCTCCGTAAAATATAGGTACCAAGCAAAAGTTAAGTATAACATAGCAAAACATTGCGTAATATTACAATCATAACATAACAATAACTAAACTTGGTACAATAATAGTAAACGACCGACGACATGGACGTAAGTATTGGGAACTATAACAATGGCTCTGTATTTCTTACAGTTTCACAGAAAATTATGAGGAAAACGAAGAAACATATCTTGTGGCACGTGTATTGGGATCTTACCGCATCTGAACGGCCTCCGTAGTCCAGCATTTGAGCGTTGGGCTCACGATCCAGAGGACATATCACAAAAAATACTTTGTGATCCCTAGTTTGGTTAGGACATTACAGGCTGATCACCTGATCCGTGCGTGTGAAAAGGCACGTTAAGCTGTTGGTCCCGGTTACTACTTACTGATGTACGTAGTCGTTACATGACCCATGTCAGGGGCCCTTGGCGGCTCAATAGTTACCCTGACACCAGGGTTGATGAGGTTGGTAATTCACCTCACAACCCACGATAGAAGAAGACCGCATCTGAACATTCTTATTATTGAGATAATAGTGTTTATTCTCCCAAAACTTTTTCTTATCCCCTTCAATATTATTGGTTTTGTTTCGTAATGAAGTGTGTTGTTGTGTTGGTATCATCGTGGTATAAGAAAACCAGGGGGTTAAAATGGCCACATCGAAGTAATTCATCTAAAAAAAGCAATATTGCAATTATAAATTTGTTTGCATTGCGCACTTACTTTTATATGTACAAATGCAATATTGCTTTTTTAGATGAATTACTTCGATGTGGCCATTTTAACCCCCCTGGTCTTCTTATACCATGGGTATCATGTATGTAATAGGGAGTTTCCAACTAGTCAAATCAATTACTTTTTACTAAACGTCAAAAAACGAAATCACTATGAAAAACAACCTGTGACGTCATAGAAAAACGTGACAAAATATCGTTTCATTTTTCTTTATTTTTGTATATAAGTTAAATAGAAAAAAGAAAATGTTTTTTTGTCACATTTAGATCTGTCTTTATTTACATACATACATACATAAACTCACGCTCGTAATCCCTAATGGGGTGGGCAGAGCCACAAGTAATCAAAGACAACTTGCAGCCACTGTTGATACGAAGTCCAAAGATGGATATGATGAACCTTATGGTGATAAGGGATCAGCCTATCGCCCATAACATTAGTCCATCATGTTAGAGGACACAATCCCTCTGTCGGTTTTTACGACATGCTCGGGAAGAGAAGCAGCTGAACGTGTTCTGTCTTTCTTTTGTAATCAGAATTTCATAACTTATCTTTGACCTAGGAAACTTCCCAATTATTATACATACTTTATCTTTAAACCATGATAACCTCTTTCATTCCATTATATTATATGTGATAAAAAAGAATGCAATAAACGGTTTCACAAACAAAAACATACGAATAAACATTACATAAATTAAAATGGCGCGTTTTATTTTGCCAAAACCCCTTTTGCATGAAAGAGGCGAATAATGATAATAATTTAGAGTAGAATTAAAACGTGCGTTGGACGAAGTGTATAAATCATCGTGATCCGGCAGATTAGGGAGGATAGCGTACAATAGAGGGGGATTCATACCCCCCCGGTGACTAGGGTGGGCTGGTAACCATCCAGTGGTTAGGATACTTTTATATACGAAAATACCACGTAAGTAACAAGGATGAATTTGAATTTTTCAGAGAATAAAATAGCTCACGTGAAGTTTACTTTATGTAAAAAAGCTTATTATAAGATTAATGATTAAGTATCTAAATGATAAAAATGTCTGGTATTGAATGTGTTCCTCTAGTTGTTAAATAACTTGTAATGTACCCTCATTGATTTAAAAGATGTGTTGCTGTTGCAGTTTCTTGTCATTTCTTCTCCTCAGCCATAACACCTTGTGAAATGACGTAAATTCAAAAATGTTACATTGACCTTCAACAAGTTTATCCATGACAATTACGTTGAATAAATGATTCTGATTTTTGATTTGGTATCATCGAAAAGAAGAAAAAATATTCAAATTTGAAAATAGAACATCAATTAAATTACTTCTTTGCTAAACTGAGAGAGAATTAACAACAATATTAGGTAGGGTTTTCACTAACACAGTTGGCTCGACCATTATAGACGGCGATACGGCTCACCACCTATCACGTTGGTCTAACAGAAAGCTCGGTGAGGTGTGGGTACTTAGTTCATCTTGCGATGGATGTAACTGTAGCTACCCCGATTGGGATATACCCGTATAGTATAGTATATTGGGATATACTCACGATCTGGAGGTCCGAGTTCGATTCCCAATAAGGACGTTCTCGAAATCTCTTTGTGTGACAGTTCTTTGATTGGTAAGGACATTGCAGGCTTGAATCACCTGATTGTCCGAAAACCGTTAAGCCGTTGGTCCCGGCTATTAGCAACCCGCAGCGGAGCAGCGTGGTGGAGTATGCTCCATACCCCCTCCGGTTGATTGAGGGGAGGCCTGTGCCCAGCAGTGGGACGTATATAGGCTGTTTATATATGCCGATTGTTTAGAAGAGGCATCACACAAAGCGTATTATAAATAAAAATAGAATCACAAGAGGCCGGTAGAGAACAATTCTGGTACTTAACTTTAACTTCAGTCTGTGGGTAGTCCGGAACTACGGGAATTGGATAAACGGGTACTTGTGTTATATTCCGAGCGGAATTCTAAAAATATCCCGCATATCATTGATTTAAGTCCCGTGAGAAAATAACATATCATAGCATCACGCATGTATCCCTGAAAGGGTAGGCAGAGGTGTATAGAATACTCACTCTAATAGGCGGTGAGCTCATTGCCATTAATCGGGCACAAATCCATGAAACCACGTTGTATTAATTCATCATCTCCCTAGCATTATCCCGTTTTTCACATGGTCCCTTTACCTAACCTGAAGATTTGACAGGTCCGGTTTTTACAGAAGCAACTGCCAGTCTGACCTTCCAACCCGCAAAGTTCTTAATAGCACAATGTGACTCATTAGTTGGCACCTTCAGATTGATCCATTTTACATTACGTTTCTAGGTTGTTTTGAGTATTGTCCTATGATTCTTTTTCCCTCATTCGGCGCTTATCGCTATCGACCCACGATCGGTTAATTCTTTCAAATATTTTTCCTCTCAGACGACGCTCTGAGCCGAGGTGCGCGCCCAAGGTTGTACCGTGTGAGAGCCCTCAGGGTTCCCCATTTGTCCGGCCAAGTAGTTAATGCCATCTACGGCAAATCTACAATAAGTCACGTCAAAAAAAAATGACCCGCATAGAAGCAATTCGTATTCCGTATATTCAGTTTCGTATATTTGGGTAATGTGTGGGTGACGTCACTAGTCGGCCATCTTTGTAGGGCCAGGCTTAGGGCTAAGCCTTCCACGTTTTAATTGACTAAAGTGCCGGTAATACACTAGACTTCTGTTTTTTAACAAGTATAATGTAACATTGTTATATTGTATGTTATTCATTATTATGTTCATGTATTTTCTGTGCGTATTTTTTGTTATGTTATAGTCTAATAAAGAAAATATTATTGTTTTAATGATTGAAATAAAAATCCGTCTTTTTAATAATAACAGAATATTAGCATTATTACCTACTAGTATTTGTTATTAGCAGCTCAGTGCTCGTCATTATATACATATATATGTCCGGTCAAGATCCGAATGGGCGGGGCAAAAATGCAGATTACGTCAAAAAGTAAAATTTTATATTTTTGTTCTTTTTTAATGTATTTTTTATTGATGTAGACAGAGTTGCCAATTCCTAAAGGCGCCATATAATTTTATTTTAAGCTATACCTGTCAATTTCTTATCGAACAAGAAAGGGACGGATGACTGACAGTTATTAATTTTAAAATGAATGAGTGAATGAATGATAACCCGGGCGACTCAAATGGGTATCTCGCTGATATGCAAACCGTTTGACGTGTGCTGTCAACTTAATTCTGTCGAGTTATTGGCCAGTGTAAATTTTTTTAGAGTGTAGTTAAAGTTCTGCCTAAAATGGACGTGTGTTCAATACATTTTATGACTGTCTATTACCCGTCCCTTTCCTTTCGGCGGATAAGAAAATGACAGGTATAGCTTAAAAAAAAATTAGATGGTGTGTACGGGAATCAGCACCAATGTGGGCACTTGTTTATAAATCTTATGAACATTGTTTATTCAAAGCTCCTTCTATGAGATTTTGAATCATCATCATCAGCCCATTAACGTCCCCACTACTGGGACACGGGCCTTCCCTATGGATGGATAGGGAGATCGGGCCTTAAACCACCACGCGGGCCCAGTGCGGATTGGTGGTTATTAACGACTGCTAATGCAGCCGGGACCAACGGCTTAACGTGCCTTCCGAAGCACGGAGGAGCTCGAGATGAAAGCTTTTTTTTGTGGTCACTCATCTTATGACCGGCCTTTGCGAAAGTTGCTTAACTTTAACAATCGCAGACCGAGCGCGTTTACCGCTGCGCCACCGAGCTCCTCAATTTTGAATATTTGGACAAATACCTACTTACTTACATTTTATTTTATATATAACACAACTTACGTAATAACTTGACCTGTCAAATCTTCAGGTTAGGTAAACGGACCTTGAAAAAACTGGATGATGCTAGGAAGATGATGATGACTACTTATGATAAACACAAGCGCAAAAATAATTGAAATGATATTTATAATAATTTTACTGGATCACATGATCATCAACCCAATTAGTAACCGAGACTGACGGCTTAACGTACCTTTCAAAGCACGGAACACCTTACTTTCGGACAATCAGGTGATCAGCTTGTAATGTTCTAACCAAACTAGGGATCACAAAGTGATTTTTGTGATATATCCCCTCGGAATTCAAACCCGGGACCTCTGGATCGTGACCACAACGTTTATCCACTGGACTACGGAGTTTGGTTTACTTTTGATTAGAAGCTGAAATGTTTTTTTCAGATGTATTAAAGCAATGGGCTGTTAACTTGTCACTAATATTCTCAGACAAATTGTTATATGACCTGTAGGCTCTGCACGACAACCGCGCGAATTATATTGAAGCCTTCGACCAATAGCCGTTTGACGTCCATCTACGTAGCGTTCGATATAATTCGCACCGTGCGCGGCGCGGTTATAATGCAGACCCGGCTGGTTTTATTTGCCTATTCGAACGTAGTTGTCATACTGGTGCGGTATAAAGCTTTCACTACTCTGTGTAACACGCAGCAGAGGACAATAGCAGTCAGTGTAGCTCAACGGATCACGGGAGATCGCACTGCATTGGACTATACTCTGCTTTCATTGACTATTCGTTTTAACAGGGTGTTACATCTCTCATATATATATGTGTTAATATATAGATGTCAGTATACTTTGGTATTGAATCGTCTGAAATCGCCATGGTATTATAGTCTAGATTTGAAAATCATGCTTAATTATGTCTTGAAATGTGTAGAACACCAAAGTGTAGATCATATTATATATTCATATTATATTTATATTATTTATATATATATATTTAATTAATAAACATAACATAGCATCACGCCTATATTTCCGAAAGGGAAGGACAGAGTTGGCGAATTTTAAGAGTGGTGTCTTCTTATCGTGTGGGTTGTGAGGTGAATACCAACCTCATCAAACCTGGTGTTAGAGTTATTATTGAGATGCCAAAGGCCCTGACATGACTCATGTAACGACTACATACTTACATCAGTAAGTAGTGACCGGGACCAACGGCTTAACGTGCCTTCCGAAGCAAGGATCATCTTACTTTCGGACAATCAGACGATCGGCCTGTAATGTCCTAACCAAACCTGTCCTTAAGAGTGGTGATTTATTAACGATTTAACAATCTGCCCACCTTAATAGGGATACGGGCGTGAAAATCCATGTAAGATAGACCAGTGGGTATGTCTTTATGTATGAAAACCATACTGCCACCTATCACCACCCATCACGTTGGTCTAACAAAAAGCTTGGTGAAGTGTGGATACTTAGTTCATCTTGATGTACCTCTGACTTGCTCAAGTCGTGAGTTTATGTTGTTTGTAATTATTTGTGTCTCTGCCTAGACCTAGAGTGTACATAACAATATTTTACCAACATAAAATAAATTAAAATAAAAGATATAAAAAAGTCCCTTAGATAGATAGATAGATCGTTTATTTGCATGAACACAGTACAATGGTCTTAATAAGTAATATCCCAAGTAGCAAACAAGAATTGTGATTAAGTCATATATGTCTAAACTTTAGCTAAAGTGAGATTTATCCAAATCAAATAGGACTTATTAGGACTTCATAAATTCTTTTCCTTCTTTAATACTATATAGTTTTCAACAAATCCTACTTTAGATAATTTAGAATACACAAAACCAAGTTAAGTATTCTCAAAACTATTTAGTCTTATCTCAGCCGACTGTTAAGTCTAAAAGTATATTTTTACTTTACTCAGATTATTTGAAGGCTCACTTAATACTAAATTGATTTACTGAAGTATCAGTTTAGTCTTGTAAAGTAAAAAATGAATTGCCTAGATATACTTAAGGCAATTTTAATACTAAGCTTTGAGATTAGATTAGTTAAGATTATTTGTTGCTCTTATACAAGACTGTTTTATTCGTTTTTGACTACAATAAGTAAAACATAAGAAAAGTCTATTCACTGGACGATAAAATCGAAATAGAAGCAAGCAGAAAGATGGACGAAGTTCAAAAAATAAAAAGATCTGGTGGTTTTCGAATGCAGAAAATTAAATACAGAAAATTAACCTGTGATAATGCACATCCTACTGTTTTTGTTAGCGATGCGATATCTTCTTCATTGCTATCAATTTTTTCTATCGATTAGTATAACACAATCATTCAATTTTGTCAAAAAAGTCGTAAGTTCCTGTTTTTCAATTCCGAACCAGCGTGTGGCGGCCCAGGTACCTACCTCTCGCACAAATCTTCTCAAAAATGATTAAACTAGTCTAACCTAGTCTAAGCGCACGGCAACACTACACCATGAAAAATCGAGTTTTATATTAAAAACCTGCTAAGTTCAAATTTAAAAGTAGGTACCTATTAGTCTAATAATAAATAAATACTTTTCTTTCTTCTTTCATTCTTTCTTTTAATAATTTTAAAAATGTACCTATTTTTAACAAAGTTTCATTGACAATCATAAACATATCTATTTTAAGTTTTGTATATGGTAAAATGCATTTAAAGTGGGCATTAGATTCGCTTCCAATATTTTTTTAGCTTGATAAAGTCATCGGGAACTTGGTCGCCATTTTTAACAATAATGTTTTTGGTGGAATTAGAAACTACCGTGCACACGCACGTCGTTAATCAAATTGCAAGGGTTCTTCGTGTATACAATATTCAACGGATACTCGTTAATTTTTACAAAAATCACATTGTATCCGTTGGCAATTAGAAGCGCGGTGATCGTACCAACTTTGCGAACCATGTACCTATGAGAATGTATGCGCGGTGACTCGTTAGCAAATTGAGTTTGTTTGTAACTAAAAAACTTTGCTAACGATAATATTGAACTTGGCTCTCATTTCACATTTATGTTTTTGATTGGATATCATTACTTTTTGTAGGTAAGTACATATCCTCGTAACGCGTGGGTCCTTTTAAAAGGACAAATTCAAAACTAAAAGTCGACTTTATAAAAATAAAACCTTTGAATACCTATTAAACTTGTTTAAGATTCACGTTAAGTTAAAAAAAATATATGCCAGTAAAATGGATGAGAGTTGTGTTGTATCATGGGCGAAAAGCTGACAACCTATCACCGCTAAACACATGTTCCAACTTGCTTACCTACCCTCATAGTACTTGTCGAATGTGGCATCAAGTGGTTCCATGATCACTTAGTGCTCTGCCTACCCCGATAGGGCATATAGGCGTGATTGTATGTTATGTTAAGTTAATCTACATACCTACCACAAAAAGACCGGCTGTCATGAGTTTTGATTACTTACTGATTCTTACATCTATAGTTAGGTACAGGCACTAATTAGGTATTTATGTTAAGCGTTCATAATAGAATCTAATTATTTAAAAGTTGCTAGTTTTTTTTTCCTTTGTATTCATCTAATTACCTATCTGCATACCAAATTTTAACTTTCTAGGTCATCTGCAACTGGGTTAGAGTTTTGATCTATAGGTCAGTCAGTCAATGATAAAAATGAGGATTTTTGGATATTAATATCTAAA
This sequence comes from Pectinophora gossypiella, assembly GCF_024362695.1. Taxonomy (NCBI): domain Eukaryota; kingdom Metazoa; phylum Arthropoda; class Insecta; order Lepidoptera; family Gelechiidae; genus Pectinophora; species Pectinophora gossypiella. The sequence continues at coordinate 540,574 of NC_065428.1, read as the reverse complement.
TAACCGTTTGAGATAAGCTTATGAAATTTAGAACACATATGTATGTTGCAAGTCTCAATATATGAGCCAAATTTGATACGTTTATGTGATATAGTTTTTGATTTATGAGGGGGTCAAAAGTGGCTCCAGATGGTTCGTGTAATATTACACACGGTGCGGCTCGCCAGTTCTATTTCTTGAACTTGGCTTGACACGCTACCGCGTGTCTAGATACTTTTCTTTCTTCTTTCATTTCATTATTTCTTTTAATAATTTTAAAAATGTACCTATTTTTAACTAAGCTTTATTCACAATCATAAATATATTTTAAGTTTTGTGTATGGTTAAATGCATTTAAAGTGAGCATTAGATTCGATTCCAATATGTTTTTAGCTTGATAAAAGTCATCGGGAATTTGGCCGCCTTTATTAACAATAATGTTTTTGGTGGGATTAGAAACTACCGCGCACACACACGACGTTAATCAAATTGCAAGGGTTCTTCGTATATACAATATTCAACGGACACTCGTAAATTTTTACAATAATCACATTGTTTCCGTTGGCAATTAGAAGCGCGGTGATCGTACCTACTTTGCGTCAGCGAACCATGTAGGTAACCTATGAGAATGTATGCGCGGAGACTCATTAGCAAATTGAGTTTATGTTTGTTAGTTCCATTTCTGATAAATATTAAACAATTAAGTAAATCACATTCCTATCCAAGTAAGAACTTAGCATAACAATATTGTTTATCTTCCACGAGTCGAAAAACTTACCTCTTAAACAAACATACTTTCCATACGTTTTAAAAGCTCGTTCGATTTTAATTGTTACTTGTTACATAGCTAATTCTGGCACAAAATAAACAAACATGATTTTACGACAATACTTCACTAAATCAAAATAGAGGATAACTTTAGATATAAGAGTTTTAAGTAGGAATTCACTAAATACTTTTTGTCTTAAGTGGGTATACTCCTAGACAATTGAAGTAAAATTTATCTTAACTAGTACTTGATGAAGTGCAACTTGACTTTACTTTTCTAAACTGATTCTTACGAAATCAATTGTTTCTAAAGTCTTACTTCATTTAGAAAAATATTACTTAACGCCATTTTGCACTTACGGGACGAAAACAAGTAATTTTTTTTGACAATATTATCGTCAAAAACTGAAGTAAATTAATATAATATTTCTGTTGTAGTAACAATTACTGCGTTCAGCTGTCACGTATTAATAGAAAATGAATTTATCTGTACCATATGTCACCATTTTTTTTATTTGCTGAATAATCAATACAAATTTTATTATTATTTTTCTGGTATATTCAAGGCCCTTCTGTTTTTTAACACTTTCTATCGATTTTACACGAGAAACAATCATGCGTTTATAATTTCCTGTATGTGAAACGGCGGAATAACCTTTTGTTAAAATAACAACTAGTATTTTAGTCGCCATTTTCTTACAGACTTCATTTCTTGTGTTAATGTAAATGTTCGCCATTATATTCTAAAATAAAGACGCGTGAAGTAAAAATCGTTTTAAGTATGACCTGAAGTTTTACTTCGTTAAGTTACAATTGACTCAGTGCAATTCAATCCTATAGTCTTAACTAAGTATTGTAGATATCTTCAAGTATACATTCTTGGTATTAAGTGATACTACAAGAATTCTAAGTTTAGAATACGCAAGAACATTGTCTAAAGTAGGGTTTAAGTCTGACTTAGCGTTGTCTTAAGTCTGTCTTGTATAAGAGTTAAAGTATGTGCCCACTTTTACTAAACTGTGTCTTCAAGATATCTTGAGGGATATCTTGGAGACATATAAGACTTATCCAAGACAAGGGCTTGATTTAGTCTACTTGCCTTCAAGATATCTACAATTCTCTTTTAAGACAATCGGTTGCTACTTGGGATGTATGTCCTTAGTGTATTCAGCCTGCTTGCACGCCCTGTCGCGAGTGCAAGCCCAGTTGGTAGAACGCTTGTCTCCCACTTTGAGGTCGCAGGTTCGAATTCAGTACAGATTATCAAATTTGTTTTCGAATTCATGTTTGGATCGTAAATGATTATCACGTGCTCAGCGGTGAAGGAACACGTCGTGAGGAAACCCACATTCCCGAGAAATGCATTTTCGGAGCTATGTGATCTAACCTGTAATGGGCTGGCTTTCCCTTCGCGGGTGGGAAGGTCAGACAGGCAGTCGCTTCTGTAAAAAATCGTTCCTGTCAAATTTTCTGTGATAAACGGGATAATGCTAGGGGGATGAAGATAAAAGAAATAAAGAAAGGCAAACAAAAAACTTGGTGACCCGTGGCTTAGTTCATCTTGCAATGGATGTAACTCTATCCCTACAATTGATATAGTCGTGAGATTACATAAGTGTAATAGGTTCAGAAATCAGAATCATGTATTCGACGTAATTATCATGGATAAACTTGTTGAACGTCAATATAACATTTTTGAATTTACGTCATTTCGCAAGGTGTTATGGCTGAGGAGAAGAAATGACAAGAAACTGCAACTCAACACATCTTTTAAATCAATGAGGGTATACATTACAAGTTATTTAATAACTAGAGGAACACATTCAATACCAGACATTTTTATTATTTAGGTAGTCATTAAACTTATAATAAGCTTTTTTACATAAAGTGAACTTCACATGAGCTTTAAATTTATTTTTTGACAAATTTAAAATATTATCTGGTATTTTATTTTAAAAACGTACCTACTTATACATAATCCCAAAAAAAGATGATTTTAATTTACTTTCATCATCATCCATTTAAGAGACACGCTCTTGTCGGTGTAGCATTTTCCATTTAATTTACTTTTCCATACTAATAATAGCAGGGTATACGGCACTAGTAGAGTGCAGCGTTGCAATACCTGTTACAATTTATGGAGCTATTATTGTGCTCACTTGATGGAGGTCAGTTTTATTGAGTTCCAGTTTTTATTTGGACACTGCGCCGTTCGTCTGAAATAAACCAAACGGAATAACCGTAATTTTTGTATTTTTGCGAACGGAAAATATATTGTCTGGTATTTCTTTACCGTGGTTATATTTTGAGTGAATATGGTTGGATTGGTATTATTTAGGAAGTTTAAAAGTGAGGCGTAAGTCTATTAGTGGGAAAGGTTAGAAAAACAAACTTAGAAACACTATTATGGATTTGGGTGGGTGTGTGAGGCGTGCGTGCGTGTGTGTGTGTGATAGACCCCCGGGAAGGTGGTGTGATGATCTGTACTGTTATTAAACTCTTTATTGTACACATTAATTACTTAACGACAAATAAAACAAAAATAGGCACAAAAGGTGGATTTATCTCTAAAAGAGATCTCTTCCAACCCCGCATGGTGTGAGTGATCAATTAAAGTGGGAAGGCACAAAGTGTACAAAAAAGAAAAAACGTAATATACATAATGTAAAAAAAAATCGGTGTTATCGGGAAATAGGCGCAAAACTTATGAAAAAAGAGGTTAGGTAGAGAACGTTTAGGCAGATAGGACCAGAGTACTAGAACAAACGACTTGATAAAGGAAAGCTGCCAGTCTCCTTAGTATTAAAGAGTTTTAAAGCACATGTTGGCAGCACATAGCTGGACTAGACGGAGCGCGACTTGAGGAATGACACGGGGGAGACCTTTGCCCAGCAGTGGGATCAAGTAAAAAAATAATAATAAAAAACAAAAAATGAATAAATAAATAAGCAAATAAATAAATATAATAACTATGCCCCGAATTAAATTTAGTATCTATTTTTTCCTTTAAAGTTGTGATATTACTACCACTACAACTAATGGCAAATTGATATGACATTAACATATTACTATATATGTATAATACGTACTTGCGACAAACAGTTTAGAAAATCATATTGCGGCTTTCCTCTGGGATTTACCGCTTCTTGAACTGTACAACCAGTAAACCGCATTACACCTTCATTTTAGTTTAGGTACACATACTAAATGTACGCAAAAGTATTGTTAAATAAGATTATCAAAACCGCAAGTCGTCAGAAAAAATACCAGCAGTCAATTTTGCTATTTTTGTTTTTAATAGTAGTACAACACAAAAAAATTCAAATAAAAAAAAACTTTTGTAGAGTGCACTATATTTTAAAACTGGTATTTATCTATCAGATGAGGCAAGATGATTGGATACTTAATAAGACACGACGAATTTATGAAAAACATCATAGAAGGGACGCTAGAAGGGGAAGACCAAGAAGAGCTTACATGGAACAGATTAAAGAGACGGCGAACGTCGTGTCTTATAAGGAAGTGATAAAAATCCTAGGTCAAAGATAAATTATGAAATTCTGATTAATACTAAATAAAAACAGATCTAAAACTGTCAAAAAACGTTTTCTTTTTTCTATTTAACCTATTTATGAATTTTAATAAAAAAAACGTAATAATATGTGCGATATTTTGTCATGTTTTTCTATGACGTCTCAGGTTGCTTTTCATACAGATTTCATGGTAATTTCGTATTTTAACGTTTAGTAAAAGTAACTGATTTGACTAGTTGGAAACTAGCCTTTGATAGACAAGAATGCAGAATGCTGCATCGACAAGAGCGTGGCTCTTAATTTAGTGATGATGATGATTTATCTGATCTATAGTTCTCGTTTAGTAATAAGGTAAATTGAATCACTCATTCATTAAGAAGTAACTAAGTAAGTTAAAGTTACCCAAGTAGAGATATAGGAGGAAAACGGAAAGGAAACAGGTTTCTGTGTTAGGTATTGATTAGTCATTTATAATTAACATTGTTATTGTTCAATAGTGAGATAATTTACTTCTAAGGAATTTATAATCATTTTTATTTTTATTTGTTTCCCTTGGTTACTTGTTGTTGAATAGATTTTTTATTTTTATTTGTTTTCTTAGTTACTTGTTGTATAGAATTTTTTTATTGTTTTCCTTAGTTACTTGTTCAGTACTGACATAACTTGTATTGGGCTAGCTTTCCCTTCGCGGGTTGGAAGGTCAGACAGGCAGTCGCTTCTGTAAAAACCGGACCTGTCAAATCTTCAGGTTAGGTAAGCGGACCTGGTGTCATTAATATGCTTGTTACAGTAACATACTGACCCCGTCAGCGAGGTTTCCTCCATTCAAAGGTTATCGTTAACGGTCCTATGTAGTCGATTAATTCTTCCCTCTCAAACGAAGCCCTGAGCCGAGGTTCGCGTCCAACTGCGCACTCTCAGGCCTTTTGTTTTAAATTTTGTACCTTAATTTACATTAAGTCACGGCAATAAAAAAGCTACGCTGCTTTAGTATTTTGTTAAAAAAAAACAACAATTAAGCTAATCGCAGAAAATGCAATGAGGTTTTTTGACGTGACTTATTGTAGTTTTGCCGCAGATGGCATTAACTACTTGGCCGGACAAGTGGGGAGCGCTGAAGGCTCTCACCCGGTAAAACGTTACAATGCACGTATAGATGATTCTGTACAGAGTTGCCTTCGTTTAACCTTCTAATTTCATGGATAACAGACTTATGCATCTTTTATCTTTGTTTTTGGGTACTTATAAATGATGACCCTTGTTATTACACCCAGGCACGACACATCTTCCACCTTTATTATTATTTACATTATTATTTTGATCAAAATAAAGAGAAGCAGTATAGGTAGCAATGTAATTCTGTTCGGGGCTGCGTTTGTTCGTAGTTAAAGACGTTGCTGAAGAAAAATATTTATTTGCTTGCACACATGTTACATTCGGGTTGGCGTTGGAGGAGAGAAAAAGAGAAATACAGAGAAAGAGAGAGAGGCGGAGAAAGAGCGAGCTCAAAAGTTGCCACAATAATAAAAAATATACTTTATTGTTGGTGTTGCCAATAAATTCTATACCATATCTAATAAGATATTTATTGCATTCCTGATGTTTTTACAGAGGTCTTAAAAGAACAAATAACAAGCAACAATTATTTTTATATATGCCTCCGCTATTACATTATATTTTTGAATAATTATGTCAGTATCCCAGCAATGAGAAAATATGTAATTATCACGTTAAAAGTAAACAACGCCATCTATCGTGTGTTTGGGGAACGTCGATTGGAAAGTCCATAGATCGGAAAAAAATCGTATGGACAGGAGGAGGACCTGGTCTTCTTCTTTGCGAGTCGATGGCGATCGATATTAAAGTTTTGCTGACCAGTAGTTGGTCGCTAGGACCTGGTGGTGTAATAATTAACACGCTCGTCCAGGATTGACAAGAGCTGCGGGGTCAAGTCCCTTGCGAGTCAGATTTTTTTAATTAAATTTTCTCTTTGTGAGTTTCCCTAAGCACAGGTAAGTGCTATGAAAAAATAAAAAACGTTGTTTGGGGAACTTAGCTTGGATAGTCTCTCATTGAAATTCTACAACATATTATTATAATTCATGACTGTATCGGGGCTAATGGCACTCAGTCACATACTACAATAGAGCTACACGGTACACTAGCACACAATCACTGGTGTGTGGGATGCGACGTGCTGGTAAACACTGCACTTTAGTACACCAATGTAGGTTAACTATGCTGTTGTTGGTACATAGAATTGTACTCTGTTTTTGTTTATTGTTATCACGGAAGAGAAGAGAGAAGTTGGAAAGGCTCTAAGGCCTTTTCATAATAATAATAAACGTTTATTGCATGAATTCAGGTTAGGTACATTGCAGATTACAGTGCATAAAAATAGTAAGTATCACCAAATTCTACTTTTTCAAGCATACACAATGAAAGAACGGACGGTACAAGTTACATTACGTTAACTACTACCTATATAATAAATAACAATTGATAAAATATCTTAAGCTACCCATATTCATAAAATATTAAAACTAAAATAACAAAACACCAAAATAAAATATCTAAATCTAAATTAAACATCATTTACAATCTAAATATTCTTTGACGCTGTAAAAGCATTTCTCCACAAGCCAGTCTTTTAACTTAATTGTAAAATCTTTTATTTCAGGATGTCAACCACCACCTTATGATCATTTAGACGAACATCCTTTTCCCTTCATTTATTGTTTTGTGAAAATTTTAAATAATGTTATTGTCTTGTTTTTGTGTGTGGCGTCCTTTTATGATAGAAAAAGTATATTCTATTATACGTATTTATATTATATTGTTTGTTTACATCGCATGTGGGACGTCATTCGGGACTTTTACACCACATTGCATAGTCATGCGGACACAATAGAGACAACATGGGGACAATAATGAAATAATATTTTATATAAACATGATTAAGGACAATTTTATAATGCGTCAAATATGACTTGAAATATTAACGAAAGCGGAAATCAGGGACTTTCCAAGCTGCCTTGCCTTCGTTTAACTTTCTTATTTAGTGGATAACAAAAATATATATCTTTTATTTATCTTTGTTTTTAGGTAGAAATGATGACCCGAAAGAAGTTGTTGTGCCCGAAAGGGTCTATGATGTGAAACTCATTTTATGTAACTTACAAACTTGTACACCATCATAGTATGCAAATAATGAATATTGAATATTGACCCTTGTTATTACACCCATGCAAAACACACCTTCCACCCATTATTATTCTGATCAAAAAAAAGAGAATCAACATAATTCTGTAAGTACTAACCATATTTTTTTAAAATACTCGGGTTAATAGAGGTATTTGGGCTATCTAGTACATTATTTAACATTCTGTTTTATAGAAAAACAAGTTTAGCTTAATCGCCTTTGCGTATGACTTAAACACATTAAAACTCTCCATTGTTGAATCCGCCAGTTCATAGTGACAATATGCAAAATTTCATACAGGATAAAATTAAAAAAAAACATCCATCGAAAGGAAGGAAAATGAAGGGTTAAGTAGGTATTACGATCAATATTTTAGTATGGAAACTACGGTAGTGTTGTATCGAGAAGGAATGACGCGCATTTCATTCATAAATTGTTACAACTTACTTTTTCAATACGTCAGAGGTGGGTGGGTAATGTTTTAGTAAATTGCGGTAAATCTGGGTTACTCTGACGTAAATGGTAACTTGTTCCAGTTTTGTTTACATACATTACATACATAAGCATCGCGTATGTATCCCAAGACGTCACTACCCAAAACACCCGAACGAACACCCGAAGGTTGGCCGAAGTAAAGATAACCTGTCCAGGTGGGGTTTCTCAACGGATCGGACCTGAGCTGCGTGTGTGGTGTTACGCCACAGACTATGGCTCATCTGACATCTTGCCCCGCGTGCCCTGATACCTGTACGCGAGAGGAGCTGATGAATGCCACCAAAAATGCTGTCCGAGTGGCAAAATACTGGACTGAAAAAATCTGAATGCCATCGAAACGACAAGAAGAAGACCAAAAAGGGTAGGTAGATGCTTATACCTACTCCTCTCTAGCTATTTTAAAGTCCCATTAAACGGGGAAAGCGTATTGTCATTCCCACTGGAAACCACGTGATATAAAATTATCAATGATCGAAACATGAACTCCTGTCCTTATCCCACTATACATAACATACGTTCCTTTTCCATCCATCTCTGTCAGTCGTCAGTACTCACACCTTTCATACACATATTCTTCTTTACACAATCAATTCCGCACAAAGAAAAAAAAGAAAAAACGTTTATTTAGGTAAAAGCTACGACACACATATACATTTACAACATTAAAATATACACACATTAATATTTAGTTGGAAAACATAGAGGTATATGGGTGCCGCAGCTCACCAAAAAAGGCCAGGGTTCAGTGAATATTTACCCAGAGGGCAACACTGATTTTCAACCCACGCCGATCGGTGAAAATATAAATTAAAACTCATAAAGTCGAATTCAGTGGTTTACAGCCAAAGCCGGGATTTAAACCCGTGATACTACTATACAAGTACATACATAATCTCACGCCTATTTCCCACCAGGGTATTCACCAGGGATTATCAACCTCATCAACCCTGGAGTCAGGGTTATAATTGAGCCGTCAAAGGCCTCAGACATTACTCATGTAACGACTACATGTTTACATCAGTAAGTAGTAACCGGGACCAACGGCTTCATATGTGTATCGAAGCTAGGAAAATCTTACTTTAAAAAAAACTGTAACTCAGCTTAAAAAATAATAAATGAATAAAATAAAAATTGTTTATTCATAAAGTTTAGTCTAAGATAGTATGTTCTAACTATAATGGTAACGTTTGAACGTGACTTCTGCGATACGGGCTTTAGCCTAGTGCAGGAGTTACAGCTAATCTTGTAAGAATGTTTAATAACAGTTAAAATATGTACCAATACTTTGTCTGAAGATGATTGTTTGAAAATAGTTATAAGTACATAATGTTTTTTCTGAATATTTTTTTTTTAAAACATAACTATGTTCGTTGACGAGACTTCCCAGTAAGTAACAATAGAACTTGTGTTGGGAATGACTCGCAACCTCCCTTTGGATGACACAATCGGAGAATAACAAAATAAAAACCGACTTAAAGCTCATCATCATCAATTTAAGAGCCACGCTCTTGTCGGTGTAGCATTTTCCATTCCAGTCTATCAAAGGCCAATTCCTTGACTTCCTTATAAGACACAACGTTAACCTTTTCTTTAATCTGTTCCATGTAAGCTCTTCTTGGTCTTCCCCTTCCTCTCTTTCCCTCTAGCTTTCCTTCTATGACACGACTTAAAGCTAGCAAGAAGAAAAACAAATACATGCAGAAATGAGAGAGCGTGGTGTGTGTGTGTGTGTGTGTGTGTGTGTGTGCGTTTGTGTGTTAGTCCGAAGCTGCTATAAGTTTGCAAGGTCCTAATTGTTGATCCAAAGTGATTTCTGTGATATGTTCCCACCCAGATTGAATCCGGGACTTCCGGATCATGACTCTAGACCAGCAAGGCCGTTAAAGTAAATGCAGAATATGGGGAACGGAGCAAACTCTCGTAAAAACAAATGAATTAACAGCTATCATCAAACAATCAGCAAGTGGTATTTACGTCCAATTCTCACGTAATACCGTTTGAGTTCGCCCTACCATTGACGTGATAAGGTATAGGTTGGATGAACATTGTTTATATGAACATGTGTTTAATAGAATTGTCCTTGAACGACTTCCGCAGGTCTTCTGACGTACTACACACACGTACTTTGTATTAGATAGGAACTGGGTGTAAGGGAAAATGCGATCAGCTGATAACTTCCCTGACATTTATGATAAATTTCCTAACATAGAATAGAAAATAAGTTGTTTATTTCAAAAGAATGTCACAGACAAAAACAAGACACTAATATCATTTACAATTTTCACAAAATAATAATAACGCAAATGGATATTCGTCGAAATTATCATAAGGTGGTGGACGTCCTGAGATAAAAGGGCCTCACTCAGCACAAGTCGCGGTATGAACCACGACGCTGGTATTATGTTATGTGGACCCTGCTGAGTGAGACACGAATAATGAATATAGTTTGCGTTATTACGGCCTCTATGTGAAACTATGTACCCCTTAAATTGAAACTAAGTACTTACACTTATGATACCTCTTGATTTGTAAACACGACGTACTTAGTTTTACTTAATTACTGTAGCCTAGTTAAATAATATTGTAAATCTAGTTGTAGAAGAGCGGAGTTTCCTATCACAAGCAAATCGTTGCTTAAATGGAGCCTCCGTGCACCTGATAATGTAAAATAACTAAGATAAAGAAATAAACATTTTTATTTTTTATTTATTTTTTTAGTTTGCGAACCGAACCCGGGACCTCCGGATTGTGAGCCCAGCGCTCGACCACTGGACATTATAATCAAACTTAGGCAATATTGGTAAACTTTCTAACATACTGGACCATACCAGGTTAATCACACGACTCACCATATTCATTATCAAGTTTTCTTCTGATTTCTTATCGTGCTGCCAACCCCATTAGGGTTAACGGGCCTCAATTTTAGTATACAGAAACGTTTATATTCTATTAGTAAATGTAGGTAATTAATAATATGAAATAGATTTCTTACGGCTCACCTTTTTTTTGTAGATTTGCCGCAGATGGCATTAACTACTTGGTCGGACAAATGGGGAGCGCTCAAGGCTCTCAACCGGTACAAAATTTAAGACAACACCCAGTTAGGCGCGAAATATTCTATTATTAAAGGTAGGTAATTAATAGTGAAAGAGATTTGGCTTACCTTGCGCTGCCCGAACCTGGGACTTGCACCAATATGTTATCAATTTTTCACTAAACAGTTGGTTCGAGTTATATAGACGATACAGTTCACCACCTTTCACATTGGTCTAACAGAAAGCCCGGTGAGGTGTGGGTACTTAGTTCTTCTTGCGATGGATGTATCTGCGCCAATTGGGTTGTAGTCGTTAGCTCATGTTATGTGTAACCTTGCGCAGGTTGATGTGTTGCACTGGCCTGTCAATGACATACTGCACTTTGACTTGATGTGCGTGAGGAAACGAGGATATTCATGTTTTAAATCATCAGCTGTTTAATAGGATAATAGGTAACCACATGTAGCAGAGTACAAACTCTGCACATACTGGCCTTTCGTTCTGACCGTCATCATTTTAAAATTACGAAATTCTCATTCCATTCCGCATTTCCTTTAATTTTACACTCTTTTGACTCACTGCATCCCCGACCTTCATAAAAACAACACAAATATATTATACTGTTTAGGGCCGTGCCGTCTAATTCTTGATTCTTTTGTGAAGTGTGTATATTGTGAACTATGTATATTCCTATCCTGTTTGTGAAGTGTTTTTAATAAACTGTATATATTCCTGCTTGCTGCTTGCTTCTAATTTATCATCGTTATCACCAATCACTCCCCTACTCTGCCGGCACGTCGGGATACCATATCCTCACCACCCAGCGTGCCTCACACATGCATATAAGACACTCTGTGGTGTAACAAATCATCATCAGTAATTTAACAGCCACGCTCTTGTCGGTGTAGCATCCTCCATGCTACTATTTAGGCATTGGCTAGGTAAGTGTGATCCGCCCTAGACCACATCGCGCTTATAATCAGGTGAGATTGTGGTCAAACGCGGACAATATTATTTAAAAAAGTTATACATACATACATAAACTCACGCCTATTTCCCACCGGGGTAAGCAGAGACTATACAATTACATTCTTTTAAAAAAGTTATATACATACATAAATATATACTCGCTCACACGGCCTCAAAGGTGGAAGTGTTTCTATCGTGTGGGTTATGAGATAGATTACCAACCTCAGCAACCCTGGTGTCAGGGTTATTATTGAGCCGCCACGGGCTCCTGAAATAACTCATCTAACGACTACATACTTACTTAAGTTAAATTTGACTTTCGGACAATCGGGTGATCTCAGCCTGTAATACATATATACATACATAAACTCACGCCTATTTCCCACCGGGGTAAGCAGAGACTATAGAATTCCATTTGCTTCGATCCTGACACACTTCTCTTGCTTCCTCCACATTCATCAATCGCTTCATACACGCACGCCGATTCAGAGAAGACCGTATTAAATCTTTTCTAAGAACGTCTCCAAACCATCATATGTTATATCCTAACAAAATTTATGTTTGTGATAATATTGTCCTCACCGGGATTCAAACCCGGGACACCCGCATCGTAAGCCCTACGCTCGATCACTGCACTCGGAATCCTATTAGGGCACTTTACATTAAATTTTTCAACTAGTTTGTATGACGACAAGTAATCTTATGGAAATGTTAATTTAACTGGTTTTGTATGACTCATAGTCTCCATTTATGTATGAGTCATAAATGTGCGTTTATTTTTGCTTAGTTCGCTGATGATACATAGGTAATAAAATATATTATGTCAACAACCTTCGTAAGGTTCTTTTGACCGTAAAAGATAATTACAATCAAAATACGCAAGAAAAGCAACTTACACAAGAGAGATATTTAAGAGAGAGAGAGAGAGAGAGAGATTTAGATCTGCATGATATTTTTTTTGGTAAGTGTGGTATAAATGCCATCGGAACGCACCCCGGACACTTCATACAAAAAATCCATTATTCCCGTGCGCCAGCCTCAAGACTCCATGGTCCAGTGGTTCAGCTGACGATCCGGAGGTCCCAGGTTTGAATCCTGGTGGAGACAATACCACAAATATCACTTTATGAGCCCTGGTTTGGTTAGGATATTGGAGATGTCGGAATCACCATATTTTTTAGGAGAGAGAGACTTATTATAGAAAGAGAGAGCAATAAAACCAATAAAATTAATTTTTAATTATTTTAAATTACGTACATACATACATACATACATACATACATAAACTCACGCCCGTAATCCCTAATGGGGTGGGCAGAGCCACAAGTAATCAAAGACAACTTGCAGCCACTGTTGATACGATGTCGTAAGCTGGATATGATGAACCTTATGGTGATAAGGGATCAGCCTATCGCCCATAACATTAGTCCATCATGTTGGAGGACACAATCCCTCTGTCGGTTTTTACGACATGCCCGGGAAGACAAGCAGCTGAACGTGTTCTATGTTATTTATTTGCTCCCAGAACAGCATAGAAGCATTATTTTAAATTATTATATATTTTTATATTTTTTATATTATTTCTTTAGATAAGTATATAGGTATTATTTATTATTCTTTTTTTAGTTTTGTAGGTATCATTATATGTTTATTGCACTAGCCCGTGCTCCAATGAATAATCTTCTTTCACCCTAAGGTTGCCTGGCAGAAATTGCTGTTTAGCAATAAGGCCGCCTATTGTGCTATATTATGTTTTATTCGTATGTTTATGTCCTTTGTATATGTTGTTGTGCAATAAAGTATTATCGATTGATTGAAAATTAGGCGCGTTTTGCTAAGGTAAACGGTATTTATAGTAGAGTAACTACCGGTAATTAGATGATAGATAATAGACATTGAACTTGAATGAAGCAAGATTTTATCAGCCACCTGGTAATCAAGAGCAGAACGCGGAACGAACGAACACCCGGCGTATCACTATACAAATATTTATCATCTGACTCATACTGTCCACGAACAAACTTATATTTTGCGGCCGCGAAAATTCATTACGCAAAGAAAATGTTGGTAAGACTCACTTAATTCAACAGCATAAGTAACTTTGTCGACGTGATCAACAAAGTTACATTTGCAGTTGATAAACTTGTTTCACGAACGATTTTAAGGGTTGTTTATCTTTCGCAACGGTAAATGTATATTGGTGTAGATAGTCTATGAGATGAATGAAGATCTACTTCTAGTTTCGAGTTAGTATGAGTGATTTTCTATGAAATGTCTGACGCATGGTGGCGCGGTGTACGTCATAATGTGATCGAGGCATGCGTAGACGCCGTAGTACGAGTAAAAACGAATGAGTCTCGTCATTTCCGGTGTTTGTGAGACCTTGGAGGTATAATTTCTGATGAAAATTTGTCATAAAAGACCCAGGTAGTCTTCTTATATCGTTGGGTTGTGAGGTTGATTACCAGCCCCATCAACCCTGGTGTCAGGGTTATTATTGAGCCGCCATAGGCCCCTGACATGACTCATGTAACGACTACGTACTTACATCAGTAAGTAGTAACCGGGACCAACGGCTTAACGTAAAATAAAATTAATAATAAGATTTAAAAAAGACAGACAGGTCGGTGAGGCATGGGTACTTAGTTCATCTTGCGATGGATGTATCTCTGACGACCCCTTTTTTTTGGCGTGACTTATTGTAGATTTGCCGCAGATGGCATTAACTACTTGGCCGGACAAATGGGGAGCGCTAAAGGCTCTCACCCGGTACAACGTTTATGACAACAGGCCTGAAGGGACCCAGTTGGGCTCTGACGACCCCGATTGGGATATTGTCGTGAGCTTATGTTATGTTAGCCAATGAATGAATAATGAGGAATTACTTACTTTTTCCCTTTAACGTCACTATATTTGTGTTTGTTGTTTACTTGTTTCTAGTTTCCAAAGGATTTTATGCGTGAATTTTCGAGAATTTTATTAGTTTTCTATCTAACATAGGTATCTAAATATTTATTATTGTTTTTATAAGATGTTTTTATATTAATTGTTTTTATAAGGTGGCACACTAACAGAGGGTAAGAAATTACCGTCGCCCATAGACACATTTTTTTGGCATTAACTACTTGATCGGCCAAATGGAGTACAATCCCATTTGTGTTTAATCGCTCATCCTCAGTCTTGCCAGAAACCTAAATAAATAAATATAACCTAAGAAGGAAGGGGCAAGTCACAGGGACTATAACCTAGAACCTGACAGTGGGCAGCAGTAACTGTCAGTACTATTCAGAGGCGGAGGACAGGAGTCCTAGTATGGCTTTGTAATAGACTACTCTGGGCGCCATCCCACTTGCGTCAGACGGAGTACTGCGGGGCGGAACGCAAGAGGGAAACCACTGCCCTATTTTTCCCTAAAAAAGTAGCATGAAGAGTGTTATACCGACGAGAGCGTGGCTTTTAAATTAACCTTTGAAGTGTTCTAAATAATCGCTAAACCTCCCAAAGGGCCTTTTTCTGCAACGCAATAAGTATCTCCATAAACAGGATAAAAAATACTAATATTTTCCTTTCACGTAACGACAACAAAAACTCTCAAAACCTAAATTCCTTACCCAAAACCTAACCTTAACCTAACCTCAAAAAAACATGTAGTTCAACACGTACCGAACAATGAGGAAAATTAGCATCACTTATTAATGAATCATGGGGATTTGATGTAACCACAGGGAATCATTGGAATAAAAACCATACCACAGCCTTGTGACATTCATTCGTAGTCGAACCTTCAACTGACACGCTTCAAAATGGCCAACCCTTGCCTTAAAGTTAGCTTTTCATTTGTGAATATCCTCTACACATTGACAGCGATCGGTCTAGCCGCTGGCGCCATCTGGTATTCGTTAAAAGTGAAAGAAGTGACAGACCTCAGGAGCTATGAGAAATATCAACTGGACCTGAACATCTACTGGCCTCAAGTACTCCCATACATCTTTGTTGCTATCGCCGTGTTCGTCGTTTTGGTTACCTGCTGCGGTCTTTGCGGAGCCGGGACGGGTAGTAAAGGTGGTCTTATAACTTACAACGTCTTCTTATTCATCGTAATTTTGATCCTAATCGGCGCTGGAGTTACATCCGTGCTAGTTGCAACGCAGAAATGTGAAACGTTCATAAAGGATACCTTACACGATGTATTTCAAGAGGCGCAGAGGAAAAACTACGTTCGGGAAGAATTTGGGAACTTCGAAAGGAATTTGCATTGCTGCGGCGCTGACGGTCCCAACAACTACTTAGGGAGGATACCCGAGTCCTGCTGCAATGAAGGGGACAATTGTAACGAAATGGTGAACAGAAGGAAAGGTTGTATCGAAGTGGCTACAGTTTACACCAAATGGGCGTTTATCATTGGTACTGCAGCCTGCGGTGTCGTCGCTTTTCTCTGCATCATCAGCATGGCGCTTTCCTACGCACTCATCAGAAGTATAGGCTCAAAAACGATAAACTAATTTAGTCTGTAAATCTAGTTTTTAATAGTCATTATCAAATTGTGATTTTACACCAATGATACTCGGAAATATTTACCGTTTTATGTTTTTTAAGCTCTTTGCAGATAGTGTCGGAAATAATTCAAGAGGCTATAATATATGCATTTATTGTAAAATTTTATAATTTATTTAGGTAGATTTTAGTAGTATTATATTTAGGTGCAATATTATACATATTTTATTTATTTATTTAGTCATTTTTGTAGGTAGTGTTATTATTTATATTACAATATTTTATTTAATTATACGTATCTATTTGTAAAGAACTTAATATTGTATTTAATATTGTAAATGTATAAAACTTTAGTTGTAAATGTAGATTTTTCTAATTTAATGACTGATTTGCCTGCATAGTGTCAGCTGTAATTACTTGTGAATGAATTTGTATTTAATACTTAGTAATTTTAAGCATTCATTAATTATTAAGAAATATGCATTAGTTTAGTTGATAGGTATTTGTATTTAAAGTTAAGTAGGTACCTACATAATTTTTAATTATACAATATTAAATAAATGTACATTTATTAAAATTTTGCCATAATATACCTAAAGCAAATATAATATTGTTTTATAATTTAATAAACACTTTTATTTATAACCTAAATCAGAAAAACTAGGTAAGTATATGATTTTCTTTCTCACAATGATAAAATTAAAAAGCACAAAACAAATTACATATTACTTAAGAGTCTGCATTTCCTAGATACCTACGTGTTCCTATCCTTAGGACACTTAATATAACATAAGTTCACGATTGTAACTCAATTAGGGTAATCAGAGGTACATCCATCGAAAGATGAACTAAGTACCCACACCTCACCGAGTTTCCCGTTAGACCAACGTGATAGGTGAGCCGTATCGCCGTCTATAATGGTCGACGCAACTGTGTTAGTGAAAACTGCACTTCAGAGATAAATTGATAACTCATTGGTGCAAGCTGGTGTACCACACAAATCTACCGAAATAAACTTACAAGCGGGTATTGTTAGATGAAAATCAACTACTTATGGTTTAAAGAAACGATATGTAATGCTCTTAGTATTAGAAGCCAATTTGTATGATAGTGGAAAAACCGAAAGTGGTGTAATAAGGCGAACGCGCATCTAGACACGCCGGAGCCGTTCGGAGCAGTTTTTTTTTGACGTGACTTATTGTAGATTTGCCGCAGGTGGCATTAACTACTTAGCCGGACAAATGGGGAGTGCTGAAGGCTCTCACCCGGGTTCGGGGCAGTAAAACAGCGCAAAACTTATCTAAAAAGAGCTTTATTACCTAACATTTAGGCAGGTTCTATAGTCTCTGCTTACCTTGGGAAATAGGCGTGAGTTTATGTATGTATGTATGTACTTAGGCAGGTAAGACCAGAGTACACAATCTGTTTTCTTCTCAAAAGAGAGCGTTATGTGATAAAATCCGAGTAGACCACGCCGCAAATTTTAATAGCAAACTCACTTACAATCCGCTAAAGGTGGTATTGGGTATTGGGTGAAATGACCACTAATAATCTGAAAAGTTGGCAACTCACCCACTGGGTGAGTTTACAGCGGGTGAGTTACCACCTATGCCCACGCGCCGAAGTCATCGCATTTTATAAATCTTTGCATGACATTGTAAGCAGCGTCACGCACGACACGCATTTTGCTGCAAAATGCGATGACTTCGGCGCGTGCGCGTTGTTCAGGACAACAAGTGGAATTCGGCAGGTTAAATGAATTATTAACCATCTCAGTAAGTACTTCGGGCGTGGTGTCACAAGTAGGTACCCAAGTAACTCATAATTATTATTTATTAGTCATAGTAATATTACGTTGTTGGTTTAGATGATTCGTTCGAGGAAGGAAGTCATCCTATGACACAAGCTTGTGGTACATAACCATTATAATCGAGTTAATAATTTAGAAGACAAACGCGAGTAAGACACAGAAATGAGTGTCGCTTCACCACTTATGCCATATAACAACCCTAAAATACGGCCTCCGTGGTCTAGTGGTTGAGCGTTCGAATTCCGATGGGGACACATCACAAAACTCATTTTGTGATCCCTAGTTTGGTTAGGACATTACAGCAGGCTGATCACCTGATTGACTGAAAGTAAGACGATCCGTGCTTCGGAAGGCCGTTGGTCCCGGTTACTACTTACTGATGTAAGTCCGTAGTCGTTCCATGAGTCGTATCAGGGGCCTTTGGCAGCTCAACACTGACACTAGGGTTGTTGAGGTCGGTAATTCACCTCATAACCCACACGACAGAAGAAGAAGAAGACCTTAAAATGGCAGTCATGCGGCCGCTACTACTGCTCTAGGATTGGACTTTACAGCCATTATAAATGCTATCACAAGAACGCTGCTTAAATCATCTGACAAAGATACCAAAGGCCTGAGATGATGATGACAGACTTTTTTTACGAGAGTTATTGTAGATTTGCGCAGATTACATTAACTACTTGGCCGAAAAAATGGGGAACGCTGAAGGCTCCCACCCGGTACAATGTTTAAGACATCAGGCCTGCCCAGTTGGGCGCGAACCTCAGCTCAGGGCGTCGTCTGAAAGGAAAAATATAATTTTCTTTCAAATATTTTTCCTTTCAGACGACGCCCAGAGCCGAGGTTCGCGCCCAACTGGGAACCCTCAGGCCTGTTGTCTTAAACTTGTACCGGGTGAGAGCCTTAGCGCTCCCCATTTGTCCGGCCATGTAGTTAATGCTATCTGCGGCAAATCTACAATAAGTCACAAAAAAGAGCCCACTAACTAACTAAGCACAGAGCGTTAACAAAATATAGTCCTATGTCACAGTATTCCACTGACGTTGTAAAGGTTGAAACATTGACCGCAAACGCCAACGCGTAGAGAATATCATCCCAGTATACATAATGTAATATAGTGCGCAGTTATTCAATGACAAACGTTGTATATTCCTCAAGGCATGAGTGTCATCATTATGTGGATCATGTCCCTATTGTGTGATAATTTGTGGTCACTTCCTCTGCCTGCACTTATTGCTTTATTGCAATGTATAGGTATATTTCTTGCAATTCGTGGATATTCTGGTAACGAAATCAGTAGGAACTGTGGTTTAAGATAGTCATAATTATAGTTACTTGTATGTTGATATTTATTAAATGGTTTTGCTGGAAAATTACGAATTTAATGTGTAATTGGAACATTACAAAATTTTATGCAAATAAATAACTAATTTGTGGTAAAAAGTGTAATTCGAATTTAAAAGTTTTAATTCCAAAAAGATTTTTACGCCGATAAAGATGTCTGAATATTATAAAAATAAACATATCAAACTGACATTTAACGACAGATTTTTATTTTTTGATGTAAAGTGTAGTATGGTGTTTTTATTTTATTTTTGTGTTTAATTTAAATAACTTAAGACTTATAGGTCTTAGGAGCCTTAAAAATAAAACTTGATGGCTTGACTTAGGTTAATAAGGTTGGTAATTCATCTCACAACCCACACGATAGAAGAGAGAATAAAACTTTATTTATTTATTTTTAGACTAGAAATTACATGTTAAGGGTGTTTATATATATATAAATAAATTAGTCTAACAATAAATAAATGAAGTTTATAGTTTATTTAGTGTATATATATATATATATATATATATATATATATATATATATATATATATATATATATATATATATATATATATATATATATATATATATATATATATATATATATACGAACATATTTTGTTCTTATATTTCAAGATTAAGTCGAAGATTTTCCTCCATCAACTCTTCAATCGCCTTACAACTAGAGGTACTCAACTCATAATGGTGAAAATAAAATTGTTATTGTATTTTCCTTTAAGATATAAGTAAAGTAATTAGTCAAGTGTTAATTTACTGTTGTTTTGCCTTGAACATTCTACATGGCCAGAAAACCACGTGGTTTGTGGTAGACCGTTATCAGAAATAGCACCTTATTGTTTTGTATCCTTTGTCTTTTTTTTACCGTGAATTACTCAAATCTGTACACATAGTAATCATTGTTTTGTGAGGATAAAACATAATTTTGTTTTGTTATTTGATTTGACTAGTACTTTATATATACTTGTGGTTTGTGGTGTTTGTGCTATTATCCCCAACGTTTTGAGTGAAATGCGACAAAGATCCCGTGCTGCTATTGGCTTGATAAGTCACAATAGATCCTGCAGCAAAACGTGACAGCTCGACAGTCGTGGCTCGCGCCGCGGCTTATGCTGAGTGAGGCCCTTTTATAAAGGACACCACCACCATCGTTGACCAGTCCATATACTCAATGATTTGTATTTCTCGTGTATGTTGTTTTTATTATGTGTTTTGTTTGTTTGTAAGTTGTGTGTTACTCCGTGTTTTAAATTATATATTTGTTTTACGTTACGTTACTGTGGTGTCCCTTTATAATAAACGTTTCTTTCTTTCTTTCTTTCAATGTTACTATCATCTGTCAAGATGTTGTGGCCAAGGACGAAGTGGTTTGTACGCAATATGAATAATACTTACTAATTATGTTTTCTTTTGACGTAGGCAGTGGTGGCCTGTCTTCTGTTTTTTTTTATATACAGGGAGTGAGATCATACGATTCAAGTCTAAACTAGGTTCGAGAGGGGGTGAGGTAAACCTAGCTCAGCCGCTGGTGGGGAGCGGAAAGTTGCCGTTCTATACGTAGTATTATTCCTTATTCTATGGTAATACTAAATCCCCAAATAGCGTGAAATGACTAATAACTAGAAGGTATATTATTTGAAGATGTTAGTAACAACATTGTAATTTTAAGCACAGGCGTCATTACCCTATATTTAGTCGGCAACAGTCTAGAATCCTGACCTGGTCAAACTGTCAGTAGGTCAGTTCAATTATTACGGCGAGTCATTGAACCGTTTTGCTCATGTTTGTTAAAATTTAGGTATTTTTTGCAAAGTCATTCTGTCTAGAGGTCAGAATGCCGAATGTTACAAATTAGAATTCCGGTTTGAACTGTAGACTATTACATTTTTGTACCGGGTGAGATTCTTCAGCGCTCCCCATTTGTTCGGCCATGTAGTTTATGCCATCTGAGACGAACTTATCACGTGAAAAAAGTACATACAAAAACTAACGCCTATTTCCCACCGGGGTAAATAGAGAGTATGCTGCTTCCCTTGGTTCCTCCACATTCATAAATCGTTTTATATACACACACGCTAGTTCAGAGTAGATCGTACAACCTTTTGGTGGATAGTTGTTTCCTGGTAGTGGTAGCCTGGAAGAAATTGCTCTAGATAAATTTTATTTGATACCATTTTCTTTTTTTAATTCTTTATTTATTTTTGCTTTGCATGTCAACTATTTAGTGCTTACAACAAGGGTAAGAGCGAGACATCCTCAACCCAAGCATTAACCTTGCTTCCTGGGGTTGCCTCATAACCTTATGTTGCTTAAAACAAGAAATAAACACTTTTTTATTTATTATTTATTTATAATTAAAAAAAAATACATTAATTTTGCGACGGAAAATTCTACTTGATATTAACTCAGAATCATGGTCAGAATAATCCCTCTCAGTATTCGTTAAGATGACACTAACATCCTGTATTTAGTTTGAATTTGGAATAAAGTAAATTTAAATTTGTATAGTATGAATCACCTGTACAGGTAGGTATTAGCTACTACAAGTAGCTATAACAGTCATCAAGTGAACTGGGCAAACTGGGACTATGACGTCATAATCTATGAATCACCGGCACAGTCTCAATACGAGGAAATTGACCACAACATGTGATTTATCTGCAGGCTTACTATGACAGTTGTAAACACACGTGGTACTCATTCATACATACATACATAAACTCACGCCCGTAATCCCTAATGGGGTGGGCAGAGCCACGAGTAATCAAAGACAACTTGCAGCCACTGTTGATACGATGTCGTAAGCTGGATGAACCTTATGGTGATAAGGGATCAGCCTATCGCCCATAACATTAATTAGTCCATCATGTTAGAGGACACAATCCCTCTGTCGGTTTTTACGACATGCCCGGGAAGACAAGCAGCTGAACGTTTTCTATGTTTTTTTATTTGGTCCCAGAACAGCATAGAAGCGATGGTACTCATTCAAGTTTTACTTTATTTAATCACCTAATCCTCTGCTTCTGTGAGAGTGTGAGGAACAGACGAAAGGTAGCTTGTCTGTCGGCAGTGTGTGCAGGAACTTCACGAGTTAATTCCACCCACTCCATTCCATCTACAGACAACTAGACGTCGGCAGGAATTTCATCCTTGTTTTGTGGATATACCACCAATCCGCACTAAGCGTTTTGCCTCTTCCTTTTTGATGCGAACGGCCAAGGACTGGAACTGTCTGCCGTCGTCTGTTTTTCGGACTCGTCATAATTGGGAGTCTTCAAGGCTAGAGGGAATAGGCATTTGATGGGTAAGCGTGATGCAACCTACACTTTCGTAAGTCTACTTTTATTCATTCTCACATGATGCACAATTGTTATGGGTGATAGCCGATAAATAAAGTTAAGTTATTAATACTGACGTATGTTCCATAAATTTTTAGCATGTCGATTACCCGTCCCTTTTCTTTTCGGCGGATACGAAAATGACAGGAATATCTTAAGCCAGAACCAGCACTATTAATTACATATTCTGTTTCTCACACTACATTAGAATGTGAATTTCCTTCTCATTGATAATTTCATTCATAAAACATTAATAATGTATAAAACCACACACAATAAGCAGAATATACACTTCTCATCAAAAAAATCGAAACACTTCCGTTTTCATTGTTTCTGTCCGAATTTAACACAAAAAAGAATTCATACGATGAAAAAAAATACATAAATGTATAGCTGGCAGTTTGGCCATTACAGTAATAAGCGAAAATTCTAAATTCAAAATTAGAATTTCATTTGTTTATCTTATAAACGAAATGAATCACTGTTTTGAGACAAATGTGTGTTTAGGGTTGGAGTACATTTAGCGTTTAAAAACTAAAAATTGGCGCCTATCCTTAAACTTTTTGTTTTTTATTTCAATACTGTGACTTTGGGACGTCTGAAAAAAGGTTTTTTTTCTAAAACGTATGGATACTTCGCCCACAGAAGCCGCCCAAGTTGTGGCATTGCTGGATTCTGGCCTTAGTCAGCGTGTTGTGGCTGCAAGACTGCATCTAAGCCTGTCATCTGTTCATAGAGTCTATAAACGTTATCGGGAGACTGGTTTGTTCACGCGCCGTTCAGGATCTGGCAGGAATCGGGTCACTTCTGAGCGAGATGATCGATTTATTGTAACAACTTCTTTAAGAAATCGACGCCTTAACGCTTTTCAACTGCAGCAGCGGCTTCGTGTTGTACGAAGGGTGGCTGTAAGTGACTCTACAATTAGAAGAAGGTTGAAGGATCGTGGACTGGTACCGCATAAGCCAGCAAATGGGCCGAAATTAACTGCAGACCATCGAAGAGCGCGCCTTAACTTTGCACGTGAGCACCTAAATTGGTCATACCTACAGTGGAGCAAAGTTCTCTTTTCTGATGAGTGTAAAATTATGCTGTATGGTAACGACGGAAGGAACAAGGTCTACAGAAGAGACGGAGAACGCTATGCACAATGCTGCATTGAAGAAAAGGTCAGCTATGGTGGCGGTTCGTGGACGGTTTGGGGAGGAATCAGCGCCGACGGTAAGACAGAGCTTGCTTTCGTGTCTGGGCCACGTCTGCCTGCACTAAACTGTCATCGGTACGTCGAAGAGTGTCTCGAGCCTCATGTGATGCCCTATGCACATTTTATTGGCAACGGCTTCATATTCATGCACGACAATGCTAGGGCTCACACCGCGGGCGTCGTACGAGATTATCTTAACGAAGTCGATATCTCTATTATGGAATGGCCAGCAAGAAGCCCGGACATGAATCCCATTGAACATCTGTGGGATGAATTAAAGAGACGAATTCGAGCAAGAGATCCTGCCCCAGAAACACTTAGCCAGCTGCAAGATGCAATCCAAGAGGAATGGGACAATATACCACAGCATGTGATCGTGACTCTCATCCGATCGATGAAGAACCGTATGGAAGCAGTAATTAGAGCTCGGGGAGGGAATACAAGTTATTAAATAAACGTTTTTTAGCTTTTTTTTTCATTTACGTGTGTTGTTTTATCCATTTCCTTTATACTCCATACGGAATAAAAATGACTCATTTAACAAAATACGAAACCTATGAAAAATTCATTTAAATTTAGAACATTAACATTAAGATTTGATAAGCTCATATTACTCACTATTAAACGACATTTAACATTTATTCCTAAATGTACACATTTTTCTGATAATCCTGACAAAACGTAAACTTGCAAGGTGTTTCGATTTTTTTGATGAGAAGTGTATATTCTGCTACGCAGGTACGTATATATATAATATATACGTACCTACATAAACTAGTGTAAGTACATACGCACTTAGGTACGCGTGGTAATGCAAACTTTTTACTTCGATGTCATTTTTCCTTCCGTAAAGTGACGCCATTTATTTTTCTCGGGGAAAACTGTTTTTATTTCCGGGAAAATTGTAAAGTAAAATACTCAGGTCTTGGTGAAACACCTTCCATGAGCTCATAGAAAGAAATCCCAAGAAAATATGCTAAGGCATCTTGCTCGAGATGAATGAGTACTTTTACAAAGAAAACATATAATTTTATTGACTTGACTTATTAGATTAGTAGGAGTGGAATTCTCTGCCGCCTTCTGTATTTCCGAATGCATATAACCCGGGTGCTTTCAACGCCAGAGTGAACAGGCACCTTCTGGGCGGGCTCGCTCCATCTTATACCTCGTCAATGCCTTCGGGCAAGTCTGGTGCAAAGAGCAAACCCATCAAAGGTAAAAAAAAGATTAGTCGCCGATGTCTTTAGCTACTGTGCCAGAAACACATGGGCACTAAATAGGCCGCTTAAAGCGATCGCTTTCGGCGGCATTTAATTCATGTAATGTTCCCTTATTCAGCGCTTATCAAATATTATTCTCTCAGACGACGCCCTGAGCCGAGGTTCGCGGCCAACTGGGCATCCTCGAGCCTGTTGTCTTAAATATTATATCGGACGAGAGTCCTCTGCGCTCCCCATTTGTCCAGTCAAGTAGTAAATGCCATTTGCCGCAAATCTGCAATATGTCACGTCAAAAAAAGGACAATTTAATATTCAGTGCAGCGCTCAAATAAATAACTAAATACTAGTACTTAAATGACGATGAAATATAAGTATAAAATCATAGTTTATTGCATTATGTAACTATCGCGGTGGTAAAAAATACATAAAATAATAAATATTGACACAAGTATTTTGAATTAAAACTTGATATTGTTCAAAACTCTTCAAGTACCTATGTGTATGTATGTACAGTCACGTGCAATATCATGTACTCACTTTAGAACCCGGTCGCACTATCATATTTGTCATTTAAAGAGACTTACGGTTCAATTTGTCAAAAAAGTTAATGTGACATGGTTTCAAAGTGTATACATGTACTCATGACCTTTTTTTTGTTTTGACGTGACTTATTGTAGATTTGCCGCAGATGGCATTAACTACTTGGCCGGACAAATGGGGAGCGCTAAAGGCTCTCACCCGGTCGTACTCGTGACCGTACATATGTAAACTTCATCATCCTCTTACCCTTATCTCACTCTAAGTGGGACCAGCACAACATATGTATTCCTCTTCCATCCATCTCTGTCAGTCACACGCATATCCTTCTTCACACAATCCATCCACACTTTCTTGTGTCGTCCCATACTTCTATATCCATCCACATACTTAAACTTGTATCTTTTTTATTATTATAAGTACTACTACTGCGTACTACGGGGCGGAAGGCAAGAGGGAAACCACTGCCCTATTTTTCCCTAAAAAAGTAGCATGGAGAGTTTGGAGAATACTACACCGACAAGAGCGTGGCTTTAAATTAATTAAATTAATGATGTGATTTTTTTTTATGAAGTAAATGTAGTTTGCGTTTATAGGTTTGGTCGTGTATACATGTTAGTACTCGTAACTGTACATGTGTGTGCGTTAACTTACAGGTGTTTCAGTTGTAGAGAATTATTTACATAACACGGAGCGAATCGCTTACTGTTGTTGGAATGCCAATGACATCCATACCTAATGTTATAGTTTACATCTTTTACTATTAGTATAATATAAATAGTTGTAGATAGTATAGAGTTGTAGTACGAGAGCGGCCCGGAGCAAAATCATAGTGATTTTATTGCTGATCAAAAATAGAACATAGCCTGAGTTTTTTTTAAAAAGCTGCGTTTCCGGAGTGATATTTTGAAACGAGTGATTTAAATTTATCTATAACTATAGTGTGACCCA
Organism: Pectinophora gossypiella; assembly: GCF_024362695.1. Classification (NCBI taxonomy): domain Eukaryota; kingdom Metazoa; phylum Arthropoda; class Insecta; order Lepidoptera; family Gelechiidae; genus Pectinophora; species Pectinophora gossypiella. Next base: position 513,691 of record NC_065428.1, on the reverse strand, counting down.
TAAATATATATAATGTCTTCTTAAAGACAATGAAATATTCTTGTGAAATAGCAAATAATTTCACATTTTTACATAACCTCTTCTTCAGAAAATAAAATTATATTTTTGACATTTTATAAGACAAAGATTATTAATACCATAGAGAACGTAATGAGTCCATGGATCTCATTTACATATATACAGCATGACCCGTATTCTTAAATCAACATTTTTATTTCACTTCACTTCTCTTCACTTCACTACACTTCGTTTACGCCATGAAAAGTCTGCGTCAATTTGAGGCGATGACCTGATCATCTGACACCATTCCCATCTTAAGACCTTATGGGTTAAAAAAGGCCATATCGAAGCAATTCATACATAATAGGCACATAAAGGTAACTAAGTACGCAATGTCAAAACGTTATAATAATATATTTTTTTGAGATGAATTGCTTCTACGTGGCGTTTCTAACCCCCGTTGTATCAAAAGTGGCTGCAATACGAGTATGTCCGCTGATTACTTGTGGCTTTGTATACCATATTAGGGACTAATTAGTGTTAGGTAGTTACTTTCCTATGATCTATAGCTTTATCATCAATTCAAGAGCCACACCCTTGTCAGCGTAGCCTTCTCTATTCTTGTCTATCAGGGCCAATTCTTTGGCTTCATTTTAAGACGCGACGTTCGCCTTCTCTTTAATCAATTCCAGTAGGCAGTTCTACCATAAACAACCAAACAATTACCAGTAGATTATAATTGTACCTATTAATATTAATAGTGTTTAACGCTTAAACAATAACAATTAATAATTCGTCACAAACTGTAACACGAATTCATAATTGATTATTTACGACAGTAAATAATGTAATTAAATTATTGCTCAACATTGATTTGGTCATCTATTTAAGTAAATATATACTGTTTATGAGTCATTTAATGACCTTGGTAGGGGGGGGGGGGTGTCACACAAGCTATATTATGAAATAATAATGACAATTATAAATATAATATATGTCATTTCACCTTTTAAGTAAATCCCAATCGCTTTAGAAATCGTGGCTAACTCTGCGTAATATCTGCTACGATTCTTGGGTATTTTCTAAGTCAAAATAAGATATATTATTATAATGTTAATTGTTAGATTACTATAATTTATTATTATTTATTTAATTTTTGATAAAAACAATGTTACAAATCCTGGCATACAGACATCGGTAATACCGCAAAAGTTTGTCTCGATGCCTGCTATAAAAGCCTAATAAAACATTTTATTTTATGTTTAATAAATTTACTAATTTTAATTAAGAAAAACGCAATAAAAAGTTTGATATTTTAATAAAGCATTTATTTGATCTGACGTTGCGGAGTACTTTTTAATATTAATTTCTAGTTTCGACGTATAGTGAAAAGTAACTAATTTGACTAAATGGAAATTAACATAAACAACCTATATACGTCCCACTGGTGGGCACAGGCCTCCCCTCAATCAACCGGAGGGGGTATGGAGCATACTCCACCACGCTGCTCCAATGCGGGTTGGTGGAGGTGTTTTTACGGCTAATAGCCGGGACCAACGGCTTAACGTGCCCTCCGATGCACGGAATCATCTTACTTTTTCGGACAATCAGGTGATTCAAGTCTGAAAAGTCCTTACCAAACAAAGGACAGTCTCACAAAGAAAATGCAAATTACCCCTCATTTTTCATCACTTCAATCTTTAAGAACTAGACTTTAGTATGCTTGATGAGTATAGCTAATGCGTAGATTACAGCATAGTTATTTTGACAGGGAGTCTAAATGATTGAACAAATATAAAAAGCAGTTTTCACACCTGCACGTGGTATATATGTATGACTCAAATGTATAGTGTATATTGCCTTATCTTTCTGTGATTATACGTTGAACAAGCAAAAAATACCATGTCCTTGTAGAGTTTAGTGTGTTTGTTATTTATGCACAATAAAAATCTTTATCTTTATCTTTATCTTTAATGAGCTTACGTGCTTTGTACAGATATTATAAAGTTTCAAAAACATAAAAAAATGAATGAATGAATGAATGAATATGGAGGAAGCAAGAGAATTCTCTCTGCTTACCCCGGTGGGAAATAGGCGAGAGTTTATGTATGTATGTATCTAAAAACATAAAATAGCATCACGCCTGTATCAAAGGGGTAGGCAGAGGTGTATAATACATTATATTCATCCACCCCACGCCAGCTATGTTTAAGATGGTATCGCCGGAATGAAAAAATAGGTAACAGAAAACTTTAGAAAAAATGTCTATATGTTATCAATATTCTTTAAAGATAGTTTCCGCTCTGTGTATATTTAAAAATAAGTAGCTATTTGTTTAAAGGCATATATGAATTTTTATTTTAATTACCTATAACTCATACCCCTGGTTTTCCAAGATACAGGCTTAGCCTAGTTTGGAAACCTCTTGTTTACCCATTGTGCCTATGATTGTTTCTGCTTTATTTTCTCAGAGATTAAACGCTATATATTTTTTTAATGTACATATATAGATATATCTATCTATATATTATATAGTTGAGACAAAGATACAAGAAGAAGAGTAAAGAGAGCTGGACGAGGAAGACAAATAATACTGAAGAATGAGTTATTTCTTTTTATTTTGGTGCAATAAAGTGTATTTGTATTGTATTGTATAATATTAAAAAAAAAATTCAACTATTAAGTTTAAGCTAAATATCAAGTTTTTTATGTTTTGGTTATACATAATTAATTAAAGTTCATATGAAGGCTACATCTATCTATCTATATTATATGTATGACAACATATAGTAACAATACCTACTTTTATTGTTTTCCTTAGTTCACTGGCGTAGGAAAAATCTCCAGTATAACAGTTAAAGTTATGTTTACGCGTTTGGGGTTTTATATTGCATAATATGGAAGCATGGTTATTCGCGATTAAAAGTTTAATAACTAATGCAATGAAATACTAACCAGAAAAACTATAAAGTCAAAATGCCTTATGAATTTCAATATATTTTCCTAGAAGTTAAAGGCATTTAGGTCAAATCTACATTAAGTCAAGTCAAAAAAATCTATAGTTTATTACACAATAGTTAACAGTCAAATTTTGTTTAAATAGTGTTTTTACACTCATATTTTAAGCGTACTAACTATAAACCTTTGAACCAAATCACCAAAGACCTTACCTATTATATTATATATAGCTATTTAAGTATATATATTTTACCTTTAAAGCGTCTCTCTCCCTCCCTCCTTTCACTATCAAAACAACACGCAAACGTTGTGTTGTTTAGTCGCGGTCGTAGTATAGTAAAGTACTTCCGAATCCGATACAAAATTAGAGTATAACTCACTTAGCGCTTCCAGAGACCCGTGAATCATCAATAAGAGGAAGTGATCATATCCTTAGTGACCTTCGTGAGGCTAGCGCTTTATAAACCTAGCCTTGCCGGCCTTACGCCATTTAATTCTCACAGTCCGCCGCAAGCGCACGTTTGACATACAAGTGATAACCGGCCAAATTAAAAAGCACTAGCCACCATGTCTCTCGCTTCGAAGTGCGTTCTTCACGTTTTGAACACTGTGTACACGATTCTCGGGCTCGGTTTGGCTGCTGCGTCGCTATGGCTCTTCGTTGAAGTGAAAGAGTTTACCAATTTGAGGAATAGCAACCATTATCTGCTGGACTACAATGTGTATTGGCCGCAGGCGATTCCGTGGCTCTTCTTCATCGTTGGTTTGGCGGCCGTGTGCGTGTCAGCGTGCGGCTTTAGTGGCGTCAGGAAGGCCAGCAAAGGGATGATGACAATATACACCGTCTGCCTTGGCGTCGTCATCCTCCTCCTCATCGCAGCCGCAATCATCGCTCTGATCTTCGCTGATAACAAATCTACTGATGACTTCATCAAGGACACTGTGTGGGACGCGTATTTCCAGTCCAAGACCGACACTGGGGTTGCGACCTCCTTCGGAAACATCGAGAAAAGGCTCCACTGTTGCGGCGCTGAGGGCCCGAGAGACTACAAGAACTGGAAGAATGAGTTCCCCACATCATGCTGTGATACGTACTACCACGGCTGGATTGGATCGTACTCTATCGACTGTGACTTCACGAATAAACTGGCGAACGAACGACACGGGTGCTCAACAGTCGCTTCGCAGTACGCCAGAATCGCCATCAAGGTTCTATCAGCTATTTCTGTGTTTATTGCCTTTATCGGTATCTTCGCTCTGATAGCTGCTGTGGCCCTGTCGAAAAACCTGAGGAAAAAACCACGAGCACCACCTTCGGAGGCCGATAGCAAAAAAGTGCTGTTGTAAAGTGATACAGACTGTATTTGTGTATGTGTTCCTTAGTCTGTGGTCCCGAAAGGATCACGAATGTAAGTAGAGTGTCTGAAGTACCAGTTTTGGAAGGAAAAAACCTCCATTTTGTTTTTAAAAATCAGTTTTTTTACGTGAAATTGGAATTTACTTTTTAAAATCATTTTTAAAGTAATTTTGCATAATATTAATCATTTAATAGACTGTAAATTACCCAAATTTTATTGAAAAAATGTTACTCGCCTGCGTGGAAAATTATTAGTTCGTTTTTTAAAGAAAAACGACGGAATAGTTTCCACTATACGCGACAAAACAACCGTATTTAGTCGCGTAGCTTCCATACAAATGCAAAATGGGCGTGAAGTTGTGATTGTGAAACTATTCTTCCAAAGCGAGGTACCTAATAGGCGTATGGTATAAAGTATGGCGTAGAAGTTGTATTTATCTTGTTTAGAGAGAGTTACCAACTTTTAGAACGGAAATGTTGCGTAATGTGATGGAAAGGGCCTTTGGTTCGCCACAATGTGACTTGTAGAGGAAAGTAACGCCATGGAATGGGCGAAAACACAAGTTTTGACATAATCCGACCTAATAGTACCTAAATGTTTCTAGAAAGAAGTGTGATTACTAAGTGTGTTTATACTGTTACGTAATAAACCAAAAATAGTATATAATAAGTACGTTCTAAGTATATATTATACTGACTGATGTTGGGAGTTAAATGTTAATTTTAATATAGGATTTTTCTAATTAATAATGTGTAAAAAGACGTATGTGTGCGTTGGGCCCAGTTTGAATGTGAATCATCTCATAATTAAATATTTAATTCATTTTCTCATTAGATACTTATTTAGTTTTAATGACGTTAGTCAAAACTAGTTTGTGGAAAACTAGTATTAATTCTGTATAGAATCTCGAGACGTCAACAGATAAAATATTGTTCTTAAAACCAAATGTATAAGGACTGAATACGAATCACAAATCGTGAATAAAATGTGCTATAAAAATATATTTTTTTCTGTACCTGTGTTTATTCTAGTATTTATCGCTTAGCTAACATACTAAACATGTTTGTACCTAGGTTTCTAAATGTATATTGATGTTATATAAAAGCTAGTTTCTTTAGTCATATAATCATTATGTCATGAAATATTCTAGGACTTTTTACCAATGTGTTAGCTAAGCGATAAATCTAAATAACAAAATCTATATCCACCTTTGAAGGAGTCTTTAGTATTTAAATCTAGGTCATATAAATACATTATATTGTACAGTGTAAATATAGAATTCATGAGGGATATACCTAACTATACAATAAAATATACTCCACGTAAATTTATTTTTATGATTTTTATAAAATACCTTATAGCGCCACTTGAGCACTTATATAATAATGTTATTATTAATTCTAAAAACTCCTTGAAAGGTGAATGACCTAAACAAAAAGTATTACACGAAACGACAAAACAATATACACAAAAGAATCTAAATTCATCATTTATCTATACGATCTATATTATACAAAAACATACATGCTAGCGCCATCTATCCGATTGCAAACGAACTTTTAGAATGTAGTTTGATAGCTAGATCGATATGCGCGGTTCGACAGCGTGCGATAGAATGGGCGCCGCCGCCCGTCTTAGCTTGCTCACGCGCAGTTTATAAAACTAGTTGCATTCCCGCGCCGCCTCTCATTCCGTTGACAACGATCTCTGCTGACGGTCGATAGCGCGCGCAACCATGGCTAAAGAAGACATGTACAAGGCCATCCTTTACATACTAAACGTTCTTTACGCGGTGTTCGGGATAGTGACAGCTGCCACGGGAATATGGTTCTTTGTGCAAGTGACTGAGTTCGTCAGTTTGAGGAACACCAACCATTATCTGCTGGACTACAGAGTGTACTGGCCGCAGGTAGCGCCATGGCTCTTTATTTTGCTGGGCGTCTTCATCCTGTCTATTGCCTTCTGCGGCTACTGCGGAACCCAGAAGGAGAGCAGGGGCATGCTCGGTATTTATGGGATCTTCCTAATCCTGATTATTCTTGGACAAGCCATCGCTGCTGTGCTGATCTTCGTGTTCGTTGATGGCGAATACACCGACACCTTCGTCAAGGATATCGTCTACGATGGTTACTACAACTCGCAATCCAACCCTGATGTGTTCAAAGCTTTTGGAAGAATCGAACGGAAACTCAAGTGCTGCGGTGCCAACGACGCTAGAGACTACAGAAGCTGGAGGAACGACCTTCCCCTGACCTGCTGCCTGGATTCCTACTACCGCGCCACCTGTGAGTTCACCGATAAAGAAGCCAACGAAAGATTGGGATGTGCTAAAGTGGCCTCAGTTTACACTAAGATCATCAGTTCCGTTATTGCTGGAGTGTCCTTGCTCATGTCTTTGCTGGAAATCGTAAGTCTTATACTAGCATGGAAGCTATTTAATGCACTAGGTGAAGTAGAACATTATATAACAGAAAGAAAAGAGGGAGAAACGGAATGCTAGAGTCAGTATTAGACCTCGAACGTCACAATTTTAAATCGACTCGAATCGAAGCTCGAAACAATGCAGCTTTTACCGATAAAGTTTTTTTTATTTCATTTAAGAAATGAGGTTTCCATATCTCCTCACCGGAGGATAGCCACGAATCTTTGTTTCTCAACTTTACTAGGTTAAGTTTTAAGTTATGTTGGAGACATTCCATTGGACTCGCGCGTTGATCTGATAGTTGTTAATTGGTTGAACTCATGTGACAGCCACGCCCTAAGGTCAGAGTGTACATTAAGACTGTTCATGTGGACTAAATCGTTTCCTCCTTAACTCAATGAATCATTACCTGACTCACAATAAAAGTCAATTGTAAAGACTTGGTCTATCAGACGACCTCGCGCTCCCACCAAGTGTCGCAAGCGTGACGCGTTATTAAGTAGTTGTACGTATACATTGCTGGTGTAGCTATGTTATTTGTAAGTGGAGTCGGTATGTGAGCGTCGTTGGATGTGGCTTCTGGTGTATCTCTCGATGTTTCTCAAAGGTTGTCTATGAGAAAAGTGTGACCTCAATAAGGTACTCGCGGTTTTGACATCTTGTTAGATGTGCGTATCTAATGTTTTTCTGAGGTGAACAGGGGGTTAAGTAGCTACAATGGTAGCTGTAATATGATTATAGCTTCATGTTTATTTATCGTATAATACGTATGGGAACTCCGTCGCGTTGTTAACGGAAGTTGTAGCAGATAGCGGTTTCACTTTCTAATCGTATTTCCCTTAATATATATTCAAAGCATTTCGTGACATTTTGTATTGCTTTTTAAATGTGTATTCATATTCTGACCACACTCGTATATAAGTTATTTATAGTGCTTACATTAGCATAACATTGTTTCTAGTTTTGTTATAGGTATTATATGTATATCTGTATATGTGTATACTAATATACTTTTGATTCATGCATGACTCATTCCATTATATTTAATGCATTTATGCATCATTGCATAATATCTCAACTCAATATTATGAAGCACTACTTTGTTTATTACATTACAACACACAAAGGACAATAGTAACGGTGGACTTATCTCTAAAAGAAATCTCCTCCAGCCTTGCTGATTGTGAAAGGAAGTTAGCAATTATAAAAGCTTTGCATTTACTTATCATACTTATTACATGTATTATATTTACTATATTTGAGTATATGTCTCTATATCTATCTATTTAGATTATATCCATCCATTATTTAGTATATGCCCCCTCTCTTTCGCACCTTTCCAGTCCTGTGTATATATGTACGTATATATATGTTAATGTATGATTATGGAATGCGGTTACTCAATAAGCTTTCGCTATCTTGTCTGTCTGTTCACCTCGATTGGACCATCGTACTATGTTAATTTTTACGCAACCGATGGTGAGAGCGAGATACGTATGCTTAGAGTGACTTGAATGGCAATATGTTGCGCCATATTGTTACGTCACCACCAACGCACCAACTGTGTCGACATGACGTATTTATTTTTTAAATGTCACTGTGCCAATACTGGTGCTAACACCCTGCCTTTTATTAGTTTTAAATATCGAAGGAAAGAAGATTTTTCATATACTTATTTTTTATATAAGAATTTTTTTAAGGTAAAAAATCCTGTTTCCTTCACTTATAATTAATGTTACCGACTTATAAACGTAAAATAACCTTGATATTGTTACCATTATTTATATAACAAAATGGTAAAATCTATATATATTTTGGAATTGTAAAGAATGATCTGCTATTTTTATATAATTTTTATATAAACTATAGTATTTTTAAAATAACATTTAAGTTACAATTTGTGGAACGAATTTCCGTCCTTTTACAATTTTAAAGCCATATTTAAAAGTAATAATTTTAGATTAAACTAGTAGATGGTAATTTTTTATGTGAATGTATGAACAGTGTGTTATCACATGCCAAAGAATGAAATGTATAATAGGTACAAACATACAAAAAAAAAAAACATATTTTTGCATGCAAAAAATGTATTTCTTTAGTTTAGGTCATAGCTATGAGATCACACACAGAAATAATGATTAACTAATCTATAAGACGTATAAATTATTTTTTATACAAAATGTAATAATAATATATAATATTTTGTAAGTGAAAACTAGTCGTAAGCCGTTTCGTTAGTAATAAAATATTCAAAATATCTTATACGAATGTCTTTTAATACCTGTTCACCTTTAGATTTAGGTAAGTTCTTTATGTTAAGGAAGTAGAGATATATTGTTGAAGAACTGAGAACATAATGAAAATAACAAAAAGTTTTAAAAAAATTATGTTATTCGGCCTCTATAATGGGCTCGGGGTAAAGCGATAAGAAAACAAAAAATAATTATGGACGACTAAATAACTTAAAGTTATCCTTTTATCTAATTAAATTCTTATCATGATAAACTAATTGTCATAAGTCAAAAATAATATTACAAAAAAATATCGCTTCGAGTTACTTTTTCACAAATTCCTTGTTCCCCTAATGCAAGCAACACCCAATGAGATAATATTCATTTGTCCATATTTGTCCGGTCAAATAGTTAATACAATCCTATACAAACCTACAATAATTCAACCGAAAAAAACATGCGATTGCATTGGGATTATAGGTTTGTGTGCGACTATATTTTAACATTTTTTTCTGACTTCCATGATCTCGTTAGCCAATGAACCGTTTTAGAAGTTTTTTTTATTGATTGAGTCCGTTGATCTAGTTTATATACAACCTTTTTTGTACGAGGATCTCGTAGTAACCTTGTCATGTAGTAAACGCAAATGTTTATGTTTTTATGTTATGCGCGTCTTAGCAAGGTTACGTCGGCGTGAAATTGCTGAAATTGTATAAATTGTCGGTTCATTGGTTCGTAAAATGTTTACGATGCAAATATTTTGGTTTCGTTACATCATATTTAAATTCAAGGCTACATAATTACTACATATTGGGTTTTACTGCTTACGCAGAATCAGAATCTTTTTAAAGACTGTAGTTACATTTTAGGTATCTTTTTGTATTTTTATAATAGACCTTCCAACCCGCAAAGCGAAAACCAGCCCAATACGGGTTAGGTCACATACCTCCGAAACTCATTTTTCGCTGAGCGCGTGATACATTACGATCGAAATATGACGTCGATAAAAAATTCATAATGATTGGTTTACACCCGTGCTAGGATTCCACTAGTAGTTAAGGTTTTAGTGTGAAAAACCCGGGTGCGAGCCCTCAGCGCTCCCCATTTGTCCGGCAAAGTAAGTTAATGCAATTACGATTTACGTGCAATACTTACCAATATTTTACGTATATTGTTTTTAAAAGAACGTTTTAAAAGAACGTCTAGGGCCCTGTGCCGAGGTTTTTCTTACAGCTTTTTTTCCCCGGCTATACAGGTTGTGAGAAGCTGAGATTCAAAGTGTAACTATGTTACCTACTGAATAAAGATATTTTTGAATTTGTAATTTGCATCAAATCTACAATAAGTCACGTCAAAAAAAAGAAGTGTAAAATTTTTTTTTCGTTTTTTTTAGATGTAATTTCATCCCATGTTTTACGTGTAGTCGTACCATGAGTTATGTCAGGGGCCTTTAGCGGCTCATTAGTAACCCTGCCACCACACGACAGAAGAAGATCCCATGTTTTACAAAATAAAAAGGAAAAGATTTAATACTTCCTTACTTGTTCAAACTGAATGTCCGATTATTTAGACATTAACTATAACTGGACACAGCAACTGGGTCATTAAGTTTGATCAAACAGACTATTTGGTACAACTGTCATATTAAATGATTACACAGTTGTCATTATGTATACAGGTGACAATTAAATATACATTCTCGTTTTGAGGCTATTTGTATTATAGTAGATATCTTTGTATAATTACGCATTCCAGGAAACATTTGAATTAAGTCATTTATCATTTGTAAAAAAGTAATTTAAAAAAATTAAATTGACTTTTATAGTCTGTCAAATAAAAAGCAAGAAATAATATTTTGTGTAATACTTACAACTTTAGAATTTAAATTCTGAAGTTGAACGTCCTATGAAACCTATGAAATTTGGCACACGTGTTTAGAAGCCTACGGGTCAAATTGATAACCTTCTTCTTGTTTGAAGTCGGTTAAAATACCTTCAAAACGGAATTAACTTGCAAAATAGTGACTTCTCAGGGCTTTCACCTGCATATAAATGTAAAGAACGACGTCCCTGAGAGTCGGTACTCAGGAGGTGCGAACATCGACTCGGGGCGTTGCTGAATTAATAAGCCAGTTATAACAGCTTATGTCTAGATTGAACGAGAATGGCTGGTTCACAGTGCCATTAATCCAATTAAAAGCCAGTCACAAAGTCGGCCTGTTATTAATTCAATTACCACCAGCCATTCATCAAGAGTTTTGTCGCTTAAGTTGTGTTGTGTGTCATCGGTTTTTGAACTTCTTTGCAGGGTTGAATCACATACATAAAATCACGCCTAATTCCTACCGGGGCAGGCATAGCCAGAAGTTAGCAATAAGGTAAATCAAGCTCGCTCCAAATTCAAATATTAGTGCGCGGGGTATCCCCTCTATAACAACGACAACATAGCTTCACGCCTATATCCCTGAAGGGGTAGGCAGATTTGTATGGTGTGGGTATACACCCACACCTCGCCAGCTATCGCCAGATGGCGAGCCTATTGCCATTAACGGAGCACAAATCCTGGAAACCACAATGATATGAATTATCTATGATGCAAACATGGACTCAAACTAATAAAGTTGAATTCAGTAGTTTGAAGCCTGTGCCGGGAATCGAACCCGTGATAATACAATGTAAATCACGCGTTCTCCAGATAGTTTTTTTTTTACCTGTGATGGGTTTGCTCTTGGCCCCAGACTTTCCCGAAGGTATTGATTCGTGCTACTCATATCATGTATACAGGGTGTTAGTGTCATCGTAACGAATACTCAGAGGGATGATTCAGACCATGATTCTGAGTTAATATCAAGTGGAATTTTCCGTCGCAAAATTCATGTAATTTTTTTAGTTTTTTTAAATTATTTTCAATTCTATACTTTTGCGATGGAAAATTCCACTTAATATTAACTCAGAATAATCAGCTGAATCATCCCTCTCAGTATTCGTTACGATGACACTTACACCCCATACAAGTACATACAGTAGCCATACAAGTAGGTATGGGTGTTAGTGACACTGTAACGAATACTGAAGGGGATGATTCAGACCATGATTCTGAGTCGATATCAAGTGGAATTTCCTGTCGGAGAAGTCATGAAAATTTTAGAGCTTATTTAAATTATTTTCCGTTCCATACTTTTGCGACGGAAAATTCCACTTGATATCAACTCAGAATTATGGCCTGAATCATCTCTCAAAGTTTTCGTTACGATGTCACTAACACCCTGTATAATCATAGGAGTATAGCCCTCTATGGATGTGAAGCTTGGACACTGACACAGAAGGACAGAGAGAGACTCGAGGCCTTTGAAATGTGGTGTTGGAGGAGGATGGAAAGAATAAGTTGGACAGAAAGAGTTACAAATGAGGAAGTGCTAGTAAGAGTAAGGGAAAAGAGACAAATACTGAGAATTATTGAGGACAGAAGAGGTAAGATGATTGGACACATAATAAGACACGACGAATTTATTAAAAACATCATAGAAGGAAAGCTAGAAGGAAAGAGAGGAAGGGGAAGACCAAGAAGAGCTTACATGGAACAGATTAAAGAAAAGGTTAACGTCGTGTCTTATAGGGAAGTCAAGGAATTGGCCTTTGATAGACTGGAATGGAAAATGCTACACCGACAAGAGCGTGGCTCTTAAATTGATGATGTTGACTCATATCATGGATTTTCCCGGGGATTTTGCCCTGTCACAAATAATATTTATTTATTTATTATCATACTAATAGCAGTTTGGCGGCGAGGATGTGCTGCCGCCAAAGGATGTTTTCGGGGTACCGAACTGAGCATAGTACCCCGCTAGCCACAAGTTGGTAGTGTGACTAGGGATCGACGATCCGACAGTGTTGTGTTGGAAGTTGTATATATGCGTCTTGCTGTGTAAACTTCGATACCGCGTTTCACGACCGCTTGAAGAATGTGGCGCCATCTGTTGCATGTGAGCGGAACTAGGTGGCCAACTAGTTGGGTCCGCTACATCACTCCCCCCCTCAGACCGGAGGTCGATTCAAGTGCTTCAGTGCTCTTCAGGAATGCCGTGGTGCCTGTAATCCCAGTGAGTCGGGAAGAGGTGTGTACGGCGTGAGTTGTGCTCCTATCCACGGTGAGTCGGGATGGGGAGCTGCTCCTATCCGCGGTGAGTCGGGATTGTGGAGCCGGCGACTGGCGTGAGGCGAGAAGGTGGCCTGCCACGTGGAGCGCGTGCTCGACAGCGTGGTATGGCAGTGGACCTCGTGTGCTGTGTCGCTGTTGCGTGCGGAGTGCCAGGTCCAGGCAGCTTGGGCAACTGGTCATGGAACTGTAGATGCTCCGAAGTCCTGGTGTGGAGTGTCAGGTGTCCAAGCAGCGTCGTAGGCGGCTGGCAGGTGGACGTGCTGATGATGCTCCGACTGAAGGCTGATGATGAACGCCTGTTGAGGGTTGATGCGGGGTGATTGATGCTGGTGGCGGATGATGCAGGTGCGACGCAGTTGACGCAGGAAGTGATCACGTCGGGGTCACCAGTTTGGCGGCGAGTGTGTGCTGCCGCCAAAGGATGTTTTCGGGGTACCGAACTGAGCATAGTACCCCGCTAGCCACAAGTTGGTAGTGTGACTAGGGATCGACGATCCAACAGTGTTGTGTTGGAAGATGTATATATGCGTCTTGCTGTGTAAACTTCGATACCGCGTTTCACGACCGCATGAAGAATGTGGCGCCATCTGTTGCATGTGAGCGGAACTAGGTGGCCAACTAGTTGGGTCCGCTACAGCATCATCATGTATCTCTTTCTTCTTCTATCGTGTGGGTTGTGAGGTGGATTACCAAGCTCATCAACCCAGCAGGGTTAATATTGAGCCGCCAAAGGCCCCTGACGCGGCTCATGTAACGATTACGTACTTACATCAGTAAGTAATAACCGGGACGAATCTTACTTTCGGACAATCAGGTGATCCGCCTGTAATGTCCTAACCTAACTAGGGATCACAAAGTATTTTTTGTGATGTTTCCCCACCGGGATTCGAACCCGGGACCTCCGGATTGTGAGCCCAACGCTCAACCACTGGACCACCGAGGCCGTTACTTTTCCTCTAAACAAAGCATAGGAAACTTTTTCTACGAAGCTCCGTTCATCGGTTACGAAATCGAGTTTAGTTATATAATTTAGTAGCTCGCACGTCCACTGTCGCTTTCACTAAACAGTGGGAGTGAAAACTTTTGGAGGTACCAGCCCTAAGGTACTGTCAATGAGAAAGTTGTTATAAGAGGAACTTTCAATTTGTTTTGATGCGGAGAAGCCATTTTTCTTTGGTTATGATTCATAGCTTGATTTGTATGGGTAAGAAAGTTATATTTATAGCGTTATAGAGAGAAATGCGGCAGTGATTAAAAGTTATTAAAATCAGAAAACATTTAATAAAACACGGCGAATTTTCAATAACTTATGGCTCTGTCCATTTGAGTTTGTGTAGGTCATTTGATAACACGACGAATTCGAGAACATAATATTTTAAAGAAGAAGAGGAAGTGTGTTTTAAAAATATACCATAAAGAGAATTCGAATTCATGTTTAGATCATAGGTACTTAATTGATATCACATGGTCCCCAGGACCAGGAGGATTTGTATCCGGTAAATGGCAATGGGCCATGAAACTTAAGCTTAGCTGGCGAGGAGTATCCACTCCCACTACATAGTGTGGTATGCCTCTGCTTACCCCTTTGGGGATACATGTTTGATCTATGTATGAAGAAGAAAAGATGTTTAATGGATTTGGTAATTATGTTATCTTATAGTTTCAATATTTAATAGTAAATATAAATAGTATTTACACTTTCAAGGACAGAACGTCTACGGACGTTCCGATTCCAAGGTGTCATACTACTTCTACTGGAAAGGGTTAACCTTTTCAAGGACAGAGACCATGGGTCATTGATGGTTCTTAATAGGTAGTATGAGAGTATGACAACATGGAATCAGAACGTCATTAGACGTTATGTCCTTGAAAGTGTTAAGTAGGTATAATTATAATTAAATATTATTTCTTTGTCTCGTGTGACTCAGTATGAGTCAAACATTAAATTGATGATAAACTCTGCGGTGCATTCATTACACTGACTTAAATAAGTACTCAAAGTCTTGCAAGGTGCTAAATTGGCACTATGTTTTTGTTATTCGCTTTAAAAATTGTAGGTACAGTTTGCAGATGGTCAGCATTTAGCATTAGGTCAACATTTTTAGTTATAATTATTGTTACAATTTATTGTCAAATAATCATCTTACCCACTGCAGAATAATATGTACACGCACGCCGGTTCAGAGTAGAATATACACTTATCAATAAATTAACGTGCAAGTCCGGTACCAGGGTTCGAAAGGCGCTGAAACAACAATATTAAAAAAAAAATCTTTATTCAGTAGGTAACGTAGTTACACTTTGAATCGTCAATTTTTACATAACGAACGTCTCATCCGCCTAAAACTACTGCAGCTTCTCACAACCTGTATAGCCGGGGAAAAGAAGCTGCAAGAAAAACCTCGGCACAGGGCCCTACACGTTCTTTAAAAAAATAAAATATTGTTATACAATTGAGTAATTTAGCTGCCTAATATCAGTTCTCAGACAGTTAATCCCATGCATTCATATCTTCTAAATAATCACTAACTTTATAAGTAATAACCTTATTTGTAAAGTTCTGTTTAACCACTGTCATAAAACAATTGAAAGGCAAATTCTGAATGTCAATGGGAATCTTATTGTAGATTGAAAAGCAAAACCACAGGACCACAATGACTTACACATTGCACATACACATTAATACTCCTAAAACAAAGCTTAGTAACCGAAAGTGTCCCAATTCATCCATAAGTTACCAAACTGTTACAAAACTGTTGTCTGTTACTTCATATTTACTTAAAGGGCGACTGTCGAAGCCGCTAACAAAAAAAGTACATCACGTTATTAAGTACTTGTTTTGTTGGAAGGCTAGCCATCTTCGTGAGTAGATGATTCTGGTAACGGCATCTTTGTGAGTCACGAGTGTTATAGAGTTTGGCGTCCATTGCTGGGGTTCTATGAGTTTTTGAATTAGTGTTTAGGTTATATTTGTTTAATTTATATTGAAGACTACTTGGTTATTGTTTACTTTTTAAATTATTATTATTTTAGTTATACACATTTCTGCTCATAATTAATTAATAGAATATATTAAGTTAATAGAAGATTTTGATTATTATTATACTGGGTGTTAGTGACATCGTAACGAATACTGAGGGGGATGATTCAGGCCATGATTCTGAGTTAAAATCAAGTGGAATTTTCCGTCGCAAAATTCATGATTTTTGTAATTATTTTCAATTCTATAATTTTGCGATCAAAAATTCCACTTGATATTAACTCACAATAATGAGCTAAATCAGCCCCCTCAGTATTCGTTACGATGTCACTTACGCCCCGCACCAGTACATACAGGTAGCCATACAAGTAGGTATGGGTGTTAGTTACACCGTAACGAATACTGAGGGGGATGATTCAGACCATGATTCTGAGTTGATATTAAGTGGAATTTCCTGTCGGATAATTCATGAAAATTTTTGTGTTTTCTTAAATTATTTTCCATTCCATACTTTTGCGACGGAAAATTCCACTTGATATCAACTCAGAATCATGGCCTGAATCATCTCTCAAAGTTTTCGTTACGATGTCACTAACACCCTGTATAAGTACTTAGATTTAACTTTAATTAATATTATTTACATTGATTAGTTTTTTAATTTATTATTGTTATGATTATGAATAATTATTTGCATGCCAAATATAGTTTAACATTTAGGTACTATTTTATTATTTTCAGATCGAGAGTCAACCACTAGACTACGGAGGCTGTATGCTCTTTACCACTTCCGGTTGATTGAGGGGAGACCTAAGCCCAGCAGTGGGACGTATATAGGCTGTTTATTATGTTTAGGGTTATTGATAGTCAAAATTCTATTACAGTTCAATTCTACAATCTAGCACTAAAACTTCGGCACCTGTTATGGTTTAGAAAAAATACTCTTTCCAATCCAGTACGAATTGTCCAAGCAATGTACCTGTAACTCTACCATTCACTACAAACATAAACACCTTTATACCAGAATGCGCGTGACCTACTTTCTGCGCATGACATCGTGACGTAAGCAAGGTGCGTACGAGCCGCACAGCGGCAAACTGCGCATTGTCTCCTTGTGTTTAGGTGAGCCTAGTACTTTGGGCCCATCGACGATAAGGCTTCTAGACTCCTTACAGACGAAGGGGTTCTGTACGATCTGTGAGGAGGGATGAAAGGCATATACAATGAAAGTGATGTGTATAAATATGGTCCCGACGACCCTATTACTCTAGCCATAGAGGCAGCCAATCAGCTCGCGACACCAAACACTTCAGGACCCCGATACCGACCCCGCCGGCGTAGTCGACGACTTCCCTCAATCAGCGCTTATCGCTATCGACGTTATCGTAGAACGCTTGTCTCTTACTTTGAGATCGCAGGTTCGATACCAGCACAGGCCTAAACTAATGATTGTCGAATTTGTTTTCGAATTCATGTATGGATCATAAACGTTAATCACGTGCTCAGTGGTGAAGGAAAACATCGTGAGGAAACCCACATTACGTGACCTAACCTGTATTGGGCTGGTTTTTCCTTAACGGGTTGGAAGGTCAGACAGGCAGTTGCTTTTGTAAAACACCGGACCTGTTAAATCTTCAGGTTAGGTAAGCGGACTCTGTGAAAAGCAGGATAATGCTAGGAGGATGAATGAGCCAATCAGAAATCATCGTCCCTCTTTCCGTGTTCTTTAACTGACAAAAATAATTTTATGCGAGAAATCAACCGTCGGGCATCTATTTGGTTGTACCGTCGATGTATTTATGCGAGCCTGGTACTTTGTGCCTAACTAGCAACTATTATGCTAGGTATTGTCGGCCATTGACCTCGAAAACACCTACTTTTTGGAGCTAGCTTTGTTTATGTGTAAGCGTAATATTTATTCTATTGTCTAGGTTAGTATTAAGCTACGGTATTAAGCCATTAGACTAATTTGTGTGTGGATTTTCCTATCATGGTTATTATATTTAATAGAGTATTCAACTTAAATGATGATTGATAATAACAGAATTTGAACATCAACTTGCTCATCACTCATTAGCGCTCAGCGCTCTCCATTTGTCCGGCCAAGTAGATAATGTTAATGCCATATGCGGGGAAATCTACAATAAGTCACGTCAAAAAAGAACTGTGATTATGTTTTTTGACTGTAGTTTTGTCTGTGAGTTTTGTTTGTCTGGAAATTATAAAGATTTGATTTGATTTTTGATAATTAATAATCAAATATTAAAAGATAATCGCTTCAAAGAAGCACTTTGTTTTTTTTTTGTTCTTTTTATATACACAAGGCTGTAAAATAAAATGTTACTTAACAATTAAAAACCTTGCAATTTTTGTAAGCAAAGTAACATTATTAACAGTGATTTTTCGTTGCTAATTCAAAATAGGAATTGTACAAAATGCAACTCATAAATACATAAACAGCCTATTAACGTCCCACTGCTGGGCACAGGCCTCCCCTCAATCAACCGCAGGGGGTATGGACCATACTCCACCACGCTGCTCCACTGCGACAATGCAACTCACCTTTTATTTATTTATTTAAGGTACACATTTGTTTGAGGAAATCTTTTTAAGTACTTCTTAAGAAAAAGGTGACACACAACCAGTTAATTTTGAAAACAAACTATTATATTAAAATATAAAGTTGAAATTCGTAGAAACGGTTTAAAATAATTATGTGGTTTTAAGCCGAAGTTTAGTGGGCCATTTAATTCTGTCATAACATTTTGCTTTCTATCTGTCGAGTCATAGTGAAGTTACATAAAGTTATGTCGGCTTTGCGGTTGTATTGGTCTGTGGGACCTTTGCGGGATTTATATTTCCAATCCCGCGGGAACTTGAATTTCGGGATCACATTCGCAAGTGCAGTTTTCACTAACACAATTGGATCGACCATTTTACGGCGATACGGCTCACCTATCACGTTAGTCTAACAGAAAGCTCGGTGAGGTGTGGGTACTAAGTGACTCTAGCGGTGGATGTAACTCTGACGACCCTAATAGGGATATAGTCGTCAGCTTATGTTTATGTGTGTTGTGCATACTATACTACACACGCGATGCACTCGCTATCATTGTCGCAGTGCATCCGACCGACAACCGCTCGGTATATCGCTCCACTGCCTCTGAGGGACAAATCTGATAATTAAACCCACGGTAATAGCCGGTAATATCAATACCCATGAAATCAGAATCACTTATTCAATGTAATTATCATGGATAAACTTGTTGAAGGTTTTTTTTTAAATCTACGTCTATTCGCAAGGTGTTATGGTGTTAGTAGTCGTTACATGAGCTCGTTAGAGGAGCTCGGTGGCGCAGCGGTTAATGTGCTCGGTCTGCGATTGTTGAAGTTAAGCAACTTCGGCAAAGGCCGGTCATAGGATGAGTGACCACAAAAAAAAAAGTTTTCATCTCCAGCTCCTCCGTGCTTCGGAAGGCACGTTAAGCCGTTGGTCCCGGCTGCATTAGCAGTCGTTAATAACCATCAATCCGCACTGGGCCCGCGTGATGGTTTAAGGCCCGATCTCCCTATCCATCCATAGGGAAGGCCCGTGCCCCAGTAGTGGGGACGTTAATGGGCTGATGATGATGAGTCGTTACATGAATCATGTCAGGGGCCTCTAGCGGCTCAATAGTAACCCTGACGCAAGGGATGATAGGGTTGGTAATCACCTCACAACCCATACGATA
Source organism: Pectinophora gossypiella (assembly GCF_024362695.1). Classification (NCBI taxonomy): domain Eukaryota; kingdom Metazoa; phylum Arthropoda; class Insecta; order Lepidoptera; family Gelechiidae; genus Pectinophora; species Pectinophora gossypiella. The sequence continues at coordinate 493,856 of NC_065428.1, read as the reverse complement.
GAATAATTGATTTGATTTGAGGCCCCAGATGATAGAACCTCTTGAATAGTGTTAGGTTGTTAACCCATAGCCTAGAAATATGTAGGATTTTTTGCGTACAATCTATATAAAGACAGGAGAGTTAACAATACCAGGAAGCTGGTGACAATTTGGCAAGTAACGTCCAAGTAATCGTGAATGGTGTGACGTCACTACATCACCACACCACAGAAACTAATTAACTGTCGCTTAGCTCTGGTCTGTCTCACTAATTGTCAAACACATTACATGTTTCTAACGAGAGAATTTTGTTCGAACACGGCCTCTGTGGTCCAGTAGTTGAGCGTTGGGCTCACGATCCGGAGGTCCCAGGTTCGAATTCCAGTGGGGACAAATCACAAAAAATAACTTTGTGATCTTTGGTTAGGACATTACAGGCTCATCGCGTGATTGTCCAAAAAGTAAGATGATCCGTGCTTCGGAAGGCACGTTAAGCCGTTGGTCCCGGTTAATACTTACTGATGTAATTATGTAGCCGTTACATGAGCCATATATGAGTTCAATAGTAACCCTGACACCAGGGTTGATGAGGTTGGTAATCCACCTCACAACCCATGCGATAGAAGAAGAAGACACATTTAAGATCACGCCTATTTGCCCATTGAGATAGGCAGAGACCACAGAATTGCACTTACTACGATCATTTATTTATTTTATTTACATAATAACATGAGCTCCCCTAATTCCCATTTGGGCTAGTCAGACATCAGTCAGTACATTCATCGCAAGACGAACTTTTTTTCCGGAACACAAACGTGATAAGTGGTGTATGGGTTAGAGATACTCTTAACCTAACCTTTCTTTAAATAAACCTCAATTCTGTTCTCATAGCCCTTTCCCTTCCAACTCTTCTAATTCACACATGCAAACACATTCTGTTACAATTCTCGTCTATCGGACGGGAAATCTCGAATTTTCTTCAATTGTTGCTTGGAATAGATTATTTTCCCACGAATTCGAAAGTTATTTCGGTATTTATACACGTGTGTTTAAGTACCGAAATAACTTACAGTAAACAGTTATTCGCCTACATACTTTTAAAGAGCGATAATCTAAGAAATCAGAAACATTTATTCAACGTAATCATGGATAAACTTGTTGAAGGTCAATGTAACTTTTTTGAATTTACGTCATTACTTGGCTTTTATGGCTGAGGAGAAGAAATGAAAAGAAACTGCAACAGCGACACATCTTTTAAATCAATCAGGGTATACATTACAAGTTATTTAATAACTAGAGAAACACATTTAATACTAGACATTTTTAATAATATAACATAGTGGCTAATTAGTAAAGTTTAAAGGACCTTTTAAGGCTGAAAATCCCTGTGAAAGAAAGGCAAATATGCAAGGGCCTTATCTCACCAAGAAATTATTTGTAGAATTTGTATAAATGTCACCTCAACCAAAATAAACCAATGGTCCGCGCGCTGCAATCACGATTCAAGTCTAAACTATGTTCGAGGGGGGTGAGGTAAACCTAGCTCAGCCGCTGGTGGGGGGCGGAGTGTTGCCGTTCTATACGTAGTTAATAATTATTATTCTTTATTCTATGTGTCAACTGCATACATTTTATTGGTGGCTCGACCTCCTAGTCTTCTTATCGTGTGGGTTGTGAGGTGGAGTACCAACCTCATCAACCCTGGTGTCAGGGTTACTATTGAGCCGCAAAGGCCCCTGACATGGCTCATGTAACGACTGCTTACTTACATCAGTAAGTATAGTAACCGGGACCAACGGCTTAACGTGCCTTCCGAAGCACGAATCGTCTTACTTTCGGACAATCAGGTGATCAGCCTGTAATGTCCTAACAAAACTAGGGACCACAAAGTAATTTTTGTGATATGTCCCCACCGGGATTCGAACCCGGGACCTCCGGATCGTGAGCTCAACACTCAACCACTGGACGACGGAGGCCGTTAAAATGTATGTATGTGTTATGGTATTATTTTTATACTTTAATTTAATAAATCAAAGCTTTTAATTTAAAGAACTCATCGAAGTTTGGACATTGCCTCTTGATCATGTTTATCGATGAAATTGATGTTTTTAAACACTTTAATACACAAAATGTCTCACTTTAGGTTGTCAGCTTTTACTTATTGTAGATTCGCCTCAAATAGGATTGACTACTTGGCCGGACAAATGGTGAGCGCTGAGGGCTCGCACCCGGTGTCGACGCTATGCATATTCTTATTAGGGTTCAATGTTATAATGCGTGGGGTACATTTCATACAAAATCCTCGTTTTACACAGACACTACACATTGACGTTATCGTACACGCGCATCTGTTTGTGTGACGTCTGACGCCCATACGATTGAAGACTAAAGTAAGACCGAGGGGGTGAGGTAAACCTAGCTCGTCCACTGGTGGGGAGCGGATAGTTTTGCCGTTCTATACGTAGTATTGTTCCTTATTCTATGGTTTTGTGTCCGTTGTTATTTTCTAAAATTACAACCGACGCACATCTTCAATTCAAGTTCGTCATTCGGGTACCTTGCTTTAACACGTTCACAACAAGTCTATGAGGTAAACTTATAAGGAAAACCTTAGCGTAATATAAACATAATACGTAGATAGGTACTAAGCAGTACCGTACTTATATAGGTATATTGAAGGTACAATCGTGAGCAATTCCATGTACTTACCCACTTTAGAACCCAATCGCATTAACATATTTGACTTTTTATGAGACTTACAGTTTAATAGATAGGAGTCCTAGTACGGCTTTGTAATAGACTACTCTGGGCGCCATCCCACTTGTGTCAGACAGAGTACTGCGGGGCGGAAGGCAAGAGGGAAACCACTGCCCTATTTTTCCCTAGCATGGAAAATGCTGCACCGACAAGAGCGTGGCTCTCATATTGATGATGATGACAGTTAAATATGTCAAAGAAGTTAATGTGACATGGTACTAAAGTGTATTATATGCTTTACTTTGCTATAGTAAATTCACGCTTGTTATCCCTACTGGGTTACAACAGAGAAAGAGGTTATAATAATAAATATATCTATATAAAACCGAAAATGTATTCGAAATAATAATATACTGTTTTAAGAAAACATTGACAAATTTGTTATTAAATAATTGTTTTTATGATTTAAATGATTATTTGTCTTTTAAAACGTAAAATTTTAAATTTATTATAATTGGAGGTTTTTGTTTTCAAATTGTTAAAATATTTGCATGCCTAGTTAAGTTTGAACACTTTGACATACTGTAATACTATACCATCTTTTGTAAGTAAATTGTATTTTAGCAAATAAAAAAATGATTGATGATTGATTGATATAAACTGACTTTCTAGAAAGAATAAAGAAACTTAGTTGCATATAAATATCAAAGTACTTCAAAAACAGTTTTAACCAAGTTTTTTTTCTCTTTAAAGCAAAAATGAACTCTATTGTGAAACTGACATGCTCTAGCCCGATTTTACGTTTCTTGAAACTATTCTTAATTTCAAATATTGCAATTTGGGAACGGAAACGATAATAAGTGAAAACTTTAAACTTAAACAATGAACTAGTTCGGTGAAAGTCACGCCCCTCGTCCGTATATGGGTATACAGAGCTACAAGTCTTCAAAGCTACAAGTTGTAAAGAAATAGGTACTTAATTATCGAACTTACAATCAAAGACATTGTAACATCTGGTTATTTTTGTACAACAAAATACGAGTTCCACTTAATTTTAAATTTGAATTTGGAACATTAGAAATTATTATTATTATTAGCAGCCATGTATTTCCCACTTCAGGGCAAGGGCCTCTCTCCTTTTCTTCCACTCCACTGTTCCCACAACAACATTACAAATAAGAATTATAAATAAAATATAAGTAATTATATTCAGTGCAAAATAACATTTTATTTTTATTCCTATTCTACGCCTATTTTTTTTTTATAAATAATCCTTTTCGATTTTTATAATGACAGAGAAGTGTATAATGTTACATTGCAAATACTCATTTACTCTATTGAAACAAATATGAGGAGTATCTATCGGTTGTCTTGTAAATCTGCTCACTCCAGTAGGGATAAGGGCGTGATTATAATATATATAAATGCATATTATTGTACTCCCGGAGGTCCCGGGTTCAAATCCCGGTGGGTACACATCACGAAGATAATTTTGTGATCCCTAGTTTGGTTATAGGACATTACAGGCTGATCACCTGATTGTTCGAAAGAAAGATGATCCGTGCTTCGGAAGGCACGTTAAGCCGTTGGTCCCGGTTACTTTTTTCTGATGTAAGTGAGTAATGGTTACATGAGCCATGTCAGCGGCCTTTTGCGGCTCAATAGTAACCCACCACACACCCCCCCGCCCTGACACCAGGGTTGATGGGGTTGGTAATTCACCTCACAACCCACACGATAGAAGAAGATTGTACTCTAATACTAGTTCACCCAATTTGTCCGGTCAAGTAGTGTATTCAATTTACCCGAGGTAAGCACAATAAGATACGTCAAGAAGAAACCCGTTTGTTGTTTGTTTGCAATACGAGCGAGCCGCACGGATCTGTCGGCGCGGGCGCATATAAGTACATACTCCATGACATCACCCGTTGCCAAGGGCATAGATCTGCAAAGCTCTGGTGATTGTGCGCTGGTGAGGAATGCGATTTGTTCGCTATACTGTTTGCTGACTATAGATCATTTATTATGCAGTTAGAGCGATTCAGATAACTTTGGTATGCCGCTGAACTGTTTATTCATTTCGAAATGTTTTGATAAAAAATATTACTTAATCATTACCTACTTGAAGAGAAGATTGATAATATCACGTGGTTTTCAGGATTTGTGCCCGATTAAAGGCAATAGCAGTCCCCTATTACATGGGACTTAATATAGCTGGCGAAGTGTACATAACACATCACTGCGTTTTAATGGCAATAGGTGCCCCTTGAACAGCCTCCGTGGTCTAGTGGTATGAGCGTTAGGCTCACGATCTGGAGGTCCGGGTTCGATTCCCGATGGGGACATTGTCGAAATCACTTTGTGAGACTGTCCTTTGTTTGGTAAGGACTTTTCAGGCTTGAATCACCTGATTGCCCGAAAAAGCAAGTTGATTCCGTGCTTCGGAGGGCACGTTAAGTTGTTGGTCCCGGCTGTTAGCCGTAAAAACACCTCCACCAACCCGCAGTGGAGCAGCGTGGTGGAGTATGCTCCATACCCCCTCCGGTTGATTGAGGGGAGGCACAGGGCACAGGCCCAGCAGTGGGACGTATATAGGCTATTTTATGTTATTATGTTATGTAGGTGCCCCTTACACATGGGACTTAAACAAAGCTTGCGAGATGTTGTTGACAATTGCAACATAAAAATACCTTTTAAAAAAAAGGTTATAAAAAATATTGATTCTTTTCTTTTTTAAATTAATTTTGTATTCATCGATCTTCTCTTATTGTCGGACGTGTTTATAACCTTTATAATTACCAACTAAAACTAAATTATATATGCGAAATGGCAAAACAATCAGCGTTTCTTTAAATAATCAATCCACACACATTTTAACAGATGTATTAATAAATCTCTGCATACCCCTTCAGGGATACAGGCGTGATGTTATGAAGATGCCAGAGATTAAGAGAGTGTAGGAGGCTAATACAAGTAGAAACGCGGACTTCTGTTATTTTCTTACTTTGTAAAAAAGGTTACTACACGGTTAGTGACTACTTAAATGACAGAAATGCTTGGGAATGACATCTCGGCTCCATTACTTAATCTGTGGTCTGGAAGAGGGGGTGAAACCTATTCCATGTTCTTCTCTAGGTTCCAGTCTATCACCATGCCAAATTTCATCAAAATCGGTTCAGCGGTTTAAGCGTACAGAGGTATAAGACAGACAGCATTACCTTTGCGTTTATAACATTAGTGTGAATTTATTTATTTATGAATGTGCTATATTCATTTTATCACACAAATGTAGTAATAAACCTGACTGTGCATTCTTGATACTTGGATGCTTGGGTATTAAGACGTAATATTACGTGAGCTACGTATAGTACTATTATTTGTTTATCATTCTTTTATTTGTCGTGTTTTCACCTTGAAATCTGGTTTGGAAGACATGTTTCGTAACGTGCAGTCTCTAACTGACGACCTTAGTGGTCCAGTGGTTGAGCGATGGGCTCACGATCCGGAGGTCCCGGGTTCGAATCCCGGTGGGGACATATCACAAAAATCACTTTGTGATCCCTAGTTTGGTTAGGACATTACAGGCTGATCACCTGATTGTCCAAAAAGTAAGATGATCCGTGCTTCGGAAGGCACGTTAAGCCGTTGGTCCCGGTTACTACTTATGATGTAAGTAAGTAGTCGTTACATGAGCCATGTCAGGGGACTTTGGCGGCTCAATAGTAACCCTGACACCAGGGTTGATGAGGTTGGTACTCCACCTCGCAACCCACACGATAAGATGACTAGGAGGTCCAGCCACCAACAATATGTATGCAGTTGACACATAGAATAAAGAACAATTTCACAAAAATCATTAATGTCCCCACCGGGATTCGAGCCCGAGACCTCTGGATCGTGAGCCTAACGCTCAACCGCTGGACCACGGAGGCCGTTAGCAGTTAGGAGACCCCAGCAATGAGAAAATGGGTAATTATCACGTTAAAAATGAACAACGCCATCTATCGTGTTTTTGGGGAACGAAGATTGGAAAATCCCTCATTGTAAACTTAATATCCCTTACGTTAACGGAACTGGAAGTATTTGACTTTCTCTGCATAAGGGCCTAGTAGACAAAGGCTGACCCAAATCACCGGAAACGACATCTACACAGACGAAATTGAATACGCCATCAAGTCCAGTCAATCATCAGCTATAACTGAAAGTACTGAACGGCGTCTATGGTTCAGTGGTTGAGCGTTGGGCTCACGATCCAAAGGTCCCGGGTTCGATACATATTAAAATAACATTTACAAATGGACGGCTTTATTGCTCTGCAATTTCGTCATATTCATAATCATATTTTATTTGCAATAAAAATGTTATTACAGTTTGCAGATGGTCAGCATTTAACATTTGGTCTGCATTTTTAGTTATTTAAATTATTACATGCAAATAGTAAAATAAAATAAAATTGATAATTTAAATGTCAATCATTAGGTACATTTATTTGTGTCCTCTAACATGATGGACTAATGTTATGGGCGATAGGCTGATCCCTTATCACCATAAGGTTCATCATATCCAGCTTACGACATCGTATCAACAGTGGCTGCAAGTTGTCTTTGATTACTTGTGGCTCTGCCCACCCCATTGGGGATTGCGGGCGTGAGTTTATGTATGTATGTATGTTATTTAATTATACATTAATTATGAAATAATAATAAAATGATTTAAAATGTGATTATTCAAATTACACATCACAAAAAAACAAACAATATACAAAAAAGAGAAAAAAAGAAAAACAATGATACGAAACATCCAACGATTCATTCGATCGCAACCACTTCTAGGCAACTACCAGGGGCCTGTCTCATAAAACTTACAATTGTAAATTACAACGACAATTTGGTGTTCATTACGTAGCTTATATGAAACTGCAAAATATTCGTGATCACGCACACCGCAATGTACATCAAATTGTAATTGTAATTTACAATTGTAAGTTTTATTAAACAGGCCCCAAGAATCGGCCATACAAAATCTTGGATGCCCGACGGTGCAACAACAACTGTACCGTATCTTACTTTATCTTTTGTCTACTTTCGGCTGCGTAATTATCGTAAATTCATACTGGGTTAAATTAAGCGACAGTTACATTATACATATAATGCGTTTTAAATTGTCCAAACCGGCTTCCGTTAGAAATCGTGACAGACATGTCAAATTGTTATTGTTAAAGACACTCATTCTTTTGTCGGTTATTCAGAATGTGTACCTATTAAAGGGACGGCTTAACTGTACTTTTCCTTTTTGCGGATATTATCATAAAAGGTAATTGTGAAGGGAAAGTACATGACATACATAAACGGCCTATACACGTCCCACTACTGCGCACAGGCCTCCCCTCAATCAACCGGAGGGGGTATGGAGCATACTCCACCATGCTGCTCCAATGCGGGTTGGTGGGAGTGTTTTTACGGCTAATAGCCGGGACCAACGGCTTAACGTGCCCTCCGAAGCACGGAATCATTTTACATTTTCGGACAATCAGGTGATTCAAGCCTGAAAAGTCCATACCAAACAAAGAACAGTCTCACAAAGTGATTTCGACAATGCCCCCGTCGGGAATCGAACCCGGACCTCCAGATCGTAAGCCTAATGCTCTAACCACTAGACCACGTAGGCTGTGAAGGGAATGTAGCAAAGTGAAAATCCGTGGTAACTTGTTCGGAGAACGCGTGGCATATGCTTAGTATCCCGGTTCGAATCTTGCCTCGGGCTCTTAACCAATGACTTCGACTTTGTAAGTTTGAATTCATTTTTGGATCATAGATAATTGATATCACGTGGTTTCCAGGATTTGAACCCGGTTAATGACAATAGGCTCGCGTATTACATGAGACTTAAACATAGCTGGCGAAGAGTAGGTGTACTATATATCTCTGCCTAACCCTTCGGGGTTCAGGCGTGATTCTTCTTCTTCTATCGTATGGGTTGTGAGGTGGAGTACCAACCCCATCAACCCTGGTGTCAAGGGTTACTATTGAGCCGCCGAAGGCCCCTGACATGGCTCATGTAACGACTACTAACTTACACCAGTAAGAAGTAACCGGGACCAACGGCTTAACGTGCCTTCTGAAGCACGGATCATCTTACTTTCGGACAATCTGGTGGTCAGCCTGTAATGTCTTAACCAAACTAGGGACCATAAAGTATTTTTTTGTGATATGTCCCCACCGGGAATCGAACCCGGGACTTCCGGATCGTGAGCCCAACGCTCAAACCACTGGACCACGGAGGCTGGCGTGATGCTATGTTATGTGTTCAGTAAAGTCATCATCATCTGCGTTATCCCGTTTTTCAGGATCCGCTTACTTAACCTGAAGATTTATTGACAGGTCCAGTTTTTTACAGAAGGGACTGCCTGTCTGACCTTCCAACCCGCGAAGGGAAAACCAACCCAATATAGGTTAGGTCACATACATAATGTTTTCCTTCACCGCTGAGCATGTGATAATCATTTATGATCCAAATAAGAATTTGAAAACAAATTCGAAAATCATTAATTTTGGCCTATGCTGCGATTCGAACCTGCGACCTCAAATTGAGAGTCAAGCGGTCTATCAACTGGGCTACGGGCTTTGTTAGCAGTAAAGTAACTTTCCTTTTTATAAAAATCGCCATGAAAACATAGAATAAAGTATGTAGTATGTACGTATCGTAGAACGGACACTTTCCTCTATTTTTGACGTGACTTATTGTAGATTTGCCGAAAATGGCCTATTTATATATCTTGCACTACATACTAAATACTGTCATATAAGAATACAGACATACACACATACACGAATACTTAGCTTTTATTTTATTTAGTTTTTTTTATTAAAAATATATTTTTACTTTTCAGCACGTTCATTTAACATACATACATACATAAACTCACGCCCGTAATCCCTAATGGTGTGGTCAGAGCCACAAGTAATCAAAGACAACTTGCAGCCACTGTTGATACGATGTCGTAAGCTAGATATGATGAACCTTATGGTGATAAGGGATCAGCCTATCGCCTATAACATTAGTCCATCATGTTAGAGGACACAATCCCTCTGTCGGTTTTTACGACATGCCCGGGAAGACAAGCAGCTGAACGTTTTCTATGTTTTTTATTTGCTCCCAGAACAGCATAGAAGCAAGAACAGCATAGAAGCACGTTCATTTAAAATATGTACTTAATTAGAAAATTACAAAATGTGCTTAGACTTCGTGTCCATTTTTTGTTTCATACCTGATTACCTTACCGGTTTCAACTGAAAACCAGCGTCTAGGCTATGGCATTATGCTGAGGTGGAACCGTTTCGGCATACATTCATAATTGTATTATTTTATGTTAATATGTTAAAGAATAAGTATGTCGAATAAATATTTTTTCTTTCTTTCTTAAGTACTTGGCTATCCTGATGGTGATCAGGTGATCTCTATATCCACACTATCTCCAGAACATAGATCATTCCCATGACTATATCCATTCACAAAGTGACTTAGACTAAAGTACTCACGCCGCTTCATTAGTGATGGGCGATTGTTAATAAAAAATAACAATCGAATTATTTGAAACATCAATCATCATTTGAATGTAAATTAATCATTTAAATAAAACATTTTCCTTTTTCTTGTATTCCGCGGATAACTCGATATTCGAATGATTTTTGAGGAAATGCTTCATTTAAAAGAAAAAATTAGAATGAATCATTCGAATGAAATAGGTTTCCTCTTTCTTCTATTCCGTGGATAGTTCAATATTCAAATGATTTTTGACGACATAATTCATTCGCATCAAAATTTATTCATCAAGATTAATTGTTTTAGTATTTAACGTGTGCAAAATAACATTCATTTCTTTGTTCTTGTTTGCTACAGCTAAATAATACATTATTATTAAATGTTCAGCATTTTTGGTCAGAAATTCAAAAAGTTAAAAAAAGTGTTAACATCGTAGACAAAATCTTTTGCCCACCACTAATCATTATAACAGGTAAACTAGGTGAAGGGAAACTACGAGGAAACTGTCGAGAGGAATGTGCAATATCCGACATGAGTCAACTACCTATGGCACGAAGTGGACTTAAAGCAATGTTATGCACATGGAAATACGAGATTACGTAAACATAAACAGCCTAAATACAATGATAATAAAGTCAAATTCAATGCAGATCCTGAACCGATGCAAACCCTATGATATAAGAATCCAGGTGGGGACATATAACAAAAATCAATCAAATTTTGATCTCTAGTTTGGTTAGGATATTATAGGCTGATCACCTGATTGTCCAAAAAGTAAGATGATCCGTGCTTCGGAAGGCACGTTAAGTAGTCGTTATATGAGCCATGTCAGGGGCCTTTGGCGGCTTAATAATGACCCTGACACCAGGGTTGATGAGGTTGGTAATTCACCTCACAACCCACACGGTAGAAGAGTTCTTTGTCCTCATAACTTCCCTTCACGCGGGGTCGGCTTTCCCGACCACGCGGCGCCAGATATCTCGCTGAGAAACATCGTCTTCTTGGAGAGCCAGCTTCTTATTTTTTTTACCTTTGATGGGTTTGCTCTTGGCCCCAAACTTGTCCGAAGGCATTGAAGAGACTTAAGATGGAGCGAGCTCGCCCAGAAGGTGCCTGTTCACTCTGGCCTTGAAAGCACCCGGGTTATATGCTTTCGGAAATACAGAAGACGGCAGAGAATTTCATGTCCCCCTAGCCTGCTTACCAGGTGGTTTTAGGTCTTCTCCTCTCCCTCTAGTAGCCATGGAAAGGAGTTTTCTCATGATATGGTCGTACCATCTGAACCTGGATTCTGATATCTTGTTAATACGGGTGAACTTTAAAATTCTCCTTGATGTAATTGTTGCGCACTTTATCATTTAGCGTAACTCCGATTTGCCGCATTAACTACTTGGCCGGACAAATGTGGAGCGTGGGCTCTTACCCGGTGTAACATAACATCAGTCCATCACAATGAATATAATCAGCAACAATGTGAAGGCATTAGCCGACAGAGGATGCATAATTGTCTGGATTGCAATTAGCACAGGATGCTTCTCGTCCACAGTCATATCAACTGGTACTGTGAAAAAGGAGACAAGTTCTCACTTGCAATTTCCTTTTCATTAAACACCTACATTATTTCCTGTACTTACTTTCCCTCTATCTCTCTCTTTTTCTATAACCGGACCTGTCAAATCTGCAGCTTAGATAAGCGGACCCTGTGACAACGCGATAAATAAAAATAAATAAATAAATAAATCTTGCGATAACGCTATGGAGTTGTCGATTTGTACTAACTCAAAAGCAGAATGGAAGAAACTATAAATACAAAATGTACTAAAATACTAACCTGTATTCGGCTGGGTTTCCTCTCGCGGGTTGGAATGTCAGAGGGGCAGCCGCTTCTGTAAAAAAACCGGACCTGTCAATGTTTAGGTTAGGTAAGCGGACCCCGTGAAATCGAGATAACGCTTGAGAAATTAAGAAAATAAAATTATTTTAATTGTTCCATTTTTTTACAATCATAAAGTATTTTTGTATTTTGTGATGGTTATTTCTACTTCACTATTATAATTATTGCCATAATTATTATTTTTAAATATAATCACCTTTCAAACATTATACATGTCATATGTTTTGATCCGAAATAAACAAATTTATTTATTTTATTTTTATTATTTACGACTATTTACGCTACTGATGTTAATCGAGTTATATTTAGGAAAATCGGAAATATCGTAAATGTTTAAAGTTATTTCAACGCACCATGCTTTTACAAATAACTGTTAAGGAGTGGGTGTACAGTCATGAACAATATTATACACCCACTTTAGAACCCTGTTGCACTATCATATTTGACATTTAATGAGACTTACGGTTTAATTTGTCAAAAAAGTTAATGTGACATGGTTTCAATACATATTAGTACTCGTGACCGTATAAATAGGTATTATACACTTCCGTCTACCCTATCGGGTCTGCAGGCATGATCCTATGTTATGTGTAGTGTTGTAATCATGTTTATAAAGCATTCAATATATTATATTTAACAAAGTTCTGAACTGAAAACGTAGAGACGAAATACTTTGCACGTATTGAGGTATGCGATAATATTCATAGGAATCATCATAATTATCAATAACCACTGGTTGACCTTGACTGCGAGCTAGGAGCTAAAGTGGTGTGTCACCAAGCCGACATTTTATTGATAATTATTATACATATAAAGAACTAGTATGCAATAAGCTAGTTTCCAACTAGTCAAATCAGTTACTTTTTTCCTAAAAGTCAAAACACGAAATGACTATGGAATTTGTATAAAACGCACACTGTCACATCACACAAAAACGTGATAAAATGTCGTACTTATTATTAAATTTTACTTGATTAAAATTAAAATGTTTGTTATAAATGAATCGTGTCGTATCAGGTGGCCAATCATATTTCCTCTCCGGTTCTCTATAGTCTTCAATTGAAGGGAAGAGAGGAAGGGGTAGACCTAGGATAACATTTATGAAACGAATAAAAGAGAAGGTGCAGGTCGTGTCGTATCGGGAGGTGAAGGTTTTGGCGGGAAGAAGAGAGGAATGGCGGTTACTCCACCGACAAGAGCGCAGCTCTTAAATAGAGAGAGAGAGGAAATTAAAATAAACAAAACTGTTTTTGACAGTATTAGATATGCCTTTACTTAGTAATTAGAACTTCATAATTTATTTTTGACTTAGGAAACAACCCAGTTATCTTGTATCCCCTAATGACCTTCCAGGCTCACGACTGTATCCCAAATGAGGTAGTCAAATGTACATTCATCGTATGATGAACTAAGTACCCACACCTCACCGAGCTTTCTGTCAAATCAACGTGATAGGCGGTGAGCCGTATCGTCGTATATTATAATGGCCCAGTGAACCATTTTAAAATTTTCGCATCAAAAGTGGCTGCAAGTTATTTGTATATCTGCCCACTCTATTAAGAATTACGAGCGTGAGTATTTGTATTAACAAACTAGCATCTTTTCTGGTATTATACTCGAATGACTCGAATATAATTTAGGTATTACATACATATACACATATAAATCCACGCCTGTAATAGTTAATGGGGTGGGCAGAGCCACATTTTTTTTGACGTGTATATTATTTGCCGCAGATGGCATTAACTACTTGGCCGGACAAATGCGGAGCGGCTGAAGGCTCTCACCCGGTACTACGTTTAAGACAACAGGCCTGAGGGTGCCCAGTTGGGAAAGAGCCACAAGTAACCAAATACAACAAGCAGCCACTGTTGGTACGAGTTCCTCACATGGATATGATGAATGTTATGATGACAAAGGACCAGTCTATCACCAATAACAATTGTGGATCACATTAGAGAGGACATAATCTCGCTGTCGGATTTTACGACATGCTCAGAAACACAAGTAGCTTAATAGCAATGGACAAGCATAAGACAATATCACAATTGGATGTTCATCTGGGTAGTAGTAAGTATATCCATCGCAAGATGAACTTAAAACCCACACCTCATCGGCTGAATTTATGTTATATTACTTTTACTTTTTAACCTTTGTAATAAACAAGATATCGACAGGAAATATTTCTAGTTTTCTTATCGAATTCCACTCAATACAAGACATAGTAAAAACCGGCACCATAGAGTTACATCATCAGTCGAATTAGTTTTGGCAGTCAATAAATGAATGGTGAAAGGATTTCATATTATTATTCGCATGGTATTTCTATGTTGTTGAACTGGTCATGACTTCTTATATAATTGTGGTGGTTGTACGAATATGGACACGTGAATCTAACAACAAGTTCGATGAGGCGTGTGTACTTAGTTCATCTTGCGATGGATGTACCTCTGACTACCCTAATTGGGATATGAAAGTGAGCATATGTATGAATACGCTAAAAACAGGCATTTGCTTCAGGCGATGCATATAAAAGGTTAAGTCACACACACTACACACATACAACACAATTACATTACACACTGACACGTAGAAACACTACACAAGTAAACTGTCATTCAGGAATTTATCAAGCAATAATATTGTTATAAATTATTATTAGTGTTGAAATACAAAACGATAGGAAATTAATTTTAATAATTTTATCAATAGGTCACTTTATGATGACTAAGGAAAATAAATTATTATTATTATTATTAATAGCCCTCAATGTCCCACTGCAGGGCAAAGGCCTCTCTTCCCTTCTTCCACTCCTCCCTGTCCCCAGCTTGCTTGCGCCACCGTTTCGAGAAGCGGTCCAACTCGTCGCGCCATCTTTTCCGTGGCCTTCCCCGACGTCTAACAGCACTTGCAGGAACCCAATCTGTAGCTTTTTTGGCCCAGAGGTCATCGGGCATTCGGGTAACATGTCCAGCCCAGTCCCATTTCAAGCAGGCAGCCTTTCTCGCTACGTCTGCTATTTTTGTTTTGGAACGCAGCGTGGTGTTTCGGAGGAAAATAAATACTTAGTAAAAAATAGCTAAGCTTAAGTCCTATGTAATATGGATTCTATTACCATTAACCGGGCAAAAATTCTGGAAACCAATAAATATGTTTTTTTTTTTGTAATATTATTAATTCAAAATATATATTTTTAAATTATTTACTATATAATATTTTTATTTTACATTGAGTTTGAATTATGGGCTAATTTCTCGACGACATTTCGGTCGAGCATTTTTGCTTGATTTTACTCATACAAAACACAAATATACTTTATTGCACATAACATACAAAACAAGTTTTGCACAAAACATACACGAAAGATACAGTGCCATCTGGCAGCCTTATTGCTAAGCAGCAATTTCTGCCAGGCAACTAGTGGTAAAAAAAGAAACATTTATCATAATTTGGTGCGGGACGGTGCAACAACCATGGTGATGATTTTTTTACTCTCTAGGTAAATAAAAGCCAAAATACCAATTGACTCTAATTCTTATTAAATTATTAAGTAAAATATGTTAAGGTGGTTCGATTTCCATACTAGTTTATTTATTCAAATATGGGCACACGCCACTTAATTTTACATTGAAACTTATTTCGTTTGCATTTATTTTTGTATATATTTGCGTGAAATTGCTTTTCAACAGAAAATACTGTTAAATCATCGTAAAAACGAGATCAATATTTGTTTAAAATTTGTTAATGTATTAGTGAACGGTTACAGTGTCATACGCTTCGGAATATCCATTAGTGTGCGTAGCTACGTTGTCAGTTCGCTGAAAATGCGACGTTGCCGCTCTTGCTCGTGTGTGAAACGGTGTGTCACTTGCCCTCTCCCTTCGTTAAAGAAGCGTTCATAAATTACGTTCACCCGAACGTTTTATAATAACAGTATTTCTGCTGCCAGATGATCGAACAACCCGCTCATTATGAATCGGTAAGGTTATACGTCGAAATGAATCTTTTTCGATTCTGAATGCGACCATAACCTAACCTGTTCCGGCTTTTCGGCGGGAAACGGGAACGGGACAGTTGCTTTCTTCATTGAGTAATCTAAATAATTAATACGAAGTGGTGTTTTGTGGTTAGTTGGAAGACATTCGCGAGTGTTATTATATTGGAGTATTCAATAAACAAAGTGTATCTGCCTATTTTCGCTTCGTGCCGGGAAGCCGCTTCATAACTCAAAAGTTTATGCGGACTTTTGAGTTAATTCGTTTGGGGTTCGGAGTAGGAGTCTACTCCGAGGGTGGGGGCTTAGGTTTCATCATCATCACCTTTCATCATTTCATTAATCATCAAGAAAAAAATACGTCAGACATGGCTGTATGGGCATAGTTCCCTTTGCCTTACCCTTCGGGGAAAACCAAAACAAAAAAAAAACTAACCTGTTCCTGTCATGTCATGTCATTCGTTTCTTTTCCACTTCCAATTTATATTGTAATAGTTTGGTTATTTGTTTTATTAAATAATTTATTCATCGAGTTTTGTGAAACTTGTGGGGCCGGGCGGATTAAAATATGGAACCTCAAACTAGTCGCAAAGACTACTTAAACCACCAGTATTCTGGCCCCCGGAAAAATCGAAAACGAAGCCAAGCACAAATGAAACGTTATCATGGAGAAATAAAAAGGTAAGTGCAATGCAGTGATCACTTGTGCAGTACAGTGAAGTGCTTGTGCTTGTATTGTGCTGAATAAGATACGAGCGCTTGGAGCACGCGTCGTGACCGTGCTTTACGTAACGCACGACCTTAGATTTTTGAAAATTGTACATCTCTTCGTTACTTTTACAGCCGTAGCGACGTATGGTGCAAGAAAAAAAAACTAAATGACGAAAACGACGTGCCTTCAAACAAATCTGTGTAAGGGAAAAACTTAACTTTATTTTTATATTTTATAAGTATTTTTAACATTTTCTCTTTTGTAACTTTCACTCTATTAATTTTAGAGCAAATAATACTCTCAAAACCTACAGTGGAAGTAAAAAAAAAAATCTTGTGGAAGCAAATTTTACTGACACTCAGCAAAGAACTGAGAAAGAGCCCCCCCGATCAAAACCTTTGGAGGTAAATTGGCCACTGATTGATCCCACTGTTAAAAGCCACGAGTTAACTGTGGAATATGCACCAGATAGTTTGGGTAGTCTGTCTGGTAACAGGTTTGTTGATCTACCACATGTCCTTATGTGGGCTTTCAAACTTGAGAGACACCGTTCGCAATGTGGTGGTAGCAGCATAGTCTTTGTTGAGGAGTTTAGAAATGGTTTCAACAGTATGTTTACTTTCCAATGCAGTATGTGTGAGAAACAATTTAGATACTGCAATGAAAAAGATGAAAATCTTAACAAAGCGTTTGTTTGGGGGACATTAACAGCTGGAAGCTATTATGCACAGGCTGCACACATCACCAACTTGATGGATATACCTACAATATCAGCTTCCAAATTCCGAGAGACAGAAAAATTATTAGGTGAAGTTTGGAAAGATGAACTAACTGAGGAGATCCAAAAAAATGGAGAAAGAGAAAAGGCTATTGCTATGCAAAAAAATAATGTAGATGCAAATGGTATTCCATACATAACAGTGTATGTGGATGGAGGCTGGCCTAAACGATCATATGGCCATGATTATAGCTCTCCATCAGGCATGGTAAGTTTGTTTCTGAAAATACAGATATTTTGTAAGTATAACAGCTATAAAGTTTGTTACTAATATCTTTTGTTTATCCAGTAAATTCTGTTTGTAAGCATTATTTATAAAATTTAATTTTTTTAGGCCTGCATTATTGGAAAAGAGACCAAGAAATGCTTATTCTTAGGCATAAAAAACAAATATTGTTACCACTGTCACATTTATGAAAAAAAAAAGAACAAGTTTCGGAGCATATGTGTTTCAAGAACTACGAAGGACCATCTACGGGAATGGAGGCGGACATCCTAGTAGAAGGGTTTGAGAGGAGTCAAGAGATGCATGGTGTAAAATATTTAATATTTATAGGAGATGGAGATTCATCTGTGTATGCACAATTAAGAGAAAAGGTTTCATATGGGACCCAAATAAAAAAAATTGAATGTAAAAACCATGTGATTAAGAATTACACTGGAGCATTGTACAAGGTAAAATACCAATGAAAATAAAATACAATCATTCTGCCTTACCAATTTCTCATAAGTTTTTTAATCTTAGTGCACTTAGTTCGAAACACAGTCAATAACCTTCAATCTCAGTAGATCCATTCTCCAGATCCATCATAGATCTAGTGTGAATTTTTTTTCTTAGTATATCTATTTTATGTTAAACTTGATCTAATGATAAATTAATTGACCATGTAAACTTTATATTTACTAAGGTATGCATGTATGCATGCTAGATTGAAATCATCTATCTTACGTGCTTTAGATTTTTTCATACAAATGCTTTTTCCCAATAACTCCCGTTTCCGATATCCTGTTGCAACTAAGCTTTAAGTTTACAAAGGTACCTGCATGCCGTTTAGGCTGTTCGTTAATATGTCAGCTAGTTAGTCAGTCAGTTTCTCCTTTTATATATTTAGATAACCTTTTATTTCAGATTATAGGAAATACAAAGTTACCATTATTTGGCCGGAAGATTCTCAAGCCAAAATTACAAAAACTTACAGCGGTTTCAAGAAAGATAATTATGGAAGCTGATCATAATTCAATGAGAGAGGATCTCAAAAATGGCCCATCTCATGTATTTGGCTGCCACCAAGATTGTAAGGCATATTATTGTCGATTCTGCCAGAACAGTGATGAAAAAGACACAAATTCTTTAGACGACCTTAAAACTAAGGCACCTGCAGTTTGGGCCCACATTTGTGCAGCAAACGAGGCAGTCATGTCAAAATGCCATCGACTATCAAACAACACAACAAATGTTGTTGAAAATTTCATGAGTGTTGTCAGCAAATTTGTCTGCGGGAAAAGATTGAGTCTGTACAAGGGTGGCTCATATCAGCGAAGAGTATATATTGCTGGTAAGAATATGTTATGTAATTATTGCATTTGTTCAATTCATTTTCTATATTATTCACAGTATATATATTTATTTATATACATAAGGTCAATGTGGTGAAGACCGTCTGGGCTAAAAGACCGTCTATTGCCAATAACTTCTAAATTTGAATAACTAGCGCCTTACGTCTTTGTCGATAAAATAGTCCCTAAAGAGCCAGTCCGAACTAAAAACCGTAGATGGTGCTAGTATGATTAGTTTGGACAATATCGGTCCTGCAATTTTTTTTACCATTTCGCGCTCTAGAATGCAGTGGCCAGTGGCGGATTTTTGATCAAAAAAAAGTGGCAAATCGGAGGATTCTCAGAAGTTTTTCTGATCACTTAGGTTATTTATTGATCCATTAATGTATTCGTTAAACATAATGCAGGAATATAGCTTTTAGTTAGAATTTATACCAGTGTGAAATTTTAAATTAGAAAATATAATAGTTGGAAAGACCGTCTACATTAAGAGAGGGAAGTCCGTCATATGCCGATGTTGCCTCAATCCAGATATTGACAACTATTACAGCAGAGCGTATTTTATGCAAGACTAGTGAGATAGTATTTTGTGTCCCATTCTGTTAATATTTTGTGTTTGTGTGTGTTCACATTATAAATCTTATTGACTTATGCCTAATATTAAGTAATATGTGTACGTCACATAGTCTACCACCAGACAATCAAGACGCTTTTTAGTGACACCTCATTTGTTTAACTCTGATAAGTGCTTTAGGGGTTAGGAGGGAACAAACGTGTATACACACATACATACACACATAGCGCATAACCCTCCTTTTGTTTCACCGCAGTCGGGTAAACAATATGAAGAAATGTTTACAACCACTGTCACCAAAGATATGCCGGTCTTGCCTTGTTTCATAAAAATAATCATTTATCTATGTAATGAAAGCCTTATTCATAAATCGGTAAAGTACGTACCAGAATGACATTGTTGGTTCACCGCCTGAAAGTATTTTTATACGTCTAGGCCTACGATTTCTTACTAATAATGCGTTTTTCCCTTTGTGGACGGACTTGCCTCACACTGCATTGGAAGACCGTCTACTTTGACATGTTTTAAAAAAACGATTGTATATCAAAAGATTACGGCGCTTTCTCTTATATTTAGACTTATAAACATAGCCAAATAAATTATCTATCATACCCGATCATTTGACTTGGTCTACAAATAATATCTTCTTCAATAAACTCAATCAAACTCAAATTTTAGAACAGTATGCCGGTCTTCCCCACATTGACCTTACATACTTTATCCACACACAATATTTTTTATACTCACATAATATTATACGCCTTCAAGGCACTATGGGATAAAAGACTTAGAAAATTTTTAAGGATATTTTTTATAACAGGTCTCTCGCACTCTCGTGGTCAGAAATGGCACACAAATGCTTGGAAGAAACATATAAGAAGTAGCCCTGGACAAACTTTTAAAAAGTACATTGCCCAGTCGGAAAAGTCCAAGGAAAGGCGCAAAAAATACATTCGCAGGCGACTTTTTGCGCCTAAACCCAAAACTGACCACAATTATGGTCCAAACGCCAAAGATGTAGATGAGTCAGTTTTAGGGAAAGATCTAAAGGAAGCGTGTCTTCTAAAACTGAAAGACTTCGAAACGACAATAGATCAAATAAAATATATTGAAAGTGCAACAATTGGACAACACGATAATGATGTCTACACTACATATAGATGCGACAGGCTTACCGCTAGTCAGTTCGGAATGGTAAATTCAATTATTAGTATAAATACTTTCCCATGTGGAGCAGAGTCAGAGTTAAAAAAAAAACTATGATTTATGTAATTTTAACTTTGTTGCAGATATGCAAGCGAAAATCTACAACACCATGCCATAACCAAGTGGAGAGTGTTTTATATAAAAACAATATCTTGACCAATGACATGGCCTACGGCCAAAACCATGAATCAGTGGCCAGAACCTTGTTCATAGAAAAAATGAACAAAGCCGTACGGCCTGCTGGGTTATATATTGATGAAGAATTTGGTTTTCTTGGAGCTAGCCCAGATGGTATGTGATACTATATGATATTACCTACATATGCCTTCACGTATACATTATTAATGTGTCCATAGTTATCTATATGATAGTATTATTTATATGATTTTATGTATTTCAGGAGTAATAGAAGAAGAAAATTCTATTTTGGAAATAAAATGTTTTCCTTCATTGGCTCGCAACAATCAAGACATTTTTTCTGCGGCCAAAGATCGTAAAAACTTTCCCCTTTTGGTTGATGACACTGGTGCATTACAAATAAATAAAAAACACAACTATTACTATCAGGTATATTGTAATTATTATAGCAGATATAATACTGCTTGTAATAATATAATATTTTTTACAAAAACGGGTGTTCTGATTGCAGATCCAGGGTCAACTGCGGGTTTCAAAAATGATGAAATGTTACTTCATTGGCTATGTTTCTCCAAGTTTTGACATCACAGTGTTGGAAGTACAGCGTGACGAAAATTTCATTAAAAATATGATGCCAAAATTAGTAACATTTTATAAAAATTGTATTTTGCCAGAGGTAGTACTTCGAAGAGTAACAAAAAAACAAAAATGTATTGATATTTCAATTATGTGGTAGCAATTATTTTATTACTACTTTGTGAACAAGCGCGCTGTTTGCTTTGCATTGTATAAAGTAGTGACAATCAGAAAGAGATAAATATTATATCCTAATCTGAATAAACGAAATCTGAATCTTACTTCAAATATCAATAATTTTCGTTAGCCTGTTTGATATTGCCGTTTGTAAATAAATAACATAAAATAACAATATAACTTACTGCAAACTTAACTGGTTTTCTTTTTATATGTACTTACTTATCAGGAAAAACTAGATTTCGCGTGGTTCGCTCGCAGCAAGCTGCTCGCGTGTCTTGTTTTCCCGCCATTTTTTTACCGCGATAGAATTTGACCAAGATTTAAATAGGTCTTGTGAAGAAAGAATCGTTCCAGGTGCGATAGTTGCGCCAGGCCGTAGGGTCTCTCCCTGATGCGGAGCAGTTTTTGAAAACCTTGAAGTATACTCGTACTCTAGATGACGTTCCGATCACACCCCTATACATCAATCTTACCTCTCAGACATTTTCTGGAAAAACAAAATTTTGTATGGCGGCCATCTTGTTTTTCCGCCATTTTGATATTTTACCACCAGAGAATAGATTTGACCAAGATTTAAATAGGTTTTGTGAAAAAACAATCGTTCCAGGTGCGATAGTTTTGTCAGGCCGTAGGGTGTCTCCCTGATGCGGAGCAGGTTTTCAAGATCGAGAAGTATTTCCATACTCAACAATACGTTCCGATTACACCCCCATACACAGTTTTTACTCACGAGACATTTTCTGGAAAAATAAAATTTTGTATGGCGGCCATCTTGTTTTTCCGCCATTTTGATTTTTTTTTCACCGGCGATTGAATTTGACCAAGATTTAAATAGGTATTGTGAAAACTAAAAAGTTCCAGGTGCGATAGTTTCACCAGGCCGTAGGGTGTCTCCCTGATGCGGAGCAGTTTCTGAAGATCAGGAAGTATTTACATACTCAACATGACATTCCGATTACACCCCAATACATTGTTTTTGCCTCCGAGACATTTTCTAGAAAAACAAAATTTTGTATGGCGGCCATTTTGTTTTTCCGCCATTTTGATTTTTTTTTCACCGGCGATTGAATTTGACCAAGATTTAAATAGGTTTTGCGAAAAAAAAATTGATCCAGGTATAATAGTTGCGCCAGACTGTAGGGTGTCTCCCTGATGCGGAGCAGTTTTCCAAGATCTGGAAGTTTTCCCATACTCACCGGGAGATCCCGATCACACCCCCCATACATTATTTTTACCCCCCGACGCTCCTTCTGGGAGAACAACTCTGTCAGTGAGTGAGTGAGTCAGTCAGTACATGGGTTTGTAGCTATATATAATACTAGATGTCGCGTGGTTCGCTCGCAGCAAGCTGCTCGCGTGTCTTGTGTCTTTTTACCCCCGAGACATTTTCTGGAAAAACAATTTTTTGTATGGCGGCCATCTTGTTTTTCCGCCATTTTTTTTTACATCTAGAATTTGACCAAGATTTAAATAGGTCTCGTGAAATCAAAAAAGTTCTAGGTGCTATAGTTTTGCCAGGCCGTAGGGTGTTTCCCTGATGCGGAGCAGTTTTCCAAGATGACGTTCCGATCACACCCCTATACATCATTTTTACACCCGAGACATTTTCTGGAAAAACAAAAATGTATATGGCGGCCATCTTGTTTTTCGGCCATTTTGTTTTTTTTTCACCGGCGATAAAATTTGACCAAGATTTAAATAGGTTTCGTGAAAAATTTATTGCTCCAGGTTTTATAGTTTTGCCAGGCCGTAGCGTGTCTCCCTGATGCGGAGCAGTTTTTCAAGATCGAGCAGTATTGAAATACTCAACATGACTATCCGATCACATCCTTATACATCAATTTTACCCCCGAGGCATTTTCAGGAAAAACGAAAAATTTGTATGGCGGCCATCTTGATTTTCCGCCATTTTGATTTTTTTTCACCGGCAACTAAATTTGACTAAGATTTAAATAGGTTCCGTGAAAAAAATATTGCTCCAGGTATTATAGTTTTGCCAGGCCGTAGGGTGTCTCCCTGATGCGGAGCAGCTTTCCAAGATCGAGAAGTATATCCATACTCAACAAGACGTTCCGATTACATCCCCATACATAATTTTTACCACCGAGACATTTTATGAAAAAACAAAATTTTGTATGGCGGCCATCTTGTTTTTCCGCCATTTTGATTTTTTTTCACTCACGATAGATTTTGACCAAGATTTAAATAGGTTTTGGGAAAAAAATATCGTTCCAGGTGCCATAGTTTCGCCAGGCCGTGGGGTGTCTCTCTGATGAGGAGCAGTTTTTGAAGGTTGAGCAGTATTTAAATTCTCTACATGATCTTCCGATTACGTCCCCATACATTGTTTTTACCGCCGAGACATTTTCTGGAAAAATATTTTTTTGTATGGCGGCCATCTTGTTTTTCCGCCATTTTGATTTTTTTTCACCCACAATAAAATTTGACCAAGATTTAAATAGGTTTTGTGAAAAAAGAATCTTTCCAGGTGCGATAGTTGCGCCAGGCCGTAGGGTCTCTCCCTGATGCGGAGCAGTTTTCCAAGATCTGGAAGTTTTCCCATACTCACCGGGAGATCCAGATCACTTTTCTCATACATTATTTTTACCCCCCGACGCTCCTTCTGGGAGAACAATTATGTCAGTGAGTCAGTCAGTCAATAGGTACATGGGTTTGTAGCTATATATAATATAATAACTAGATGTCGCGTGGTTCGCTCGCAGCAAGCTGCTCGCGTGTCTTGTTTTCCCGCCATTTTTTACCGCGATGGAATTTGACCAAGACTTAAATAGGTGTCGTGAAATCAAAAAAGTTCTAGGTGCTATAGTTTTGCCAGGCCGTAGGGTGTCTCCCTGATGCGGAGCAGTTTTCCAAGATGACGTTCCGATCACAGCCCAATACATCATTTTTACCTCGTGAGACATTTTCTGGAAAAACAAAAATTTGTATGGCGGCCATCTTGTTTTTCGGCCATTTTGTTTTTTTTTTCACCGGCGATAAAATTTGACCAAGATTTAAATAGGTTTCGTGAAATCAAAAATGTTCCAGGTGCGATAGTTTTGCCAGGCCGTAGGGTGTCTCCCTGATGCGGAGCAGCTATCGAAAACCCAGATGTCTTTTCATACTTGACATGACGTTTCGATCACATTCCTATACATAATTTTTACCCCCGAGGCATTTTCAGGAAAAACGAAAAATTTGTATGGCGGCCATCTTGATTTTCCGCCATTTTGATTTTTTTTCACCGGCGATTAAATTTGACCAAGATTTAAATATATTAACCGAAAAAAAAATTGATTCAGATTTTATAGTTTTGCCAGGCCGTAGGGTGTCTCCCTGATGCGGAGCAGTTATCGAAAACCAAGAAGTATTTTCAAACTTAACATGACGTTCCGATCACATTCCTATACATAATTTTTACCCCCGAGGCATTTTCAGAAAAAACGAAAAATTTGTATGGCGGCCATCTTGAATTTCCGCCATTTTGATTTTTTTTCAACTACGATAGAATTTGACCAAGAATTAAATAGGTTTTGTGAAAAAACAATCGTTCCAGGTGCGATAGTTTTGCCAGGCCGTAGGGTGTCTCCCTGATGCGGAGCAGCTTTCGAAGATCTAGAAGTATTTCCAAACTCACCAGGACGTTCCGATTACAACCCGATACATTGTTTTTACCCCCGAGACATTTTCTGGAAAAATATTTTTTTGTATGGCGGCCATCTTGTTTTTCCGCCATTTTGATTTTTTTTCACCGACAATAGAATTTGACCAAGATTTAAATAGGTTCTGTGAAAAAAGAATCGATCCAGGTGCGATAGTTTTGCCAGGCCGTAGGGTGTCTCCCTGATGCGGAGCAGTTTTCCAGGATCTGGAAGTTTTCCCATACTCAACGGGAGGTCCCGATCACTTTTCTCATACATTATTTTTACCCCCCGACGCTCTTTCTGGGAGAACAATTATGTCAGTGAGTCAGTCAGTACATGGGTTTGTAGCTATATATAATATATATAATAATAACTAGATGTCGCGTGGTTCGCTCGCAGCAAGCTGCTCGCGTATCTTGTTTTCCCTCCATTTTTTTACCGCGATAGAATTTGACCAAGACTAAATAGGTTTCGTGAAATCAAAAAAGTTCTAGGTGCTATAGTTTTGCCAGGCCGTAGGATGTCTCCCTGATGCGGAGCAGTTTTCCAAGATGACGTTCCGATCACACCCGTATACATCATTTTACCTCTGAGACATTTCTGGAAAAACAAAAATTTATATGGCGGCCATCTTGTTTTTCGGCCATTTTGTTTTTTTTTCACCGGGGATAAAATTTGACCAAGACTTGAATTGGTCTCGTGAAATCAAAAAAGTTCTAGGTGCTATGGTTTTGCCAGGCCGTAGGGTGACCCCTGATGCGGAGCAGTGTTCCAAGATGACGTTCCGATCACACCCCTATACATAATTTTTACACCCGAGACATTTTCTAGAAAAACAAAAATTTATATGGCGGCCATCTTGTTTTTCGGCCATTTTGTTTTTTTTACCGGCGATAAAATTTGACCAAGATTTAAATAGGTTTCGTGAAAACAAAAAAGTTCCAGATGCGATAGTTTTCCCAGGCCGTAGGGTGCCGCCCTGATGCGGAGCAGTTTTTGAAGGTCGGGAGGTATTTCCATACTCAACATAACATTTTGATCACACCTCCCAAACATCATTTTTACCCCCGAGGCATTTTCAGGAAAATTAAAAAATTTGTATGGCGGCCATCTTGTTTTTCCGCCATTTTGATTTTTTTTCACCGACAATAGAATTTGACCAGGAATTAAATAGATTTCGTGAAAAAAGAATCGTTCCAGGTGCGATAGTTTTGCCAGGCCGTAGGGTGTCTCCCTGATGCGGAGCAGTTTTTCAAGATCGAACAGTTTTTCCATACTCAGCTTGACGTTTCGATCACACCTCCCATACATCATTTTTACCTCCGAGACATTTTCTAGAAAAAAGAAATTTTGTATGGCGGCCATCTTGTTTTTCCGCCATTTTGTTTTTTTTTCACCCACGATAGAATTTGACCAAGATTTTAGTAGGAATTAAGAAAAAAGAATCGATCCAGGTGTGATAGTTTCGCCAGACTGTAGGGCGTCTCCCTGATGCGGAGCAGTTTTTCAAGATCTGGAAGTTTTCCCATACTCACCGGGACGTCCCGATCACACCCCCCATACATCATTTTCACCCCCCGACCCTCCTTCTGGGAGAACAATTATGTCAGTGAGTGAGTCAGTCAGTCAGTCAGTGGGTTTGCAGCTATATATAGTATAACTAGATGTCGCGTGGTTCGCTCGCAGCAAGCTGCTCGCGTGTCTTGTTTTCCCGCCATTTTTTTACCGTGATAGAATTTGATCAAGACTTAAATAGGTTTCGTGAAATCAAAAAAGTTCTAGGTGCAATAGTTTTGCCAGGCCGTAGGGTGTCTCCCTGATGCGGAGCAGTTTTCCAAGATGACGTTCCGATCATCAATTTTACCTCTGAGACATTTTCTGGAAAAACAAAAATTTGTATGGCGGCCATCTTGTTTTTCGGCCATTTTGTTTTTTTTTTCACCGGAGATAAAATTTGACCAAGATTTAAATAGGTTTCGTGAAAACAAATAAGTTCCAGGTGCGATAGTTTTCCCAGGCCGTAGGGTGCCGCCCTGATGCGGAGCAGACATCGGAAACCCAGACGTAATTTCATACTCGACTTGACGTTTCGATGACACCCCTATACATTATTTTTACCCCCGAGGCATTTTGAGGAAAAACGAAAAATTTGTATGGCGGCCATCTTGTTTTTCCGCCATTTTGATTTTTTTTCACGGGCGATAAAATTTAACCAAGGTTTAAATACGTTGTGCGAAAAAAGAATCGTTCCAGGTGCCATAGTTTCGCCAGGCTGTAGGGTGTCTCCCTGATGCGGAGCAGCTTTCGAAGATCGAAAAGTATTTCTATACTCAACATGATGTTTCGATCACATTCCTCATATCATTTTTACCCCCCGAGGCATTTTCGGGAAAAACGAAAATTTTGTATGGCGGCCATCTTGTTTTTCCGCCATTTTGGTTTTTTTCAGCGGGGATTGAATTTGACCAAGATTTAAATATGTTTCGCGAAAGAAAAATTGCTCCAGGTTTTATAGTTTTGCCAGGCCGTAGGGTGTCTCCCTGATGCGGAGCAGTTTTTCAAGATCAAGCAGTATTTCCATACTCAGCTTGACGTTTCGATCACATCTCACATACATCATTTTTACCTCCGAGACATTTTCTGGGAAAACAAATTTTTGTATGGCGGCCATCTTGTTTTTCCGCCATTTTGTTTTTTTTTCACCGGCGATTGAATTTGACCAAGAATTAAATAGGTTTTGCGAAAAAAAATCTTATCCAGGTATAATAGTTGCGCCAGGCTGTAGGGTGTCTCCCTGATGCGGAGCAGTTTTCCAAGATCTGGAAGTTTTCCCATACTCACCGGGAGGTCCAGATCACACCCCCCATACACCATTTTTACCCCCCGACGCTCCTTCTGGGAGAACAATTATGTCAGTGAGTGAGTGAGTGAGTCAGTCAGTCAGTGGGTTTGTAGCTATATATATTATAATAACTAGATGTCGCGTGGTTCGCTCGCAGCAAGCTGCTCGCGTGTCCTGTATTAGTTCGAAGCTTTGTGTGGCGGCCATCTTGTTTTCGTGAAATCAAAAAAGTTCTAGGTGCTATGGTTTTGCCAGGCCGTAGGGTGTCTCCCTGATGCGGAGCAGTTTTCCAAGATGACGTTCCCATAACACCCCTATACATCGTTTTTACACCCGAGACATTTTCTGTAAAAACAAAAATTTGTATGGCGGCCATCTTGTTTTTCGGCCATTTTGATTTTTTTTTACCGGCGATAAAATTTGACCAAGATTTTATTAGGTTTGGTGAAAAAAGAATCGTTCCAGGTGCGATAGTTTTCCCAGGCCGTAGGGTGCCGCCCTGATGAGGAGCAGTTTTTGAAGGTCGGGAAGTATTTCCATACTCAATATGACATTTTGATCTCATCCCTCTTACATCACATTCACCCCGAGGCATTTTCGAGAAAAACGAAAATTTTGTATGGCGGCCATCTTGTTTTTCCGCCATTTTGATTTTTTTTCACTGCCAATTGAATTTGACCAAGGTTTAAATATGTCTTGTGAAAACCAAAAAGTTCTAGGTGCTATAGTTTTGCCAGGCCGTAGGGTGTCTCCCTGATGCGGAGCAGTTTTCGAAGATCTAGCAGTATTTCCATACTCAACAAGACGTTCCGATTACACCTCCGTACACAGTTTTTACCCCCAAGACATTTTCTTGAAAAACAAAAATTTGTATGGCGGCCATCTTGTTTATCCGCCATTTTGATTTTTTTTCACCCACGATAGAATTTGACCAAGATTTTAATAGGTTTCGTGAAAAAGAATCGTTCCAGGTGCGATAGTTTTGCCAGACGGTAGGGTGTCTCCCTGATGCGGAGCAGTTTTCCAAGATCTGGAAGTTTTCCCATACTCATCGGAACATCTTGATCACATCTCCCATACATCATTTTTACCCCCCGGCGCTCCTTCTGGGAGAACAACCCTGTCAGTGAGTCAGTCAGTCAGTCAGTCAGTCAGTCAGTCAGTCAGTACATGGGTTTGTAGCTTTATATAATATAATAAATAATAATATGAAATAAAATCAAATATTTTAACAGCAATTTGTAGCAAAAACTAAGCAGGATAAATGGGAAAAAAATGTTACAATAAAAAAAAAGTAATAATAAAGCGAGGTTGGAACCCTAGTATCCAGCCAGACCCATCTCATATAGAATCCTGTTATTCATCCAACTAGACTATTCCGTTGACGTTTAAACTGGCGAAATTAGTAATTGGTTTCGTAAACAAACATAACTATCAATGTGTGTGTGAGATGTTCGGCTTTTGGTGGTAACTTTTATTTATTCAAATAAAAGTATTACGTGAACTGCAACTCAATTGAAATTTAGTTAAATCATGACAAATATTACGCTATTACCGGCAAACGTATAACTTTGAAACAATATTGTGTATAAAATCCAAAAATAAATAATTATGTCAAATTAAGGCACCAACGCCATCTATTGACGCTTGAGCGCCTAGCTAACCGTAAAACATTTCGCCATAGAAAGTATAGAGGCACTTTCAAAATCTTAGCTACATTGCGTAGAACTTGTCCCGCACTACAATGCCCTCATGCGGTTCACAGCGAGCTCCGTTGAGCAATTACTCTATTACATTAACGGCACTTAACTCATTTCGGAGACAGATGTAATTGAACCACTTCTTCGAGGAGAGAGAGGGCTGCTTAGAGAAGTACGCCCTCTCTTTCTTGTGTTTGTGCGAATGAAAAGTATTTATGAATATTCTGGAAATGTCGTAAAAACCGTCAGAATTTTACACAAATTAAGCAGAAATACATTTGGATTTGAGTGCTAGTAAGAGTAAGGGAAAAGAGACAAATACTGAGAATTATTGAGGACAGAAGAGGCAAGATGATTGGACACATAATAAGACACGACGAATTTATTAAAAACATCATAGAAGGAAAGCTAGAAGGAAAGAGAGGAAGGGGAAGACCAAGAAGAGCTTACATGGGACAGATTAAAGAAAAGGTTAACGTCGTGTCTTATAGGGAAGTCAAGGAATTGGCCTTTGATAGACTGGAATGGAAAATGCTACACTGACAAGAGCGTGGCTCTTAAATTGATGATGATGATGACATTTAGATAAAATTATGAGGTCTCTGAAGAAAATAATTGCGGTAGTTTTGATAATGTTTATCAACAGTTGAAATAATGCATGTGTCAATAAAGAAGCGCTTTTTTATCTCATTTTAACTTGTTATTGATGTACACTCCTCTCTGTCCTCTCTTACTGTTAAGTCTTGTAAGATCTTCTGGAAAAGATTTCTATTAGAAATAAGTTAAATCGTTTGTCGTAAAAGGAGACAAAGGGACAGCGTCCTGTCGAACATGATGGATCATCTGTAAGAGCGATAGGCTGATCACCTATCATCATACGGTTTATCATTATCCACCTTAGGACGATGTAGCAAAAGTGCCTGCGAATAGTTTCTTGATTATTTGTAGTTCTGCCCACCCCTTCGGGGAATACGGGCGTGAGTTTATGTATGTATGTTGAATCATTTGTCTGTCTTGTGTTAGCCTATATTTTCTTATCCTGTTCTGTGTTCTGTGTCCAGAGGGGTTACTCGTAAATAGGCCACATCGAAGCAATTCTTCTAAAAAAACAATATTGCTATTTGTAATTTTTTTGGATTGCGCGCTTACTTTTATATTCGCAAATGTCAAATAGCAATATTATTTTTTTAGATGAATTGCTTTTATGTGGTCTTTTTAAACCTCCTGTTCTGTTGTGTGTATAAACTGTTCATAAAATAAAAAACGAATTTTTTGGCTAAAGCCATTAGTAACATAATAATATATTTACATCAATGACTAAAAAACTATAACCTGAACAATTTTTATGTGACTTTTAACTCTGGAAGGAAAGAGATATCGCCACCAGCCATTAGGGTTTACAGGAATTACACATGAATTATACATGAATTTATGAAATAACAAACAATATATTTATTCAGTAGGTAACATAGTTACACTTTGAATCGTCAATTTTTACATAACAAACGTCTCATCCGCCTAAAACTACTGCAGCTTCTCACAACCTGTATAGCCGGGGAAAAGAAGCTGCAAGAAAAACCTCGGCACAGGGCCCTAGACGTTCTTTAAAAAAATGAATTGAAAGTACGCACATTTTTGTTCCAAGCTAAGAAAATGACTTGAACGGGATTTGAACCCAGCTCTTGTCAAGCCGGGACAGCATAAGCTGGGTTTTCCTAAACACTGACCCGTGAAAATAAAATCCCATATAAACAACTTGCTTGTATTCTAAAGCCAAAAAGAACTAATGTAGGTCGATAGGCATTACCTACAAAGCTGTTTACGAATACAATGCTCTTTATAAACCACTAACAATCTCAATCCCCAAAGAAACCCAGCAATGAAAGTCAAAGTACAAACTCGCATCGACCACACAAGCTTGAAATCTCCATTGGATTGAAGTCAAAAGTGTAGGCCTCAGAATGTGGGGTCAAGGTTCGATGCTCGGTACATAAGCTCATTTAGTTACGACACAACGTGCTTGAGCGGTGTGGTTGTGTAAGCGACGTATAGTGATGGGATAGTGTCGATAGTTTTCGGTAGTCGATATAGAGAAATGTGGTTGTAGAGAAGTTTCTTGCGCCGCTGTTAAGATCATCCATAATACGTTACGTTCATCCTCCATGCGGAGGATGATGATGCTACTGTGGTAGTAGTATATAGATGAGCCGTGGTAGCCCAGTTGGTAGAACGCTTGCCTCTCACTTTGAGATCGCAGGTTCGAATCCAGCACAGGCTAAACCCATGATTGCCGATTTTGTTTCGAATTCATGTTTGGATCAAAAATGATAATCACGTGCTCAGCCGTGAAGGGAAATATCGTGAGGAAACCCATATTCCCGAGAAATGCATTTTCGGAGGTATGTGACCTAATCTGTATTGGGCTGGTTTTCCCTTCGCGAGTTGGAAGGTGAGACAGGCAGTCGTTTCTGTAAAAACCCGGACCTGTCAAATCTTCAGGTTAGGTATGGACCCTGTAATAATTTCCATAAAATAACAATAAATCTTTGGAACAAATATTAATTGATGTATCTTTATCATTCATAATATTAATTTAAAGGCACAGCCTATTTTCAAAATGGACTTATTAGGACCATAATTCAAAAATAAAAGTGGTTGCCTGGAAAAAATGCTTCAGAGCAATAAGGCTGCCTATTTGTAATGTTGCTAAATATTTTTATATGTTTTGTTTGTGGGCAATACAAGTATATTTGATTTTATTTGACTTGCTTGGCTTTGTGTTATCGATAGTCTCAACGGCTATCGATACTATTCTCAGTAATGAATCTCCTCTACATCACTAGTTATAAGTAAGTAGTATAAAGTTATTTGAAGTGAGCTTAACTGGGTCAACGCATTGCGAAGTTTTTCTAAGTTTTGAGCGTAGTACAGACTGTGTTTCCACAAGCCTTCATTGGCTAGAGAGATAGAAAGAATAATTTAGTACACGAACTTAGACCAACTTATAACCTGCTTTTATTTAAATACGTAATGGTGCTAATTCCTGTAAACACCATCTAATTTTAAGTTATATATATGTCATTTTCTTATTCGCCGAAAAGGAAAGGGACGGGTAATCGACAAGCATACAATTTATGGATCAAACGTCAATTTTAAGCACAAATCTAAAACAACCGTCTAAAAATTTTACATTGGCCAATAACCTGACAGAATTATGTTGACAGCACACGTCAAACGGTTTGCATACCAGCGAGATACCTTTTTGATTCGCCCGGGTTATTCATTCATTTACTCATTCTTCCTAGCACAGCGCAGGCGCAGGCTAAGTAAATGATAGTGACATTAGATCAGTAGATAATTTCGACCTTGGAGTCTGAAGCAGGTAACAAAGCACGCAAATTGTACCTAGGTAGTTAAGAATGTACCGAGGTAGTAAGGGCTTATTATGTTGTAAGCATAGGTAGTAACTTACCGTTCATGAATGAATCGGTCGTTCTTTGTTTTGTACCTAGGTTGTACACATAAACTCACACCCGTAATCCCTAAAGGGATGGGCAGACCTGCAAGTAATCAGTATAATACGAAGTCCTAAGACGAGTATGATGAACCGATTAGCTTAACGTCCACAACAATAACTATCATGTTAGAAATTACACAATCCCTCTGTCGGATAACGATAACGATATGTTTAACGATATGCCTGGGAAGTAGCTAAATTAAGTAACTACCAACACCGTTGGTGTATATACTAACACATCTCTGCCTACCCCTTCGGGGATACAGGCGTGATACTATGGTATGTTATGCTACGTGCTGATTACCAAAACGAATTAATCTGTCACAAAAAGGATTAATCTGTCTATCTTCATGTGTGTAAAGACGTACCTAATACATAATATAAATAAAAAAAAACCTAACATACAAGAAGACACCAAAAAAAAAAAGACAAATAAAGAGTATTTCTATTTCTACCTCTATCTCTAATAGCATAAATGCGTGGTTGGAGTTAGATCTGTCAAAGCACAGAGGCTAGTGTTGTTACGTTCATTAGCATAGTGATGTAGGCCGATCCAGTCTTTTCTACCAAACAGTACCTTATGTATGTGACCTACGAAGAGCGCCATTCCAAACCATCTTCACAGTTCATTGAGCGTACTTCGTGATCGTTACCCGCAAAGCTCAGTACCTCGAGGCCTTGAGGTTTCGCAACATTACGTTTACATTTAGCCCAGGTCTGCTGCATGGGAGCAGGCGGGAAAGTGGGCAGCTCTATGATCTTGTAGGTCTTCTTATCGTGCGGGTTGTGAGGTGGAATACCAGCCTCATCAACCCATGACAAGAGCTATGGCTCAATAATAATCCTGATACCACAGTTGATGAGGCTGGTATCGTGTCAGGGTTATTATTGAGTCGTCAAAGCCCCCTGATATGCCACCTGTAACGACTAGGTTCTTACGTCAGTAACTAGTAACCGGGACCAACGGCTTAACGTGCCTTACGAAGTACGGATCATCTTATTTTCAGACAAACGTGTCACCTGCAATGTTCTAAGCAAACCAGAGCCCACAAAGTGATTTTTGTGATGGCCTGCCCTCATCGGGATTCGAACCTGGGACCTTTGGATCCTGGACAATGGAGTCCAATGCTGGCCACAAAAAGGCCACATTGAAGCAATTCATCTAATAAAGCAACATTGTAATTTGACATTTGCGCGTATGAAAGTAAGTGCGCCATGCACACAAACTTCAAATAGCAATATGGCTGTTTTTTAGATGAATTGCTTCGATGTGGCCTTTTTAGAGAGAGAGAGAGAGAGAGAGAGAGAGAGAGAGAAATGTTTATTTTGCAAAACTGCACACACAAAAATCAAGCAAAAAACAAAGAAGAAAAAAAACAGTAAGATCTAATCCCCTAGGTTATGTTTGCACAGCTCAGCATTAGTGGAGCTCGGGTTTAAAGCTCGGTACATTGAAGCCTTGGCGTTTTGTTTCGAAAGCGAGCGGTCAGCCTTGGGCTCCTTAGTCCAACACTTGCGAGAACTTGGTCCGATGTAGCCAGACCCCTCACTTACACACCTCTTGGTAAAGCTTTTAATGTTAGTTTGAATATTTTAATACATTTGAGGTTTACGCAGTTATTATCATAATTAAAACATATACCGGGTTCTTACTGCGTTATTATCAGGGATATATGAGACTCCCGATACTTCAGCACTGTTGCAAGTACTATGATCACGAGACCGATGAAATTGGAGTGGAGTAAATTGTAGTGGTGAGTTTATGTACTTATAAGCGCAATAAGTAATATTGTTTCCTAGATGTTTAAGCGATCTATTTTATATGTCAAAGTAAAAGTTAGCCTGTGTTACTTCTCATAGGTAGGTAACTTTTAAAAAGTGATTCTAAGTACCTAGTTGAAGCCATTTGCTGTAAATCCAGCATAAGTCACGTCAAAAAAAGAAATGATATATATTTAATTATTCATATTTCCAAAAAGCTCGATTTCGCAGTAAAGTGTCAGAGATCATTTAAAGTTGGTGAAATATTTTGTTTAGAAAATACTAGTCGGCCGTGGCGCCTGTTTTTGATAGGCTAAAAGCTGCAATTAATAATTTAGGAGAGGAATTTAGAAAGGATCTGCTTATACTGGTTATTTGAGACTGTTGCATTTACATCGGCAGGTGCAGTGCACTGTTGAACAAGTGACACAATACAACTAAGCATCACGCCAGTATCCCCGAAGGGGTAGCCAGAGCTGTATAGTATATAGAATACAAATTGTTTATTATAAAAGGACGCCAAACACAAAAACAATACAATAACATGGGATGGGTGTATTTGCACTCTCCACTTTTTTTCGATGCCTACCACTGAGTTCGCTCCTAACTGGACACCCTCAGGCCTGTTGACTTAAATTTTGTACCGGGTGACAGCCCTTAGCGCTCCCTATTTGTCCGGCCAAGTAGTTAATGCCATCTGCGGCAAATCGCATAAAAAAAAACACCCCTATCTATGTTTAAAGTCCCATGTAATAGGGAGCCTATTGCCAATAATCCGGTACTAATTCTGGAAACTGCATGATGTCAATTATCTATGATTCAAACATGAATTCAAACTCATCAAGTCGAATTCAGTGTTGAACAAGTGGTGTTATTACAAACGGTGATTTAAATAAATATGAAAGTGATAATCCAAATAAAAAAGGGCCCTATTACAACAGATTTTGTTACTATAGGGACTATTTTTTGTTTATAGAATAGAATAGAAAAAGTTTATTATAAAAGGACGCCACACACAACATTATATCAAATTTCCACTAAAACAATTACAAAAAAGCAAGACGGATGTTTGTCGAAATGATCATAAGGTGGTGGTGGACGTCCTGAGATAAAAGGGCCTCACTCAGCACAAGTCGCGGCGCGAACCACGACGCTGATATTATGTGGACCCTGTTGGGTGACGCACGAACATCATAAACATGTGTTATTGGTGTACATACATTTATATATACCAAATTATTTAATTAAAATTAGAGTGTACATAGACAAATATTATCGCAAAGATATATACGTAAATATTTAAGGTTAGAATAAAAAAGAAAGTTATTAATGTAGGTAAAACTAGTAAATAAATGTAATAAGTAATATAAACAAATACGAATTCCATGAATGTGTATTATGTAGTCTGTCTGTGTTTAACGGAAAAGTAATGCACGGTGAATATTTTTTTCACCTTACGCCCATTTTGACGGTAGCAAAACGGCCAAATCACATATTTGGTCTAAAATGTAGAGTTTGAGAAGTAAGGGCTTGTAGAGTTAGGCCGTGTAGAGTTAAGAGCTTCACTCTACATGAGATCTGATAACTTTTTGACAGTGCGAGCCATTTCTCGTCTTGGCAACATTTTACATGAAAATGTTTTTAGTGGGATTGGTTTTCTAGCATACATGTGTTAATTAAAAGCATTTAACATAATAGGCAGTATATTCGAAGACAATTCATCCTACCGTGGGAATATGACGTTCATACAATACTATCTACCATACATACATAAAGACGTCTGTAATCTTTAACCAATTATTTTAATTAATTATTTTTATTGTTAGGCTGAATAGATCGTTGACAGTTATAAAACATTTTTCTATAAATGGCAACACAAGAATGGGGTTGTCAAATCGGGCGGATTGATACACGCTCTCTTGCGTTGGGGACCTTGTCGACATCGGACGTGTTTACCAAGTTAAGTGTTATTTTCTTGATACCAGAATAAATAAGTGTGATTACTGTTCTTCCGTATTTTACTACATTATGAAGTAACAAAATATATTCAGCTGCATTATTTGTTAGTGAAAACTACGCTTAAGATAAACTAATAATAACTGAAGGTGCAAGTCCGGTACCGGGATTCGAACTGGCGCCCCCGTTTGAGAAGCAAGCCAGTGTGCTACAGGACCACATTGACAATATATTGTATATTATATTCATCTATCCCTATTATGATCCCGACGACCCCGACTCTAGCCATAGAGGCAGCCAATCAGCTCGCGACACCAAACACTTCATGACCCCGATACCGACCCCGCCGGCGTGGTCGACGATTTCCCTCATTCAGCGCTTATCGCTATCGACCCACTAGGGTCGATTAATTCAAAACCCTCATACATACATAAACTGCCTATATACGTCCCACCGCTGGGCACAGGCCTCCCCTCAATCAACCGGAGGGGGTATGGAGCATACCCCCCCCCAACAAAAAAAACCCTCAGCCAACTAATTTGTAAATACCACATTTCGCATTCTGCTTACTACTGAGGAAAAACGCAAAATAAGGCAAACCATTGCGCATTGCGTGATGTTTGTGTGAATATAACGTGCGCAGGCGCAATACGTGCCTTACCTCATGTATGTTACGTTACTATATTATTATTGGCGTTTACAATGACTTTTGGTTTCAGTTTAACAATAAAGCAACGCCATAGTGTAATGAAAACAGTAGGTATGATCCACACTACACTACATCCATCTATTAACACATATTCTTGTAAAGATAGTTCTAGAACATTGATAAATAAATAAATAAATAAATAAATAAATAAATATTTATGGAACACGATGTTCGTGCCTCACCCAACAGGGTCCACATAATACCAGGGTAATCTACCTCACTGAGGAGCTCGGTGGCGCAGCGGTAAACGCGCTCGGTCTGCGATTGTTGAAGTTAAGCAACTTTCGCAAAGGATGGGTGACCACAAAAGAAAGTTTTCATCTCGAGCTCCTCCGTGCTTCGGAAGGCACGTTAAGCCGTTGGTCCCGGCTGCATTAGCAGTCGTTAATAACCACCAATCCGCACTGGGCCCGCGTGGTGGTTTAAGGCCCGATCTCCCTAGCCATCCACCCATAGGGAAGGCCTGTGCCCCAGTAGTGGGGACGTTAATGGGCTGGTGATGAATCTACCTCACAACCCCCACGATAGAAGAAGAATTCCAATAGTATTAAAAAGAGGAGTAGAGGTCTAAAAAGACCACATTGAAGCAATTCATCTATGAAAGCAACATTGCAATTAGCCATGCGTCTACGTATAAAAGAAACGCTTAATGTCAACAGATGTATAGTATCATCATCATCTTCCTAGCGTTATCCCGTTTTCACAGGGTTGGCTTACCTAACCTGACAGGTTCGGCTTTAGGTCACATACTTCCGAAGCGCATTTCTCGGGTCTGTGGGTATTCTCACGATATTTTCCTTCACCGCTGAGCAAATTTATGATCCAAACATGACTCCAAAAAACTAATTTCGAATATCATAGGTTTAGGCCCGTGCAGGATTCGAACCTGCGACCTTACAGTGAGAATCAAGCGTTCTTCCCATTTAAATTTATCAAGAAATAATTTGTAATAGCGCTAGTGTAAATCGTTTTTATTCCCCTATTAAATAAGGCCTATTAAGTGTATCTACTGCACTCTTTTTTACACTATACGCACTTAAAGTTTTACTACAAAGTCATACTAAGTGTTCGAGTTATTGCTTTCATGGATTAATTTAATTACCATTAAGCCTTTCACTTGCATAAGTTCTCTCATTCAGCGCTTATCGCTATCGTCCCGCTAGGGTCGATTAATTCTTTCAAATACAATCCTGTCAGAGGACACCCTGAGCCGAGGTTTACGCCCAACTGGGGACCCTCAGGCCTGTTTCTTAAATTTTGTACCGGGTGAGAGCCCTCAATTTGCCCGACCAAGTCTAAATTCTAAAGTTATATTAAAAGATGAGCTAGTAATCACATAAGACAACATCACGCCTATATCCCCGAGGTGATAGGCAGTTGAATATAGTATAATACACCCACTTGTCGCAAGCTATATTCAATTCCCATGTAATCAGGGGAAAACCTATTGCAATTGACCGGGCACAAGTGGTGCAAATCACGTGCTATCAAATGAGTGATCAAAGCATGAGTTCGAACTTACATAACATACAAATTCAGTGGTTAGGAGCGAAGAGACTGGTAATCGCTTTAAGCGATAAGGCCGCCATTTGCTATGTACTTAGTTAAGAGTCTTTTTCTAATTATTTATTTTTATTTTGGTGTTATAAAGTGTATTTGTATTGTATTGTAATCGGTCACGTCAATTGTGATTCGTCTTATACTTCAGGAGGGTCTAAAATACCGCTTGGCTCAGGGCGTCGTCTGAGAGGATAATATTTGAAAAAGTTAATCAACCTTTGTGAGTCGGTAGCGGTAAGCACCGAAAGAGGGAAATTGTCGATCACGCTTACGTGGTATTCGCTGTAAGGCGAAGATACCTATTCAGTGGTTTTAATAACCCAACTACTATCTAGGACAACTCGCCATCTAAATAAAATAGGTTTTCTATCATCAACATCAGTGTTGTCGACGTGTTTGATATCATTGTTTGAATGTCTTCACTTTCCCACGGCACGATTTTGAATAATCAAATCAACAATTATATTTATTCTGGGTTGGCCGGAGATCGCGCAAAGTCGAGAGGAGTGGAAAAATCAAGGGGAGGCCTTTGCCCAGCAGTGGGATCGTATAGGCTAAATAAGATAAGATTCTGGGTAAAGCCTCCAAATCGTTTACCTCTATATTTACACGCATAGTAACCTTGCTCTAACAGTAACTGATTTACATACTACTGGTTTTTGTTTAAGTATGAATAGGTATTATCTGTGTTATGTACTAGCAAGTACTTGCAATTATGTCATAATGAATGTCGTGTGGTCGCAGTCAAGGGTAACAAACTTTAGAACAGTAAGATTTTTGAATGTTAGTGATGGGAGGTTCATGATATTATTTTTATATAATACTCACAAACAAAAACATGCATATAAAACATACAAAAATTCAATGAGCGTCTTAAGGCCTGTTGTCTGAAATAACAATATTTTATTCGCAATATTTTTTTGTATTAAGTAAAAAGTGCATACTTTAATATAATAGCGCACGCCAACAAACTGTATCAGTTTGGTGAAATTATTTGTAAGAAAAAATAAAAAATAAATAAAATGTTTGTACCAGGTGAGAGCCCTCAGCGCTTTTCACAATTTGTGTGCCATAAACCGTTTTTTGTTTTTGACGTGTCTTATTGTAGATTTGCCGCAGATGGCATTAACTACTTGGCCGGACAAATGGGGAGCGCTGAAGGTTCTCACCCGGTACAACGTTTAAGACAACAGGCCTGAGGGTGCCCAGTTGGGCATAAACCGGGCACACATCCCAGAAACCACGAGATGTCAACTATCTATGTCAAACATTAATTCAAACTCTTAAAGAGATGACCGGGAAAATAAAAAAAAATAAAAAAAAAACATTTATCTTGCCGGGCATGTTATTACATTAAAAAAAAAAACATGTTTAATAAAGGAAATAAGCAGCTGAAAGCGTTTTTTTCTACGTAAGTATATTCGCTTCGAGTTCAGCGTAGAACAACGTATAATGTATACCAAATGTGTATCTATGAATGTAGTTATATCTCCTCGCCTCTGCAAGAGAGTTAAATAGGTCCTCGTTAGAAGCTCAAGAACCACATGATGGATTTGAATGTAATTTCCCCGACTACCGTGGCTTTTATTAACAGGCGTGTAGAGGTATACATATTCGTGCATTCAGGGATATACCAAGTTGCTCAGAAGCAAACAGTTCCGGATTTATCTAGACGAAAAAAAAATGTTTATTTCTCTCACTAGCCTAGAACTTAAATTGCTTAATAATTAATAGCTTAGAAATTAGAATTAATGAAGCAGGCGAGAGATTAATAAGAAATATGACCATTTCATGAAATAACCGAGCACATCATGAAATGATCAATTCTAAGATCTGGCCACGACATACATTTATTATCTAAAACGATATTCCTGTTACTCCTCACGTCACATAGCAATTTATTAGTTACCAGAACATATAACGCACGAGTTACATTACATCACTAGCAAGTACAGAATGTGTGATACAAGTAAATTGTCGTCGGACAAAAAGTCGGCGTCGTCTTACTACAAGCTGTGGGAATCATGTTGAAGGCCTGAGTCTATGTAGTTTTTGGTAAGTATAGATTTTAAACAGTGTATTAAGTACGGTTATTGTTACATACACGTAGGAAACTGAGTAGAACGGAACGTAAGATTGATAAGAAAGTTAGAGAGAATACTACATAACATACATAAACTGCCTATATACGTCCCACTGCTGGACACAGGCCTCTCCTCAATCAACCGGAGGGGGTATGGAGCATACTCCACCACGTTGCTCCACTGGGGTTGGTGGAGGTGTTTTTACGGCTAATAGCCGGGACCAACGGCTTAACGTGCCCTCCGAAGCACGGAATCATCTTACTTTTTCGGACAATCAGGTGATTCAAGCCTGAAAAGTCCTTACCAAACTAAGGACAGTCTCACAAAGTGATTTCGACA
Source organism: Pectinophora gossypiella (assembly GCF_024362695.1). Classification (NCBI taxonomy): domain Eukaryota; kingdom Metazoa; phylum Arthropoda; class Insecta; order Lepidoptera; family Gelechiidae; genus Pectinophora; species Pectinophora gossypiella. The sequence goes on along the minus strand of NC_065428.1, from coordinate 451,917 downwards.
ATGTCCCCATCGGGAATCGAACCCGGACCTCCAGATCGTGAGCCTGGAGAAGAGAGAATACTATGGAAGGATAATTAATGGAGATTTGGTTGTAGGTAAGTATATTGTATGAATTGAAAAAGGGTTGTCTATGATTATTGGGATCGGAGTGTAAAGGGGCATTTGTTTTTTAGTAAAAAGGAGAAAATAAATGGGGTGAAGATAAATATAATATCCCTTTTAATTGTATATCCCACAAACATTTTATATACTTAATCAACCGAAAGGGATACTGAGGGTTGGTGGAGGTGCTTTTTACGGTTAATAGCCAGGACGCCTTAGCGTGCCCTCCGTAGAACGGAATCATCTTACTTTTTTTCGGACAATCAGGTGAATCAAGCCTGCATTGTCCTTACCAAACAAAGGACAGTCTCAAAAAATGATTTCGATAATGTCCCCATCGAGAATCGAACCCGAACTTTCAGCACGTGAGCCTAACGCTCTAACCACTAAACCACATAGGCTGTTTATTGAGGATTACTATGAAAGAACGTCTAGGGCCCTGTGCCGAGGTTTTTCTTGCAGGTTCTTTTCCCCGGCTATACAGGTTGTGAGAAGCTGCAGTAGTTTTAGGCGGATGAGACGTTCGTTATGTAAAAATTGACGATGATCAAAGTGTAACTATGTTACCTACTGAATAAAGATATTTTTGAATTTGAATTTGATGATTATTGTTAGCAGTAATACAGGCGTGCCTTTATATGTGTGTGTTTTGTTACGTACTCATAATACCACTTACATTACTGTAGTAATATATACTGCGTTCGCAATATGAATGCAAATATTCAAAACTTGTGTTCCAACTGTGACCTCCGAATGACAACCACACAACACATTGTCTGTCATGTTATTATAACCATACAATACATATTTACATACATACATAAACTCAAGCTCGCTACTCCAAGTTAGAATATAACTTGGCGTCTAACTTGGAGTATAGACGAATTATACAAGAGGAATGCCAATCGCCATACTGCGACACGACTAAGGGCCCTTATTGTTGAATCGCTCGTCTTCAAACAACTAAAGTTACTACTTATCACTAAAAGCTATTACACAGTGTGTAATGATAAATTCAAATGAATAATTTTTAATGACATTTTCTTTTCTTTTTTTTTTTGATTTTTTTTTCATAAATTAAATCACAATAAACATATAAAACAATACTTAACATACATTGTTTTAAGTTTACGCGGTTATTATCATAATTAAAACACATAATAACGGGTTCTTACCGCGTTTAAATGGGGATATGAGACTCCCGATATTCCCATCCCGTGATCATGGCACTTGCAACAGTGTCGATATATCGGGAGTCTCATATCCCCATTTAAACGCGGTAAGAACCCGTTATTATGTGTTATAATACTTAACATATATGTGCAATAATATTGTTAAAATATAGCATGTTAAATATAAATTGTATCACTGACTAATAATTAAGTACCTATCTACCAGTTGCAGTGCCCTTACCGGGTCCATGTTGATACTATAATACCAACTTCTGTATTTTTATAACACCACAATTTGTACAAACACATGGTCGCAATAAAACTATTTTTTACTAAACTTCAAAACACGAAATTACTATGAAAAAGCAACCTCGCAGAAAAACGTGACAAAATGTCGCACTTATTATTATTTTTTTCTTTATTAAAATTCTTATAAGTAAATAAGTTAATAAATAGAAAAAAGAAAAGGATTTTTGTTACCTTTAGATCTGTCGTTATTTAGTCATCATCATCAGCCGTACAACGCCCACTGCTGGGCATAGGCCTCCCCCAAGGATCTCCACGACGATCGGTCCCGCGCGCGTTATTTAGTATCAATTAGAATTTCATAATTTATGTTTGACCTAGGTAACTTTGACTACGCAATTGCTGGTTCGGTTAGGACAATTGCATATTATGGGAACAAAGGGAACTGGGGTAGTTTATTCGGCTTCAACATAGTAACTAGATATTACCACGTAGTTTTATACTAAATAATAAATCGACAGATTTTCCTGTAATGTTAACAAGTTAAGTTTAATGACCACTTTAAGTTTAGTCCTACCACTGAGGTTATAAAATTCTAGTTCTTTAACAAGTTCAAAAGTTTAGAACTAAAAAGACATGAAAGTACATTAAGTATGTGTTATTCGAAACTAAGCATTCAGGTGTTATATTTAAGAGATAAGAGAAAATCCGCGATAGCCTTGTTACGTTAGACTTCCTTTTTTTTATTATTTTTTTTTTTTTGACGTGACTTATTGTAGATTTGCCGCAGATGGCATTAACTACTTGGCCGGACAAATGGGGAGCGCTGAAGGCTCTCATCCGGTACAACGTTTAGTTAGACTTCCATAGTAGTGTCACTGGTTCTATTCCCGGCTTGAACTCTAAACCACTAAATTCAAATTTTAAATTCATGCTTGAATCATAGTAACACACATACAACAACAGCTCATAGTAGTAGGTAGTATGTGTGTGTTAAATAAATAATAAATAATAATAATAAATAATGATAACACCTTGTATCCTCAAAGGGGTAGGCAGGTATGTATAGCATATCGTCGCCTTATGGAAAAAAAAAACACGTAAGCGTTTTTTTTTAAATCATATTTGGTCTGACAAGTTAGTTTCAATGCGGGTTCTTCTTCTATCGTGTGGGTTGTGAGGTGGATTACCCACCCCATCAACCCTGGTGTCAGGGTTATTATTGAGCCGCCATAGGCCCCTGACATGATTCATGCAACGACTACGTACTTACGTAGTAAGTAAGTAAGTAGTAACCGGGACCAATGGCTTAACGTGCCTTCCGAAGCAGCCTGTAATGTCCTAATCAAACTAGGGATCACAAAGTGATTTTTGTGATATGTCCCCACCGGGAATAGAACCCGGGACCTCTGGATCGTGAGCACATCGCTCAACCACTGGACTATAGAGGCCGTTAATGCGGGTAAAAAATTGTGGTCTCAATTTTTACCCGGATTGAAGTAAATTGAAAGAAGTCGAGGAGGAGAGAGTCACATCAGAACGTGATTTCAAGAAGGCGCTCCCGTTGTTTTCACTATATTTCTGCCTACCCCTACGGAGATACAGACGTGTAGCTACGTTATGTAACAAATGCCCTATTCGAGTCCCTTGTACATCATCATCACCAGCCCATTAACGTCCCCACTGTTGGGGCACCGGCCTTCCCTATGGATGGATAGGGAGATTGGGCCTTAAACTACCACGCGGGCCCAGTGCGGATTGATGGTTATTAACGACTGCTAATGCAGCCGGGACCAACGGCTTAACGTGCCTTCCGAAGCACGGAGGAGCTCGAGATGAAAACGTTTTTTTGTGGTCACCCATCCTATGACAGGCCTTTGCAAAAAAATTGCTTAACTTCAACAATCGCAGACCGAGCGCGTTTACCGCTGCGCCACCGAGCTCCTCCACCCTTGTACATACTTTATAAAAAAATGTTTGCACATATTCGTCGCTCGTTATTCGTACCACTCGTGATAGCCTGACAACCAACCGACAGCTGTCACTCCCAGGGTCCCGGGTTCGATATCGGCGATAAAAGGAAAACCAATGTTGTGCCATATATTCGTTTCTACTGTTGTTGGTTGGTTCGGATGTTCACTGACGAAGATTGAAGAGCGGTTTTTAGTTGATTTGTAGGTTTTTTCAAATGGTGCTTCCATTGAACGACAATTTCCCTCATTCAGCGCTTATCGCTATCGACCCACTAGGGTCGATTAATTCTTTCAAATTAAGGGTCTGTTCATATCGCACTAACGTATCATCGGTTAAGTGTTTTTCTATAAGTACATTTATCTGTTTCTCTTTTGTTTGTAACTAGCGACCCGCCCCGGTTTCGCTCGGGTGCAATGCTGAGGAAAAATGAAATTATTTACGACATCACATTAAAAACCTCAAAAATGACAGTATTTCTCCACTATTTAATGGATGTTATTATACATATAAACCTTCCTCTTGAATCACTCTATCTATTTAAAAAAAAACCGCATCAAAATCCGATGCGTTGTTTTAAGATTTAAGCGTACATAGGGATATAGGGACAGAAAAAGCGAAACTTTGTTTTATACTATGTAGTGATTTTGTATTTCCTGTGTGTGCAATAGAGTACATAAAACATAAACAGCCTATATACGTCCCACTGCTGGGCACAGGCCTCCCCTCAATCAACCGGAGGGGGTATGGAGCATACTCCACCACGCTGCTCCACTGCGGGTTGGTGGAGGTGTTTTTACGGCTAATAGCCGGGACCAACGGCTTAACGTGCCCTCCGAAGCACAGAATCATCTTACTTTTTCGGACAATCAGGTGATTCAAGCCAGAAAAGTCCTTACCAAACAAAGGACAGTCTCACAAAGTGATTTCGACAGTGTCCCCATCGGAAATCGAACCCGTACCTCCAGATCGTGAGCCTAACGCTCTAACCACTAGACCACGGAGGCTGTTAAATATGCAATAGAGTATTTTACGTTAATGTTTTGTAGTGATATCCATCCTAAGCAAATATAATAAGAGTTGTGACATCAAGTGTCCTTGAAAAAAATCGTTACTTTAACGGAAAGAAAATATGACGCACGTAATATTATATTTATTCATCCTGTGTCACTTTCAGATTATATCATAAGACGAGAAACGTGGTCTATTATGTTTTTTTTATGTTTTTGCCTGTTTTGGATACGAGAATAAACTGATTCAGTCTCTGTTTCCTTGTTTAAAAAGTTTATGTCCGTGGAAAACTAAAAAAGTAATTCAACTACTTCTTTATTTTTTAACCGCCGTCGTCCATTATGTGTTTTTTATTTATTTCTTAAAATGAGACTTGTTTCCCCGGGTATGTCGTAAAAACAGAAGTGAGTAAGTGATTATATTCTTTCGTATTTCTACTCTGATCTGCGACCGGCTGATCACTCGTCACCTAAATGTATACTTTTTTACAATAAAATACTATATTTATATCTATACTATATGTTAGCGACACGAATTGCCATGTAACATTTTTTAAAATAAAGCGGCAAGTATTTGGTGCGGGCAACCGACTCGGCGCTAGATGGCGCTCGCCGCGCCTGCGCGTCACTTATTTTCGATTTTGATTTAAAAATTTCTCTCTCTGGCTAACCTCTACGCCGCGCACCACGCTCTTCGGTTGCTCACACGCAAAAGCCATTTTATAGCGATCGATAAGTGTTTTTTCTGTTTTCCCGTCCTATATATAACAAAGTCCTTCGAGCCTGATCAGTGAAAATGGTTAATACGCGAAATACGACGCGAAAACACAAAGAACATGAAGTGACTGAAGTGTTGGTTTCGAGTGATATACCTACTCCCAAAGAGCAGGTTGTGAAAAGTGCATGTGATGAAAGCTTGAACTCAAAAGAACATCTTTCTGGTACAACGAATGTGTGTGTAAAAACTAACAATGCTTCACCGCCTTACTATTCACCCGCGCCTCAGCCGACTTCGCTTCATGCTAATGTCTCTCGTTCGCTTACGGCTAAACCGAGTACGTCCAAAATGGTGGAATGCAGTACCTCGCACCATAGTAAAACTTCGTCGAAGTCTGCACGACGTATTCAGCTTGAGTTAGAAGCCGCCGAAGCCAAAGCGCGTATCGATAAGGAGCTAATTGACAAGAGGTTAGAAGCCCAATTAGCCGACCTAGAAAATGAATCAGTATACAGTTCACAACAAGATGAAAGAGAGGAACAAAATTGCACAAAAATTCAAGTAGTACAGTGGTTAAACCGCAGTCACGCCGAACTGGAACGCGAACAATGGCCGCCGTCTGCCCCCGAGCATGTTCACAACACGGGCACGACGGAGCCGCCGCCGCCGCCACTGCCGCCGCCGCCGCCCGCGCCGACACACTCGGCCGCCGCCGCCGCCGACGACGGCACCAACTATGGGACAGTTCACATGCTGGCTAATGCTATTAAGGAATTGACCACCGCTACTGCAATAGGATCGAATGCACAAATGTTAAGTCGCTTATCTACACCACGAGACTTACCTGTCTTCTACGGTGACCCGCTTGAGTGGCTTTATTTCAAGCAAGCATTTCAAGAATCCTCACAGTTATGCAATTTTACTGAAAAAGAAAACTTATGGAGGCTACGAAAGTGCCTACAAGGTCCTGCCAAAGACGCTGTCGCCGCACTGCTAATTAGCGCCACGTCGTCTGCTACTATTATGTCTACACTTCAACTACAGTTTGGAAACCCCGACGTCATACTTACAAAAATCATACAAGACATAAACAAGTTGCCGCCGCTGTCGCCCGACTATCACAAACAAATAGTGTCGTTCGCCGTAAAAGTACAAAATTACGTCGCTGCCGTACAAGCTATCGGCCAAGTTGAATACCTACGAGCGATGAATGTCGTGTCCATTATCTTGAACAAGATGCCATCTGTTTTAATTTCAAAGTGGGCCGACTTTAGTTTCCCTTACATATACGAAGAAAAGCCGAAGCTCGTTCTACTATCTGAATTTTTAACTGCCGAAGCGACGAAGATATCTAAAACAGCTGTGAATTTACTCGTTATTCCATCTCAAAGTGATAATACCTACAAACATTTACGGAAACATAATGACTATAGCCGGCCGCACCATATACACCAAACATTGCTAGTGCAACAAGACAGTAGTGACGAACGTAACGAAAGTGTGAAGTGTCGGTTTTGTAAACAATCGGTACACAAACTATTTGACTGTAAAAAGTTTAAAAAAGCACTACGAAAAAATAGATGGGCTTTCGTAAAACGTAATCGTGTATGTTTTAAGTGCTTAGTGTCGACACATAATCGCGATAAGTGCCCCGCGTCCCCGTGTGATATAGACAATTGTGGACAACCTCATCATCGCCTTCTACACTTCCCTACCAGTGATAATCACCAATCCAATGTGATAGTGACAAACCCCGTGAACCCGCAAACCGAAACTGTAACGTGCGTTAAAACAAACGATTGCAAAGTGATATTAAAAACTGTGTCATTAAAAATACATGGACCTAACGGAATCATAAATGCAGTTGCGCTACTGGATGATGGTTCTACTGTGTCACTGATAAGTAGTTCCCTTGCCTCGAGAGTGGGGATACGTGGTATCAAGCAAACATTACGCGTGAGTGGAGCATGGGACAACATTGTGTGTGAAAGTGAGATGGTGAACTTTAACGTGTCAAACAAGGACGGAGGTATGTTTACATTACGGGCGCGCACTGCTAACGAACTGAACCTACCAGTGCAAAATCTATCATTGGTGAATCATTTGAACTGTGATTATGTGAACAATATTATGGACCATTTGTGTGTCGATGGTGATAAACCCGAAATCCTTATCGGGCAGGACAATTACGACCTTATTTTGCCTTTACAAATATTAAAAGGTAAACAAAGCGAACCTTATGTCACACGTACACCGCTAGGCTGGTGCGTTCACGGCCCTATTCGAGCGCCAGACCAGGCTGCCACTGCTGGTTCCACTCTCCTCTTGGTGGACGATCAGCACCTAGAGAAAGAACAAATTCTACACAAGATTGCTGAAGATGTAAGACGTTCTTTTACCATGGACTCCTTGGGCGTGTTCGACAAACCGAGACAGAATTCAGATGATGTACGAGCAATAGAATACCTAGAGAAGACTTCACAATTAATAGATGGACGCTGGCACGTCGGTCTCCCATGGAAAGACCCTAACTGCAAACTACCTGATTCCTATCCTACTGCTGCTACGAGATTAAAAGGTGTGGAACGAAAAATCAAGGCCGATGATGGATATGCAGAGCGGTATAATGAGAGATTTCAACATCTTCTGAAAAATGATTATGCCAAGGAGGTAAAGAACACTGAAAGGACATCTAAAACCTGGTACCTACCCCACTTTGGGGTAGATAACCCGAATAAGAAAAAATTAAGATTAGTATTTGATGCCGCTGCGAAGTCATCTGGCTTGTCCCTAAATGACTTTCTACTGACAGGCCCAGATTTACTTATGTCTCTGTATGGTATCATGCTACGGTTCCGTGAGTACAAAATAGCTGTAGCTGCAGATATTAAAGACATGTTTCTACGCGTCAAACTAATACCAGAAGACCAAGATGCATTGAGATTTCTATGGAAAGACTTACCTGAAAAGAAAGATAATTCTAAGTCACCTGAAAAGCAAATAAAGACATATACAATGACATCATTAATATTTGGAGCCAACTGTTCACCATTTATTGCCCAATTTGTAAAAAATAAGAATGCACTACGATTCCAAACTACTATGCCACAAGCAGTTCAAGCTATATGTAAACAGCATTATTGTGATGACTACATTCAAAGTTTACCCGATGAAGAAATGGCAATAAAACAAGTACATGATATATCATACATCCACAGTCAAGGAGGATTTGAATTAAGAAACTGGATAAGCAACAGTGAAAATGTACTTCAAAGTTTACCAAAAGAATCATTAGCAACTACTGCACTTAAATTCAAAATGGGCCCTAATGATGAGAGTGAACGCACACTTGGTTTACTATGGTTCCCTAACGAAGATATGCTCGGATTTGACGTCTCATTTAAGAAAATACCTACTTGCCTGATAAATGGAGAAAAGAAACCTACTAAAAGAGAAATACTGCAAGTCATTATGTCCATTTTTGATGTCTACGGTTTCCTGTCGCCCTTTACTATACGAGGCAAGATAATATTGCAACAAACATGGAAATGCAAACTTGATTGGGACGAGGTAGTACCTAACGATATCTATGACAAGTGGATCAGCTGGCTGGAACAATTGAAAAGCATTCATTTGATACGCCTGCCACGCTATTATCAAGGACGAGTGCACCGGACGCCGAGTGAAAAAGAAGACAGCCCCGCCTGCGCTGCCACTGCGGCTACCCTGGCCGCCCCTGCGGCTGGTCGCGCTGCCACTGCGGCTACCCTGGCCGCCCCTGCGGCTGGTCGCGCTGCCTCTGCGCGCGCCTGCGCCGCCCCCGCGGCTGCCCTTGCCTGTGCCTCCCCTGCGGCTGCCCTTGTCTGCGCCGCCCCTGTGGATGGTCGCGCTGCCTCTGCGCGCGCCTGCGCCGCCCCCGCGGCTGGCCTTACCTGCGCCGCCCCTGCGGCTGCCCTGGCCGCCCCTGCGGCTGCTTGCGCTGCCCCTGCGCGCGCCTGCGCCGCCCCCGCGGCTGCCCTTGTCTGCGCCGCCCCTGCGGCTGCCCTGGCCGCCCCTGCGGCTGCTTGCGCCGCCCCTGCGCGCGCCTGCACCGCCCCCGCGGCTGCCCTGGCCGCTCCTGCGGACGCTCGCGCTGCCCATGCGCGCGCCTGCGCCGCCCCCGCGGCTGCCCTTGCCTGTGCCGCCCCCGCGGCTGCCCTGGCCGCCCCTGCGGATGCTCGCGCTGCCCATGCGCGCGCCTGCGCCGCCCCTGCGGCTGCGCGCGCCTGCGCCGCCCCCGCGGCTGCCCTGGCCGCCCCTGCGGATGCTCGCGCTGCCCATGCGCGCGCCTGCGCCGCCCCTGCGGCTGCGAGCGCCTGCGCCGCCCCTGCGGCTGCCCCTGTCTGCGCCGCCCCTGCGGCTGCCCTTGTCTGCGCCGCCCCTGCAGCTGCCCTGGCCGCCCCTGCGGCTGGTCGCGCTGCCCCTGCGCGCACCTGCGCCGCTCCCGCGGCTGCCCTTGCCTGTGCCGCCCCCGCGGCTGCCCTGGCCGCCCCCGCGGCTGCTCTGGCCGCCCCTGTGGACGCTCGCGCTGCCCATGCGCGCGCCTGCGCCGCCCCCGCGGCTGCCTTTGCCTGTGCCGCCTCCGCGGCTGCCCTAGCCGCTCCTGCGGACGCTCGCGCTGCCACTGCGCGCGCCTGCGCCGCTCCCGCGGCTGCCCTTACCTGCGCTGCCCCCGCGGCAGTCCTCGTCGCCCCTGCAGCTGCTCCCGCCACTCTTGCACACACCAACATCGCAACCTCCGCGCTCACCGTCGCCACACCCGCCGTTCCCTGCAATGATAACACTAACTACTATAGAAACCTACAGCTACATCTATTATGTGACGCATCTACAAAGGCTATGTGCGCAGTTGCATATTGGCGTTGGGAAGATAACAACAGAGAACCACGACTTGCCTTTATTTCCAGTAAATGCAAAGTTGCGCCGAACAAATATGTCAGTATGCCCAGAATGGAATTACAAGCTGCTGTGATGGCCGCAAGATTAGCACATACTATAGTAGAAGAACATAATCTCATTCCCCAACAACGATATTTTTGGAGTGACTCATCCACTGTCTTGCACTGGATAAGGAACACAGCGCGCAATTATAAACAATTTGTGGCACATCGTCTCGGTGAAATAGACGAACTTACGGAGATAAAAGAATGGCGATATGTCCCTACCAAAATGAATGTTGCCGACATTGCCACTAGAGACAACTGCACCCTATCTGTACTGCAAGGAGAATGGTTTTATGGACCTCAATTTCTATATGAGAAAAAAGAGATGTGGCCAATTGACATGCAACCTGGCATCTGTGAGAAAGACCTGGAATATGTTAACCTTATAACAACTAAATGCGACTTACCTGCTGTACCGAACCCAGAACGATTTTCTTCATGGACACGCCTACTGAAAGCAACATGTACAGTTTTATTATTCATTAATAAATGTAGAAAACTTACCTCAGAAGTCGACAGAGAGATGTTGAGCCGAGCTGAGCGCCTGTTGATCCGCTACTCGCAGTCGCAGTCGTTTCACGATGATCTGGAACACCTGAAAAATAAAAAACAATTAGAAAAGAAAAGTAGAATACTTACCTTGTCTCCCTTCGTCGATGAGCACGGGCTTCTTCGCGTCGGTGGCCGCATCAGCGCCGCTCCTGGAGTACCTCACGAGACGAAGCACCCCTTGATCCTTGATGGCCGCAGTCACCTGGCACAGCTGATCGTGAGAGCTTATCACGTCAAGTTCGCACATGCAAATCAAGAAACTCTAGTTAATGAGATCAAACAAATATACTGGATTACACGTCTACGTCCAACCATCAAACATGTAGTCTCGAAATGCATGCTGTGCAGAATAAAAAGAGCTCAACCACAGCCGCCCAGAATGGGTGACCTACCTGAAGCACGTATGGCGCACCATCAGCGACCTTTTTCATTTTGTGGTGTTGATTTATTCGGCCCAATGGAGGTGACAGTTTGTAGACGGAGAGAGAAGAGATATGGTGTACTGTTCACATGTATGACTGTCAGAGCTGTACACATTGAAATTGTTACTAAGCTTACCTCGGACGCGCTCATAATGGCCCTCAGGCGCATGGCTTCTAGACGTGGATGGCCTGTACAACTGTTTTCAGACAATGGCACAAACCTGAGAGGTGCAGACACGGAGTTGAAACGCTCAATTAAAGAACTCGACGAGAACATGTTGAAACGAGAGGCTATCAACTATGGCACTGTATGGAATTTCATCCCTCCCATCAGCCCACACTGGGGTGGGGCATGGGAACGAATGATTCGAAGCGTAAAAGAATCGCTTAAAGTCGTTTTACGCGAGCGAGCTCCCCGAGACGAAGTATTGAGCACGCTGATGGCTGAAGTCGAGCAGATGGTGAACAGCCGCCCACTGTCGCACGTATCAGTAGAGCCCCACAGCGACGAATCTCTGACCCCAAACCATTTTTTACTCGGGTCATCATCTAAGCTACCTGTACTCGGAACCTATGACGACACAGATTTACATCTCCGAAAGCAGTGGCGAACCTCGCAACGCCTTGCTGATTTATTTTGGCAACGCTGGGTGAAGGAGGTCCTGCCTGAAATGAGACCGAGAAGAAAATGGCATGAAGATCAGAGACAGCTACAAGTAGGAGACCTAGTACTGATTGTGGACCCGACCTCCCCTCGTAACGTATGGCCACGAGGACGCATTCAGAAAGTTATGCCTGGCAAAGACGGACGGGTCAGAGTTGTCGAGATAAATACCAAGACTGGTATCCTTCAGAGGTCTGCAACGCGCGTCGCTAGAATTCCGACAGAAGAGTGCTGACGCACTGGGGTGGGGCATGTTAGCGACACGAATTGCCATGTAACATTTTTTAAAATAAAGCGGCAAGTATTTGGTGCGGGCAACCGACTCGGCGCTAGATGGCGCTCGCCGCGCCTGCGCGTCACTTATTTTCGATTTTGATTTAAAAATTTCTCTCTCTGGCTAACCTCTACGCCGCGCACCACGCTCTTCGGTTGCTCACACGCAAAAGCCATTTTATAGCGATCGACAAGTGTATTTCTGTTTTCCCGTCCTATATATAACACTATATATATTAATATTTTAAAAAGATGAATGACTACCTAAATGATAAAAATGTCTAGTATTGAATGTGTTCCTCTAGTTATTAAATAACTTGTAATACAGATGTGTTGCTGTTGCAGTTTCTTGTCATTTCTTCTCCTCAGCCATGACACCTTGCGAAATGACGTAAATTCAAAAATGTTACATTGACCTTCAAAAAGTTTATTCATGATAATTACGTTGAATAAATGATTCTAATTTCTGATATATGGTTCATCATCAAGGGCAGATCCGGCTTTTAAGTCAGGGAGGAGGGATCACCAGGTCGCAGAGAGTCTATTCTCGCAGTCTAGTTCGGATAGGTAGCTATATTAATATAATATCATAAACATGAAAATGTGTTCATTGTTTTAGGTTAACGCGGTTATTATCATAATTAAAACACTTAATAACGAGTTCTTACCGCTTCATCATGGCACTTGAAACAGTGTCGAAATATCGGGAGTCTCATATCCCTGATTTAAACGCGGTAACTGCGGTAAGAACCCGTTATTATGTGTTTTAATAATGAAAGTGTGTTGTCACTATTTCACATTGAAACCGCTAAACGGATTGCACAAGATATTTTTTTAAAAGGTATACTATACAGAGTGTTAGTGACATCGTAACGAATACTCAGGGGGATGATTCAGACCATGATTCTGAGTTAATATCAACTGGAATTTTCCGTCGTCGTTTAATACTTTTTAAAAGGGGATGCTGAATTAAATACGAAATAGTTTTTATGTGTATAATTCCGCCATTATTTGTTTAACAACTTTTACAATTGCCGCCATGAAAAACTAACAACCGAAAATCTACTCCTTTCTTTTTAAAACCACAGACTAAAAATGTACCGAACGTAACAAGCTTAACTTATGCCTGTATCAATTTAATATTGAGCCTCCTTGCTAGACTATACCAACTTTAATCCACCAATGAGTATCATTCTGATTGTTAAATAAAATAATTGCGTAATAATAAATAACAGCTCAGCTCAGCTTAAATTCAATCAGCACAGTTCAGCTGTACAGCTAACAGTGATCTCTGCACGGCAATTGTAACAAATTATAAAGATTTGATGTTTTTGAAATTAATAATAATGTATATTTAAATCTCTTATATTATAACATCGCCTAAGTATTCATCGATTCGAACCACTTCAGGAGGTAAACAAGTGTATTTCAAAAGTATGAAATAAGTGGGTACTTACTTTTATATTTACACGTGTCAAACTCACCTCGTCAGCCCTTGATACAACTTGACACTTAACACGTTGTTATGGCGAGAGTGTCGACATGGTGACACGTTGACACGTCTTGACACGTGTTGTCGCGTGTTACGCGCCGGGGCCTAGTTGAAACGATGGTAGAGGATCTACACTGACATAATAAATACGAAAGTAATATTACTTTCGTATCTTCTGTTTCCGTCAGCCGTTTGAAGATTCTGTAACGAAATATTAAGGGCTTGTCATTATCAGTGCCTCGTGTGGGTTGTGAGATCAATGACCTACCTCATCAAACCCAGGGTCAGGGTTAATATTTAGCCCCCATAGGCATGTTATAGGCATGAGCCGTTACATGGCTCAAGTAACGACTACATACTTACTTAAGTAAATAATTGCCGAAACCGATTTAAAGTGCCATCCGACAGTAATAACCCTGACACCAGGGTTCGGAGGTTGGTATTCCACCTTACAACCCACTCGATAAGAAGAAGAAGCCTGAAATGACCTAACCAAACTAGGGATTATAAAGTTTTTTGTAATATTAATTCAGTCATATAAGAGGCCGGGACGTGGTCGCGTCTCATACTTCGTACCAGCTGAAAGTTGTCTTTGATTACTTGTGTCTCTGCCCACCCCATTAGGGTTTACGGGCGTGAATTTAATTTGTAATATTTTTTTATTTCAATAACGGAACAAGTTTAGATAATAAGTGACCTTCCAAAGGTTAAACGAATCACACGTCGCATAAAAACTTGTTTAAGAACAGACAAAGTCACAGGTGTTGGCTAGTGCAAAAACTGCAGCCGTGTTTATTGGGCTGTTGGAAATTCAATTCTATGGGTCGGAGATAAGGTCTAAGGTCGTGGGAGTCGAAGTATTGCTAAACAGAGGGCAAACGTGTAAACAAAAACCTGATAATATAAATAGAATAGATATATTTGTGAATATTGGTAGTATAAGCGAGGAGAAAAGTGAAACATTGTTATTTTTAACGTAAAATAATACAACTATATTCCAGCTTTTTGGCGGGAACGGGAACGGGACAGTTGCTTTCTTCATTAATTAATCTAAATAAACTCTACTCCGAGGGTGGGGGCTTAGGTTTCATCATCATCACCTTTCATCATTTCATTAATCATCAAGAAAAAAAATACGTAAGACATGGCTGTATGGGCATAGCTCCCTTTGCCTTACCCTTCGGGGAAAACCAAAACAAAAAAAAACAAATATATTCTTAATGAGGGATTTCCAGGCTAAGTTCCCCAAAAAAAAAAAAATATACAGGGTGTTAGTGACATCGTAACGAAAACTTATCCATCGTTGTCGAACTAAGTACCAATGTACTGTTTATAATTATTAATAACCATCTTGGAATTTTAATAATAATGAATTTTTATATTAAAAATATTATTAAATTTCTCTTGAGTTATAATAATAATAATAAAAGTTATTCAGAAAAAACATTAAGTATCTAGTCAAGTTTAGAGAGCAGGGGATTAGTTTTTTAAAAAGACAAAAATTAGATTGTACTTCACTAATTTACTTTTATTAACTATGTGAGACGTGCGTACAAAGTTGGATGCGCGACACGAATGTCAATTGTGCTTAAACTAGTCTTACGCTAAGTGCTTATCTATGCAGAGGTTCCAGGAATTATGCCACCCTTGATGTGCTGATCAAGCATTCACGGCTATAGTGCCTACAGTCCTTAAGGGCTGGGCTGACATAACTAAAAACTTAAAACTATTTTCAAACAATTATCTTCTGTTATATTTTCAAGACGAAAGTCTTTGACCAGTGCGTGTTGCCAGTGATGACCTACGGCAGTGAGACGTGGCCGCTTACTATGGGTCTCGTGAGGAGGCTCGGTGTCGCTCAGCGGGCAATGGAGAGAGCTATGCTCGGTATTTCCCTGCTCGATCGAATCAGAAAAGGAGATCCGCAGGAGAACTAAAGTCACCGACATAGCTCGAAGGATTGCAAAGCTGAAGTGGCAGTGGGCAGGACACATAGCGAGGAGAACCGATGGCCGATGGGGCGGAAAGGTTCTGGAGTGGCGACCACGTGTCGGACGACGCTCAGTGGGTAGGCCCGCTACAAGGTGGACCGACGATCTGGTGAAGGTCGCGGGAAGCCGCTGGATGCGGGCAGCGCAGGACCGATCGTCGTGGAGATCCTTGGGGAGGCCTATGCCCAGCAGTGGGCGTCATACGGCTGATGATGATATTTAACAATTATATTTTAACTGTTATTAAACATTCTTACAAGATTAGCTGTAACTCCTGCACTAGGCTAAAGGCCGTATCGCAGTTAGATGTTTATATCATGTGTTTTGATTGTATGTTATGTGTTATTCCGAGTTTTGTTTTTTTTTATTTTAGTTTCTGGCTAATAAAACTTCCAAAGCTACTTCCACAGCATAATGTCTTACGGTATTTTGCTGTGGGGTCGAGCCGCTGATGTAGAAACTATTTTCATCATTCAAAAAAGAGCAGTTCGCGCTATTTATAAGCTGCGTTGTCGGGACTCTTTGAGGGAGCTGTTTAAAGAAATAAATATACTGACGGTCGCAAGTCAATATATATATGAAAACATTATGTATGTACGTAAAAACTTATCTCTCCTTCCGAGGAACTGTGAAAGGCATACTTACAATACAAGGAATAAACATAAAATTGCTATTCAAAATTCTAGATTAAGTAAATTAAATTCATCTTTTTTGGGGTTATGTATACGTTTTTACAATAAAATACCAGATAATATTTTAAATTTGTCAGAAAATAAATTTAAAGCTCACGTGAAGCTTACTTTATGTAAAAAAGCTTATTATAAGATTAATGACTACCTAAATGATAAAAATGTCTGGTATTGAATGTGTTCCTCTAGTTATTAAATAACTTGTAATGTATATCCTCATTGGTTTTTAAAAGATGTGTTGCTGTTGCAGTTTCTTGTCATTTCTTCTCCTCAGCCATAACACCTTGCGAAATGACGTAAATTCAAAAATGTTACATTGACCTTCAACAAGTTTATCCATGATAATTACGTTGAATAAATGATTCTGATTTCTGATTTCTAAAGGCGTAGGGATGAACAAACCCCTTATACTAAGGTCTTACTAAGGTAAACACAGGCTTTGTGATTTTATTCTAAAAAATAATAATGTCACTCAATAAATGTAAGTACTTACAGAATTTCTTCCGTACTTATGTAATTTCTTCTGACTCCGCAATATTATGGAAATCTATATTATCAGACGAGATTATAATACTTTTGAAACGTTATTAAAGGGTAATTTTTTTTTTTTTTGGTTTGGTTTTCCCCGAAGGGTAAGGCAAAGGGAACTATGCCCATACAGCCATGTCTGACGTATTTTTTTTCTTGATGATTAATGAAATGATGAAAGGTGATGATGATGAAACCTAAGCCCCCACCCTCGGAGTAGACTCCTACTCCGAACCCCAAACGAATTAACTCAAAAGTCCGCATAAACTTTTGAGTTATGAAGCGGCTTCCTGACACGAAGCGAAAATAGGCAGATACACTTTGTTTATTGAATACTCCAATATAATAACACTCGCGAATGTCTTCCGACTAACTTAATGCGATCATTAACCACAAAACACCACTTCGTATTAATTATTTAGATTATTCAATGAAGAAAGCAACTGTCCCGTTCCCGCCTCCCGCCAAAAAGCCTATTAAAGGGTAAGTAACCTATAAAAACGCGCGCGATGGCGGTGTTGCAATGTTATTGTTACAATTCGTCAGTAGGATAGGCAAAGGTACAGAGCCATACAGCCTCATCTTTTAAAATATTTTTTTTAGTAAGTCTTAATAACTGGGTCGTGTACTAGGTGTAAGATAAATTATGAAATTCTGATTACTAAATAAAGACAAATCTAAAGGTGACAAAAACATTTTCTTTTTCCTGATCAAGTTATTTATGAATTTTGATCAAGAAAAACATAATAATAAGTCCGACATTTTATCACGTTTTTCTATGACGTCACAGTGTGCTTTTTCATACTGATTCCATAGTAATTTCGTGTTTTGACGTTTAGTAAAAAGTAACTGATTTGACTAGTTGGATACTAGCCTATTATTCCTCTTTCAAATTATTTTTTGAAGCTGCAGGATTTGCTTTTTTTTTGTTTTGGTTTTCCCCGAAGGGTAAGGCAAAGGGAACTATGCCCATACAGCCATGTCTGACGTATTTTTTTTCTTGATGATTAATGAAATGATGAAAGGTGATGATGATGAAACCTAAGCCCCCACCCTCGGAGTAGACTCCTACTCCGAACCCCAAACGAATTAACTCAAAAGTCCGCATAAACTTTTGAGTTATGAAGCGGCTTCCTGGCACGAAGCGAAAATAGGCAGATACACTTTGTTCCTTGAATACTCCAATATTAATAACACTCGCGAATGTCTTCCGACTAACTTAATGCGATCATTAACCACAAAACACCACTTCGTATTATTTATTTTTTTTATGAAGAAAATGTATATATTTTATTTATTTATTCACATTAAATTACAAAATCGTATTAATTATTTAGATTATTCAATGAAGAAAGCAACTGTCCCGTTCCCGTTTCCCGCCAAAAAGCCTGCAGGATTTGCGTCAGTTGACATTTCCTTTTTATTTTTTATTTTGCGTTGGCAATGGCTAAGTCAGGCTAAGATCATAAGAACATGATGCCTAGATATTTTTCTTAAAAGTCTAGATTGTTGTTGTTAAAATTATACATAGTATAGGCAAACATACTAAGCCATACAGCCTGGTAATAATAATTAAAAATAATTTATTTCAGACGATATTCATCCATATTGTGTTAGTTACATTTATCTTATTAAGTAGCTAGCGTGAGTAACTTTTAACAAGTTTATTTTGTTTTTTTTTTTATTTATTGAACCCAGTACCTATTATCTTCACCCAGTGATATAACAACGGGGAGTCACACCGGTAAAAATAAGAATAAAGTTAAAATCCTCGCATACTGCCACATCTTCATATAATTTTCTTTTGTGTTAGCCTTCAAATGGTAAGTAAGTAGGTGTTTTTTTTTCGGCGTAAAATTTAATAAAGGATTTTTGGTCGGTTTACTAAAAGTTTTAACCGGGTGAGAGCTCTTTGCGCTCATCATTTGTACGGCAAAGTAGTAAATGTCATATGCGGTGTATAAGTCACGTCTAAAAAAATAACAGTTGTGATCGAATGTACATAACATTTGCTGTCGTACTATGACGAAACCAGAATCAAATATTGAAACAAAATATGATGGGAACGTAACAAAACAGTGTAGGTACAGGGTCCTTTAACTTTTTTTATAATTTAGTTAAAACATAGTTAAGTTGGTGGTCTATATACATAAATACATAAACTCACGCCTATTTCCCACCGGGGTAAGCAGAGACTATAGAATTCCATTGGCTTCGATCCTGACACACTTCTCTTGCTTCCTCCACTTCATCAATCGCTTCATACACGCACGGCGGTTCAGAGTAGATCGTGTTAAACCTTTTCTAAGGACATCTCCAATTGGTTGTTTAATTCGTAATTTTCTATGTTACTTGATAATATTGTTATAATGAAGCTGCTGACACCTCTTTCGTTGCTATGCCCTTGCAGGGCGTCACATGTACCTGCTACCATTTAACACCTTAACTTCTTGTGACTTTGCAATTAATAAATGAATATGAATTTGACATATCCAAGTTGCAAACGACTATGACAAACGACAGTTTCTTTTTGACATAATTTATTGCTGATTTATATTATTTATATAATTCATTTGCCGCAAATGGGATTAATTATTTTGCCGGACAAATGAGAAGCGATGAGGGCTCTCACCTGCAGTAACACAACACAACAACACAATAACGCAACAACACAACACAACACATGCACATGTTGCGCATGGCTAAAATGCATGGTGCATGTGTTGTGTTGTGGTGTTGCGTTATTGTGTTGTTGTGTTGTGTCATATAAGATAAGACCGATTAGAGCGTGGCTCTTAATTAATGATAGTGACTGTCGATTAATTGTCGATCTTGTTTGCCTTTCCGTAAAAGATAATAATATATTTTGTATAATAAGCTGTTGCACACATAATCTGGCCAAAAGATAAATATAAATACATAAAACATAACATAAACTCACGACTATATCCCAACTGGGGTAGTCAGAGATACCTCCATCGCAAAATGAACTAAGTATCCACACTTTCACTGACCTTTCTGTTAGACCAACGTGATAGGTGATCCGTATCGCCGTCTATAATGGTCGAGCAAACTGTATTAGTCAAAACTGCAATTAAGACATATAAACTCACGCCTATTTCCCACCGGGATAATCAGACTATATGGAACTCTATTTGCTTCGATCCTGACATTTCTCTTACTTCACCCGCATTAATCGATCGTTTCATAAACGCGCGCCAGTGTAAAGAAAAACATAATTTTTAAGGACAACCCTATTTGGTCAATTTAATCCAAAAACAGACAAATACTCCATTATTATTTATTAATATTTTCTGAGATACAAACTTTTACATTAACGTCAGAAATTAATTCAACGGAATAAACAATTAACTCCTCAATCAGAACGGCAATGTCCATCAAGATCTAAAAGTTTCAGCCTATTATTCTAAGCTCATTATAATAAAGACGAAATTACGTTGACGGTCACAATTTATAAGATTGCTTTTGAAATAGGCGATTCAATTTTGGAGGAAAAGCGTTTGTGAGAGATCACATTTCGAACATGACATCAAGCTTACGACTGTATTTCCAATCGGGGTAGTCAGAAGTACAACCAGGCAGTGAATTTTATTTATTCGTACGCTGGTGTCGATTATATTTAAAACTTGATTGATATTACAATCGATGTAATTGTACAATTTTCCATTAGATTAAGGAAAGCCGAATATTACGTTTTTCAAACAATGTTTTTCTTTGTGAATAAAAATGGCGGAAAATTTGGCAGTTCTTTTTTTATTAAATGTTTGGGCAAACATGGATGTTTTGTTTCGTTGTAGGTTTCTGCACTTACTTTTCGCCCGTGATAAGTAATCATTTCCTATGGTCCACCTTTTATTTATTTATTTAAGATACACCATCGGTATATACATAAAAATTACATGAATAAAATTCAACGGACAATGACCGTATGTTATACCATTACAGGCGTATACACCTTAGTCCACCAGGCGGACCACGGAAGAATATGTTTTCCCGTGGTCCACCAGGTGAACTAAATAGGTGAACCTCAGAGATTTTCCTCAAAATACACGCATACACATGTAAAGGTATGGACAGAATATCAATAGATGACGTAAGTAAGTACGCAGTCGTTTCTTCAGTCACGTCATGGGCTTTTGTCGGCAATACCCTGACACCAGGGTTGATGAGGTTGATCATCTACCTCACAAGCCACGCGATAGAAGAAGCATAGACGATAACTTGCAGCCACTTTCGGTTCGACGAATCGTATGGTGATGGTGATCAGTTTATACCTACCTTCAATTAGGATAGTAGAATACAATCTGATATTTTTAATCTCTTCAGGGTCATGTGACAGATGACATGATTACAGAAACCTAAGCAAAAGTGAAGACAGGCAGAATGGGCGGCGTTATTGCTCAAGCAGTAATTTCTTCCAGATAACCTTTGGGTATAGTAAAAAAAAAACAATTAATTGTAAGGTTATTATTAATATAAAAAAATAAAAATATACTTACTTACCACGAAAACACGGCTAGCATGATAACGAAGGCTGTTTTCACCGACGACCCATCTCAGAGATTGCTAGGACTCTAGTTAAATAAAGTGTCGCCATTTGCACAATCCTCCATTTTGTTTTACGATCGCCATCGCTCGCGTTTTGGCGGGAGCCGCCATGACACTTGATTTTTTGCCGCTTATTTTCATATGTCGTCCTTTTTCGCTCGACCTTTAGGGATGCGATGATGCGTCGGGTGGATGGATGGGATGGTTTGATAAATCGATTTTTCGGTTCGAGCATGTAGAGAAAAATAATAATAATTTTATTAACGAAAAGACTACAAATAGAGGCGAATGTAAGTAGTATTTAAAATTATAACACAATGGCTTAGCTGGACCTATTGTAATCAAATTCAGAATGTTTTAAAAAAAACTAGCTTCTTTAAGTACTCTCCTGTGTACCATAAACTATTTACGTAATGGCTTTTTTTTCTGTATCAAAGTAAAAACCTGCAAAAATAAAGAATAAATTCAACACTCATAAAAACCTGACAAAATAAGTATGTCGTAAAATCAAAGACACAGAGGGATTGTGTTCTTTCTAACATGTTGGAAAACTGTTATGGGCTTACTGAAAATTGGGTGATAGGCTGACTGATCCTATGTATGTATATCAAATTAGGCTGTAATTGCTGTTTCATTGCCTCTCATTTGAGAAAATTAAAATACTATTATATATTAAGTTGTGGAACATTATATTGTAGTGGAAACTACAATTTAATGTTCCACAACTTAATACGATTGAAATCGACACTCAGCTTCGTTTTGTATCCCTATTTTTAATCATGTCTTAGTTTGTATTCCGTCAGGGTCCAAGATTTTAGTTTTGAAAATAAAATAAAAAGGGTTTCCGATTGTTTTTAGTTTCACACGTTTTTGTTGTTTAATAAAATGGTAAAATTCTGTAACTTATAATGTTTATTTTGTGTTTTTAGGGACGAACCTGTTGAGACCAATGTCCACTCATCCAAAACCTTTAAATTATATAGGTTATACTTTATGGCGCTTTACTTCTATAATATAAAAAAGTGATTGTCTTTGGTTTAGCTCTCTCTCTGGAAAAATATTATAGAACGTGGTGTAAGATTTTTGATGAAGAAGCATTATAATAAAATAACAATAAGTAATATCGAGTTTTAATGAGGAACAAGAAGAAGAAATATCCCGGCATCCCCAACAGAACCGATCAGATAAATAATTTAATTATATGGTTATGGTACATGACTCATATGAAATTATAAATATAACAAATGTGTTGCAGATTTCATACTAACTGGTGATATCACATTTTGCCAAGTAGATAATGCCGTATGTAGCAGAACTAAAAAAAAAAATTATTTTTGATGACGTGATCTGATTTTTTCTGTCTGAAAATTCAGACAGCGAAGAAAGAAGAATTTATGATTTGTTGCCACCTCTATCTTACACCACCCAATCGACCGATCACAGTTGTAGTTTACGGATTAGCCCATCGCGCACATCATGGTACGCCATGGACCATCTTGGTACATGATGGTCTATCACGGTCTATCATGGTTCATCATGGTCTATCATGGTTCATCATGGTCTATCATGGTTCATCATGGTCTATCATGGTTCATCTAGGTTCATCATGGTCTATTCCTCTGTTATTTTTTATATTACCACTGGTTAGATAAGAAGCTGACCGCTTTCCATAAAATATGTGTTTCAACGACTAAACTAGACTTTGTACGAACGCAGTCCATAGAAGCACTGTTTATTGTGTGCACTTTTGTTACAAGTTGTTTTGATAGTTTTGTTGTTGATGGTTGTGTTTTGTCTGTGTTCTTTTGTTATTATAAAGTTTTCAGTTGAGATTGCAGCTTCATCAGCTGTGAACAACGTTAGGTGGTAGGCAGTAAATCATTCCATATCTAACTCACCAGACGGCGTCTGCCGGACTACACTGCCGGCCCGGAAAAGTGCACAGATTTATATAAGTAGGTATAGCATAAACTCGTAAGGCCTAATTTACATTTGAAATCCAAATCCCATTGTTTTACCTATCACCAAATATTTAAAGTACTTACATAATTTTATTGAAGAATTTTCAATATATATATAGTCAGTTCAGTATCGATAGATAGTGCAGAATTAGAGTATGTTCTCAATTGTAGAAGGAGTAATTTGGAGAAATAATTCAGCAATTTTCTTTTTCGCAATATATTTCCATCTTCCATAGGACCAGAAGAACAATGACAGAATGAAAAAACAATACCGTATAAAAAAGTAAAAAAAATGTACAAAAAAGGTTATAAGTAAAAAGATTTAATAAGTATTAAAAGTAACCTACAGTAGTATCGATACGCATATCGATATTTAGATTATTTTGAGGTTCCAATCTCTTTATAATCGGTTAAAATCGATTATTCGTCTGTCCGCATTGCAGAATCCTGTAATTTAGTGCTGAAGGCATATTTTAAAGAAAGAAAGATGCTTTTATTTTTTATATATGTCCCTTGTTTCTATGATCTGTGGTACTGACTATGCGTATTGTTATAAAATCCATTTGTAATCTAGATTAGATATATGATTAAATTAAATTTTAATTTAATTATAATTAAAGAGATAGAACGCGTTAAATGTCTGTCGCATGTCTGTTATCTACATAGATAGACAACAAACGTGTCATATTACTTGTTTTGCCTACTTAGCTACAACTTAGAGGAAAAAGGGAATACACGTTTTGTCTTCAAGATCCCCTATACGTGACTTAATATACTGATTAGCTGCGTTCAAAGGTTCTTAGAATATTAGGTACATTTTTTGCAACATCTGATTATGCACGACTGTTGAAACAATAACCGAAATAGACTTCATTTATAAAAACCAGGTTGGCCTGTAGCTATGTTTAAGTCCCATGTAATGGAGGGCGACCTTATCGCTAACCAAATATATAATATAATGATATTGCTAGTCAAGTCGCGAAATAATTAGGAAATTACACGTGCTTAGATATTTCGCGCTTCTTAAAAATAATATTTTTGATGATAAAAAACCCAAGAACGAATAAAACCATTAAAATTTTATAGGTTTCCTTAAAACAAATTATTAATTGAAACTATCAGTTCTTGTTAATCCAGGTTTTGGTCAACCAGTGAACTTTATCTCTCTGTTATGCCTGGCTCATTCCCATTTACTTAGGGCGCTTACAGACAGATGGTGTCGAAGACGTCGTCCCGGCCAAGTAGTTAATGCCATTTGCGGCAAATCTGCAATAAGTCACGTCAAAAAAAAAAAACACAAAAAAAAAAGTCACCATTGTCGTTGGTGTGTAAGCACACTTAACATCGGTGCTTCTTTTTGCGTCACCAGGTCTGTCGGTCCTGGGACTATACAGAGGCGCGTACTATTCAGAGGCGGAGGATAGGAGTCCTAGTATGGCTTTGAAATAGACTACTCTGGGCGCTATCCCACTTGCGTCAGACAGAGTACTGCGGGGCGGAAGGCAAGAGGGAAACCACTGCCCTATTTTTCCCTAAAAAGTAGCATGGAAATGCTGCACCGACTAGAGCGTGACTCTTAAATTGATGATGATGAGAAAAACGCCCGAAAATCCGATCAGTAATGAAATGACTCACGGATGTATTTGTAACTGAACAATGAGTTTTACAAACAACAATGTCATCTTGTTAAACAAGTGAGGTAGATGGCCCTACGTCCGGTAATTCGAAGATATATTGGGCGAAAAGTGGGGTCGATTGAAGCAAGGATTCCGTAAGTTTCATAGATGTAGTTTTTTCATTGATTTATGTTTACGCGGAACACATAATTCCGGCCAAGTACTTAATGCCATCTGCGGCAAATCTACAATAAGTCACGTAAAAAAAAAAAAAAAAAAAAGAACACATAATAACGGGTTCTTACCGCGTTTAAATCAGGGATATGAGACTCCCGATATTTCGACACTGTTGCAAGTGCCATGATCACGGGGTGACTGGTTAATTGATTTCTTTTAATTATTTTATTTGATGTAGCTAGACTTATGTGTACGTTACAGATAACTAGCTACATTCGCTATTTAATTAATAGCCTAAGCCTTACTAAACGGTGCCGTTCAACTAACTGCGTGACTGATATTCTTAGATATACTCACTGACATATTAATAATAAAAAAATGTGTTTGTATGTGTGTAATTTTATAATTAAAACACATAATACATAATCTTTTAATTTTAAGTTCTTTAAGTTATCCTAAAGAACTCTAAAAAGGCTCTAAGTATAGACAAGTACACAGTTTATTTGCAATGAATGAGACATGCCTATACATAATATTTGTCATACGTAATTATTGTGCGAGTGGTGATTTAAACAAGGCACTTCTAAACAGTGATTCATGTTCACAATTCGTGAGTGTTCACAGCAGTACCTTACTTTAATGAGGATATTATCTACACAATGATAATTGTGTGAACTGTTGATAGTGTGCAAAGTGAGGCAAAAAGTGATCGATTTCCGATATTATTTTTTGATATAATTTGCCTGAGATGGCATTAAATTAAGTACAAGGCCGGACAAATGGGGAACATACTTCGTACAACACTGACAATAGCCCTGAGGATGCCTGAGGGTACCTGACGGTGCCCAGTTTGGCGCTGAATGAAATAAAAATGTTTTATTGCGATCATCTGTTCGTACAAAATGTGGTTTTATAAAAATACAGAAGTATTATACGTATAGGTATCAACATGGATTATGGCCCATGGGCGCTGAATGACTGAAACCTCTTTCGGGGTTCTGGAGTGTTGTACCATTATGAGCAAAGCACTGATCACTTACAGCTTGGGCTGGTGATGATGATGATGAGTGGGTCGATAGCGATAAGCGCTGATTGAGGGAAATCGTCTACCATGCCGGCGGGGTCGGTATCGGGGTCCTAGGGCTATTGGCTTACACATTAGTACTGTTTTACTTTGTTTTATTATGTCTTAACTTAATGTTATAATGTGCATAGCTGTAAGTGATCTATTAGATAAGCTATGAATGAGGGAAAACTTCGACCACGCCGGCGGGGTCGGTCTCGAGGTCCTGATAAAAGCGACAGTCTAATCCAATATATGGGATTCACATGTCGCCTTATATCAGTCCTATACATGTTATTCGATTACAATGTCGTTTTTCGCAAAATCACAATAGATTCTCTTAGTATTTTTTTCGTTTTTTTTTTTTTAATATTTTTTTTTTTTTTTTAATTTATTTCATTTCATTTAGGTACAATTCCAAGAACAGTACTCCTGACTAGTTGACGAGCTCGTAAGTTAATATAAAATTAATTTGCCTATTACTTATCTCCCAGCCTTCATTCTCAATTAACTAAGACCCTCTTTTTACAATTACCATAATTTTATTAAAACGTCTGTTCCTTAATTAATTTATGTTACAAAAAAACATGAAAATAATTTTAACTTGTTTTGGTAATTTAAGGATTTTTTAGTTTGCTTGCTAAAATGTATTTTAAAAACATGTTTGGTCCGTATTTTTTTTTTCTTACAAAAATATACTATATAAAACGAAGCTAGTGCGGATTTTATTATGTATGATTTCAGTATGCTTTCCCTTTTTTGTGTTATAATCATAATTTAATTTAGTTTCATAGTTGTTTGCAATTTGTCATTTTCTATACTAAAATATATACAGGTACAGAAATGACAAAATTCTAGTAAAAAAAAAAAACTGAAAATATAAAGTTCCCTTCTTTGAGCACTTACGCACTGCAACTTTTTGCATCGCGAATGTTACAGGTTCAAATCCCGCCCGAGTCAGAATTTTCAAAACTCCATTTTTTTCCGACATTCTGTAAACCCAGAAAAATCCGATTCATACCATCTCATACCGAATAATTTTCGTAATTGTTCATCTGTATAGAATGACGTCATAGCCCACGACCAATAGGAAGCAGGGTGCGCCCAATACGGAACTAACATAATAAACATTACGCAACGCTAATTGTATACCATTGCATTGTCCTGCAATGTACACTGTGTAAACTGTGTTGCTTGTTGTAAGGGAATAAGGTTCAAAGTTGAACGTTGTTTAATGGTCATTTCACGGTGCATTGTGTTCTATGAGTTACTTTATTGGGTCTTCAATGTGTTCTAAAATACAGTTTTGTAATTGGATGAAGTCAAAATGGCGTATTTCTTGGACCGTTTCTCATCAGCCATGGCACGTTCCAACAAGTGCTAGGTTATTGCTACCGGATGAGAGCTCGCAGCGCTCCCCATTTGTCCGGCCAAGTAGTTAATGCCATTTGCGACTGCAGCTCAGCAAATGCCATATTTTTTTTTTTTATATAAAATCCTTTATTTAGCATAATAATAATTACATTTACAAAGAGATCTTATTCTACCTCGTAAACAAACATAAATATAAATGTTGCCTAGGCTGACTCACCTCTATGAACATATAAACATACGTTTTACAATTATTTTTACTAAATGAAGTTACATTTCAAAAATTACATGATACTTATTAAAAAATATGGTACTACTTTTTAGATAAGTAGTACAAAAATATTATTGTTAGCTATAAAAACACTTAAGTAAGTACAATCGTGATAAATTAACTTATAAATGAAATTTACACTGATGTTTAATTAACGGGTATCCGCACAAGAATTTGCACGTTCGGTCAGCGCTTGACCGGCCTGCCGGTAGGTAGGTGTCGTTATTCGTCTAAGAAATAGTGATGCGGTAACCTGTACCTGTTATAAGTATTCGCGTACGGAAGAGTACTTAGTCTGGTTTTACCGACTGATGAAACTAATATATTGAGATGAAATGGATTTTTATCGATGTAAAACTTACGGGATAATTTGAGTACAAAGTCTTTTATTAAAGGAAAATTGATTTTATTATGAAGTTTTTTAAGGTTTGTTCTAAATGGGGTATTATAGGCGATTTTTAATGATTTGTTTTGCACGACTTGTAGCTTGTTGTAGTTTGTGTCAGCTAAACTACTCCACACAGGGGCGGCGTAAGTCAAACAAGGCCGAATTAGGGTGGTATAGATGCGCATTTTTGTTTTAGAACTTAATTTAGATTTGCGATTAAGGACTCGTTTTAGTGCATTTGTGGCTTTGACACCTTTTAGGACTAGATTCTCGGCATTAACGGACCAGTTTACTTTGCTGTCAAGGATAGTGCCCAAATATTTGACGCTCTTGCTCCAAGGTATTGGGTAGTTATTTATAAGTACCCGTTTTTTTGGTAAAGCACGCTTGCGAGTAAACATAATGGCTTCCGTTTTTGTCGAGTTCAGTTTTAATTTCCATTTAGTAAAATATTCACTAAGTAGTTCAACTGACAACTGTAGACGGCCGATTATAAGGTCTATATCCTCAGAGGAGGAGTAAGTAGCTGTGTCGTCGGCGTACACCGCCAGTTGAGTGTGAGGTTGCTTGGGAATGTCGTTGAGGTATAGAATAAAAAGATAGGGCCCAAGGATGGAACCTTGAGGGACACCGGCAGGAATGTTTCTTGGTGTAGAGAACTGGCCATCGATGAAGACCGAGAAAGTTCGATGTGTCAGATACGATTTGATCAATTTAATGAGACACATGGGGACATTGATGGTTATTAGCTTGTGTAAGAGGCCGTCGTGCCATACGGTATCAAATGCCTTTTCGATATCCAGTAAGACCATGCCTGTGGATTTTCTTTGGTTGAGGCAGTGTGCAACATGTTCAGAAACTCTAGCCAATTGCTGGACAGTGGAGTGGGATTTACGAAATCCAAACTGTTCAGGATTAAGGGTTGTATCAGCAAACTGGGAAAGGCGAGTAAGCATCACAGATTCTAAGAGTTTTCCTAGGCTAGGGAGAAGACTGATTGGACGGAAGCTTAAGGGGATACTGTGATCCTTGCCTGGTTTCCCGATAGCAATAACCTTAGCCTGTTTAAGAGCACTGGGAAAATATCCAAGTCCCAGACAGCCGTTAAAAATCTTTGCCACCATTACGATGCACTTCTGGGACATGTTTTTTAGGAGAATATTTTGCAGGCTGTCCATGCCCGGTGCTTTTCGGGACTTGAGTTTGTTAATCAGTTTGCGGATTTCGCTGGGTCTGACGGGGACTCTAAGACGAGTCACTTGAAATGCATCAAGTTCAGCGAGTGACTTAGCAACGGCTGTCTCAATCTCTGGTTGAGAATTCCAGTGCCTGGTGAGATTCATATTCTCCACGAAAGCGTCGGCCAAGACTTCACACTGTTCCAACACGGATGTCGTTAGAGTACCGCTAGAAGTTTTTAGTGGGGGGATTGACACGTGTTTACAGTTCAGTGATCTTACAAGTCGCCAAACATCAGAACCAGGGTTATCCACTTTAGACAACTTGTCATTCCACAGTCTGTCATTGAGCTTTGTGATTGCAAGTTTAATAATTTGTTGGAGGTCATTTACACGACTACTTAATTGTTTTGATAATGCAGTTCCATGTGCGTTAATTGCCTGCCTACGAAGTCTATTTTTGAGCCGTATAATATTTTTGATTCGACGGGGTAATTTCAGGTTTGTGTTATGTGAGGAACTGACTACAGTGGATATATCACGTGCTGAGATTAGGGTTTTTGTCAAATGGTCTAAACCAGAGTCAATCTCAGAACACGTATTAAAGGTGGAAGCATTTAATAACACTTTTTGGTCTAAATATGACCTAAATTTACTCCAGTCAGTGTTGCAATAGTTAAATGCTCTTTGTGACTGACGTGATACGGTACCGCCGACTTCGTAAGTGATAGGTAAGTGATTTGATGAAAGACTTATGGATGTGCGAAGTTCAGAGATTGTATCCAGGTTCTTATTCAAAACAACGTCTGGTGTGGAAGATGCGTGAGACGTGTCGTAATGCACAAGGGTGGGATTGTGAGGAGCAAGCACATCATAATCATTGTTCAGCATATGGTCGAAAAGTAATTTGCCATGGGAGTTTGGGATGGAGCAATGCCAATACGGATGCTTGCTGTTTAAGTCACCCATGACCAGAACCCTTGAGCCTGTACACATGACCACGTCTAGATCGCTACGTATGAAAGGGAGATTTGGAGACTGATATGCTGATATAATGATTACTGGTTTACCTGACAGAGTCAGCTTTACTCCTACGCATTCGAGGTTTTTCGTGATAGGCAGGGTGATAGGCGTATGCATAATATCAGATTTAATGAGGATTGCCACACCCTGACCACGACCTTCTGCTAATTTATCCCGTCGGTGACACTTATAACCAGGAGTATTTAGAGTGTAGTTGGAAGAAATTTTAGTTTCGTTAAGGGCGATAATGTCCACGCACCGATCACCAGCCAGATCTAACAGTTCATCCAACTTTGTGCGAATACCGTCCGCATTCCAGTATAGAATACATAATTTACTTACATCAAACATATTGTCCAAGGTTAGTCAGAATTAGAATTACTTTGTCCATCATATTATTACATGCTATAAACTGGTTTTTGATGGATTTGATTGTCATGGCAAATGCCATAACTGTAGCTGGATTATGACGCTAATTATTAGCTGCAGCCAATTTAAGGTGTGTTACGGGTTTTGTTAGATTTTTTGAATTACTTACAAGGGTTTGTACATCTAACAGCCTCTGTGCTCTAGTGGTTAGAGGGGCTCGCTCGGGAGGTCCGGATTCGATTCCTGATAGGGACATTGTCGAAATCACTTTATGAGACCGTCCTTTGTTTCGTAAGGACTTTTCCATAAGCCATTGGTATCGGCTATTGGCCGTAAAAATATTTTCACCAACCAGCATGGAGCAGCGTCCATACCAGCGATCTATACCCTCTCCGGTTGATTGAGGGGAGGCCTGTACCCAGCAGTGGGACCAATATAAGCTGTTCATATTATGTTATGTTTACTTACACCTACCTATATATGTATACACGTCTGGCATTTGTAATTTATTATGATTTATTGAGATTTGCCGCATGGCATTATACTACTTGGCCGGATTCATTCTGTCTACTTCACCTGCCACCATCAAGTATCCATTCTACTCGCAGAATATTTGTACCTTCATAAATTCCATTCTAACGAAAACCAATAGCGTGACCAAATTTTCAACTGTCCTTTGGCAGTGTTACTCTTTTCCGACTTTTTACAAACCCAACTGAAGCTTTATGGCTGGAAAACTCTAACAAAAACCGACCCAGATAACCGAAAGCTGGAAACTAGATACAGAAAAGAAAATAACGTAACAGAAATGTGGGCAAACTGCGAAAAAAGACGATATTCAAATGTGTAAGTTGCCAACTTCAGTGTGAGCATATGCGATGTGCTGCTCCTACGATGACTTAGACCTCTGGGGCACTAAAAAGGCCACATTGAAGCAATTCATCAAAAAAGCAATTTTGCTTTTTGACATTCGCGCATATAAAACTAAGTGTGCAATGTCAACAAATGTCAAATAGCAATATTGCTTTTAAGATGAATTGACTGACGAACGGAGGCTAGAAACGGCCACATTGTAGAAATTAATCTTATCTGTCTAAATTTCACATCATCATTTATTTGTTATTAAAATCAAGACCATTTTTTATGTTTATGTTCCAGATGAGGCAAATGTAGAATAAGCCAGGTCAAAAAAAAAATGTTATGGAACTTATTGCTAATGTGGCATCCTCTATATTTTTTAATGTAAGTAATCTTCTTCCTTTCTGCCAGAACTGGCTGCAAGTCATCTTCTGATTACTTGTGGCTCTGCCCTTTGGTCTAACAAAACGGTCGGTGAGGTGTGGGTACATAGTTCATCTTGCGGTGAATGTATCTCTGATTACTTGAAGTAAAGTCGTGACCTTTTGTAATGTTATTTTTTTTTTTGTATATTTCTGTGTCAGTTAATATACCATTGAATTGTAACGTTACAACTGCGCTATACAACCCACGTTTCATTCCGTCGGTCCACGAATACAATCGCGCAATTGTTCGTCGGAACAAAACAATATTAAAAGCATAAATCCACAGTTTTTCCAATTTCCGACCTCACTGCGATGTGCTGACGCCAGTAAAATGGCGCATCCCTATTTGTGAATTACATTCTGACAATTAATTTGGTACTACTGTTGGCTACAGATAGGCTACTATTATGTATACGAATAGTCTATCGACCGACCATCTACACTACGACAGTCGGTGGTTGAAAGAAAACTAATAGTTTTATCAATAGTAAGTAGTAGTATTGGCTATCGATTGTATCAATCAGAATTATTTATTCAACGTATAAATTATCACGGATATTGGAGTTGTTTTTGGAATTATCATGGACTTGTTGAAGGTCAATTTCACATTTTAAAAATCTACGTCATTTCGCAAGGTGTTATGGCTGAAGAAAAGAATAAGAATAATTATTGCCAGTAACTATTGCCAGAGAAGAAATGACAAGACACTGCAACAGCAACATATCTTTTAAATGAATAAGGTACCTAAATTTATATTACAAAAGCTATATATAAGTTATTTCATAACTAGAGAAACAAATTTAATACCAGGCATTTTTATTATTTAGGTAATTATTAATATTATAATAAGTTTATTTTCTACATAAAGTAAGCTTCACATGAGCTTTAAATTTATTTTCTGACAAATTCAAAATGTGATATTTTGTTATAAAAACATAAACATAACCCCAAAAATTTTAATAGCAAAAAATATCGATTAAATAGCGAATATTGTCGACACAAAGCAATACTATCAATAGTCGTATGATTTTCAAGGTCAACCATTGATAGTTCTGCAATAATGTTTTGTACTGTCATAGAATAAGAAACAATACTACGTATAGAACGACCACTCTGCGCTCCCCACCAGCGGGTGAACTACGTTTACCTCACCCCCCTTCGGTCTTACTTTAGTCTTCAATCGTATGGGCTTCAAACGTCACACACATAGATGTGCGTGTACGATACCGTCAATGTGTAGGGTCTGTGTAAAACGAGGTGTTTTGTATGAAGTGTCCGGGTTGTGGCTCTGTTTGGTATAAGTATCAAGGGTTGAGCAAGATAAGCAGCTGGGAGGCGTTCTGTGTTCAATATCCACTCCCAGTTTAGCATAAAAGCATCTTCAACCACCTTTTTAACCCGTCCAATGTCCCGCGAGCACCCGGTGGCTCAGAAAGTGCAAAGGCCCCGCGCGTTCGCCGTGCACACGCGTGCTCGAAAGAAGAAGGCGCCATTTCCCTTTTGTTTTTTGTCTCTGGAAACGTTCGGATTTAACTTTTATGTGTCAAAATTAGTGAGTAATTCATTAGGAACTATTTTTTAGTTCAATCAATGTGTGTATCCAAATAAAAAACGGTCGGTTAAAAATGAAGTCATGTTTTTCTTCCAAAGTAAAACTTTTACGAGAAAATATTTTTACGAGTATGTGTTTATGCATAAAATCTCCGGTCATTTCTGTTGCAGTCAGGCTACCTGCCTGCTAATAAAGCCGTGTAAAACTGCAGCGTGTTTGTCTACGTGCGCCGGGACGCTTAAGGCGATGATATCACCTTTGTTTACCCTTGAGTTGTAGACTCTCTGGTATTATATTGGTATTATTATTTTACTGTAACATAACGTAGTATCACGCTGTAGGTAGAGTTGTATAGTATGATGGGTGTTAGTGACATTGTAAAGAATATGAGGATAAGAATAAGAGGGGAATGATTCAGACCATGATTCTGAGTTGATATCAAGTAATTTTTCCGGGATTCTCTTAAAATGCATAAATGGTTTTGTCATAATTTTAATTATCATAATCCTTTTTGCATAACGTTTTTAAGCATAATAGTACTTTACCATAATAACATCTAAGAATACTGGTTTGTTAGGTATAACTTATTTTTGGACTAATATTTGTTGGTATAAATTTGATTCGCATATAAATAGGTATCCATAATTCTTTTTTAGAATAATAGTGTTTTGTCATAATTTTTACGAGGCATAACAGTAGGTTAGGGTGCGGCGGGGGTGGCCCTTGGGCCACCCCTACGTCGCCAGCATGTTTATCTTACACACAAAAAGTATACTGAATGATGACCAACAGCATGAAATAGAGTCAAAAAATATAAAAAGTCACAATCATGAACCAAATGCAGCCTAGGAAAAAATAAGTTTCGGAAATGTTCAAAGTTGTGCCAAAGCTTTTCTCATTCGGAGTATAGTTTTTATGCTTATAATAATTATGCTTATATATCATTATTGCCATTAATTATTATGCTTATAGTAGTTATGAGTTTCAAATTTATGCTTAAAAAGTTATGACAAATTAATACTATGCGTAACTAATAATAGGACAAGTAACATTATGCCATGGTAAATTATTACATAAACTTTTATGCGTTCAAATAGAGAACCAAATTTTCCTGTCGAAAAATTCATAAAACTTTTAGTGTACTTTTAAATTTGACAAAAAATCAGTTAATAACTCACTCAGATTTTTTACATTGTGTTATATATTATAATAATGTCATAAAATCCACGATTATGTTTATCGAATAAATATTATATCAATTTTACATTATTGTATTCAATGACAATTTATATATTATTTTTATCAAAGATGACAATACGATTTTTTGATTTTTTATTTTATTATACGTGTATGAAAAGTAATAAAAGAAGTAACTTATATATAGGTGTAGGACTATAGGTACCCACTTGGGTTCTCTACCACGGCCACGGCGCTATACATCCATTTTGCGAGGACATACATAAACTCACGCCTATTTCCCACCGGGGTAAGCAGAGACTATAGAATAAATTAAGTTGAAATTGAAATAACACATCTCGTTCACGTCTGTGATAATGATAAAGTTAAACATAATATGACAAATGTGACGTAAGTATATGGACACGAACCATCTCCTTAACCGTAGTTTGGATCGGTTCCAGGCAAGTGACGCGCGCCGCCCCGACTGTCGCACGCACCCTACACTGCACTGCACTGGCTCACTACAATATGCTGCACTCCTCGACCATACGACCAAATAGACCCCAGCTGCCTCATTACAAACCGAAGACTAAACAAAATGTTCGAATCACAAACAAAATGTAAAAATGTCTATGGTTTTGGTTGCTATAAAAAGGTACTGTCATAGACCAACAGAGATTTCCTTCTTAGCATCAAAAATGGATGCATAATTAAAATTGAATTAAAAAATAAGTAATAAATTTTAAAAATATATATAAATTGATTTTAATTTATTTGGATTGCATTATTTTTTTTCTTGTGTTAAAAAAATTTGTTTAAAAAATACGAAAAAACACGGTGATTTATAAAATATGAATAATAACAAAAATAGTGTAAAATGCGGAAATGTGTGAAAACCAATAAACTTTTTAAATATTACTTTATGTGGTCGTTTAATTAGAACACCAGCACACCAATTCAACAATTAAAACTAGAATGCCGTAAAAAGAGTTAAATTTATTTTAATTTGTGGAGAAAGCAAGAGAAGTGTGTCAGGATCGAAGCAAATGGAATTCCATAGTATCTGCTTACCCCGGCGGGAAATAGGCACGAGTTTATGTATTTCATTTGACTGTTGTCGTCTTGCCTATTCATTCTCTCAGCTAGCGGAGGGGTGAGGGTTAATTCGTTTTATATGTTGTGTTCAATAAAGTATATTTGATTTGATTTGATAGTTCTGATTGGCTTTCTCAAAATTTAGATTTTGAGAAATCTAAATCAAAAATCTTTCTTTTTTTGTGAATCTTTTTTATGGTTTTAGAACCATAAAAAAGAGGTCACAGAAATAGTCGCGACTGATCAAACGTTGTCGCCATCTTAAATCTGAATCATTTGTCAGATGTGATGGCAGAACCCGTTCGTCTGTTATTAGGGGTCTAGGGGCTGTATCGCCGATGGCTACACTACACTGGTCTGCAATATACTGACGGGGTGGCGTGCTAGCAACTAGCCGCGCGTTAAGCTCTGACTTGGCCGACTGAATGTTAAACTGTCTCATTCATACACATTATGTATGATTGTGGCATTTATAATAAATAAAGAAAACGTTTATTATTAGAGGTCGCGTATGACCACTGTGGGCCAGTGGTTGAGTACAAGACACCATGATCCGGAGATGCATTCCCACTTTTGAAACATTTCCGGGAAGCGCATATCACTCATCTTGGATTTTTGATACATACATACATAATCTCACGCCTATTTCCCACCGGGGTAAGCAGAGACTATAAAATTCCATTTGCTTCGATCCAAACACACTTCTCTTGCTTCCTCCACATCTCATCGGTTTTTTGATCTTCTATAAATTCAACGATATTACGATATAGAAGGTAAGCATCATCCTAATGAGTTTTTTTTTGGTGGCTTCAAGTCTAACATCATCCTCCTGCCCTAATCTCACTCTAAGTGTGGTTGGCACAACATGTATTCCTTTTCTATTCATTTCTATCAGTCATCTCAGTACTCACACCTTTCACACACATATCCTTCTTCACACAATCCATCCACACTTTCTTGGGTCGTCCCCTACCACTATACAGGGTGTTAGTGACATCGTAACGAATACTGAGGGGGATGATTCAGACTATGATTTTCTGAGTTGGTATCAAGTGGAATTTCCTGTCGGAAAATTCATGAAAATTTTACTTTTTTAATTATTGTCAGTTACATAATTGGAAAATTCCACTTGATATCAACTCAGAATGACGGCCTGAATCATCCCTTAAAGTTTTCGTTACGATGTCACTAACACCCTGTATAGGGGTCGCACCCAGTCCAACATGGAAGCAATATACCTTATAGTTTATGTTAACCATAACACCATAGAGATTAACTAATAGTACCTAAATATGATTATTGTAAATCTTTCTACATGGCTATGACCGATCCCAATATCTTCAATATTTTCTCTTTAGTGACCTTTAACAAAAACCTTATCGTCCCCTTTTCTGAATCCCCAACAAACAATACAGCCGTCTCTTTCTCTCTTCACCTACAAGAGTGAGACAGAAGACGTCTATTTGGCATTCTTCCAGAGTCACATGTACCGTTTTTCGATTGTCATAATACAGTTCAATATGGGAGCTTCAGATGTGTTGTTATTAAAACGAAAACGGTGCCAACTGGGGAGTCGAGAGGTTTCTGATAGCGTATTGAGGAATAATATTCCCTCTTATTGTATATCCTGTGTGGACGAGATAAGTCATTTTCTTGTTTGTCTTTTACCGACACGCGCGTGTTTCTCACCGGGGTAAGAAGAGACTATGGAATTCCATTTGCTTCGATCCTGACACATTTCTCTTGCTTCCTTCGCCGCTGAGCACGTGATAATCATTCATACCCATTTATTTTTTTGTTCATTTGTCTTTTTTTTTTATTTATGTACGCGTTACTAGTAACCAAAAGAAGATCATTCAATTTACATTCAACAAACCTTCTAGCCTTCAAGCGAGTCAACCAGCGGACATGAATCATTCTCTCCTAGTGATTCCTCCCCTGCCTACCCTGTTAGTGCCCCCCGTTTGAAATTGGCCCGCTCCAGCCATTAGACAAAGGAATGCAATTAAACCTACCAGTTTCCGATCGGATTTTTACGGATACGGTTAAGGCCCCGTATTAGGATTGGATATAAGGATTTTTGTTTTCATTGTCAGATAGATTGGCAATGTTATAAATAAAACATTAAAATAAACAGCCTATATACGTCCCACTGCTGGGCACAGGCCTCCCCTCAACCAACCGGAGGGAGTATGGAGCATACTCCACCACGCTGCTCCACTGCGGGTTGGTGGAGGTGTTTTTTTACGGCTAATAGCCGGGACCAACGGCTTAACGTGCCCTCCGAAGCACGGAATCATCTTACTTTTTCGGACAATCAGGTGATTCAAGCATGAAAAGTCCTTACCAAACAAAGGACAGTCTCACAAAGTGATTTCGACAATGTCCCCATCGGGAATCGAACCCGGACCTCCAGATCGTGAGCCTAACGCTCTAACCACTAGACCACGGAGGCTGTTAGATCAACTTAAAGAGAAGCAATATAGGTACCTAGCAACATCATTCTATACATAATTATGATCCAAATATCAAGCAACAATTAGTTTTATATATGCTTCTGCCATTAAATTACATTTTTGAATAATTTTGTACCCCAGCAATGATAAAATAGGTAATTATCACTTTAAAAGTGAACAACGCCATCTATCGTGTGTTTGGGGAACGTTCGATTGGAAAGACCCTCATTAAATAGAATAGAATAGAAATAGTTTATTATAAAAGGACGCCACACACAAAAAAAGACAAAAACATCATTATCAGATTTCCACTAAAACAATTACAAAAACGCAAGACGAATGTTTGTCGAAATGACCATAAGGTGGTGGTGGACGTCCTGAGATAAAAGGGCCTCACTCAGCGCAGCATTAGGGGTGTTTATTTATGTATGTTCTCTTGCCGTGAATACTGCCATATAACTTCGCCTTAATGTCTGATCGAATGGGTTCAAAAGTTGGGCGAACGGCGAAATTTGATAATAATTGGCTCTGTAGGAAACTTTGCCAAATATATGTAGATTAGGTTTGGAATACTCTCTGGGAGTTAACCGTAAAATGTATCATTTGTTGTATGATCGTATGTATGATATAAGTAAGTAAGTACGTGACTAATTTCAGAACAAAGTTTTTTAAATCTAAATAAGTAAGTACTTATTATAAAGTTATTTTGGATTAGTATATGAGGAGCTCGGTGGCGTAGTGGTAAACGCGCTCGGTCTGCGATTGTTGAAGTTAAGCAACTTTCGCAAAGGCCGGTCATAGGATGGGTGACCACAAAAAAAAAGTTTTCATCTCGAGCTCCTCCGTGCTTCGGAAGGCACGTTAAGCCGTTGGTCCCGGCTGCATTAGCAGTCGTTAATAGCCACCAATCCGCACTGGGCCCGCGTGCTGGTTTAAGGCCCGATCTCCCTATCCATCCATAGGGAAGGCCCGTGCCCCAGCAGTGGGGACGTTAATGGGCTGGCGATGATGATGATGGGTTAGTATTTGATCAAAGCGATGATAAAGCTATTTTATATTCTTTATTTCTCTTGGTTACTGTATCTTTGTTTCAGCCAGCCTCCGCGGTCTAGTGGTTAGAGCGATAGGCTCAAGATCTGGAGGTCCGGGTTCGATTCCCGATGGGGACATTGTCGAAATCACTTTGTGAGACTGTCCTTTGTTTGGTAAGGACTTTTCAGGCTTGAATCACCTGATTGTCCGAAAAAGTAAGATGATTCCGTGCTTCGGAAGGCACGTTAAGCCGTTGGTCCCGGCTATTAGCCGTAAAAACACCTCCACCAATCCGCAGTGGAGCAGCGTGGTGGAATATGCTCCATACCCCTCCGGTTGATTGAGGGGAGGTCTGTGCCCAGCAGTGGGACGTATATAGGCAGTTTATAATATATATACTGTATCTTTGTTTATCTCTGTGTGAAATAAAGTATTTAGTTTTATATCGTCACCTTTGGGTTTATAAATGTCACATTGAAGAAAAGAGCAATATAGCTATTTGACATTTGTTGTCAGTACTCATAGTTTTACATGCGCAAATGTCATCATCATCATCTCCATAGCATTATCCAGTCTTTCACAGGGTCCGTTTACCTAACCTGAAGATTTGACAGGTCCGGTTTTTTATAGAAGCGACTGCCTGTCTGACCTTCCAACCTGCGAAGGGAAAACCAGCCCAATACAGATTAGATCACATACCCCCGACAAACACAAAATGAGCAGAAGTCATGTATTATTGCTGTTTCAGATGAATTGCTTAACTATGGCCTTTTTAGAGAAAGTCATAAACTCCATAACATGTGTTATTTGCATCTCATATTAAAGTTTTTTATCGTTTGTAACCGACATTTCTAAAGATATTAAAATGTTCGCTACTCCTCGTATTTTCCTGTTCTTGAGTTAGTGGCTTAGATATTATTAAGTATTAAACAACTTTCCTTGATGTATTGCAACAATGTGAGTCATAGTAGGGTATTCCCTTGCAGTGTGTATCATGACCAAACGATGTTGTCTTTAGGATAGGCTTAAAAAAACTTGGTATATATTTTTTTAATTATCTGCTTAATTTGTTTTTTTTTTTATTTTATTATTTTAGTTATCTACCTAAACGATTACGTTGTCTTACCCTGCAAATGTTGTGTGCACCTATAATTGGCTTATGTACAGTCATGACATGAGCAATATAATGTGCCCACTTTAGGACTCTGTCGCACTAACATATTTGACATTTAGTGAGACTTACAGTTCAATTTATCAAAAAAGTTAATGTGACATGGTACCAAAGTGTATACATATTAATGCTCGTGACCGTTACAGTCTAAGGATGGTATTAATAAACTAATCTCAGCTTCGAGACTGCCCTCAAGATCATGTCAATGTGACAGTTCTTATATAAAAACAGGGATTTGAGCATGATCTTGAGGGCAGTCTCAGCTGAGATTGACTTATTAATACCACCGTAATTCCTGATGTAACTTTTGTTTTATGTGATGTTTTTTATTGTGTTGTTTATTATATAAGCTGTTGTTGTACCTTTTTATAAATAAATAAATAAACGAAGGTAAACATACCCCAAATCTCATCCATTCCCTCAAAAACCTTCGTCCACAACACCCTCCCTGACCACCGCGTCAGCGAAAAATAATTACTGATAATGACCGTGTCTAATCGACTATACCACCAAATAGACGCCTAATACTTGAACAGACAGAATGAAAGTAATACTTAATAATTATGTTAAGTGATTGATTTGTAAAGTTCTTTATTTTTTACAGAAGTTGTTTACTCGACTCAGTCAAAGAAAAAAAAACATACGTTATTAACATTCCTTCAAAAATACAGCTTATGAGAAATGATTTTAACATTTTTCTGAACGCCTTGATACTAGGTGATTTTCAATTTATAACCGCACCTTAACTTGTGTAAACTTAGAATACGGTTATACTTGTGAAAATATGTTAAGTGTTTGTGTGTTGTAGAATAATTGTTTTGTGTCTTTTTGTTGTGCTTGTGTCTTTGTATCGTGGCGTCCTTATTGGATCATAAAATAAGCTCACGGCTATGTCCCTATTGGGGTAGTCAGAGTTACAACCATCGCATGATGAACTACCTCACAATACATAATACATACAATACATAATGGTTTTTATAAATATATTGACTTGCGACCGTCAGTATAATAATATTTATTTCTTTAAACAGCTCCCTTA
The DNA here is from genome assembly GCF_024362695.1 of Pectinophora gossypiella. NCBI lineage: Eukaryota > Metazoa > Arthropoda > Insecta > Lepidoptera > Gelechiidae > Pectinophora > Pectinophora gossypiella. The sequence goes on along the minus strand of NC_065428.1, from coordinate 410,312 downwards.
AAGAGTCCCGACGACGCAGATGTGTTGACCTTTCATCTCTTATAATAATAATAATAATAAAGCTTTATTTCAGAAAAAAAATCCATACATACAAAATAATAATAAAATTTACAAAAATAACAATACTTAAATAACTATCATAGTATATCACTACTTTCCCCCCCTACTTTATGTAGAGTCCAGTGGTTATATCGTCGATGCCGTGTCCCGTACATCCCGGAGGACTTGTCCCGTAACTGCAGGATCTGCCCAGCGGGACGCTTTATCACGGGTCGGTACCGATTTAATGTGACCTCACTAATGAGGAAATCCTGATTACTTTGGGTTTTGTTTGGCCGATCGGTCTTTTATTGGCGTTATGGGATTTCGATAATGATATATTGCCTTTTACGGGTTGTTTGTAAAAAATATTGCATCAAATCTTGAGCCATGTTTGAATGTAAGTTCAGAATTAATATTTTATTGTTGCAACGAGAATTCAATCGCCAATCTATGCCAAACTGTCCTACCTAAGAGTTCACCACGGTTATTAATTTCTGAACACTAACTTCCGAAGCACGGATCATCTTACTATTGGATAATCAGGTGATCAGCCTGTCCTGTAACCAAACTAGGGATCAGTAAGTGATTTTTGTGATTTATCCCCACCGGGATCCGAACCCGGGACCTCCAGAACGTGAGCACAACGCTCAACCATTGGACCACGGAGGCCGTTATCTCTTCTGTAATCGATACAAAGAAACTTATTGTCACAAGACGTTAGTATCCTTATACATTTTGGAAAGTCCTCAGACATATATTATGTTTTCCTCTCTCTCCGACTTAGGTGACTCATACCAACATATCTATAGCATTATTCACCGTACTACTATACTATATAAGAATAAATATCTGTCAATCTGTCTTGTGGTTCCGTTAGAATACATAATGTACTTACCTGACTCATACAAATGTGATTCATTGTAAAATAGAATGGTTGTAGTGTTATAAAAGGTATGTGTTAAACGCCAGTAGAACCTTATTTGAAATACAATCAGGCAAACAAGATTTTGTCGTGCTTGCAAAATATTTGCTACTGATTCATTATTTTGGAATAACTAAATACAATAAAAATATATTTTTTATGGTCTCACTAACTCCCTGTATATTAGTAGGTACTTATATGCGTTCAGCCTCTAGCATACATATACGTATATAAACTCACGCCTATTTCCCACTGGGGTAAACAGAGGTTAATTTAAGAGTCACGCTCTTGTCGCTGTAGCATTCTCCATGCTACTTTTTTAGGAAAAAATAGGGCAGTGGTTTCCCTCTTGCCTTCCGCCCCGCAGTACTCTGACGTAAGTGGGATGGCGTCCAGAGTAGTCTATTTCAAAGCCGTACTGGGCCTCCTATTCTCCGCCAGGTCACGACATCACATCACCTATAACCACCGGTCAACCAAGACGCTTCTATGACACGTCATTTTGTTTATTAAATTATAAAATGCTAATCTAGAAATAGAAGCAAGTCTAACATGGCCAAAAATTAATCTCATTTTAGTTTTCAACTTATTTTAGAATTAAGTAAAAATGAGTACGACGTTTGACAGCTTTTATTGATGACGTAACAGGACAGTATTTCCGTACAAACTCCAAAGCAAATTTTCGTTTTGACGTTTCGTAAAAAGAATCTCTTTTGACTAGGTTGTCAAGTTGCCTATTCGAATAGCGGTCAAACACATAACCTTCCGTTTTGCTTTCCCGCAGTTGGGTAAGCATATCGCATCGACAATGCTGATGAAAATCAATTAAACAGGTTTTAAAAAGTAATCTTGAAGACTACGAAGTTTTGTCACTTGAATCACCTCTTTAATAATCGTGACATCAATGAGTCATACATACATTTAGCACGAGCCATTACATTCACATCAGAATGTTAATTATAAAGAGACTTGTTCAACATTTGCATTATACATATTCAAAAGTTTTTTTTTTTTTTTTTCATTTATTTTGGCACAAAACAGTCATTTATACAAATAAGTAAAGAAAAACAATACATAACATAAAGACAACGAGTGCCCAAAAAGTGCTTACTTACAGATAGAATGCAATTCAGAGCTTATTGAGACAGACACAGTTATGCTAAGAGGTAGAACATACATGAAACAAATTATTAGTAGGTACCTACTAATAATTTGGTCACTTAATCTATAAAAATAAAAAGTGGATTATTCTTATACAAAAAGAAAATTTAGGATACAATATAAAAGCAATCCAGATTTAAGTAAATAAAGAAAGATAAAGATAAAACGCAGACAAGAGTGAAATTAAGTAATATTAAAGTAGTATTTATAATAATTATACACTAAGTTTTAAGAATATTTTATTTTTGATGGTATCCAAAGAGTTATTGAATAGGTCGATATCAGAAAAGTCCTTATTATACAGCGAGTGGTAAAATTATTACACTTGTATAGTTTTTATACATTTTTGTCAAAGTTGTTTGGGGTCACACGAAAGGTGACCCTACTGGTTATTTTTGGTCATCTATTCTGTTTGGCCTGTTCAACAAACATCTTGTTCATTGCCATGGTCGTGAGGAAACCCACATTCCCGAGGCGTTTTATTTCATATAAGTAATGACTCATATATCACGAGATATTACATCAAAGTGTAGAATGTTAATAGTAAGCACCTTATTTGGCAACACCAACTTTTAGCAACAAACTATTTGTAGTTAAAAACCATGATATCATGGCGTTTGTGCCATCATAGTTTTTTATGGTAACACTGGATGACGTCATCCTTATGATGATGGTATAGGTGAGTGAACTGGGTGTGTGGGTGTCATCTTCTATCGTGTGGGTTATGAGGGAGATGACCAACGCCAGCAACCCGGGTGTTATGGTCATTTATTTCATAGATAACATAGGTAATCCCATTCCTCAACTTTCTACTCCAAGTCTTTCACGGTGCAAGCTGTCCGTTTGTGGAATTCTCTGCCTGAAAGCATTAGGAGAGCTTCGTCATTGGAGTCCTTTAAACGGCAAGTCAAGGCGCATTTCCTTACCTCTATTTCCTCTTCATCTTCATAATCTATCTACTCCTTTTCTTCCATAGTATATGTAGTAGTTTAAGTAGTGATATTTATTTATTATAACAATTATAATTATGTGTATTATTATTATGTAGTTTAAGTAGTCGAAAGTGTATTTATTTTTATATGCACAAGTATTCCTATGCTGCACTATCCCGCTATATTACTTAATATTCAATATCTCCTGTACTTAAAGGTTGCCTGGAAGAGATTGCTACTTAGCAATAAGGCCGCCTATTGTACTAATTCTATTTCTCTTTTGTTTTGTTTTTTGTTTTTTCCTGTTTGTGCAATAAAGTATTTGTTATGTTATGTTGTTATGTAATTGATATCATCATCATCATCATCACCAGCCCATTAACGTCCCCACTGCTGGGGCACGGGCCTTTCCTAGGGATGAATAGGGAGATCGGGCCTTAAACCACCACGCGGGCTCAGTGCGGATTGGTGGTTATTAACGACTGCTAATGCAGCCGGGACCAACGGCTTAACGTGCCTTCCGAAGCACGGAGGAGCTCGAGATGAAAACTTTTTTTATGGTCACCCATCCTATGACCGGCCTTTGCGAAAGTTGCTTAACTTCAACAATCGCAGACCGAGCGCGTTTACCGCTGCGCCACCGAGCTCCTCCAACCTAAAAATTGATATCAGTTTCCAGTTTTTGTCCCTGGTTAATGGCAAAAGACTCGCCCCCTATAAGTCCCATGTAGACTTAAACATAGCTGGCAAGGACTGGGTATATACTATACTTCTTTGCCTACCCCTTTGGAGTTACAAGTGTGGTGCTATGCAATGTTATGTTAAAGAAATAAACAGAAACAAAAACATTCTTGGTAGGTGTATATGTCCCAATGCTGAGCGCAAGCCTCCTCTGAATCAACGGGACGGAGTATGGAGCATACTCCACCACGCTGCTCCGCTGCCGGGACAAATAAATGGCTTAACGTGCGCATGTTACATAAAAAAAGTTGTTTTTTTAAAGAACGTGTAGGGCCCTGTGCCGAGGTTTTTCTTGCAGCTTCATTTCCGCGGCTATACAGGTTATGAGAAGCTGCAGTAGTTTTAGGCGGATGAGACGTTCGTTATGTAAAAATGACGATTCAAAGTGTAACTATGTTATCTACTAAATAAAAATGTTTTTTTTTACATAACATAAACAGCCTATATACGTCCCACTGCTGGGCACAGGCCGCCCCTCAATCAACCGGAGGGGGTATGGAGCATACTCCACACGCTGCTCCAATGCGGGTTGGTGGAGGTGTTTTACGGCTAATAGCCGGAACCAACGGCTTAACGTGCCCTCCGAAGCACGGAATCATCTTACTTTTTCGGACAATCAGGTGGTGATGTTTTTTAATTTGAATTATATACCTAGCTGAATGTTATTCGTCACTTCCGTGTCTACGAGATTTATCTCATTCGTTAGATATTCAAATGACACCTGATTTGTTTGAATCAGTTTGTTTATGTTCTGAGCACGTTTCATCTTTTATTAAAGTTATGAGTCTGACTGTACATACGTATGATACATTATTTATTAGCAAAACTTAGATCAAAATCCTTTCTGTAGTTATCATAACTTATAATATATCATGCAGGTTGTAAGGTGGATGACCAACCCCATCAACCCTGATTATTATTGAGCCACCAAGGGGCCCTGACATGGCTTGACTTTATGAAGTACGGATCGTCTTACGTTCTGACTATCAGGTAATCGGTTTGTAATGTGCTAACCAAAGTTGGGATCACAGAGTAATTTTTGTAATTTGTCTCCACCGGGATTCGAATCTAGAACCCCCGGACCGTGAACCCAATGAATCACTTGACCACAAAGGCCGTTTATGTATGAGTTTATGTACTTATGTGTATTCAAGTTTATATCTTGTAACTAGGCTTGTCTTCTTACCTTTAGATGGATACGATGATCCGTATGGTCATAGAATAAAAAATAATACTACGTATAGAACGGCAACCCTCCGCTCCCCACCTACGTCTGAGCTAGGTTTACCTCACCCCCCGTCGGTCTTACTTTAGTCTTCAATCGTATGGCGTCAGACGTCACACACACAGATGCGCGTGTACGATAACGTCAATGTGTAGTGTCTGTGTAAAGCGAGGTTTTTTGTATGAAGTGTCCTGGTTGTGGTTTGTTAAGAGTGCCGCAATGAAGCAATTATTAATACGCTCTAATATTGCAATCACGCCGGTTCAGAGTATATCGAACTAAACCTTTTCGTAGGACATCTCCAATTTGGTCAATGTACGTCCTTCTAGGTCTTTCTCTGCCAGCCCTACCACCAACCTTCGCTTTATATACCGCTCGTGTAATCCTCTTATCCTTTATTCGCTCCACGTGTCCAAACCAACTGAACATTAATTTCCTCCTCAATCTTAGTAACTATATCATCTTATCTCTTTCTTGTCACACTGTTTCTCACTCTTTCACTCAATTGAACACCGCAGATCTATGCTACTCAACGACCTGGGGAGTTAAAATGGCCACATCGAAGCAATTCATATAAGAAAGCAATATTGCTATTTGATATTAGTTTGCATTGCGCACTTACTATTATGCGCAAATATTAAATTGCAATATTGCTTTCTTAGATGAATCACTTCGATGTGGCCATTTTAACCCCCCTGATTTGTACGCCATTCCCACAAAACTATTAGAACTAAATAGCTTGAGAAAACATTACCTACACAAAGAATCAAGCATTAAACTCAGTACTTAATACTCAGTTATGTTTATTTTACCCACAGACAGTCAAATAGGGTGAACGTACCTATTTCTGACCCTCATTATTTAGGTGACAGGTTGTTTAGTTTATCAGAAGAAAAGCCGCGGGGCGTAGTGGACAGTTATGGTTCATTCACCCCATAAAATGTATTTAAATGTTACATGGAATTTGACTTTGTCCGTTATATAAGTAGGTACCTACTAGACAGGACAGTATGTTTTAACCGAGGTAGGTATCATAAATTACGAGTAGAATCATTTATTCAACGTAATTATCATGGATAAACTTGTTGAACGTCAATGTAACATATTTGAATTTAGTATTCTTAATTTGTTTTGTTTGTTTTTTTTTTCGATTTGTAGAAGAGTGCTGATTCCAGTACACAGCATCTAATTTTTTTTTAAGTTATTCTTATCATTTTCTTATCCGCCGAAAAGGAAAGGGACGGGTAATCGACAGGCATATTTTTTTTTGGAACAAAAGTCAATTATATTTGTAGTATTATATAAGTTGACAGCACACGTCAAACGGGTTCCATATCAGCAAGGTGCCTATTTTATTCACCCGGGTTTATTCATTCATTTTATAAAAATTAACAATTGTCAATCATCCGTCCCTTTCCTTTTCGGCGGATAAGTAAATGACGGGTATAACTTAAAATAAAATTAGGTGTCTGCAGGAATCGGGGCCAATATATAGTTTTGACAACAATAACCGGTTACTACTTACTGATGTAAGTACGTAGTCGTTAAATGAGCCTACGGGCCTTTGACGGCTCAATAATATTACACCAGGGCTGCTGAGGTTGGTAATCCACTTCACAACCCACACGATAGTAGAAGGGACAACAATCTCGCCTGGTAGGGCTGGTAGGTAAGTGGCGGTGTGACCCTAGGATAGGTACAGTCATGAGCAATATAATGTACCCACTTTAGGACTCTGTCGAACTTACATATTTGACATTTAGCGAGACTTACAGTTCAATTTGTCAAAAAAGTTAATGTGACATGGTACCAAAGTGTATACATATTAATGCTCGTGACCGTACCTGAACTATAAGTCGTATACAATAAGTCCGATCCTATACAAATGTTGCCACAGAAACAAAATAAAATGCTACTGTGACCTTTCTCCGAAAATAACTTCTCCCTCTAGAACTTTTCTGTGTTGCATGTGCTTCTATGTATTACCTCTTCAAAATTATTTCATTCTTTAATTTTACATAAATACATACATAAACTCACGTCCGTAATCCCTAATGGGGTGGGCAGAGCCACAAGTAATCAAAGACAACTTGCAGCCACTGTTGATACGATGTCGTAAGCTGGATATGACGAACCTTATGGTGATAAGGGATCAGCCTATCGCCCATAACATTAGTCCATCATGTTAGAGGACACAATCCCTCTGTCGGTTTTTACGACATGCCCGGGAAGACAAGCAGCTGAACGTTTTCTATGTTTTTCATTTGCTCCCAGAACAGCATAGAAGCTTTAATTTTAATGACAAAAAAACGTACTTTCTTTCCTACCAAAAATCCTGTGACTTAAAAACATAATAACATTAAAACTCCTACACAAATGTTACTATATAAAAGTTATTTCAATGAATTTGCTTTATAAAAACGTCAGGCGCTTCATCGTTTAAAGTTTCCTCAGTTTCGCCTTAGTACTTAATTTATCTTAAGGAAACTCTTAATGTCTTTATAAGTACTTTGAAATGCCTAATGAACCGAATATAATTCTTTGAAAGAAATACTAATGATGGAAAATACCTTTTACTTTTAGATTCGTTATTTTACTTAGATTGTTAATTAATTAATCCATGTTGCTACGTAGTAACTGACACATAAAGGTACATACGTTCTCAAATATACGAAGGTAGGTCCTAATCACCGCCCATCACGTTGGTCTAACAGAAAGTCGATGAAGCATGGATATTCAGTTCTTCTTCTATCGTGTTTGTTGTGAGGCGGAGTACAAACATCATCAACCCTGGTGTCAGGGTTACTATTGAGCCGCCTAAGGCCCCTAACATGGCTCATGTACTGGCTCTACTGGCTGATCACCAGATTGTCCGAAAGTAAGATGATCCGTGCTTCGGAAGGCACGTTAAGCCGTTGGTCCCGGTTACTACGTACTGATGTAAGTAAGTAGTCGTTACATGAGCCATGTCAGGGGCCTTTGGCGGCTCAATAGTAATCCTGACACCAGGGTTGATGAGGTTGGTAATCCACCTCACAACCCACACGGTAGAAGTAGAAGAAGAAATGATTATAACGTAAGTCAGAAAGGCGAATTTAGTGGTTTAGAGCCCGTACCGAGATACAAAGATAAGAACAGGCAAATCCTTTAATTTAAAAGTTATTGCTTGTTATGTCTTATTGCCTTTCATCGCCAATTATAATGGACGTCTGCAGGATTATTTGCAAAACAATTTTCGATATTAAATTCCGTTTCCTGCGTACAACTTTACTGATAGAACATCCGACGAGGCATTTTGAATTGTAGATTTTGGAACGACTGAATTTCTGATCACTATACTGGACACGATGGTACGTTGAAAACGGGAGATGGTTCTGTTAAATTTCGAATCCATTGCCGGTTTTCTTAGTAGATTTGGCGGCTAGATTCTTGCGAAGCAAGTAATTTATTAAAAAACTGAAAAGGTATCGTAAGAAACTTATCTGAAGACAAGGTTAATGGTAGAACGTACCGAGTTGTAGTTCAGAACTGCAAACGGCGTTAAACTCCTGAATCGGGAAAAACTTTTGAATTTCAAATTCCTATTGATTCCAAATATTGGAATTTGGGATCGTCGTTCGAGCGATTGAGTGGAATGTGAATGATTTGTTGGTGAACTTTTGGAAGGGTTTTGAATGGTGGATTACGCTACATAGTCTTAAATACTCCAGGTTTTATCCCGTTTCTTTAAAAAAAACCTAAAATATTGTTATACAATTTAGTAATTTGGCTGCCTAATATTAGTTCCCAGACAATCCCATGCATTCATATCTTCTAAATAATAAGTAACATTATAAGTAATAACTTTTTTACAAAGTTTCTGTTTAATTAGTGTCTTAAAACTGTTCAAAGGTAAATTCTGAATGTCAATGGGAATCTTATTGTATAAAACGTATACATTGCCCCTTAAAAGATTTAGTGATAAGTGCCCCCTTAAAAGTTTATAGGTTGGCTACGAGCTTAATACACCCACCAACCGGTAGTGGAGCTGTGAGGTGGAGTTTGCAAAGAGTTTTTTCCATACTAGTTGATTGGGAGGCCTGTGCTGAGCTGTGCGACGTTGGTAAACAGTTTATTTATGTTTGTGGTTTTTCCGTGTTTTTCCAGAAGCGACTGCCATCTGAATTTCCAACCCAAAAAAGAAAGAAAAAAAGAAAAGAAGTATTATTATTCCTCTAAGATATTGTCATTTTCAAATCAAATCAAATCAAAAATGTTAATATTAAATAAAAATTGTCCAATTACAGTCTAGGTCACATACTACATGGAAAACTTTCATGAAACTCTGAATAATCAAAAACAATAATCATCATTTACAAATTGAGAGTGTAAAGATAACTTTTCAGATCTATTCTAAGATCTACAAGAGATCTTATGTCTCTGAAATTATGGAATTCCATTTGCTTCGATCCTGACACACTTCTCTATTAATAATTATTAAAAATAATAATGTTATCAGTTTTATCGCATTGCCAACAATCGATGAATTTTGCGCCAGTGGACTTTGATCTATAAGGTAGATAAGAAAGTATTACAAAATGTTATCACGTAATTACAAGTTTATCATTAATCTTTGGTTTCTACTTTATTTGTTGATATGAGCTGTCTGTAATATAAAGGTCAAATAGAGGTATGTTTATTAAAAAAAACCTGTTACTAAACCTGATGCTCCAGTAGTTTTAGGCGGATGAGACGTTTGGCAAATATTTATATAGGTATATAGGGTGTTAGTCACATCGTAACGAAGACTTTGAAGGATGATTCAGACCATGATTCTGAGTTGATATCAAGTAGAATTTTCCGTCGCAAAATTCATGCTTTTTATGATTTCCTCTCAGTATTCGTTACAATGTCACTCGGTTAAGTATGGTTAAAAATGTCACGTGACCAACTTTTTCGCGCGAAATTTGAAATGAATAAAGAAAATTATGTTTCTTTTTTTTATTAAGTATAGTATAAAGCTTTTTTGAGAAAATAAAATATTTTAAAAGGTATAAAATAAGCGTTTGTAGTGAAGTAGCCATTTTCGGTTGTTTTCTACTTTGAGTTGGCGAGCATGCATTTTAACGACCGTCTAGTAGGGCCATATGCCGAGGTTTTTCTCACAGCTTCTTTCCCCGGCTATACAGATTGTGAGAAGCTGCAATAGTTTTAGTCGGATGAGACGTTTGTTGTGTCAAAAAATTAAGCAAAATTAAAAATTTTGAAAAAAACCCACGACGTTAAAAATCTCATCGAAAAAGAGTAAAATAACTCAAAACCCCCGACTTAACCTAATTATTATTATAATAGACTTAAAAATACTTTCTAAAAATGAGTTGATATCTCGAGAAATCGGTAATAGATATACTTAAGTACCTAAACAACGAATATGGATGTTTACAGTTTTTTCCTAACGTGTCTGTTTCTCGAAGATATACTTAAATGTAGCGATAATAATTTTACCATAATACATAACCGAGGAATATCCGTCGGGGCTGCCATTAGCCCAGCTAAAGTTTTCCTAGTGACGTGAATACAATTATTGAAGAATTATAGATGTTTGACGACGACATAAAATCCACTTATGAGTATGATTAAATTTTTGTTGAAATTTCATATAGAAAAGGCATAAAAATGACTGTTACCTACTGATGAAGATATTTTTGAATTTGTATTTGATGACACTAGAAGAAGAGATTTGTAAATTAGTTTATTGATTGCGAGTGCTATGTACACCGTTATTGTTATACATATCAGTCAGAATACCTAGAAACTAACCTCCTAAGGCCCACGGCCCTACTAGTAGTACTAATCCCATTGTTTAACTATTGTGTCTGGAAATCCGGGCCTTAGGAGGCTAAGTTATAGAATAAGCTCATTATGTATGATGCGGTTGTGCTCAAATAAATAAATAAGCGAAATAGTGTGTCGTTCCGTATTAAGTGGAATTTCGTGGTATCTACACTACCTACACCAATGGAAATAAAGGCGTGAAGATCTTATGTATATATTATTATAGGTATGTAGTCTCATTCACTAACTAGCCTAATACATTTCGCGACTACGCCGGCTAAAGTTCACATATATATTTCTTTTCGTACATACGTCATTATCAACCTTTGTACCTTACAAAGCGTTGTATACATCTGAGCTCTCTTCCTATCATAGCACTTTGGACGTAGGTTAGATAAGGAGAGATAATCGTACAATAACTGATATGTATTTGTGATTAATTGTCTGGGGTGTGTACTCATGAACGGATTAAACGCTTGGTATGGCCAATAAAGAGAAGATAGAAGGATAGAGAGGAAGGGGAAGACCAAGGAGAGCTTATATGGAACAAATGAAGAGAAGGCGAACGTCGTGTCTTATAAGGAAGGTAAAAAAAAAGAAAAAAAATATTAATTAATATAAAAAATAAAATAAAAAACAAATATCTTTATTTTTTTTATTTGATAAATTATTTTGATTTTTTTTTTAATTTTAAAGATCTGACCCTTGATAGACAAGTATGGAGAATGCTACACCGACAAGACCTTGGCTCTAAAATGGTGATGATGGTCAATGAAGGTCTAGGATTAAATGAATGAGTTCTGAGAATGAGGAGCTCGCAAAGTGAGAGCTTTGAGCTTATATGTTTAAGATATGAATGTCATCCTACAATCTTATGTCTTTTTCTGGAATTCTACCTCACAACCCACACGATAAGAAGAAGAATCTTATATTATCTTGCCTAAACTGTCCCACTGCTGGGCAAAGGCCTCCCACCATTTCTTCCAGGACTCTCTCTTTAGTTCTTCCTCCGGCCAGCCTTCCAGGAAAGCATCCAAGTCGTCGCGCCATCTCCGCCTCGGTCTGCCGCGCCTGCGTCTGTCTCTATTCGGACACCATTCTGTGGTGATCTTAGCCCACAGGTCGTTAGGCATCCAACAGACGTAACGTTATAAAGAAAGCAACGATTAAACAAGAAAGGTAGTTACCTCAAAATATCTTGTAATTTACATACATACAAACATACATAAACTCACGCCTATTTATTTTTATTTTTATTTTAACTTTTTTTTTTAGTTGTAATTCACAGTTTTGTCTAATATGATACACACGAACCCAGTGACTCATTATTTGCCTAAAAGCACTAACAAGTAAGCTAAGTGTGTCTAAAAAATACGATCTACTTTTTTTTTCTTCATGAAACATTTGACCTGAGATTGTGGTCAAATTCTTCATGCTTCATGACTTACTTAAACAGGATATAATAAATATTCATTGCATAAAATGTGGTACATATGCGAGTTGAGAATGGGTCTTTTTTTTTTTTTTTTTGACGTGACTTATTGTAGATTTGCCGCAGATGGCATTAACTACTTGGCCGGATGAGAATGGGTCATAACATAAGCTAACGACTATATCCCAATTGGCGTTGTCAGAGATACATCTGTCGCAAGATGAACCAAGTACCCACACCTCATCGAGTGCCAAGTCCAACGTGATAGGTGGTGAGCCGTATCGTCGTCTATAATGGCCGAGCCAACTGTTTTGTGTGTTAGAATGGGACATGCTTACCTAGAAAGTGTATATTCACTTCTGTGACTCTTACCTTGGTTGTATTTTTCAAGAAACAGACGCAGGCAGAGAATTTTAGACCTTACCCATTCGTATTAAGACGGAAGAAGCGAAACGAGTGACAATGATTGTTTTTTTGTTGGCTGTATATTGTTCTACTACTATTACACTGTCGAATTACCTATCTACCGGTTAAGTATCTGATAGCAGCAGTATTATCTGCTAGATAAGTTCTGGATAGACACCAGCAAGTGGTAAAAAAACCCTTAATAATATGCAGTATGTACTGAATAGTTGAGTTCTTTCACCCTAAGGTTGCCTGGAAGAAATTTCTATTTAGCAATAAGGCCGCAGATTATGCTTCTCTTATAATTGTTTATATGTACAATAAAGCGTTTTTGTATTGTATTGTAGAATATTCTAGTGATAGTAATCGCTGCGTTAGTTTCGTTTGTGTGTCACCAGCTTTATAACATTTGAGGTTTATATTCGCGAAGCAACCTGAGCGCTACTTATTAAGAGTCGCTTTTTTGCGCAAAACATAACAACCAACCGGACCTTATATGTATGTTTTATATATAATTTTGAATATAATGTTGATGTGAATATATTAATAACTAATATAATATTGTTGATAAGTGTTCGTTGCCACCGGTACGGTTCGCTAGTGTTTTGAGTTAGTTTTATTTTGTTCGTGTAAAATAAATATTAGGTAAGTGTTTATGTATCTATTTCCTAAGTTTGTGATAGTCTTGTTTGTGGTACTTATTTTATTTCAGTAGCATTATCCCGTTTTTTGACAGGATGTGCTTAGCTAACCTGAAGATTTCACAGGCCCGGATTTTTGGAAGCGACTGCCTCTCTGACCTTCCAACCCGCGAAGGGAAAACCAGCCCAAAACAGTTAGGACACATACCTCTGAAAATGCATTTCTCGGGTATGTGGGTGTCCTCGCGATGTTTTCCTTCACCACTGAGCACGTGATAATCATTTATGATCTAAACATGAATTCGAAAACAAATTCCATCATTAGGCCTGTGCTGGATTCGAACTTGCGACCTGAAAGTGAGATGCAAGCGTGCTACCAACTGGGCTACCACTGGGCTGGCTCTATAATAATAAGTAACAAATGTTAGATAGTTTCCATTTACTTCCTACAGATATAGATGATAACATAGTAATTATAACACGTCTTAGATTATAATGTAATTAGAATTTTAGCTACCTAAAAATACTTATAAATTTTATTATACTTTCGTATTTTCGTTAACTAATGTCTTTAATACTGTAATACATAAATATACACTATAATTTAATTCATCATTAAAATCAGAGTAGTTTCCAGTTTTTGAGGTGATAGTAATTTACTGATTTTTATTTACATATTTCTATGTGAAAGATAACGGCCTCCGTGGTCCAGTGGTTGAGCGTTGGGCTGTTGGGCGTTGGTGGGGACATATATCACAAATTTGCGGCAAATCTAGAATAATTCATCATCATCACTAATAATAGCCACGCTCTTGTCGGTGTAGCAATCTCCATTCTTGTCTATCAAAGGCCAATTCCTTCACTTCTTAAAAGACACGACGTTCATTTTCTCTTTGATCTGTTCCATGTAAGCTCTTCTTGGTCTTCCCCTTCCTCTCTTTCTTTTTAGCTTTCCTTCTATGATGTTTTTTAATAAATTCGTCGTGTCTTATTAAGTGTTCAATCATCTTGCCTCTTTTGTCCTCAATAACTCTCAATATTTGCCACTTTTCTGCAATAATTCAAGTCAAAAAAAGCTGAACCTGTTAGTAACGTTGTGTTTTATGTCTTCCAGCACAATGCCGTCAATAACCCACTACCGCATGTTGGGCAACGCGGCCTCGCTGGCGGTGCATTTGTACACCTACCAGGATATGATGGTGCGCATCTCGCGCCAGCAGGACGACGAGGAGGTCCAGGACTTCAACGCCAGGCAGTACCAGTACATCACTATCTGGACCTTTGTAAGTATAGGCTCGTGTTTGACCACAATCTCACCTGATGGTAAATGACAATGTGGTCTACGATAGATCACGCTTACCTAGCAACTGCCTCTCTCCAGCCTTGAAGACTCCCAGATTATAACGAGTTGGAAAAACAGACGACAGCTGACAGTTCCAGTCCTTCGCTGTCTTACTGCGGTTTTATTATTATTAAAGATAAGTTTGCTTTTAACCGCATTATCTCCTGGTAAGTAAAGATGTAGTGGTACACGCTGGGCTAGCCACATTTGTCGCAGACCTGACAACCGCTGGTGCAAGCGTGTTCTGGTGAAACGTGGGTCGATCTCTGGCAAGATGGCGGAACGATTTGCAGAAGGTGGCTGGGAGCGCCTAGATACGTATGGCTGAGGATATAGCTTTGTGGCGCGCCTTGGGAGAGGCCTATGTCCAGCAGCGGACTGCAATGGGCTGATGATGATGATGGAACTAATGATTTTTAACTTGTTTTTGAATTCATATTTGGATCTCATATGATTATCACGTGCTTACCGGTGAAGGAAAATATCGTGAGGAAACCCGAATTCCCTGGAAATTCAATTTTATAAATAAATAAGCATGAGTATCGACCGAAATTTGAACCCGCGACCTTACGAAGTCACACGTTCTCATATTAGCGTTTTATTACGTTGCTCATATTAGCCCTGCAAGAAAAGCTAACGTGGAAGAAATTAAAGAGAAGGGGAACGTCGTGTCATAAGGAAGTCAAAAAATGGAGAATGGAGAATGCTACTCCGACAACAGCATGGCTCTCAAATTAATGGTAACGATGATGATGTTTGTTGCAGGCGTTCCAGCTTATCTACCTCGCTCTGGGTCTGACCACAGACGTGATGGCGCAGCTGATCGGCGAGAGGAAGTCCATCGTACAGCAGCTGCAGAAGATCAGAGAGTTTCTGTTCAGTGCCTTGGTGTTTTCTAGCAGTATGGTACGTCATCAACAATTAAGTACTATTAAAAAATAATGTTCAGTTCCTTATTGACTGGCTCTGCAACGTCCAGACTTAAAAACTCTCGAGAGTTTTTTAATTACTACGAGTAAGGGAATTAAAAGGATCCATATAGTCGCTGGTAATACAACAAAATGAGTATTTCTTTAGACGCAATAACTGGAAAATGGTACTTATTATAATCTCTCTCGGGTGGGTTGTAAGATCAGTGACCGATCTCACCAACCATGGTATCAGAGTTACTGTAATGAAATATAACTAATGGTTACTGTAATATATTCAATTAAATGACATTTGCATTGTATTTGAGAAACAGAAACAAAATTCCATTGACATCTGACTTGACATCTGACATAACAGAAAACCATAAACAAACACCATAGATTTAGCACGGGTCTCCCCCCTAAATCTGTAATTAGCTACTATTGGTCTTTTGTTACTGAGGTCTGCAGCATCTGGTCGACGTGCCTCCTGCAAGTCTCACCGTCATCCATAATATACCACAGTTACACTAATATTCAATGTATATAGGAAGTCAAGAAGCACAGATCAAAACCTTCCTTAGAACCTGGACAAACATTTATTTGATTTTTTGTCTCCCCAGGTGGTAGTAACAATCTTCTGGCCATTCTTCTTCTACGACCACCTGCTGGTGTGTCCTCCGTTTATGGACAAGATGATCAGCCCTGCCAACAACATCGTGCTGCACCTGTTTATCGCGCCCGTTGTCTTATGGGAGCTGGCAACGTTGCCGCGAGAGGCACCCAAGAGTCATAAGACCAATATGACTTGGTTGATGTGCTATGCCAACTTTTATTTTGTTGTGTGAGTATTGGTTTTCTTTTATGTTTTTTTATTGTATAAATTTACATTAGACCATTACATACATTAGACTCGGAGGAGCTCGGTGGCGCAGCGGTAAATGCGCTCGGTCTGCGATTGTTGAAGTTAAGCAACTTTCGCAAAGGCCGGTCATAAGATGAGCGACCACAAAAAAAAAAGTTTTCATCTCGAGCTCTTCCGTGCTTCGGAAGGCACGTTAAGCCGTTGGTCCCAGCTGCATTAGCAGTCGCTAGTAACCATCAATCCGCACTGGGCCCGCGTGGTGGTTTAAGGCCCAATCTCCCTATCCACCCATAGGGAAGGTCCGTGCCCCAGCAGTAGGGACGTTAATGGGCTGATGATGATACATTAGACGGTAAAGCGATGCCGGTAACAGCTAAGTTAAGAGCTAAGTTAGTTTAGGTTACTATTCACACAAAGCGCTTCGCGTCGTCCTTCATTATGCGCACTGCTAGGGAGTGGAATTCTCTGCCGCCTTCTGTATTTCAGAATGCATATAACCAGGGTACTGTCAAGGCCAGAGTAAACAGGCACCTTCTAGGCGAGTTCGCTCCTTCTTAGGCCTCGTCAATGCCTTCGGGCAAGTCTGAAGCCAAGAGCAAACTCATCAAAAGTAAAAAAAAGTTACCTCGCATAGCTGATGAGGTTTTTCATTGTGTTTGCATATTGCACAGACATTATGGTGTATTATAGATCGTTTTTTACATGGTCAAGGTTCCCTCCTAATGCTTACCCTATTAATGAAGATAGTAAGGTAAAGATACGAAATAGAAAAGGCCCTTCTGTCCAGGAATAGGACTGAATGAAGAACATATAACGCGTATTAGTCGGTTATCATTTCGGGCCGAACCTATTCAAATATATTTCATTGCACCAAGATAACATGAAATAGTTATGGTAAATGGCCATATAAGTAGACTAAGAGATAGTGTCCCGTCAAAACAAGATAGTTTAGTTATTATGTCATCATAGGTATTATTACATCAATTAGGATATTCGTATCAAAAGCTTTCAGTACTTGTGTAAATGTATAAACATACAATTATCTCAGATTATCGACGTGAGTGTGTGTATGTTACTTTTTTAACGAGACTTATTACATGTATACATACATAAGCTCTCGCCTATTTCCCACCGGGGTAAGCAGAGACTATAGAATTCCATTTGCTTCGATTCTGACACACTTCTCTTGCTTCCTCTACATTCAACAATCGCTTCATACACACACACCGGTTCAGAGGAGATCGTACAATCGTACTTAATATAATACAAGGAATAAAAATAAAATTGTTGTTCCAAATTCTAGATTAAGTAAATTAAATTCATCTTTTTTGGGGTTATGTATGTATACGTTTTTACAATGAAATACCAGATAATATTT
Organism: Pectinophora gossypiella; assembly: GCF_024362695.1. Taxonomy (NCBI): domain Eukaryota; kingdom Metazoa; phylum Arthropoda; class Insecta; order Lepidoptera; family Gelechiidae; genus Pectinophora; species Pectinophora gossypiella. Next base: position 392,504 of record NC_065428.1, on the reverse strand, counting down.
TAAATCTGTCAGAGAATAAATTTAAATCTCACGTGAAGCTTACTTTATGTAAATAAGATTATTATAAGATTAATGATTACCTAAATGATAAAAATGTCTGGTATTGAATGTGTTCCTCTAGTTATTAAATAACTTGTAATGTACCCTCATTGATTTAAAAGATGTGTTGCTGTTGCAGTTTCTTGTCATTTCTTCTCCTCAGCCATGACACCTTGCGAATGACGTAGATTCAAAAATGTTACTTTGACCTTCAACAAGTTTATCCATGATAATTACGTTGAATAAATGATTCTGATTCTGATTCGTACTAAACCTTTTCTAAGGACATCTCCAATTCGGTCAATGTAAGTCCTTCTAGGATTTCCTCTGCCAGCCCTACCTGACACATTCGCTGATTAATTGTAGATTTCATAGGTTTATAATTTATACGTTGTTTGTTCATTGCAGGATCTTCACCTCGTACTACTTCACCGGAGTCTGGCCTTACCCTGTCCTGTACAAAATGCAGGGTACCATCTGGTTCTACCTGTACTTCTTGTCGCTTATCGTCCTCGCCACCTTCTACTACTACCTGCAGTGGCCGCTCACCAGGTTCTGCCATCAGAAGAAGACTGCTAAGAAGAATTGCTAACTTCACAAGTGGTGATAGAGTTCTGAGTATAGTGTTTGATGAAAAGTTTAGCTATAATTAAAACACATGATAACGGGTTCTTACCGCGTTTAAAGTAGGGATATGAACAAGCGGCAAAGAAAGAGGGTAGACAGATATGTCTGCCCGTAGAAAATTATGGATCTACCTACTCCACTCCAATCTCATCAGTCATCCCGTGATCATGGCACTTGCAACAGTGTCGAAATATCGGGAGTCTCATATCCTTACTTTAAACGCGGTAAGAACCCGTTATTATGTGTTTTATTTAAGATAATAACTGAGTAAACTTAAAACAAAGTTTAGATATTCTGCTAAGAAGATTTTTGTTACGCCAACACGAGTGTGTTATCAACGGTCTTTCGTTATGACCTTCGTAGAATTCACCTTGGTCTTTCATTGACTTAAGCTGAAAGCATATCAGGATTCTTCTGAATCGTACGCGTAATAACATGGAGTAGCTAATTTACTATCTTCCAATTTAGTTCAATGTAAATTATTGTTTATTCAAAATCAAATCAAATCATTTTATTCGCATAGGATTCATGGTTTTGTAAACAGTTGGTAGGTTTTATGCTTTAAGTATCACATGATCCGTTAGAAGCATGCGAAAATATAGGAGGTATGTAGGTAGGTGCTTAATTAACTAATATGAACCTACTTACTAACTTAACTAATCTAATAAAAAATAAAAAAGTAAATTTACAATAAACAATTAACAGTCTCAAAAATCTCTAAACATTATTAATATTCAAATTCTAAGCATCTTCAAAATAATCTTACAATAATAATTATTTATCACATAGCCAATTATACAGTTTAGATTTAAAATAATTCTCTTGCTATTACTTTTTTGTGTGTACATAATTATAATATATATTTTTGTAGTCTTATAAAATGTTTGGTAAGTAGCTTATTTGCGCTATGATTAAGAAACGTGATAATTAGTGTAAGTAAGTAGGTAAAAAAAATGTTTTGTAATTGTATAATAATTGTTTTTTGAATGTCGATTTATTTTAATAATAATTCTTGTTTATTTTTTTGTAAGTAATAATTGTTGAAAATTATATTAATGTTCTTTTACATAAATAAGATCTATTTTTTCTTAAGTATTTGTTTTATTTACAATACATTTTTTTTTGCCAGCCTACATTACAATACAATACACTGTGTCACACATAAACAAAACAAAATAATAACAGGATTACAACCGGCGGCCTTATTTCTAAATAGTGATTTCGTCCAGGAACCTTAGGGCGAAAGAAATTGATATAAGTAGTTATACTGGAATATCTAGATTATAGAATAACGAATAATAGTAATAAATAGTCATAAAAAAGAACATAATACTTAGGCCTTAGGATTTGCCGCAAATTTAACAACTTGGCTGGACAAATGGGGAGCGTTGAGGGCTCTCACCCGGTATAAAATTTAAGACAGCAGGCCTGTGGGTGCCCAGTTGGGCGCGAACTTCGCCTCAGGGCGCCGTGTGAGTGGATTATGTTTGAAAGAATTAATCTACTCTGTTGGGCCGATAGCGGTAAGCGCTGAATGAGGGAAATCGTCGACCACGCCGGCGGGGTCGGTATCGGGGTTCTGAAGGGTTGTTGTCGCGAGCTGATTGGCTGTCTCTATGGCTGGAGTAATCGGGTCGTCGGTATCGTATATTATGATAGTAGTAACTGATTGAAATGTTTTCGCATAACTCACCGCGAGATACAGAGAGCAGGATGCAGTCTGGATGATAACGCTTTGAGAGATAAGGCCGTCTGCAAGTCCGGCTGTGTGATATAATAATGTTCATTGTATAATAATTAATTATCATTGTATCCGTCTTACTATCAATTTGTTGCTAACTTTTACTAACAATAAAATTAAATGGTTTTAAATAACTACCTAAACACAAGATTGGTAAATTATGGTCAAGCATGGGCAGCACACAACAGCCTCCATGGTCTAGTGGTTAGAGCGTTAGGCTCCGGGTCCGGGTTCGATTCCCGTTAAGACATTGCGGACACTGATTATCCGAAAAAGTAAGTTGATTCCGTACTTCGAAGGGCAGGTTAAACCGTCAGTCCCGGCTATTAGCTGTAAAATCACCTCCACCAACCCGCAGTGGAGCAGCGTGGTGGAGTATGCTCCGTACCCCCTCCGGTTGGCTGAGGGGAGGCCTGTGCCCAACAGTGGGACGTATATAGGCTGTTTATGTGGGCAAAAGGTATATAGGCTGTTTGAAAATAACCTTCCAGTGTGCGTCGAACTTAAACAAAACCTCGATATTTTTCAATTAATTTCAAATCCGGTAAAAATTACGACCAGTTATGTACATTTTAAGATTTATTTTATCCTAGAAGAAGCATAAATTTATTTTTGTTTAAAATTGTTTCAACTAATTAACCTATTACAACGAAGCTAAAACTAATTCCAACTTGACTACTTCGTGTTTGAAACTTTATATTACTAATTAACGAAAGAATAATCTTCAAATGGATAAATATTAATTCGTTTAACACCTAAATTAATTTCTTTGCTAATTTAGAATTTCAGGCGTTTGTGAATCAATTTTAGGTAGATTTTAGGTGCTTGTAATTAACTTTGCTATTGTATTGACGCTAGGCGTTTGGGAAATTGCGCATGGCGCGGTTTTGAAAATCATAGACATACATTAGGTATCTAATTATTGATCCTATAATATAAGTACTTAACTATTTATTAAGAAACCAGAACAATAGTGTATTGTTTACGTATATAAATTCTCTCTACCCTGTCTGCCAACCCCGGAAGTATACGAGCACTACCAACACACCATATTTGTTTGTGACTTAAATCAATTGACGCAGTTTAATTAGTTAGGTGAGTTAATTTGGGTTTAATATTAGGGTTCAGTGTGAGGAAGCGGAAACCCGTAAATCTGCAGGCATTATGTGTTCTCATGAATTATATATAGCGATTGTAAAGCCTAAACGGAGACAGAACATACTTAACCAGTGTGATAACACTGATAACATATATTCATAAAGTCACTCGTCCAACAGAGATACTGGTGCTAATTCCTGTCATCATCATCAACCCATTAACGTCCCCACTGCTGGGGCACGGGCCTTCCCTATGGATGGATAGGGAGATCGGGCCTTAAACCATCACACGGGCCCAGTGCGGATTGATGGTTATTAACGACTGCTAATGCAGCCGGGACCAACGGGCTTAACGTGCCTTCCGAAGCACGGAGGAGCTCGAGATGAAAACTTTTTTTTGTGGTCACCCATCCTATAACCGGCCTTTGCGAAAGTTGCTTAACTTCAACAATCGCAGACCGAGCGCGTTAACCGCTGCGCCACCGAGCTCCTCAATTCCTGTAAACACCATCTAATTTTATTTTAAGTTATATCTGTCATTTTCTTATCCGCTGACAAGGAAAGGGACAGGTAATCCACATGCATATAATTTATGGAACACACGTCATTTTGTTGTCCTAGTGAGCTTAGACCCCAAATGTGACTGCGAGCTATCTCTCCTCCAATCAGGACGGCTGTGTCCGTTTGCCTATACTAACTAAAATTCAATCACAAGCCTTTCCATGTAGTTACTGTACTGCTAGTATTTACTTTGAGATCGTACTCAGCTCAGTACGTTCTGTTTGTCTCCAGGATCTCTGGAGGGCGAGAGGGGTGGAAGGTCGTCTATTTGGCTCAACTATTGCACTAGGAGGATAGATTTACCCATGGTATAAGAAAACCAGGTATGCTCAAAAGTGACAGTTACATTTGAAAGTTACCCCAGCTGACGACATCCCGCCATGCACTGCCAATATGTAAAAAATAAATTCCCCACGACCAATGTTTTTATATTTATTTTGCAAAGAACCTTTTAGTAAAAGATTTACTCACAGTTTTAATGATTTTTATATATGTGACATTGGGGCGGAAGGCAAGAGGGAAACCACTGCCCTATTTTCCCCCAGATAAGTAGCATGAAGACTGCTACACCGACAAGAGCGTGTCTCTTAAATTAGTGATGATGATGAATTATACGAGTATTTAGTCAGTAATTCACTAAATTTTCAATCAATAATAAAATTTACGTCCTTGGAATGTTTGAGATACCAATTTAATAGTAACACTTACGTCATCAATGGGCTAGCAATCGCGGCTTGTTATAAGGTTGAGCATACCTTCTTTTCTTATAACCATGAATTTACCCATTACCAACTAAACCACCTGAACTATGTAACGTATCAGCAGTATTGATGGCTTAGTATATTGAGTGGCTGGATCTAAAGTTATACGCATCAAACTGTGATGTCAGTCTGAATAATGTATTTACATTTAGGATAAATGCTGGTAGACTACCAGGGACTCGAGGAAGACGGTATAACAGAGGACACGTATTCGCAAATCGATTATTGAATAGCGCCAACTAAAATTATCTTAGCAAGCTTTCGGAAAGCGCTTTTGCTCCGTGTATTACAATATTTATTAGTTTTTGTAATGTCCCGTTTTAATTTAATTTAGGTATATAAAGAGAAAGTTGATGATAGGGCTGGCAGCGGAAGACCTAGAAGAACTCACTGTCCTTAGAAAAGGTTTAGTACGATCTTCTCTGAACCGGCGTGCGTGTATGAAGCGATTGATGAATGCGGAATCAAGAGAAGTGTGTCAGGATCGAAGCAAATGGAATTCTATAGTCTCTGCTTACCCCGGTGGAAAATAGGCGTGAGTTTATGTATGTATGTATTTAATTTGGGGGTCTGATTACTTTACAACAAAGGCAGTAACAGGCATACTAAAAGGCAGGACCGGGTTTTTAAGGAATCGATTGCGAATCTGACTTTGGAAAACATAAAAATATTATAATGGTAGGTATTTATTTTCCAAGCCAGATCTTTACCAAATCTAATTACGTAGCAAATAATTCGCCTTATTACTACCACTAAGACATAAAAATCGACAGATTTAACTTATATACATCTTTTTATTATCATGAATACCCCAGCACATTTTCATATCCTAAAGCGATTACAACAAAAAAACTCCAGTAATTCCTTCTGTAACAAAAGTGGAAACCACAATTCTGTAGGAAATTACAGAAGATATTAGCGTCGTGGAGGTCGTAAAAACAGCAGTTTATAACAATAAATAAAATAAAATTGTTCGCAGTGACGTGTACGGAACACAATGCACCGACTTGCGGACTTGGACGCAAGGATGTTTAGAGAGGGGACAATGATCGGGTATTTTTACCGTCTTCAAAAAAGGAGGAGGTTCATTCAATTAAAAAATATGAAATAATTATTATATAATTTTGAAGTCGGTGCCAAGTAAATGCTACGAGGTACCGATTCATAATATATTTTTCTAATACTGATTGTTTTGTGATTTTTTGTTTGACATTGTTTTGTAATTGCTTTGATATAGGTATTTAACAATATTGTGTGTACCATAGTTTGATATTGTAGCATTTACTTGGCACCGACTTCAAAATTATAATAAAATTATTTAATATTTTTAATTAACTAATTGAAAAAACGTACTTATTACTTTGTGCGAAGTAAATTTTTTTATTGCTTTTTAGTTTTGCGCGTTTTTTTTTGTTATTTTTTTTATACCTATTACTTTTTATGAAGTTATTATGTACACACATATTTATTTGAAACCTCTATGATAAACCTCTCGATAAATTCCGATTGATTCGGTTTCGGATTCGGTTTTTTGATTTGGTTGTTTCTTCTTCTCGATGACAAACTTCTATGTGATGAAAACCGACAGAAACACAATCTATTTCTCACGAAATATTCTAAATGATGCGCTGCGAGTATTCTAGTCGGCATTGACTAGTTTCGTCATGTTGTAAATAATTACATATCAACCCAAATGGGCTGGTCAAAGGTACATCCATCGCAAGATGAACTAAGGAGCTACTCTGTGGTACCGACGGTTCACCGAGCTTGAATAATACTTTATAATAGTTTTATTTCTTTTTAGAAAATTTCTTTTTTTCAAACTTCTCTTTAAGTACCCATTAGGTACTTTTTTGTGTTGGCGAGTTATATTTTATCGCTACAATTGGTACCTACCCATAAATCGATTACTTAATTAATCGAGTAGAATACGAATTTGATATTTCTTTTTAAATTAAGTTTTAGGGATTCGATTATTTAAATCGAGCATTATTTATTGTCTGTGGTGTTAGTTTTTTGGCGGGAAACGGGAACGGGACAGTTGCTTTCTTCATTGAATAATCTAAATAATTAATACGAAGTGGTGTTTTGTGGTTAATGATCGCATTAAGTTAGTCGGAAGACATTCGCGAGTGTTATTATATCGGAGTATTCAATGAACAAAGTGTATCTGCCTATTTTCGCTTCGTGCCAGGAAGCCGCTTCATAAATCGAAAGTTTATGCGGACTTTTGAGTTAATTCGTTTGGGGTTCGGAGTAAGAGTCTACTCCGAGGGTGGGGGCTTAGGTTTCATCATCATCACCTTTCATCATTTCATTAATCATCAAGAAAAAAAATACGTCAGACATGGCTGTATGGGCATAGTTCCCTTTGCCTTACCCTTCGGGGAAAACAAAAACAAAAAAAAAATGTCTGTGGTGTTAGTTTTTTGGCGGGAAACGGGAACGGGACAGTTGCTTTCTTCATTGAATAATCTAAATAATTAATACGAAGTGGTGTTTTGTGGTTAATGATCGCATTAAGTTAGTCGGAAGACATTCGCGAGTGTTATTATATCGGAGTATTCAATGAACAAAGTGTATCTGCCTATTTTCGCTTCGTGCCAGGAAGCCGCTTCATAAATCGAAAGTTTATGCGGACTTTTGAGTTAATTCGTTTGGGGTTCGGAGTAGGAGTCTACTCCGAGGGTGGGGGCTTAGGTTTCATCATCATCACCTTTCATCATTTCATTAACCATCAAGAAAAAAATACGTAAGACATGGCTGTATGGGCATAGTTCCCTTTGCCTTACCCTTCGGGGAAAACCAAAACAAAAAAAAAAAAATGTCTGTGGTGTTATTGAATGAATAAATGATTCTTATTGTTGGAATTTCGACCAATAGCAGAGTGTTTGTCAGTGAACTCATAAGTTTCGTCCAATCTTTTTTGGTTTAGTGGCGCCTTTAGTGGTTTTACCGAGTACCTTCGCCGGTCTTAATGGAGGCAAGGCGATTTTCCTTGTGTTTCCTTTATTAAAATACGTAAAGTAACATTATAATATATTGAAGTTGTGAAGTGACAAATTTGATAGTGAGAAGTGAGAACATTCAGGTGTTTGTGTTGATTTCTAATGGAGCTCGTGGCCGGAACCCCACCGGCTGGGTGTTGATCGCTGACGCTGAACACAGGGATCATACATTTGTTTGAAGGTAGGATTCTTCAATATTGTTCTTCACAAAACAATTGGGCATATATTTTTTTTGAAGTTTGTCCTCACCCCCGTCAAAGAGGAGGTGAAATTTTATATGGGACTTAGCAGTTTTCAAAGTAGGAAGTTAAAAATTGGTATTAATATAAAGGAAAGGAGGAGCTCGGTGGCGCAGCGGTTAACGCGCTCGGTCTGCGATTGTTGAAGTAAAGCAACTTTCGCAAAGGCCGGTCGTAGGATGGATGACCACAAAAAAAAAGTTTTCATCTCGAGCTCCTCCGTGCTTCGGAAGGCACGTTAAGCCGTTGGTCCCGGCTGCATTAGCAGTCGTTAATAACCATCAATCCGCACTGGGCCCGCGTGATGGTTTAAGGCCCGATCTCCCTATCCATCCATAGAGAAGGTCCGTGCCCCAGCAGTGGGGACGTTAATGGACTGATGATGATAAAGGAAAGGGGAACGGAATTTAACTCGAGCGAAGCTGCGGGCAAAGGCTAGCAATCTTTCAGTTTCGTCAGTTTTTATACTTTTACGTGGGTAGTTTAATATGTTCGCCTTTTCGGTTTAAATGACTATTGGAGCTAATTCCTGTAAATACCATCTAATTTTATTTTAGGTTATATCTGTCATTTACTTATCCGCCGAAAAGGAAAGGGACGGGTAATCGACAAGCATAAAATTTATGGAACACACGTCAATTTTAAGCACAAATCTAAAACAACCGTCTAAAAATTCGCCCGGGTTATTCATTTATTTACTCATTCTTCCTAAAATTAAGAGCTGTCAATCATCCGTCCCTTTCCTTTTCGGCGGATAAGAAAATGACAGGTATAACTTAAAGTAAAATTAAGAGATGTCTGCAGGAATCGGGGCCATTATGTTAATATACCTTCACATCTCGTCACCAGTGATGTGCCGATCCGGGAATGTTCCCAAAGTGGGAACATAATAAGCCTGACACTAGGGTTGATGAGGTTGGTCTTCTTTTTATCGTGTGGGTTGTGAGGTGGAGTACCAATCTCATCAACCCTGGTGTCTGGGTTATTACTGAGCCGCCAAAGGCCCCTGACATGGCTCACGTAACGACTACTTACTTACATCAGTAAGTAGTAACCGGGACCAACGGCTTAACGTGCCTTCCGAAGCACGGATCATCTTACTTTCGGACAATCTGGTGATCAGCCAGTAATGTCCTAACCAAACTAGGGCTCACAATTTTTGTGATATGTCCCCACCGGGATTCGAACCCGGGACGTTCGGATCGTGAGCCCAACGCTAAACGACTGGACCACGGAGGCCGTTCTCGATCTGAGTGGATTATCGACGCTAGTGGGCCGATAGCAATAAGCGCTGAATGAGAGAAAGCGTTGACCACGCCAGCGTGGCCGGTATCCGGGTATATTTGTTGTAAGTACGCTACTACAGAGAAACAGTAGTAAAACTACAAGTCAGTATGGTTGCATAAAGCTACAATGTTATATTTGCGGTAGATTTATTGCGTATAGTTTTCTTTGAAACTTATTCGTTCCTGGTTTATTTTAAACCGGTTTTCCTTTCTTTCGTTATTGTATTTTTAGTATATTTCGGATGTAAAGACTTTATGTGTATATTTCTAAAAGTGCTACATTGGAAAGGATGAAACAAAATGTTGTATTTCGGAGTCGAAAAACAAAGTATTTGTAATTTAATCACTACATAGTATACAACAAAGTAGCTTTTTCTGTCCCTATATCCCAATGTACGCTTAAATCTTTAAAACTACGCAACGGATTTTGATGCGGTTTTTTTTAATAGATAGAGTGATTCAAGAGGAAGGTTTATATGTATAATAACATACATTAAATAGTGGAGAAATACAGTTATTTTTGAGGTTTTTAATGTGATGTCGTAAATAATTTCATTTTTTCCTCAGCATAGCACCCAAGCGAAGCCGGGGCGGGTCGCTAGTTTACAATAATGGATGTCTATAACTGTGAATTCAGTAATCATCATCTTCCTAACATTATCCTGTGTTCACAGGATCCGCTTACCTAACATAAAGGTTTGACAGGTCCGGTTTTTTTTCTGACCTTCCAACCCGCGTAGGGAAAACCAACCCAATGCAGATTTAATCACATTTGTACCTCCGAAAGCATTGAAATTGCGTAACTGAATTCAGTAATGTAGTCCACAAATATAATTAATAACTAATATTTGTCAAATGTATGTTGTAAAATTATCTTCATTTTGTTTTCTTTAAGTTATTTTTTACTGGAATTTGCTCGGTGAAGCGTTGGTACTTAGTTCATCTTGCGATGGATGTACCTCTGACTACCCCAATTGGCATATAGTCGTGAGCTTACGAGTATGTTAATTATGTTTTTCAAGAAACATATTTAGGAAATATATCTTCTTCTATTGTATGGGTTGTGAAGTGGTTTCTTTTTTGGTGAAAGCCTGTAATTGGCTTTTTGTTTGTATTTTTAAATCTAAATTGTTTTGTTTTGTAAGCTGTTGGTTTTCTAAATAATAAATCAATAACCGAACAACCCTAGTTACTATTGAGCCGCCAAAGGCCCCTGACATGGCTCATGTAACGACTAAGTACTTCACGTGCCTTCTGAAGCACAGATCTTCTTACTTTCAGGTAGTCGGGTGATCAGCCTGCAAAGTTCAAATCAAATTAGGAAATATATAAAAACAACCCAGATCATAGAATATAACATGATTTCAGAGTCGCCCCCTTCTTAGGTATATATGGAAGGCAACAATAAATAAATATCTATACTTGTCTATTGAATGCAATCTTACAATACACCTTGTGTTACCGTAAAAATAAAAAATAAAAACTAGCCGACGGAGTAATAAAACTGAGAAAGCCGACACCGCACAAATGGTTGTGAATGTAGAAGGGGCCCCTAAGGGGCGGTTGATTTATTTGATCGCCCCCGGGGCGCTATCGACCCTGCAGGGGCGGTAAGACTTGATACGAGATTGATTGGACAAGATTTATTGCTAAAACACACCTCGCTTTTATCCCCGTAGGGGTAGTCAGAGGTGTTTTATGTACCCGCTCCTCGCTAGTTATGTTTAAATCTCATGTACGGGGCCCAGGGGTTCGAATCCCGGTGGCGGTGATCCCTAGTTTGGTTAGGACATTACAGGCTGTTCACCTGATTGTCCGAAAGTAAGATGATCCATGCTTCGAAAAGCACATTAAGCCGTTGGTCCCGGTTACTACTTTTATGTAAGTATGTAGTCGTTACATGAGCCAAGTCAGTGGTCTTTGGCGGCTCAGTAATAACCCTGACACCAGGGTTGATGAGGCTGGTATTCCACCTCACAATTCACAAGAAGAAGATGTAAGGGGCGAGTCTATTGCCATCAACCGGGCACAAATCCTGGAAACCACGTGATATCAATATCGCCTTTTCATAAGGTGTGGATAGGCCGCCATACCGCATAGAACCACTTCGTTTTTATTTATTGATTTTTAATTTTAAATTGTTTATTTTGTAATTTGAATTTGATTTTTACTATTGTAATTGTTTGTGGTGTCTTTTTTAATAATAAAACAGCCTCCGTGGTCTAGTGGTTAGAGCGTTAAGCTCACGATCTGGAGGTCCGGGTTCGATTCCCGATGGGGACATTGTCGAAATCACTTTGTGAGACTGTCCTTTGTTTGGTAAGGACTTTTTAGGCTTGAATCACCTGATTGTCCGAAAAAGTAAGATGATTCCGTGCTTCGGAGGGCACGTTAAGCCGTTGGTCCCGGCTATTAGCCGTAAAACACCTCCACCAACCCGCATTAGAGCAGCGTGGTGGAGTATGCTCCATACCCCCTCCGGTTGATTGAGGGGAGGCCTGTGCCCGGCAGTGGGACGTATATAGGCTGTTTATTATTATTATTTATTATTATTATCTTTTTTAATGTATGGATTTTTAAATCTGAAATAAACGATATATTATTATTATTATGTTCTTCGAAACCAAAGTTCGTATAATCATGCTTTAAATTAGCTGTTCTAAAGTTAATATTCGACAAAACAAAACCAATTAAAGTACAATCTCACAAAGCGATTTCGATAATGTTCTCATCGAGAGTTGAACTTGGATCTTCAGATGATGAATCCAACGTTCTAACCACTAAACCACTAAAATTGTGAATTGTGGTAGTAGCCCAAATGGCCGTTGGTTTATTTGATAGCCCTGAGTCCCCCGAGGCCACTACCTACCCTGCAAGGGCGGTGGTACGTGATAGGAGATTCATTGGACTTGTAGTCGAGGCATGCAGTTATTCAGTGCGTTTAAACATATAAACTACATAAACATCTTTCATAATAACGTAACATGGCCACATTGAAGCCACCAAATTCAAAAATATCTTTATTTAGTAGGTAACATAGTTACACTTTGAATCGTCAATTTTTACATAACATACGTCTCATTCGCCTAAGGCTGCCTGTCCATTGAAGCGGAGCGAGCTTGCGGAGCGGTGAAACGGATAAATACATATTAACCAATAGGATTAACCAATCTCTGTCCACTGCAGCTGAGCGGAGTTTTTATGCAATCCTATTGGTTAATATTTATCCGTTTCACCGCTCCGCAAGCTCGCTCCGCTTCAATGGACAGGCAGCCTAAAACTACTGCAGCTTCTCACAACCTGTATAGCCGGGGAAAAAAAGCTGCAAGAAAAACCTCGGCAAAGGGCCCTAGACGTTCTTTAAAAAAAAAAACAAAGAAATAGTTCTATACGTGAAATTGTTAACATTGCGCACTTTTATGTGCGCAAATGTGAAATTGCAATATAGCTTTTTATTTTTAGGTGAATTCTTTTAATGTGGCCTTCTTAGATCCCCTGGTGACTTCTGGCTTTGCTTACTTTAACGCGTTCACTGTGTATGAACCACATATGAGGCATTAAATTTGAAACTCATACGTGCATGACCCATATGTGGGTCACATCTTTTCTTGAAAGAGTGTGTCTATGTACGTAAATTCCAATGTGTTTATCGAAAAATAACCTTGCACGTGAGGGGCTAATATCTAATTTTCAGTTAGTGAACTAGTTGATATAAATTGCGTGTTTGTCCGTTTGCCCGCGACTTACAACCCCACAACTTTTGGACTTAATGTCGCCGCTGACCACTAACAGTTACAATACAAAGACTGCTAGTAACAGCAAACTTTAAACAAACCATCGATTGTCGATTTCCTTGTATTTTCTTTTAAAACTTGAGCAAAAATAAAGGGAACGATGCAAGTTTACGCGTGGTGTTTACGGTCTGTAGTAAAAAGTCGACCACTCCCGCCATCTAACGGCGAGAGGGGAGAACTAAACTTTTATATAGATGTGAACACTTTTGTTGGTAAAGCAGTAGAGGTATTCTCTGGTTGAATGCTTGGTTTAGAATCTAGGTGAAGAAATTATGAGATTTTTTTTTTTGTTTTGCTGTGTTGAACTTACTTCTTGCTCTTACATACACGCCTATTACTCACCGGGGTAAGCTGATCATGGAATTCCATTTTCTTCGATCCTGACACACTTCTCTTGCTTCCTCCACATTCATCGACATTCAGAATTTGCCTTTCAACTGTTTTAAGACAGTAGTTACACAGAAACTTTACAAAAAAGGTTATTACAAAGTTAGTGATTATTTAGTAGATATGAATGCATGGGATTAACTGTCTGAGAACTGATATTAGGCAGCTAAATTACTCAATTTTATAAAAATATTTTGTTTTTGTTTTAAAGAACGTCTAGGGCCCTGTGCCGAGGTTTTTCTTGCAGCTTCTTTTCCCCGGCTATACAGGTTGTGAGAAGCTGCAGTAGTTTTAGGCGGATGAGACGTTCGTTATGTAAAAATTGACGATTCAAAGTGTAACTATGATACCTACTGAATAAAGATATTTTTGAATTTGAATTTGAATTCATCAATCGTTTCAAACACGCACGCCGGTTCAGAGTAGATCGTACTAATCTTTTTCTACGGACATCCCCAATTTAGTCAATGTACATTATGTATGTACTTTTTGCTCTTCGCTTGCACCATGTTGGCATAATATCTTTATAAAGTTATCCTGATGAATAAGCTTTATTACTATGAAGTTACATCAAAATCTCATAAGTAGTTTTTGCGTAACAGACATACATACAATTTCACTTTTCGCGTGTATAATATTAGTGACAATTACGAAGCGAAAGTAGTGGGACAAGTCAAGACAAATGAATCAGTAGTCTCTGCGTACCCGTATGGGAAATAGGCGTGATCGTTTGTAAATGTATCCCAGCCTTACGATAATATGGCGGACGTTTCACCACGTTTACTACAGAGTGAACCGAGGTCCATCGCCTTTACAACCTTCGTAGTGAAATTGTGAGCTTTAAACTCGTAAAGTAGTTAAAGCTGATGGAACTGTACTTTCAATCATTTCGTTCCAGTATACTTTGAGGAGCTCGGTGGCGCAGCGGTAAACGCGCTCGGTCTGCGATTGTTGAAGTTAAACAACTTTCGCAAAGGCCGGTCATAGGATGGGTGACCACAAAAAAAAGTTTTCATCTCGAGCTCCTCCGTGCTTTGAACACGTTAAGCCGTTGGTCCCGGCTACAGCAGTCGTTAATAACCATCAATCCGCACTGGGCCCGCGTGATGGTTTAAGGCCCGATCTCCCTATCCATCTATAAGGAAGGCCCGTGCCCCAGCAATGGGGACGTTAATGGGCTGATGATGATGATGATACTTTGAGAAACATACACACACATGTATGGGGTGTTAGTGACATAATAACGAGTACTGGTAGGGATGATTCAGACCATGATTCTGAGTGAATATCAAGTGTTCTTAACAACCCGTGGAAAAATAGCTGTTAGAATAATCTTGGCGCAGAGCCCTAGACATTCTTAAAAAAATACAATGTCTGTATTTTGCATTCCTATCTTCTAAGCAGTCATTAACCTCATCAAAAAAAATCAAAAGAGATTAATTGCAATTATACAGTACAACAAAGATGTCATTACATTATAAAAATAATATTAAAAAAAAATACAGTTCTTAGATACAATTTAACCCAATCGGGCGTGCAATCGATTCTGCTCCGCACCACCCAAATCCCCTGGTAGTTGCGGCTTCCGATACATCCCGCTTAGGGACGGTACTGAAAAGTATCGGCGTCCGAAGAATTACTTTAGCTATAGAGGCAGCCAATCAGATCGCGACAACAAACACTTCAGGACCCCGATACCCCTGAGCCGAGCCGAGGACCCCTGAGCCGAGGTTCGCGTCCAACTGGGCACCCTCAGGCCTGTTGTCTTAAACGTTGTACCGGGTGAGAGCCTTCAGCGGTCCCCATTTGTCCAGCCAAATAGTTAATGCCATCTGCGGCAAATCTATATAAAAAAAAAAATATAAAAAGAAAAATAATGTTTATTGGTAACAAACAAAATACAATCAGCTAGAGGCTGATGCCTTCTTTTAAGCTAATAGGGCCTGTATTAGAAGGCACCGCTCTTCCAAAGTAGGTAACAATAACATTTTATGCTTTTTTATTTTATTGTTCTACCGTGCTTACACATTATTACTATAATTTACATACATGCAAAGGAGGGATGCCAGTGTGTGTGTATCTATAATAAGTCACGTTAAAAAAAAGGCATGCAACATTACATACCTACTTATATCCAATATTAAAATTAATTTATTGTCAATTGGGTGTGCAAATGACTTTTTTACAAAGTTTCTTTTTAACTGTACAAGCCAACCCAGGAGCGGTTATTTTTAAACTTAATAACAGAAAACTTGCAAACGAATTGAACCTTGCACTGCGAGGCACAAACAACATTAAAATGAGCTGTACAGCTGCTGAGGAAATGAAGCTCGCAGGAAATTACAACAACTGCTGTGAGGGAGGACTGATAACGTGAGATTGTTCTGGTTAATTGCACTTACAGACGTAATACTTTCAAAACAATAAATAAATAATATACAGGGTGTTAGTGACATCGTAACGAATACTCAGGGGGTTGATTCAGACCATGATTCTGAGTTAATATCAAGTGGAATTTTCCGTCACAAAATTCACGATTTTTTTAGTTTTTTTTAAATATTTTCTATTCTATACTTCTGCGATGAAAAATTTTCACTTGATATTAACTCAGAACAATCAGCTGAATTATCCCCCTCAGTATTCGTTACGATGTCACTTACACTCCGTACAAGTACATACGGTAGCCATACAACTAGGTATGGGTGTTAGTGACACCGTAACGAATACTGAGGGAGATGATTCAGACCATGATTCTGAGTTGATATCAAGTGGAATTTCCTGTTGGAAAATTCATGAAAATTTTAGTGTGTTTTTAAATTATTTTCCGTTCCATACTTTTGCGACGGATAATTCCACTTGATATCAACTCAGAATAATGACCTGCATCATCCTTCAAAGTTTTCATTACGATATGTCACTAACACCCATTGGTGACACCGTAGCAAAAAAATTGGAGGATGATTCTGTGTTGATATCAAGTGGAAAGCTACGACAAGTGAAAAACTTGAATCTAATTTTCAAATAATTCGATTGATCTTCGCTTGCCGGTCAAATACTTAAACACATTTACTTGCTTGTATTTTGCCAGCTTGTATATATTTTTGTTTATAGGTAGGGTGTAAGTTTTGCTAAAGAACAGAGGTTCCCAAACTAGGCGGAGCCTATATTTTGGGAAACGGTAGCCAATGGGATATAAGTGAATTTTGCTAAGTAGATTATTGGTAAGGCCGTATTTACATTTGAACAGTTTAGTTTTGAAAAAGGTTATTATAATATTAATGATTATTTAGAAGACATGAATGCGTGGGATTACTGTCTGGGAACTGATATTAAGCCAAATTACTAACTTGTATAACATTTTTTTAAAGAACGTCTAGGGCCCTGTGTCGAGGTTTTTCTTGCAGCTTCTTTTCCCCGGCTATACAGGTTGTGAGAAGCTGCAGTAGTTTTAGGCGGATGAGTCGAGTCAAAGTGTATCTGTGTTACCTACTGAATAAATATATTTTTGAATTTGAATTTATGAATATATTTAAACACCCACACACAACAATTTTGTTGACATTGCCATGACAAAGAATTTTATGTAAACAAAATATTTTGCTGGCGTCGTTCGTAAACAAGTGGGTCGCGCCCAATCAGCGTCTTTTATTTTTTCCACAGTTTTCCATTAAACTGCGACGAAAACACACTAATTGATTAATTGGTTAATTGCCGCTCGCCAGCCCTAATTAGCCTCTAGGGTTGTCACCTCATATTCAATAACGGCCTCCGTGGTCCAGTAGTTGAGCGTTGCATCCACTTTTTATACTAAGTCGGGGTCGTAGGGTTCGATTCCCGAAAGGGACATATAAAAAAAAAATCACTTTGTGATCCCTAGTTTGGTTAGGACATTACAGGCTGATCACCTGATTACTCGAAAGTAAGATGATCCGTGCTTCGGAAGGCACGTTAAGCCGTTGGTCCCGGTTAATACTTATTGATGTAATTAAGTATTCGTTACATGAGCCATGTCAGGGGCCTTTGACGGCTCAGTAATAACCCTGACTCCAAGGTTGATGAGGTTGGTATTTCACCTCACAACCCACACTATAAGAAGATTCAAATTATTTTTGTAAATGATGTATTATTTTTGTTAATAATTCGTTATTTTGTTCACAGGTAAGAGAGACAAAAGAGACATACAAAGGGAAAAGTCAGTTTGTGTAAGTTTATCTCCCACAAAGAGTTTTCTCCTAGTTGACCTACATGTTCATATTCATATTTATTTATTTCGTAATAGTTATATTACATGTCATATGGAAAATATAATAATACAATAATGGTACTTAAGTACCTACTAAGCGGTAAATTTTAAAGTTAAAAATTCTTCAAAGCTATAGAAAGTGTGTTCGAGTAGCCAGCATTTAAGCCTACTTTTAAAACATTCCAATGATGGCGCGTCAACGATTGATTTAGGCAATCTGTTATACACGGTTGGTCCTGTCACATGAGTCAGTTTGCTGGACTTGGCGAGTCTGTGTCTGACAGGTTGGAGTCTATTCGCGTGCCGTAGCATGATATGTCAAGTCACATAAACTCTTTATTTTTCACTTTCCTTCCATGGACTGTAATTGGAATACCATCGTATTTAATTTTATAAATTATGCA
Source organism: Pectinophora gossypiella (assembly GCF_024362695.1). Lineage (NCBI taxonomy): Eukaryota > Metazoa > Arthropoda > Insecta > Lepidoptera > Gelechiidae > Pectinophora > Pectinophora gossypiella. The sequence goes on along the minus strand of NC_065428.1, from coordinate 374,317 downwards.
ATACAAACTGCATTTAATAAAAGAAAGGAAAACATGAAACAGTAGGACTAGGGCCCTGTGCTGGGAGGTTTTCTGGCCACGTCTTTCCCTCAGCGTTACAGATTCCGATGTGTTAGTACTTTTACAGCTAGTTACATTATCATCATCAATTTAAGAGCCACGCTCTTGTCAGTGTAGCATTTTCTCTCCATGCTACTTTTTTAGGGAAAAATAGGGCAGCTAGTTACAAAATAATATGTAATTAAGTTTTTGACGTTCAAAAAGCGCTAACTTTGTAAGCCAATTTTGAAAAATAAATATATATTTTTTTTGAATTTGATAAAATAAGAGAATTATGAAGTACTACGCGTACAAAGTACAATTTTTTTAGTTACAATACAAAATTATTACCGTGTTTTTTATTACGGATATCCATTATAACTAAAGTTTATACATATATTATTATCTAAAGAGTTAATACAATGAAGTAAGTATGTCATGAGCAGTGTCAAGTAACGTTAGAACCATGTCGCATTATGAAATTTGACATTTAGTGCGATTTACAGTCGAATTTGTCAAAATATGCTAATGTGATATGGTACTAAAGTGTGCTGCATATGAATGAAAATATTTATTTACTTAAACCTTAAAAATATTTACAGATTATAAATAGAATAAGCTAGCTATAAGAACTTGTAATAATAATAAATAAATAAATAAGGATAAATAAATAAATAATAAAAAATTAAAAACAAAAATAAAATTAATAAAATAAACGGTTGAAAGACGTGTCAACCCTAATCTTAGAAGAAAAACATATTTTGAATTATAGGCTTTATGAATATTTATGCCGACATTATGCGAATGAAATTTGGGCGAACTGCGAGAAAACTAAACGTACCTACCTAGTTATCAAATTTTGTTGAATTTTCTACATAGAATTTTGAAGATTTTATAGTCAGCGGCATTTAGGTATTTCAAGAATTTACAATATTTTGCATCGTAAATATTCCAGTGATTTTTGTGATACGTCCAACTAGGATTCGAACACGGTATCTCCGTATCATGAGCCTGCGGTTCAATCACTAGACGAGATAAGCTATACCATTACAATGCACTATGGTATATCACCATTTGATTTATCATTATTATTATCTTGGAAGGAATATTGCAGTTGTATTATGAAGACTTGTTGGCTCTGTCCACCTCAATAGGGATTCGAGCGTGATAATCTTATTTATTTATTTTTACACTATATCAGCTTGGCTTAACGTGCCTTCTGAAGCACGGATCATCTTACTTTCGGACAATCTGGTGATCAGCCAGTAATGTCCTAACCAAACTAGGGACCACAAAGCATTTTTTGTGTTATGTCCCCACCGGGAATCGAACACGGGACCTCCGGATCGTGAGCCCAGCGCTCAACCACTAGACTACGGACGTCGTTTCTTCCAAGTAACCTACTTCTTACATCAAGTGTAGCTGCATTTTCTCTTCTAATTACCTACTTGTGGTTCTGCGCACCCCAGTAGGCATTATAAACGTGTGTTTAGTCCAGCACACTATGGATCGAAAAATGGCTTTCATAGACATAGGGATATCAAATTTTAAGTGGCGGTTTTTTTGCTGGATATAGCTTCTATTACCTATTACTATTTAGGAAAATGATACCCGAGTTGATTCTGTGCAAAAGCGGATGAATTATATTTTTTTTACGAAAAATTTGTATGGAGCTACTATGAAAAATCCGATTATCTCGAGAACGGCAAAAAGAACCGTAATATCCTGACAGATGGTTATCGTACTAATTATTTATGATTTTTTAACATAATTCATATAACGGTTAGAGATGCCGTTTTTTTTTAAAAATCGTCAAAATAAAAAATATTTATTTTTTGATTAGAAACGGTTTCTTTCAAGTAACACAGGTATTTAACAACATTATAAGACATATTGGCATCACGCCTGTATTCCTGATGGAGTAGGCAGAAGTTTAACTTCTATGCTGTTCTGGGAGCAAATAAAAAACATAGAAAACGTTCAGCTGCTTGTCTTCCCGGGCATGTCGTAAAAACCGACAGAGGGATTGTGTCATCTAACATGATGGACTAATGTTATGGGCGATAGGCTGATCCCTTATCACCATAAGGTTCATCATATCCAGCTTACGACATCGTATCAACAGTGGCTGCAAGTTGTCTTTGATTACTTGTGGCTCTGCCCACCCCATTAGGGATTACGGGCGTGAGTTTATGTATGTATGTATGTATGTTTGACGATTTTTAAAAAAAAAAATGGTATCTCAAACCGTTATGCGAGTTATGTCAAAAAATCATAAATAATTAGTACGATAACCGTCTGTTAGGATATTACGGTTTCTTTTGCCGTTTTCGAGATAATCGGATATTTCATAGTAGCTCCATACAAATTTTTCGTAAAAAAAATATAATTCATCCGCTTTTGCACAGAATCAACTCTAGTATCATTTTCCTATATAGTAATAGGTAATAGAAGCTATATCCATATTCAAAGTTTGGTGCCGTGGCCGTCAGATGACTTGTTATGTGTTGACAAATATCTACCTCAAACATAGCTGTCGAAGCTGGGGTATACTTTCTCTGCTCTGCCTACTCCATCAGGAATACAGGCGTGATGCCAATATGTCTTATAATGTTGTTAAATGGGTCGTTCTTCTTTTTTATCGACAATGATCTGTCTTACGTACTGCTTTTAATAAGTTATGTTTTAGAATTTTATTTCATGTTTCCATTGTCCAAAAATATAGTTATCTTATTATACTCAAAATACAAGCAAAATACTAATCGGTTCCTCAATTAGTTATTAACGTAGCTTCATTGTTTTTCACAAAATTTTGTGACAGAGTGGTATATTGAAATGCTGTCTCCGATGAAAAGGGCCACTCTGTCACAATATTTTTTGGAATGCGCCTGCAAAGAAAAGTATGTTACCAAGATAAAGAGAACCACTAAATAGTCCTTTACGGACAGATCTTTATATGATGTTTTAAAATATTTATTGCCGTTATAATTTTAAAGATGTTAAGTCCGATTAATTGGATAAATGTCTTTTTATTGTCGATAAAAAAGAAGAACGACCCAAATACCTGTGTTACTTGAAAGAAACCGTTTCTAATCAAAAAATAAATATTTTTTATTTTGACGATTTTTAAAAAAAAAAAGGCATCTCTAACCGTTATATGAATTATGTTAAAAAATCATAAATAATTAGTACGATAACCATCTGTCAGGATATTACGGTTTTTTTTGCCGTTCTCGAGATAATCGGATTTTTCATAGTAGCTCCATACAAATTTTTCGTAAAAAAAATATAATTCATCCGCTTTTGCACAGAATCAACTCGGGTATCATTTTCCTATATAGTAATAGGTAATAGAAGCTATATCCAGCAAAAAAACCGCCACTTAAAATTTGAAATCCCTATGTCTATGAAAGCCATTTTTCGATCCATAGTGCAGCAGTCCCATCACTTCATAGTCAGAGATCACGTATTTGTGTTTGCGCGGCGCGGGCCGCGGCGGGGGCGTGAGGGGAGAGAGGGAGGGGGAGGTATAAAGCAAGTTTTTGCCAATAAAGTTTCTTTATCAAACATTAGGACGTGCAGCCGGCTAGCGAGACATACGGCTGGCAAGGTCGAGGTACTGAGATTTCTGTATGATAAATATATAGCGAGCTACATCCATTACAAGATGAACGAAGTACCCACACCTCACCGGACTTTCTGTTAGACCAACGTGATAGGTAAGCCGTATCGCTTTAGAAATAAATGTACTTAGACTTCTACAATAAAACATTAATACTTCTTCTTCTTATCGTGTGGGTTGTGAGGTGACGTACCAACCTCATCAACCCTGGTGTCAGGGTTACTAACTATTGAGCCGCCAAAGGCCCCTGACATGACTCATGTAACGACTACTTACTTACATCAGTAAGTAGTAACCGGGACCAACGGCTTAACGTGCCTTCCGAAGCACGGATCATCTTACTTACACATTAATACTAGAAACATAGTTATTAGTTTATCATAAGTGCAGTTTTCACTAACGCAATTAGCTTGACCATTATAGACGGCGATACGGCTCACCACCTATCATCACATTGGTCTAACCTGAAATATGCGACAGTCACCTGCAACCGACCTGGCTCCGCACGTATTGGCTTGCCTTTCCTGCGGATCCAGCCAGTGAGGTCGAGAGGGTGGCGCAGGTTCTGGGCAACCCTGCGTCATCAAACTGCGTCCCAGGCGATGCAGCGTCTGAGATGAAAGCGTTTTTGTATTGTATTGTATGATGACTTATGTTAAAAAGTCCGATTGACTCTCCATCCGTGGTGCGTGTGTGTATGGCGGCCACTCGGTCTCAGCCAGCCTGTAAATCACGTGCTATCTGCGTCTGGATTTATGTCTGCTCCTTGCCATCCCATGCTAACTATGCCATGCCGACACACCGCCATACTTTCTTCTGATTTACATTGTCTTTCATTAGATTCTTGAAAGTTGTTTTGTAAGTCTTTATTTTTTTTATATTAGGGTCAGCAAACAGTGTTCATAATAAAAACTTAAATAAAATAGAATTGATTAACAGGAGATAATAATTGTGTCACCAGCACCATTAACCACAGATTAGTAAATGATACACCATTGAATATAATGGTGGTGTACAGCTAAAGTAAGGGATTTGACATGCTTAATTATGAATAAGCAGATACAACAGAAGAGAAGAGAGTACAACAAAGGAGAAAGAAACTAGAAACTATTAGTAAAATATATATTTATGTGTCAGTGGGTATTTTTTTTTAAATAATATAGTTATAACGAACTTATTTAAATAATTAAGACTGCCTTCTTTGTCCTATTATATTCTTTGACTTATTTTACAATTTATAATGAGAATATTAATCAACAAAAAAACCGGTCCTGTCAAATCTTCAGGTTAGGTAAGCGGACCCTGTGAAAAACGCGATAATCCTAGGAGTTGATAATGAGAATATTCATTAATTATTAAGATAATTTGACAGAGGGTAGCAATAACTGTCAGTACTATTCAGAGGTCCGCATCTCAGGACAGGAGTCCTAGTACGGCTTTAAAATAGACTTCTCTGGGCGCCATCCCACTAGCGTCAGACTACGAGTAAGTACTGCGGGGCGGAAGGAAAGAGGGAAACTACTACTCTATTTTTCCCTTAAGAGTAGCATGGAGAATGCTACACCGACAAGAGCGTGGCTCTTAAATTAGTCATGTGAATGAAAATGAATTAGTAAACGAAGAATATAACCTATAAAGTTACCTATTTACTCCTTAATACTTGGAAAATACGTTTTCTCTGCCTCTGGGTTTCGATCTACTTATGTGCAACTTTTCATCCAAATCGGTCTGGCAGTTATAGCGGCGTTTAAAGGTAACAGAGATCCCCCCACCAGGGTTGATGAAGCTGATATTCTGCCTCACAACCCACACGATAAGAAGAAGAGGTAACAGAGATAATTACTCTCGCATTTATAACATTAGTACGGATTAATTAGGGAAGCGGCTATGAAACACTTTTGAATTCAAACTGTGACCTCCTTAAAATTTGGACCCATTTTCGGCGTTAATTTAGCTAAGTGTCTGAAGACCCCATACAGCTGGTTTATAGGCCTTTGCTACGTCATTTGGGCCTATAACCCCTCGTTTGGATTCAGTCGGCCTAAATAAGCTATTCCGAGGGGTAATAGCTAGTAAAATAGGCCCACAGTCCTTTTGGATCTAAGGTTAAAGCGGAAAGCGTTTTGTTGAGAACGGCCGGGATAATACAGATCAATGATGTGCTGTTCCCGGGTGTTGTGGACTGTATGTTCACGATCTTGGGTTTCGAAATGATCAAATCGATGATGATGATGATGCTCGATCAAATTTCCAACTAAAACTCGAACTCATTTATTGCGTATAAAACTACCTTAGGAACTATTTTCGATACCTCAACTAGTGGGGTTGTCGTGAACCATACATAATCATGTACGGTCACGAATTATCTGAATATTCTTCCTGCGCATCGACAGGAAGTCTGATCAAACTGTTGTTGATTGTCATATCTGAAAATACACTGTTGTTTCTGCTCTGATCTGTTTCTGAATAATCTGAATGTTCACTGATTTCTGTTCTCTGTTCTAATGCACCTTCTTTTGTTCTCTGAAAATTATTTAGTTTTTTCATAATGACAGCCCGCCAAAAGCATCAACTTTTTTCTGGCCAGTGTTATTATGACATATATAACCTACAAATCGATTACTCACTCGAGTAAAAATAAAATCGATATAATGCATTTTAATATTATTATGAATTTGATTATTTAAATTCGAGAACTGATTACAGTTCGAGACAGGGGTTTTACGTGCTGATCGTATATCTATCCTATTCTAATAGTATCGCCGTCTCGCTCTAGCGTCGGCGTCCGCTACACCGGGACCACTAACCACTAACCACTATGGGAACATTCCTACTTGTACGTACCTACTCCATTAGTTATTTAGTCAAATGAGTCAGGGGCCTCCAGCGGGTCTATACCAGGGTTGAAGGGGCCGGTTATCGAATTTACAACCCTAAGAATTAAAAAGAAGAAGACTAAATTTTGATGGGCCAACTACTAATCATAAAACAATAGACAATAAACAAAACAAACGAACGAACGAGTAAGAAATGTTTATTTCTTTCTTTCAAAAACTAGTCTATTATTATTAAGACTGTCTACTAGACCACAACACCGCTGCCTTCCATGTCTCACACCGCCGCCCGTTGAAGGAAGTTAATTCCATTTTGATGACAGTTCCAGCGACAGTTTTTGTTTAGTTGGCGAACTGCGACGGCCGCTGAGTGGGCGAGTTGAGAAAAACTGAGATGAGTCAGGGAGTGGTTAGTTATATGCAGGGATCTTGGGGTGGAAAGTTGGAGTGTACATAATATGGCGTCACGCTTGTGGTTCTGAAGGGGAAAGCAGAGGTATATAGCATAACACCCATACTCGCAAGCTATGTGTAAGTCCCATGTAGGTTGGAGTACTTCATATAAATAAATCGTATGCATACTTTATTATTAAGTATAAACCTATTTTGGGACCAACGGCTTAACGTGCCCTCCGAAGCACGGAATCATCTTACTTTTACGGACAATCAGGTGATTCAAGCCTGAGAAGTCCTTACCAAACAAAAGACAGTCTCACAAAGTGATTTCGACAGCGTCCCCATCGGGAATCGAACCCGGACCCAGATCTCACATCTTATCTCATCTTAGGCTCATGCCTAACGCTCTAACCGCTAGACCACGGAGGCTGCTGCTTTTTTTCGATAAATAATGTATGAGCATATACCTATGTAGCATCTACCTTTCTCTTTGTAAGACGGATAGATTTTAAAAGAATATTCGGTTTTGCGACTATATTTTTCAAACATATTCCTTTTTTGAATGTTGTCACTATTTCGGACATGTGAGGGGCTTACCCTTTGTCGTTGGATATACCCAAGAGGCTGTCGGATGCAGTTGGCTACATTCCTCTTGAGTTTCGAGTGGTCAGCCGTCACTGGTTTTGATAGCCACATCTTACGACGAGCCACACTCGGCTTTATAAGGGGCAAAGCTAACATATCATGTATTTTCTGGATAAAGCTATAAGTGTATAGTACACATGTATTTACGTTCTTGTTGGTCGCGCAATGTACAAAATGCCAGCCTCAGCGATACGGCGACCGCGCCGCCATCATCATCATCATCATCAGCCCAATAACGTCCCCACTATTGGGGCACGGGCCTTCCCTATGGATGGATAGGGAGATCGGGCCTTAAACCATCACGCGGGCCCAGTGCGGATTGACGGTTATTAACGACTGCTAATGCAGCCGGGACCAACGGCTTAACTTGCCTTCCGAAGCACGGAGGAGCTCCAGATGAAAACTTTTTTTTTGTGGTCACCCATCCTAAGACCGGCCTTTGCGAAAGTTGCTTAACTTCAACAATCGCAGACCGAGCGCGTTAACCGCTGCGCCACCGAGCTCCTCATCCGCGCCGCACCCAGATAAAATTATATCGAGGGCTTCGACCGATAAACGCAGTGAAGGCTTAAAACTCATACATATGTTTATTCTCGAATTCGACAATCATTTGTTTAGGCCTGTGCTGGATTCGAACCTGTGACGTCAAAGTGAGAGGCAACTGGGCTACCACGGCTCTAAAAAGCTAAGTTCCTAAAATCATCATCATCACTGATTTAAGAGCCACACTTGTCGGTGTAGCATTCTCCATTGTTGTCTCATAAACAGCCTATATACGTCCCACTGCTGGGCACAGGCCTCCCCTCAATCAACCGGAGGGGGTATGGAGCATACTCCACCACGCTGCTCCAATGCGGGTTGGTGGAGGTGTTTTTACGGCTAATAGCCGGGACCAACGGCTTAACGTGCCCTCCGAAGCACGGAATCATCTTACTTTTTCGGACAATCAGGTGATTCAAGCCTGAAAAGTCCTTACCAAACAAAGGACAGTTTCACAAAGTGATTTCGATAATGTCCCCATCGGGAATCGAACCCGGACCTCCAGATCGTGAGCCTAACGCTCTAACCATTAGACCACGGAGGCCATTGTTGTCTATCAAAGGCCAATTCCTTCACTTCCTTATAAGAGACGACGTTCGCCTTCTCTTTAAAAAAATATTTTTTCTCTAAAATCATATTTGCCATTAATGTTGATAATGTGCAATTGACATCAATCACCGTCAAGCGTCGTGTGTTAATCCACCAAATCAATCTGCGGGTTGCTTGACAACCCATCCATTATGACGTCAAGTGCCAAGCAATCAACGATTGATCAAGTGTGCGGAAATGATTGTTTTATTAATTTTGCCGATATAAACATGATATATTTATATAATATATTTTTTATTTTTTATAATGCGTAAAGTCTTATCTGTGAAGACATATGTCGCGCGACAGATATCATGTAATTGACTCATTGCATGTAGTCGTTACCTAAATCATGTCAGGAGGCTTTGGCGGCTCAATATTAAAGATATTTTTTTTATTGTGTATAAATTTAGGTAACGTCTCACTAAATATTGCCTTTGCGGGCTTATACACATTTCACACAGACAATGATATAACATTAGAGAGAGAAAACAATAAAAAACAAAAAGCTATTAAAGAATATATACGTACGGTCACGAGCATCAATATGCATACACTTTGGTACCATGTCACAGGATGTTTTTTGACAAATTGTACTGTAATTGTTTTAAGTTTACGCGGTTATTATCATAATTAAAGCACATAATAACGGGTTCTTACCGCGTTTAAATGGGGATATGAGACTCCCGATATTTCGACACTGGGACGACGGGTTCAAGTTGTCGAGTATGTGGAATCCAGTAGTAGGTGTTGTAAAAAGCTTGAAACGGCCTAATGTGGTGAAAAAACGTGAGGACACAGTGAGTGCGGTTTGTCGTAGTGAGTTTCGTGCGAGTTCAGATGGTTCCGAACATTCCGGTATCAAAAACATAAACAAGCGGCAGAGAAAGAGGGTAGACAGATATGTCTGCCCGTAGAAAATTATGGATCTACCTACTCCACTCCAATCTCATCAGTCATCCCGTGATCATGGCACTTGCAACAGTGTCGAAATATCGGGAGTCTCATATCCCCATTTAAACGCGGTAAGAACCCGTTATTATGTGCTTTAATTGTACTGTAAGTCTCACTAAATGTCAAATATGTTAGTGCGACAGAGTCCTAAATTGGGTACATAATATTGCTCATGATTGTACAATGGATATTATGTAGGCCTATAAAATAACTATTAGTTTTCATTTAAAAATTCTTTGACGTCATATAAACATTTTTGTGCAAGCCATGTCTTACCTAAGAGTGCCTAAGACGGCCTCTGTGGTCCAGTGGTTGAGCGATGTGCTCACGATCCCGGATGTCTCGGGTTCGATTCCCGGTGGGGACAAATCACAAAAATCACTTTGTGATCCCTAGTTTGGTTAGGAAATTACAGGCTGATCACCTGATTGTCCAAAAAGTAAGATGATCCGTGCTTCGGAAGGCACGTTAAGCCGTTGGTCCCTGTAACTTCTTACTGATGTAAGTACGTAGTCGTTACATGAGTCATGTCAGGGGCCTACGGCGGCTCAATAATAACCCTGACACCAGGGATGATGGGGTTAGTAACCTCACAACCCATACGATAGAAGAAGAAGAACCTAAGAGTTAGGTTAGGGGGTTTCTGAGATAAACCTAGCTCAGCCGCTGGTAGGGAGCGGAGAGTTGTCGTTCTATGCGTGTTCTTATTAGTTTCCTTTTCTTTGGACGTGACTTATTATAGATTTGCTGCATATGGTATGAAGTACTTAGCTTTAAATATATATACTTAGCGACTTTTCAGAAATTATCGTCCATGCCCAGAATAGTTAGGTCAAAAGGTTAAACTATGCTAAAATCAAATTGCCTACCACGCAATTGAATAGTCGCCAAAGCCTTTAATTAAATAACGCTATTGAATTGACATCGTTAATGAAATTCAGCTTGAAGTGATTATAATGTTAGGTTAGGACTGCGTTTATGTTATAGTCAGAACTGGTCTATTTATTTAGTATAACTTCATCATTTCTCTACTGAACGGGGAGTGAAGAGAATTTCCTACTAATATTATAACGGCCTCTGTGGTGCAGTGGTTGAGCGTTGGGCTCACGATCCGGAGGTTCTGAGTTCGATGCCCGGTGGGGACGTTTAATAAAAAAAACACTTTATGAGACTGTCCCTGCTTTGGTCAGGATATTTCAGGCTGAAATCATCAAAGTGTGCTTCGGAGGGCATGTTAAACAGTCGGTTTCGGCTACTATTTATACAAAAACGCATATCAGTAATAACACTGACACCAGGGTTGATGGGGTTGGTAATTAACCTCACAATATTGTGATAGAAGAAGAACAAACTTAGCGATTTCGACAAAATTTATTAAACCGCTCGATGATTTTATCACAATGCGCATGTTAGCCTTGCAGGATAAAACCACAAAGCATCAGTAATTTCTTCGTCTGTCTACTGATGGATTTCGGGACATCTCGCCTGCATAAAAACTGGTCTGCGGGCCAAATGACAACTTTTAAATAGTAGATTCGCCCGGACAAGTTTAAATGAACGGGCTAGATGTCTCCTACTAAAAACTGAAGAGGTATTTCGGCTAAATGGTATATTTTATATAAAAAAAGTCAAATCTGTCGATTAAATCACAATTTATTTTAACAAAAAAAAAACAAAACCACAACCAAAACACCATATAAAAAGCCCAATCTTATGTGTACTTGATACAAATACAAATATTCTTTATTGCACCAAAAGAAAAAGTGTCAGTACAACTGGGAACTTATTTAAGAACAGGCAAGCGATTTCATCCAGATAACCAAATAGAGGTTTACTCCTAAACTTAAAAGCACAAAAACCACAGTGTAACTAGAACCAGCGGTAGACAATTGGATATACTGTTAGTTTTTGTTGGCAAGTCTGAGGGAAGATTCATGCTGTGACAGTTACCGGTCATAAATCCTAACTTGCTGACGGTTAGATCTAAGTTATGACTCCTTAGTTTTAAAGATGTATGTATGTGTTTGAGATTAAACTTGAATCATGTGAGGTTTATAATTTGATTGTAACGGCGACCGTGGTCCAGTATGAGCGGCGGGCTCATGATATGGAGGTCACTACTTTGAATCCCAGTGAGGACATTTCACAAAAATCACTTTGCGAGTCCTGGTTTGGTTAGGACATTGCACGCTAATCACCTGATCATACATAACTATACCCCATTTTTCATCGCCATATTGTGAAAGTCATGTAAACGCCTTTTTTAAAAATCGCATTCTGGTGTAATTTTCTTTACCAAAAATAAATTAAAAAAAACACTTTCATCGCAAGAAGAATTAAGTACCCACACCTCACCGAGTTTTCTTTGGGGGTAGGCTAACGTGATAGGTGTGTGTGTGTGTAGGAGTGTGTGTGCGTGCGTGTGTGAGAGCGTGCATGCGTGCGCGCGCGCGCGCGCGCCTGTGTGTGTGTGTGTGTGTGTGCATGCATGCGTGTGCGTGTGTGCGTGCGTGCGTGCGTGCGTGCGTGCGCGCGTGTGTGTGTGTGTATGCATGCGTGCGTGCGTGCATGCGTACATGCGTGTGCGTGCGTGCGTGTGTGCGTGTGTGTGTGTGTGTGTGCGCGCACGAGCGTGCGTGCGTGGGTAAGTGTGTAGCGTGCGTGTGTGTGCGTGTGTGTGTGTGTGGATGTGTTTTGTTGTGATCTAGCACAAAACACTCTTAATAGGTTGTACACCAGAACAATAAGTTGGGAACTCATCCCGGCCATATTGAACAAGTTGCTAACTCCTCACCGACGTAATAAGGCCATTACCACAATAACTACTTTGTAAATTGTTTCCATTATTGTGGCATTGGACCTTATATTGTTTTGTCGACGATTACAACGGAATTCTATTTCATAACAAAAGAAAATGAAAAGTGGAAACCTTCGTGAATTGAATAAGAAATTGCCGTCGAAGATATAAATATTGATTTAACCTAATATTAAATTAAATTAATACAAAACTATTTATTTTATTAATATAAAATATCCATTCTATACAAGTAATAAACATACATAACATAGCCCTCTTTGCGACACCCTGACAGGGTATGTTATAATATGAATTATTATTATTAATGATGATATTGTAACATAACATGCAATAAATAAATAAATAAATAAATAAATATGGAGCATACTCCACCACGCTGCTCCACTGTGGGTTGTGTGGAGGTGTTTTTACGGCTAGTAGCCGAGACCAACGGCTTAACGTGCCTTTTAGACAATTTTTCAGGCAATCAGGTGATTCAAGCCTGAAAAGTCCTTACCAAACAAAGGACAGTCTCACAAAGTGATTTCGACAATGTCCCCATCGGGAATCAAACCCGGACCTCCAGATCGTTAACGTCCTAACCACTAGACCATGAGGCTGTTAAAATACAAGTACATAACGTATTATGGTAAAGACTATATCCCAATTGGGATAATCAGAGGTACATTAATCGCAAGATGAAATAAGGTACCCACACCTCACCGAGTTTTCTGTTAAACCAAAGTGACAGAAGAACAATGGTCCATAAATTAATAAGATTAAATTAAATATTAATGCGAAACTGTCTGTTACCTTTTCACATCTAACGGCTGCTTGATTGGGATGGAAAACGACGTATTAATAGATCGAATACTTTCCAGAGTTGGACCTATATTAGTTAAAAGTACCTACACTTTTATTTAAATTAAAATTCAAAAATATCTTTATTCGGTAGGTAACATAGTTACACTTTGAATCGTCAATTTTTACATAACGAACATCTCATCCGTCTAAAACTACTGCAGCTTCTCACAACCTGTATAGCCGGGGAAAAGAAGCTGCGCTTTAAAAAAATAAATAATAAAATAACTCCTTTAATAACTGGAATATAAAAAAAACACAGATGGAAAACTAATTTAAAGTATAATCAAATAATGAATATTACTTGCTATAGCAAGAGTTATAATAATTAATTCAAAATATTATAAAGCAATATAGTACAATATAGCTTACTTCACGCTATATATAATTATATACGCTATAGCGTTATGCTATAGCGTACTATATAGCTTGTTTCATATAATTTTTTTATGCTTTTTACTCCCTCTGGCTATTCCAACAATGGGACATATTATATGTTATTTATGTGTGAGGAACATGAAGGAAAAATTAAAATATTTATTATTAGAGGACGCAACGGAATTACATATATATATCGATCATATTTACAATGTAAACTTACATAATATCTAATAGCAAAATAGGTGTTAGTCGAGGTAATCATATGGCAGAGGTGGACGTTCTAATAAATGGAGCCCACTCAGCATAAGCCGCGGTGAGAGCCACGACACTGGTATGCTAACTGAAGCACTAAAATCGCATCCCATACTTGTTAGTGTGTTAGATAGGTACTTCACTACATAGTATAAAACAAAGTCGCTGTTTCTGTCCCTATATCCCTATGTACGCTTAAATATTTAAAACTACTCAACGGATTTTTATGCGGATTTTAATAGATAGAGTGATTCAAGAGGAAGGTTTATATGTATAAACATCCATTAAATACTGGAGAAATACTATTATTTTTGACGTTTTAAATGTGATGTCGTAAATAATTTTACTTTTTCCTCAGCATTGCACCCAAGCGAAGCCGGGGCGGGTCGCTAGTACATAAATAAAGACTAATCTCTTACCTAGATACCCTCATAGGGGTTAAAGCATGATGGAAAAAGATTAAATAAATGGATTTTGTAAAACAAAGAATCTCAAAGCATTGTTTCAAATACAATCCCAGCGTAGAATTAGTATTTTCTAAAATCTAGACTTATTCTGTCTCAAAGCTTAAAGTCTGGCTTAAACTAATCTTGGGATTGTCTGTGAAATAACGTTGTTTAACTTTTTAATTGTATAACAATATTTATTTATGTCATTACTAAATACAATGTTAATAAAATATATAACATAGTCAAATTAAAAACCTACACTACAATACGTCAAAATACACACACACATATATAAACCATATCAGGCGTCAAAAAGCCCTCCGGAAAGCGAACCCTGGACCGCAAGTGAAATACGCTGCGCGAGGAAAAAGCCAGCTCGAGGGTCTCCGCCTCCAACCCTTATACGGCGACCAACATCACGCACCAAAGCTTTGGCCTCAACGCCCCAAGGTCCCGCTGTCTCCAACGCAAATGGTACGAACTCATACGCTGATTCCAAATTGGCATACTTATTGTGCTTCCTGAGCGCCGCCGCTTCAGTCGCCGAACCGGCAGACTGTTGCGTAGCGCCCCGGTGACAAAGCGAGTATGTGCTAACACATGTCGCGTCCCAAATGAGACAGCGACCCCTCTGCCACGTTGTTTTGGTGGAATATTCCATTATAATGGACGTGGTTAATAATTTCTTACTTCACTTTAACTTTTACGTATAACAGAAAGCTCGGTGCGGTGTGGGTATTCAGTTTATCTTGCGATGGATGTATTTCTGATTACCCCAATTGGGATATAGTGGTGAGTTTATTGTTATGTTTTAAAGTTTGAAACTATCGTAACATTTTATTTAGTTTTCAAGTATTTTATTACCTAAATTAATTGTTTCAAGAAGCCGCTTCCATAGTTTCACAGCATTTTGTGAGATATCTAATGAGGTTTAGGTAAATAAGTTCCAGAATAGCCTATCACTGCTGATCGCACCTATTTTGTGTTCAAAGATGTACATACATACATAAACTCACGCCCGTAATCCCAAATGGGGTGGGCAGAGCCACAAGTAATCAAAGACAACTTGCAGCCACTGTTGATACGAAGTCCTAAGATGGATATGATGAACCTTATGGTGATAAGGGATCAGCCTATCGCCCATAACATTAGTCCATCATGTTAGAGGACGCAATCCCTCTGTCGGTTTTTACGACATGCCCGGGAAGACAAGCAGCTGAACGTGTTCTATGTTTTTTATTATGTTGTTTTTTCCAAGATGTAATTCAATATTAATCATTATTATTCATTTTAGGTCCTAAATACCATGTATGGGTACGAGTTGTCCTCTATCGACCCGTTGGTCTGCCCACCCCGGTAGTGTCTGTCCTGCAATCAAACTGTCTTCCAAAAAGTTTTCCCCCTCCCACCATTTCCGTGAAGTGTAAAATCCGAGCCAAGTTCCTTGGACGAGGTAATTGTTAATTACTTATAGCGGCGTCAGTTTGTACGAGAACTTGGAAACATGCCAACACTTCGTCCGTTATGTTACATTCACGCTATAGTCTGACTAGGGTAGGTCGAAATAAAGGGGATAATTATGATGTTATGTGTATGTATATACCTAAGTAAAGTTAGTACCTAAGTAACTTTGTAGTAATCTGTGGTAGTTACTCAAGTAATATTCTGGAAAACGCGAACCGTTTGCAAAAATAAATGATTTTAAGAAGTATGGAAAGAATAATGTAAGGCTTACATTATTTTTTTTGATTAAAATATTTAACAGTCTTCATCTGTTCTAGGATTTGAAAACGAATTCGACAATCATTGATGTAGGCCCATGCTTGGATTCGAACCTGCAAACTTATAACGAGAGTCAAGCGTTCTTCAACCTGAGCTACCACGTCTAGGCGATACATAATTATAAAAACAATTGAACACTAATTTAGATAAAATGATGATATCCGCCTGCTACGTTCGTAGCACACATAGCAGATAAGCCAATAACAGACTTTCATTTTGCTACGGCGTAGCACGTAGCACGTTTTGTAGCGAACAAAGAGTTAAGCAAGCAGTAGATAGCACAAAGAAAGTTAATGATGACATTGGATTTGTATTATAGTGTCGTGTCTAGTCGTTTATAGTTCAAAGAGTTCATACTCGTTATTCTTAGCAAGGTTCGTGTGTAGAATATAATCGCGGTATATATATAAATTTCTATTACAATTATTGTTCTCTAAATATTTTGGTACTTTTAATATTTTGGTTTAAGTGCTGGATTTGAAACTGCGACCTTACAGTGAGAGTCAAGTTTTTTTCCATCTGGGCTACCACGGCTTAGGACTTTAGAATGCAATAACAAAAGCGTCTCTTGAGAAATCTTTATTATAATTGGTTTCCATTATTTTGTTAGTCGAATTATTTTAGACTAGCTTGGACTTGTAATCTTAGGCTCACTTTTTTCATTTGCCTTTTTATCCTCTCAAGGGGAGATTTTTAGAATAAAATCTATCCTATGTCACCTTGAGACAAGCTGAATTGTTTGTCTGTCTTCTAAGTTCCTTGGCCTCCTTGATGCCGCGACGACGTCGATCCTGTCTTGTGCAATATTATAAAATAATATCATCTTCTTCTATCGTGTGGGTTGTGAAGTGAATTACCAACCTCATCAACCCTGGTGTCAGAGTTACTATTGAGCCGCCAAAGGCCCCTGACATGACTCATATAACGACTACGTACTTACATCAGTAAGTAGTAACCGGAACCAACGGCTTAACGTGCCGTTGAAGCACGGATCGTCTTACTTTCGGACTATCAGGTGATCAGCCTGTAATGTCCTAACCAAACTAGGGACCACAAAGTAATTTTTTGATATGTCCCCACCGGGAATCGAACCCGGGACCTCCGGATCGTGAGCCCAACGCTCAACCACTGGACCACGGAGGCCGTTAATATCATAAACAGCCTCTATAAGCCCCACTGCTGGGCACAGGCCTCCCCTCAATCAACCTGAGGGGGGCATGGAGCATACTCCACCACGCTGCTTCACTGCCCAAAATACAAAAACATATGCCCAAAATCCAGACCTTGTTCACGCCTTCGGCTTCGTTTAGAATATAAATTAGTAACTAGATCACGTAGAACAAACTAGCTAGAGGGACCGAGAGGGGTTGGGAGCGGGAGGGAATCTAAATAAATCAAACATCTAGTGCCCAAGTGTGGCCAAGTTACAGCTGCCAACTGAATATCTTATCAAAGAGGCACTATTATTATAAGTATATCGTTGTTTGTCTACCTCCATTGGGAATACGGGCGTGATTGTAAGTATTTATAAGACGAAATAAGTCCAGTATATGAGCAACAATGTGTTACATAAGCTCACGACTATATTCCAATTGGGGTAGTCAGAGGTACATCCATCGCAAGATGAATTAAGTACCCACGCCTCACCGCGCTTCCTGTTAGACGAACGTGATGGGTGGTTATCTACGTATATAATGTATTATTATTATGGATTATCTTTGTAGACAGCCTCTCTGGTTAAGTAGTCAGAACATTGGGCTTATGATTTGAAGGTCCAGGTTCTATTCCCGATAAGGACATAGTCGAAATTACGTTACGAAACTGTGTGTTTTTGGCTAGGACAGAGCAAGCTAAATCACCTGATTGAAAAAGTAAGATGAAAAAAAAATGTGAATGGTATATGTGTGTGTGTGTGTGTGATGTGTCTTGTATAAGTGTGTGAAATAAAGTGTTATGTAAGTTATATTATAATGATTCCTTGCTTCGATAGGCACGTGTTAAGCCCTAGCCTAAACATCTTCACCAATCCGCAGTGGAACAGAGTGCTCCATACCCCCTCCGATTGATTGAGGGGAGGCTGTGCCCAGCAGTAGGACGTATATAGGCTGTTTATGTGTGTTATTGTGTTTGTAGCCCTGTTTGTTGCTAAGTACGTCATTACCGTATCGACGCCGTCACTCCCGCGCCACTCTCAATGTGGGTTAATGCGGCAGCTTTCGCCAACTTTTAACATATTTTCTTTTATGAATATGTGATCGTGAATATGGAACGAGCTTGTCGAGCCAAGATGAATGTTTTTTTAAAAAATAAAGTTCTATATTTGAATCCACCAATGGTAAACAAAAAATATTTAAAAATATTTTAGTTGTCGGAGATACCTAAGTACATATCGTCAGTGATGCCGCTAACAGACGTATCTGCCATTTTTGGCGAAACGGATTTGCTCCTCTTGCAATTTGTCATTAAGACACAAATCACTTCAGCAAAAAAAAAAAATACTGATACGTTAGTTAGCAAAGTCCGATTTCTTGTAGGTTGGTCAGATTAGCAGTCGCTTCTGTAAAAAACCCGGACCTTTCCAAGCTTAAGGTTTGATGAAAGCTTATATTTTATAAAAGTTTATTATCAAGCCGTGGTAGCCCATTTCGAAGAACGCTTGACTCTCACTGTGAGATCGCAGGTTCGAATCCAGCACGGGACTAATGACTATGATTCATGTCTGGATCATAAATGATTATCACGTGCTCAGCGGTGAAGGAAAACATCGCGAGGAAACCCACATTCCCGAGAAATGCGTTTCGGAGGTATGTGACCTAACCCAACCTGTATTGGGCTGGTTTCTCAACGCAGGTTGGAAGGTCAGACAAGCAGTCGCTTCTATAAAAAACCGGACCTGTCAAATCTTCAGGTTAGGTAAGCGGACCCTGTGAAAACGAGATAACGCTAGGGAGTTGATTAAATAAAATAAACAAATTTCTGATACTTATTCTATAAACATTTACAGGTTTAATAAACCTAAAAATGTTTATAGATATTTATTCATTCTTAAAAATGACTGGTGGAACGCATATGCGCTGCATTCTAGTTTTACTGCCGGGTGTTTCAAACCTTCCTGATATGGAGTTCAGTTCACAATGTGATCACAAAACTGTTGGTACGCTAAGTAGGTTACTATTTGCCGCACAGAAGATAAAAACTATTAAATTAAAAAAAAACCCCGACCAATAAAAAGTACTCAATTATTATGACAAAAGGTTAAAAATGCTAAACGCTAATGCTATTTCTATTTCTCGTGTAAGTTGTTTTTATTATGTGTTTTGATTGTAAATTATGTGTTACTCCGTGTTTTATATTATATATTTGTTATTTGTTTTGTATTTGTTACTGTGGTGTCCCTTTATAATAAACGTTTCTTTCTTTCTAAACCTTATAAAAAGCAAAAAACAACATATCCCACATATGCTTGCAACCAAATTAAGATAAGATAAGATTTTTATAGTGTATAAATTTAGGTACAATATACTTGCAGTTACAGTAGCAATATCATAGTTTCACTAAATTCTACCTTTTCAGGCATTTACACAAGATTAGAATGTTAGATAATATTATTATTATTATTGCAGTCAATCAAATAAAACTAAGGTTAGTTTCAAATAACTTGACTAGAAATAATTAATTACAAGACAATGTCAAATCAAAACATTCATAGACTCAAAATATCAGCAGAAAAAACAAATTTAGTGTGTTTTAAGATTCATAAATTCCTTTACACTATAAAAACATTTATCGGCCACGTCATTAATGCGGTTCTAAACTTATAAAGAGTCAATATTTTAAAACATCAGGTAATTTGTTATAAATTTTGATACACATGTGGAATGAGTTTTTTTCTACTAATTGTAGTCTGCTTGCACATTTAAAAAGTTTATGTTGGTACCGACCACGTAGATTTCTTGAGGTCATTTCAAAATTTTTGAAATAAATATTGAGCGAGTAACATTCCTATCACACTTAACAAACGACCTGATGACCTTGATGACATGAACCGATTTCCATCAAACATAGCTAAGAACACTCTCGACTGATATACCTTTCAAACAAAAAAAAACCGCATTGAAATCGGACCATCCGTTTGGGCCCAACGATGCCACAGACAGACATATACACATTTACACACACACACAGACACGTCAAACTTATAACACCCCGTCGTTTTTGAGTCGGGAGTTAAAAATTGACATAATCTGCTCCATGTCATTTCTGTCTCATAGATAGTCTGTGTAGGTACCGCGTGTGTTTGACACGTGATCACTCACCCTCGCACGTCGCGTGTTTCATGGCCACACGGCGCCCTGCTGACAAGCGGAGCGGGGAGCGACTAACTGATTTACGGGGAGAAATAATAAACGAGGGTAGTGGCTGTGACAGGTGTCTTTAAGAGTTACGCCTTTTATCACTGAAAAAATGTTTTTTTTAGTTCCTTAGACTTTCCCTTAGACTTTCTAACAGTTTCTGTGGCGTATACTCCAAAGTGGAGTATACGCCAAATTTACTACTTACGTAAGTAGTAACCGGGACCAACGGCTTAACGTGCCTTCCGAAGCACGGATCATCTTACTTTTGGACAATCAGGTGATCAGCCTGTAATCTCTTAACCAAACTAGGGATCACAAAATGATTTCTCTGATATGTCCCCACCGGTATTCGAACCCAGGGCCTCCGGATCGTGAGCACAACGCTCAAACACTGGACCACGGAGGCCGTTATTTTTAAAATAAGATATTGTCTATGCACGATTACTGCCGTTGATTTTTTTTTTTTAAAAGGAGTAATAAATAAAGAAGTGCACTACTTTCACTCGCCGGTGTACGGTCATGAGCAATATCATGTACCCATTTTAGAGCCCTGTCGCACTACGAGGGGAGGTCAAAAAGTTCGCGGAATGGAGGGGTTGGAGGGGGTTGGTTTGCTCGTACAGGTAGCCGCTAGTTGCACACCTCATTAACAGTATATGTACCAAGTTTGAAGCAAATCGGGTCATTAACGTTTGAACTATCGACCAGCAAACAAGTGAATCGGGAAGAACTCAGCGAATATGGAGAAAATTGAACACCGCGCCGTCATTAAGTTCCTCACCAAGCAAGGAAAATCCGCTCAGACGATTTTTCAAGAGCTGTTAGCAGTTTACGCGGACTCTGCCCCTGGTAAAACCATGGTTTACAAGTGGCATAGTCTTTTCAAGCAAGGAAGAGAGTCGATTGACGATGACCCCCGCTCCGGACGACCCATTGAGGCCACCACACCGGAAATCATCGAAAAAGTAGAGAAACTTGTATTAGAAGATACCCGCTTGAAGAAGAAGCAGCTTGCAGCAATGGTCGGTGTATCCGAAACAAGTATTTTAAATATCCTACATCAACATCTTGGGATGACTAAGGTCAGCGCAAGATGGGTTCCAAGAATGCTCACGCCACTTCAAAAAAGCGAGCGTGTCGAGTGTTCTCGCCAGTTTTTAGAGCTCTGTGGAGAGAATAAGGAAGAAGTTATGGCCCGGATTGTTACTGGAGATGAAACCTGGGTTCACCACTATGAACCTGAGTCGAAGCAAGAGTCGATGCAGTGGCATAAAAAAGGCACACCTCCTCCAAAGAAGTTTAAGGTGTCACAATCGGCCGGAAAGATCATGGCCACTATTTTTTGGGATACAGAAGGTATTTTGCTGATTGATTATAAAGATCGTGGTGTGACTATAACGGGACATTCTACGCTTCTTTACTGGATAGATTGAAAGAGGCTATCAAGGAAAAAAGAAGAGGAAAGCTGTCAAGAGGTGTGCTCCTTTTGCACGACAACGCACCCGTCCACACGTGCCATGTTGCGACGGCTGCCATTCACCGATGCGGGTTCGAAAAATTAAACCACCCGCCTTACAGTCCAGACTTGGCCCCCAGCGATTATTATTTGTTCCCAAAAATGAAAAAGGAACTGCGTGGACGAAAATTTGGCGATGATGAAGAAGTCAAGTCTGCAATTTCGGCCTATTTTGACAGCAAAGAGAAATCTTTTTTTTATGATGGAATAAACAAATTATTTGATAGATCCGGAAAATGTGTTAAGGTTAAGGGAGAATATATTGAAAAGGAAAAATAGTTTCGTGTTTAATTTCGACCCCCTTCCCCCTCATTCCGCGAACTTTTTGACCTCCCCTCGTATCATATTTGACATTTAATGAGACGTACGGTTTAATTTGTCAAAAAAGTTAATGTGACATGGTTTCAAAGTGTTTACATATTAGTACTCGTGACCGTAGAGTACTTACTCTTGACCAAACTTTTTTTTAAAACAACCCGTATTTGACCGCGGTGTCCTCACCCTAGACCTTCCTTGAATAAAGAACAGAATACCTAGAAATGTGTTTCCACGAGGTGTATTTTAGTCCTGAATATGATTTGACATAAAAACATAAAAACTGACGACAGACGGACTGCGGGTGAAACACAAGATATTTATATCGATAACAGATAGCTTTATAGAGCATCGTAAAATGTAACGAGGGAGGGTTGTGGGCGCGTGTGGCTGTGGGGTGGGTGTCGAGATGTAGCGGGCAGCGATTCGGTGGATATGCTATTATTATTGTTGTCGGCCTCCGTGGTCCAGTGGTTGAGCGTTGGCCTGACGATCCGGAGGTCCCAGGTTCGAATCCCGGTAGGGACATGTCACAAAAATCACTTTGTAAACCCTGGTTTGGTGGCTGATCAGCCGATTGTCCGAAAGTATGATGATCCTTCGGAAGGCACGTTACAAGAAACAAGAAACAAGAAACATTTATTGAGAAGCTGTGTAGGTACATACATGTAGGTGTCAAATATTATAAAATTGTCTCAACAGCATGTCCATGTCGGACGTACAATATTACAAATAATGTCAGTATTGAGCATCAAGGAATTAAGTAAGTACCTAATAATTAGTCACATTATAAACATTTGTCAATTTTAAATATCATTGTTGTTGAAAATATTCATTCATCAAGCTATTGATCCCGGTTTTTACTTACTGATGTAACTATGTAGTCGTTACATGAGTCAGGGGTCTTTGGCGGCTCAATAATAAGCCTGACACCAAAGTTGATGAGGTTGGTATTCCACCTCACAACCCATACGACAAAAAGAAGAATCAAATCAAATCAAATATACTTTATTGCACAGAAATAAACTAAGAATAAAAAATAATTGTTATTATTGTTGTTTGTTGTTGTTGTAATTAAGATTTGTTGTCGGAATTGAAAGCACGACCCCGAGGCTGTGCGGCTTTTTCAATTATCGATAATCTGACTGTAGTATAAGATTACTTGACTTGACTTACTATAATATAGTAACAAAGGAACCATAAAAATGTCATTGTGTTTTAATACTTAAAAGTTTATGAAAAAAATATATATTAACACTCTTCCTATCCTATATATTCAATGCAACGAAAAAAAAATTCTCCGTTGCTCGCTCCCCGCTAACAGTCGTACGCTCCGCTGTGCGGGGCGCGAAAAAACTTTATTACTTACCGTGTTACTGCCGACTAAGGTGTTTATAATGAGTTGAAAATGTTTCGCACCTCTGCGCGCCGTTCGGCCGCCTTGCAATAATAACTCTGTTGCTTTTTATTTTGTCGTTGTGTTTTCTTAGAGTTGATGTTGAGAATCGTTTCTTAGGTTTCTTGTCTAGCAGCTCGGGACCAGTAGCTTCACGTGCCTTGCAAAGCACGAAATCATCAGACTTTTTCAGACAATCAAGTGATTCAGCTCAAATTCAGTCTCACAAAGTGATTTCCACTATGGCCCCATCGGGAATCGAATCCGGACCTCCAGACCGAGAGCCTAACGCCGTAACTACTGGACCATGGAAGCTCCTAAACTACAATACAATACACAATAAAAATACACTTTCTTGCACGAAAATTAAAAGAAATAATTAAAAAATGATTCTTAAATAAGTACATGGCAAATGGCGGCCTTATCGCTTTAAGCGGTTTCTTCCAGACAACCATAAGGTGAGGAAAAATGTGAATTGAAATTGAACTATTGTAGGTATATTTTATATGCCACAAAATGTAGTAGAAACCCTATAATCTTGTATTCGAACCTTCAATTAACTCAAGTGTACAACCTATGCTTAAAGGTTTTAAAAAAAAATACGTATGTACTTATCGACATTACTTCCCGCTCCCGTCCTTTCCTTCAGCATTTTAATTTTAAATCGTTCCCTCTTTTGATCCCTCCCAGAGTGAATTATCCCTCTTTAAAGTGCCTCCGAGTAAATTGTTAATAGGATAACTACAGCGGAAGTCTGAACGGGGGAAATATTGAAATACCCGATATGTTCCGGTAGAAAATAAAAAGTTTTCGCTTTTTGATGTTGTGGGGGGAGGCTGAACTGTTTATGGAAGGAAAATAAAAATATCGTGTCGTGTTTAGATAAGTTGTGTTACGCCCTTTGCAGTAGGTATGTACGGCGTACGGGGCAGATTCGTAATACAGTTGAAGTATACTGTTTTCATGTTTCATGCTTCATTATGTACGGTCACGAGCATTAATATGTATACACTTTGTTACCATGTCACATTAACTTTTTTGACAAATTGAACTGTAAGTCTCACTAAATGTCAAATATGTTAGTGCGACAGGGTCATAAAGTGGGTACATTATATTGCCCATGACTGTACTTAGTTAAGAGTATTTTTGTAATTATTTCTTTTTATTTTGGTGCAATAAAGTGTCATCATCATCATCACCAGCCCATTAACGTCCCCACTACTGGGGCACGGGCCTTCCCTATGGATGGATAGGGAGATCGGGCCTTAAACCATCACGCGGGCCCAGTGCGGATTTATGGTTATTAACGACTGCTAATGCAGCCGGGACCAACGGTTTACGTGGCTTCCGAAGCACGGAGGAGCTTGAGATGCAACTTAACTTTTTTTGTGGTCACCTATCCTATGACCGGCCTTTGCGAAAGTTGCTTAACTTCAACAATCTGCGCCACCGAGCTCCTCAATAAAGTGTATTTGTATTGTATTGTATGCACTCCGGTTGATGAGGGGCTGTGCCCAGCGGTGGGACGTATACAGGGTGTTAGTGACATCGTAACGACAACTTTGAGGGATGATTCAGACCATGATTTTGACTTCATATCAAGTGGAATTATCCATCGCAAAATTCATTACTTTTTTAGCTTTTTTGAAATTATTTTCTGTAGTTTTACGCGGCGTTCGTTATGTAAAAATTGACGATTCAAAGTGTAACTATGTTACCTATTGCATAAAGATATTTTTGAAAGAACGATAATCAAATATAAATACTTAAGGAATATTTAAAACGTCACGTCGACGAGTTTACAAATATGAAGAATTTTCCGGGATATGGTTTTTCGTACATCCTGTGGAAGTTACCCCTGTTTCCCCTATAAAGCAGACGCGTATAAACGATTGATGATATGTTTGTCTCACCCCTACAAGAGTGGGGGGGGGGAATAAAAAAATAATAATTTCCCTTAGACTGGTAACAGAGTGGTAGCGGATAGGCGGGTAGTGACATCACGCCTATTTCCCGTCGGGGTAGGCAGAGGCCACGGAGTTCCACTTACTACGATCCTGACACACCCCTTCTTCCACTCTCAAAGTCTTCATGCATGGCCACTTGATATCAACTCAGAATCATGGCCTGAATCATCCCTCAAAGTTATAATTACGATGTCACTAACACCCTGCATATTGTCGCATGCGAGTTGAATGCGAGCGATTCAGAAATATGGCCCCAGGGCTCTCACGGATGTAAGCGTGAGTTTTTCTGTAATATTTATGCACATAACACACACAATCACACAATGAGGAGCTCGGTGGCGCAGCGGTTAACGCGCTCGGTCTGCGATTGTTGAAGTAAAGCAACTTTCGCAAAGGCCGGTCATCGGATGGGTGACCACAAAAAAAAAGCTTTCATCCCGAGCTCCTCCGTGCTTCGGAAGGCACGTTAAGCTGTTGGTCCCGGCTGCATTAGCAGTCGTTAATAACCATCAATCCGCACTGGGCCCGCGTGATGGTTTAAGGCCCGATCTCCCTATCCATCCATAGGGAAGGCCCGTTCCCCAGCAGTGGGGACGTTAATGGGCTGATGATGATGACACACAATCTCTCTCTCTCTCTCTCTCTCTCTCTTTATTTAAGAGCCGCGCTCTTGTCGGTGGAGTAATCGCCATTCCTCTCTTCTTCCCGCCAAATCCTTCACCTCCTGATACGACACGACATGCACCCTCTCTTTTATTTGTTTCATAAATTTTCTCCTAGGTCTAGCCCTTGCTCTCTTCCCTTCAATGTTTCCTTCTATAATGTTTGTTATAAATTAATCGTGTCGTGTCAGGTGGCAAATCATATTTCCTCTCCGGTTCTCTATAGTCTTCAATATGGTTCTCTTCAACTCACAACACACCCAATAATAATACATAAATAATATACAATATTAATGTTTATGTATGTATGAATTTATGTATAAGTATCTGTTTTATTTATGTAGAGGTATTTTATGTTAGTAGGTAGTTGTTTGCTTTTTGTACGTATTTATTTTATACAAAACGTTGCACCGTCCCATTTCCAGAAGAAATTGCTGCTTAGCAATAAGGCCGGCAGATTGAACAGTATATTCCGTCCTTGTGTGTAAAACTTGTTTTGTATGTTGTGTGCAATAAAGTATAATTGTATTGTATTGTATAACACAAAAGCTGTCTCCGCTATCCGCTCGTCCCCTACATCGACTCAGGCGCCGCACCCCACTCAGCCAAGTGCACGAGGAAGTAAGGAACTGCAAATTGCCGGCCTGATCGTATACTGATGTAAATCCTCAGAAGGGTGCGCGATTGATTGCTTATTGAAGAAATGCGTTTTTCTGTCGGCTCGTTAGATTGCGAGAGAATGTTGTCTAGGGGTCGTAAGAAATTGGATTATTTTTTTTTAACTTAGAGTCGATACGTAAAGCCCAACGGCCTCCGTGGTCCAGTGGTTGAGCGTTAGGCTCACGATCTGGAGGTTCCGGGTTCGAATCCCGATGGGGAAATATCATAAAAATTACTTTGTGATCCCTAGTTTGGTGTGAACATTACAGGCTGATCACCTGATTGTCCGAAAGTAAGATGATCCGTGCTTCGAAAGGCACGTTAAGCCATTGGTCCCGGTTACTATTTACTGATGTAAGTAAGTAGTCGTTACATGCATCATGTCCGGGCCTGGCGGCTCAATAGTAACCCTGACACCAGGGTTGATGGGGTTGGTAATCCACCTCACAACCCACACGATAGAAGAAGAAGAATGAATTAATGTACGAAGGAAAAGGGTTTTCAGATTAGGATTTAACCTTGACAATCTTCTTATCGTGTGGGTTGTAAGGTGGAGTACCAACCTCATCAACCCTTGTGTCAGGGTTATTATTGAAACGGACCTTGACAATTAGGTACATTACTGTATAAATATGTGGGAATGGAAAGGTATGATGCATGAAAAGGAACGTTTGGAGCGAGAAAGTTTGAGAGAGTGAGAAAGACAGCAATAGG
The DNA here is from genome assembly GCF_024362695.1 of Pectinophora gossypiella. Lineage (NCBI taxonomy): Eukaryota > Metazoa > Arthropoda > Insecta > Lepidoptera > Gelechiidae > Pectinophora > Pectinophora gossypiella. The sequence goes on along the minus strand of NC_065428.1, from coordinate 346,592 downwards.
AAGCGGAAGTGGTGTTACTTTTTTATATATAGATGATAGATGGCGAATTGTGAAGGTGTGTAGCGTGGGTGCAATTAAAATAAAAGACGTATTAAAGAAGAGTGTTTAATTGAAGACGACGAAGTCCCTTCCTACAAATATGTTCATAATGTCATTCAGCACTTATCCCTATCGACCCACTAGTGTCGATTAAGTTTTTTAATTATTTTTAATTATCCTCTCAGACGAAGCCCTGAGCCACGGATCACGCCCAACTGGGCACCCTCAGGCCTGTTGTTTTAAATTTTGTACCGGGTGAGAACCTTCAGCGCTTCCATTTGTCCGGCCAAGTAGTTAATGCCATATGCAGGAAATCTTATGTCACGTCAAAAAACAAAAATATTGAAAGTAAATGTTGATTGTTTTATAATAAATAAGTTACTAAGTTAGTTTTAAGTTACGCTCAAGTGATGATGTCATGATGATGAAGATGAATGATGTGAGATGTAGTCCCCATTTGGGATATAGTCGCGAGCTTTACAAAAAAAATTCGAGTCAAAAATCCTTCAGAAAATATTTTCTTTTACGAAATCTTTTCGATTCCAGTCCAGTAGGTATTACTTAATTTACTTGAAGTAAGTACTTACTTACCTACTCTTAAGCTGTCCTCCCGTAACTTATCCCACCGACACCCAGTTAGCCGTCGGCGGCTTGCTTTGATCCCCCAGCTGTGACGCCGTTTGATCATTTCGGGACCAAATAAAAATAAAACCCTAATTATAATTGGAGGGAACCGAAACACCGGAAGCCCTTTTTTGAATTTCGAAACAAATAATTACTGCCTTTTTATGTTAGGAAATTTTAGACGAATTTTTAGATCAATTTGATCGAGTTTAATAGCTGCTGTAAAGGAATTTAAATGGCTTTGATGGATAAGTTTCATTGTTTGAATGTTTTAAATTCCTTCGTACTTTGTTAAGATAAGTTTAGCTCCAATAATGATGTCTTTATAGACATTTTAGACTTTGCTCGTCATCATGTCGAAAAACCAATTAACGATTGTGTCTTTTATAACTGACTGATGACTCATGGCTGATGATGTCAAATTGGAGACGTCCTTAGAAAAGGTTTATTACGATTAACTCCGAACCGGTGTGCGTGCATGAAACGATTGATGAATGTGGAGGAAACAAGAGAAGTGTGTCAGGATCGAAGCAAATGGAATTCCATAGTCTGCTTACCCCGGTGGGAAAAAGACGTGATTTTATGTATGTGTATGTATTGATGATCTATGGGCTGATTACCTGTAATGTTCAACCTTATCAATTTTTGTGATGTTGTCCTCACTGGGATTCCAATCCGGGACCTCCGGCCCAATTCAAACAATGGACCACAAAGGCCGTTCACTCCAGTGTTTCATCTTGACTCGATTTTTCGGAACCATAATGTGGGAGCATCAAAACATAAATTCCATTGAAATAGGCAATATTACATTACAAATCACGCGAGCCAATACGCAATAAATAAAAAGTTTTTGCCGCGAATCTATTGCTGATTCCAATATATTTTTTATAGCTTCTACCTGAGATCGTTTCTTATAAAAAGTAATATTTTTTATATATATTACACTGCTAAGATTGGAAGGCTGTGGGTTGTAAGGCACTTGTCTCACTGCCGGCGATGAATAGAATAGAATAGAATAATTTATTTGCCAGAAAACAGTATTTAAGATGTTATTATGTACAGTAGTCCGTGTTTTCAGCTTACAAGTAAGCATGCAAATTTATGCTGTTGTGCTACACATGCATCTACAATTATAAAATATATCAAATATATCAATCATAAAATAAAATAATAATAAAACTCTTATGAACAATGTCAAAGTTTAGTTTTTCTAATCTAAAAATTAATTAGTACTATAAAAGCAATGTTGTAGCAACCATTTTGTCAAATTAACTTTAAGAGCAGCTTTGGTCATATTTGTAAATGCTGTGCATGGGAAGTTTATTAAATTGAAAGCTCATGTGAAGCTTATTTTATGTAAAAAGCTTATTATAAGATAAATGATAAAAATGTCTGGTATTGAATGTGTTCCTCTAGTTATTAAATAACTTGTAATGTATACCCTCATTGATTTAAAAGATGTGTTGCTGTCGCAGTTTCTTGTCATCTCTCTCTCGGCGTTGTCCAGCCAAGTAGTTAATGCCATCTGCAGCAAATCCACAATAAGTCACAATAAATAATAAAAAAAAAAAAGATCTCTTTGCGTGAGTTTTCAGCGTCGAACGAGCATTTTGAGCGAGTTTTATCTTATTTATTTATTTAGGTACACAAGTGTAGCGCATTCAGTGTATAATGTAAATAATTTTATCTTTTCTAAGACTTCATATTCTTTTTGCCACAAGAGGGAAAATAATAATGTATTTTTTTCTTTAAATTATTGATTAAATATATGTTCCCATACAAAAGTGTGGGATAAATCCTCTGTCGTGAACCATACATAATCATGTAAGGTCAAATCTAATCATATTCCAAAACTGAAATGTGTCATAGTTATATGAATACCAATGGGGCAAAATACCCACAAATGGACAACGTGCCCATAGCTGTCTAAATATAGGGTAAAAACCCCACGATGTTAGAATATGTGATAAGAATGTTCACTGATTTCTTCTCTAATCTGTTTCATTGCTATGTCCTGTTAATTTAGTTTTTTCGTAATGACAGCCCGCCAAAAGCATCAACTTTTTTTTTCTGGCCAGTGTTATTATGACATATATAACCTACAAATCGATTACTCACTCGAGTAAAAATAAAATCAATATGATGCATTTTAATATTATTATGAATTTGATTATTTAAATTCGAGAACTGGTTACAGTTCGAGACATCCTCTGCGTGTGTTTAAAAGATAAATACCTAAACGCGATTTGATTTTATTCGCTCTCATTCCAGCTGAGACCTATCTAGAAATATCCACTAAATTCAGAAATATGGTACAAATATAGGGTGTTAGTGACACCGTAACGAAAACTTTCGACCATGAGTTGAATATCAAATGGGACTTCCTGTCGGAAAATTCATTAAAGATAGGGTTTTTTTATTATTTTAAAATAACATAACAAATACTTTATTGCACAAACAGGAAAAAAACAAAATACAAAACAAAAGAGAAATAGAATGAATTAATTTAAAAATAGAAACCACATTTAAAATAAAAATAACAAATTATTCAAATCCATCAGTGTAAATCGAACAAGCGCGAACAGTGGTATATGCAGGCTAGCGGTGCGGTGCGGTCATGTCAGGGTCCTATGGCGGCTCAATAATAACCCTGACACCAGGGGTGATGGGGTTGGTAATCCACCTCACAACCCACTCGATAGAAGAAGCCGGTGCAGCAAACCAGTGATGTAGCGTTCCCAAGAATGTTCCCATTTTGGGAAAGTTCTCGGCAGTAAAAAGGCGCAAAATCAAGTTGAAAGAGCTTCATAACCTAACCTTTAGGCAGATAAGACCAGAGTATAAGAAAGAACAATTCGAAAACTTTGTTTGAATTATACGAATTGAATTATATTTGAATTATACGCGCGAGCGCAATCGAGTGCGGACGTGTTGTTGGTTGTGTACTACTGTAATTTTTTTTTTGTGATTATTACCTTAAATGGGGACTAAATGTTCAGGGTGCAATGATCTCTTACATGGAGTGTGCTCAAGAAACGTGTAAGAAATTATATCACTTCAAGTGTTTATCTATGACAGAGGAGCAGTTTGAGAAAATTACTCAGGAAGAAAGAGATAAATGGGTATGTCCAGAGTGTATGCGTGATATTCGTAGGAATAATAGTTTTCACAATTCGAGCTAATTTCATAATGGACAAAACCTTTACACCAAGCAATAACGTTAACATAGAACGCGGATGTTGTTCACGACAGAATGAATCCATGATAGAGGGTGAGAATAAAGTTCTAGATTATGAGTTTTTACAACGGGAATATTCTCATTTTGGGGACATTACCAGGAACGGCATATCATTGCAGTAAACACTCAAAAAGCTTCCGGCCAAGTAGTTAATGCCACTTGAGGCAAATCTGCAATAAGTCACATCAAAAAAAGACTCAAAATGCTAATTCAATATTTCCGTCAAAAAAGAACCTACTTACTTAAAAAATAATAATAAAAAAAAAACATTTTTATTTCAGACTTTCATCCATACATGTGTTAGTAGAAAACCTTAAAAGTAAGTTAGTATCAAATTAAACAATTCTATTTAAATTAAATTATTAAGAGGAGCTCGGTGGCGCAGCGGTTAACGCGCTCGGTCTGCGATTGTTGAAGTAAAGCAACTTTCGCAGAGGCCGGTCATAGGATGGGCGACCACAAAAAAAAAGTTTTCATCTCGAGCTCCTCCGTGCTTCGGAAGGCACGTTAAGCCGTTGGTCCCGGCAGCATTAGCAGTCGTTAATAACCACCAATCCGCACTGGGCCCGCGTGGTGGTTTAAGGCCCGATCTCCTTATCCATCCATAGGGAAGGCCCGTGCCCCAGCAGTGGGGACGTTAATGGGCTGATGATGATGATTAAGAGTATACATAATGTTTATAGTTTATTCTAGTTGAATCCTTATTAGGTCCAACCAGAACAGACACCCAAGTACCATTATTTTTAGAAGTTTTTTTTTGTTTCGTTGCGGTGTCACTAACAGTCTGTATAGCAGGTCCCAATAAAAGTTCCATTTCAAAACAGTCCAGATATTGTGCCATCTGCAATAACACGTGAAATGTGTCTTGTTTTAAAACTAGTTTTGTTCTATTCTAGAAGTGTAAAGAAGTAGGTCGCGACGACAACTATCCTCGGGTGCCTTTTGTAGGAGTTTTATTTGTGGGTTTCGCGTATGTATTGACTAATGAAAATACTTTGTAAGGTCGAATCATTGTTTTACCACTACCGTAGATACAGCGCTTGATACAAAAATGCGGCGAAAACTTGGCGCTTGTTTAGCAAAAAAAGAGGAGCTCGGTGGCGCAGCGGTAAACGCGCTCGGTCTGCGATTGTTGAAGTTAAGCAACTTTCGCAAAGGCCGGTCATAGGATGGGTGACCACAAAAAAAAAGTTTTCATCTCGAGCTCCTCCGTGCTTCGGAAGGCACGTTAAGCCGTTGGTCCCGGCTGCATTAGCAGTCGTTAATAACCACCAATCCGCACTGGGCCCGCGTGGTGGTTTAAGGCCCGCTCTCCCTATCCATCCATAGAGAAGGCCCGTGCCCCTGCAGTGGGGACGTTAATGGGCTGGTGATGATGATGATGATATTTAGCAAAAAATCAAAAAAATCGTGTCAAATTATGGAAGTACGCATCGTCTTATTATGTGTATTAGCGCGTGGTGCTTCGTAACGCGGTCGGGTTATACTGCGACTCGGATTGACCCGCAGTACTTGTTTGACTGTATTTGAAACTAAAATAATAATTAGGGTGGGTTTTACTGCGAAAATTTTTTTTTTATACTATGATAACATGCACAATGTCATTACTTATTATAAATACGATGTTCCATCCTTCTCCGTGGTCTAGTGGGTAGAGCGTGAGGCTCACGATCTGGAGGTCCGGGTTCAATTCCCGATGGGGACATTGTCGAAATCACTTTGTGAGACTGTCCTTTGTTTGGTAAGGACTTTTCAGACTTGAATCACCTGATTGCCCAAAAAAGTAAGATGATTCCGTGCTTCGGAGGGCACGTTAAGCCGTTGGTCCCGGCTATTAGCCGTAAAAACACCTCCACCAACCCGTATTGGAGCAGCGTGGTGGAGTATGCTCCATACCCCCTCCGGTTGATTGAGGGGAGGCCTGTGCCCAGCAGTGGGACGTATATGGGCCGTTTATGTGATATTCTATCCCTTTCTTTTCGCATTGAGCTTCTATTTTGCAAGTTTTTACCACGCACTTCCCCGTGTTGACTTTCCCTTGACTCAGAACGTTTTCTCAATAAATAATAGCCACTTCTCGTCATAATGTTTTTTTCAATATATTAATTAATAATTAATTTAAGAGCTTTACCATCCAAAATATTGTAGCATTTTAAAAAATAGATTTCGTTTTGGTACATCCATAGTAAAAAAATAACAGTAGGTACAGTCTACACAACCAAGCAGCTCCTCAAACTCTTTCATTAACTACGTCTCGGTACATAAATATACATAAATATCTAGATAACGACTGTCAAATGAGCTTTTAGCTAGCTAACCTATTAGAAGCTAGACAGAATAAGGGATAATTGGCAATTCTCCACTTCCCACCAACGGTTAGGTTTACCTCAGCCCCTCTAACTTTGAGGGATGATTCAGATCATGACTCTGAGTTAACTTCATAATTATTTTCAATTATATACTTTTCCAATGGATGCAAGGGATGATGATGAATTTTCCGACAGGAAATTCCACTTGACATCAACTCAGACCCATGATCTGAATCATCCCTCAAAGTTTTAGTTACGATGTCGCTAACATCCTGTATAACGGCTCCGGTTTCGTGCTTTGGAAGGCACATTAGTCCCGGTTACTTATTACTGATGTAAGTAAGTAGTCGTTACATGAGCCATGTCAGGGGCCTTTGGCGGCTCAATAATATCCCTTACACCAGGGTTGATGAGGTTGGTAATTCACCTCACAATACGATAGAAGAAGACGGTTTCCATTTCGGTTTGGAAGGTCAGATGGTAGTCGCTTCTTTAAAAGAAGTTGATGTTAACCTTCTGCAGTGTTTAGACTAGAAAATATACTTGACTAAACACTCGTAGATTGAAATGACGAAGTACAATGCAGCAGCGAGTGTACTTGATCCAGTTCCTCGAGTCGAGTGGCGGCGGAGGTCGGGTCGGGGGGTAAGATTTTTAGGGGAAATCAAATCAAAAAGGGTGTTTTTATATTAATTCACGCTTAAAATAACTATTAGGGTAGAGACGACGAAGTTTGTTTTATAGGACAGAGAAATTGGCAGCAAAGGATTGGAATTATAATGTGTTAAATCAACTCTAAATGATAATTTTCTTAGCAAATAAATTATCATTATGTTACAAGATGATATTTCTTATATTTTGTTTGACATATTTTAAAGTCTGTTTAATTTTTTTATACATAAACTCACGAGACTTATTGTAGATTTGCCGCACATGGCATTAACTACTTGGCCGGAGCAGAGACCATAGAATTCCATTTGCTTCGATCCTGACACACTTCTCTTGCTTCCTCCACATTCATCAATCGCTTCATACACGCACGCCAGTTTAGAGTAGATCGTACTAAACCTTTTCTAAGGACATCTTAAATTTGGTAAATTTAAGTCCTTCTAGATCTTTCTCTGCCAGCCCTATCATTAACTTTCGCATTATATACCGCTTTCGCAAATAATAATACATATATGATAAAAAATTTCTTTTAGAAGGGCATCAAAAAACTGTCACTGCGTTGGCAAAGATGCATTGATTGCATGGATGATTACTTCGATTAATACAAATAAAAAAAATATTGTTTTTCATACAAATCGGCAATTTCATAAGTATCAACCTAAAGTGTAATATAAAACTAAATGCCCAGCTAATACCCCGGGGACCGAATACCCGGGGTAGGTTCCCGGTGTCGAAGGGTTGTATCGTAATTAGGTAAGATTGCCAATCTCACCCGAAAGGGTTATTACGTGAAGTTGGCATTCTAGTGGTGGGATTTTGTCTGGGAATTGATTACATTTGTCCTTGTATTACTTTCTGATGTGATTTTGCTTCTATTAATTTACATAACATACATAAACAGCCTATATACGTCCCACTGCAGGGCACAGGCCTCCCCTCAATCAACCGGAGAGGGTATGGAGCATACTTCACCACGCTGCTCCAATGCGGGTTGGTGGAGGTATTTTTACGGCTAATAGCCGGGACCAACGTCTTAACGTGTCCTTCGAAGCACGGAATCATCTTACTTTTTCGGACAATCAGGTGATTCAAGCCTGAAAAGTCCTTACCAAACAAAGGACAGTCTCACAAAGTGATTTCGACAATGTCCCCATCGGGAATCGAACCCGGACCTCCAGATCGTGAGCCTAACGCTCTAACGCTAATGCTCTCTTAATAGAGAGCATTAGAATAAATTAATATTTATTCTTCTAAAAATATTACCTGCTATGTGAAGAACGGCAACTATCCACCCTGCACTATACGTATCGGGCGCCGACCTCACCCCCTCTGGGTTTTTTTCTATGGCTGGAAAGCTAAGAAGTAAGGGACAGCGGACTGTCTGTCTCGCTCGCACTTACGCGTTTTGCGACACACGGTAAAAATGAGATTTTTGAATGGAGTGTCCGGGCTGTGTGTGACATGTCGAGTGTCTCGGTGTAGGCAGGAGAAGTTATGAAGTCCTAAGATGGATGCAATGAATCATAATTTACGGACAGCCTGTGTGTGCAGTGGTAGAGCATCGAGAAGTCGGGTTCGATTCCCGGTGGGGACATGTCTTACAAAAAATCACTTTGTGAGACTGTTCCTGGTTTAGTCAGGATATTGCAGGCTTCTTCTTCTTCTTCTATCGTGTGGGTTGTGAGGTGGAGCACCAACCTCATCAACCCTGGTGCCAGGGTTACTGATGCACGGATCATCTTACTTTCGGACAATCTGGTGATCAGCCTGTAATGTCTTAACCAAGCTAGGGACCATAAAGTAATTTTTGTGCTATGTCCCCACCGGGAAACGAACCCAGGACCTCCAGATCGTGAGCCCAACCCTCAACCACCGGACCACGGAGATCGTTCTTCAATAATGTTGTTGAAAATTGATCTCAACGATATGTGAGTCGACTTAGAAACACACAATTTTGCCAATTTTATATTATCTATAGAAATCCATTCCTTACCTTTCCATAAATAAAGCTTTCCAAGCCACTAACCCACTATATCACCACCATTCCCTCAAAAACACGTTTGAAAAATGTCCTGTGCGGTGGCTGTGTGCAGTCAATTCACTAGTATGAATGGGATCGTATATTCCCAGCCGGGGAAGATTAAATTAAAAGCCACTGGGCGCGTAATGGGAGGAAGGGACGAGTTATTGTGTAGGTGCTGGTGTGGATATGTAGGTTTTTTAAATTCACTATTGGCACACCCCGGACACTTCATACAAAAAACCTCGTTTTACGCAGACACTACACATTGACGTTATCGTAAACGCGCATCTGTGTGTGTGACGTCTGACGCCAATATAATTGAAGACTAAAGTAAGACCGAGGGGGTGAGGTAAAAGTTGGTAGGGTACTTGGGTAGACAAATAAAAATATGTTTAAGTCATATGTAATAGGAGCCTGTTACCATTAACCGGGCACAGATCTTGAAAACCACGTGCAATGAATGAATTCAACCTCACGAAGTTGAATTTAGTGCTTTAGGCCCGAGCCGGGTTTCGAACTTCTGACACTAAGACGTAAGACAAGCGTTTCTCGAACAAAACTATTACGGTTTTTTTATATTTAGTTTCCTACCAAATTAACACTTCACAATATAAACAGAAAATCATTTGCCCAACCTCATTAAATACAATTTAAATACCAAATCAGCGTCTATTGTCTTTCAACCGCAATTTATTTGAAACTCGTACAATATTCAACCACAGTGCGAATTATCAACTAATTGTCATATCTAGTAAATATATTCATGTGCCAATATTGACCATAGGAACTATATAACAGATGTACTACACTGTTTAAAGGCACACCAAAAGCAGTATTAGGGCAGGCGTGACGGTAGTTCCAGGGCGGGACTGCACAGTCTTTTTCTATCGTGTGGGCTGTGCGTATCGTAACGGCCTCCGTGGTCCAGTGGTTGAGCATTGTGCTCACAATCCGGAGGTCCCGGGTTCGAATCCCGGTGGGGACAAATCACAAAAATCACTTTGTGATCCCTAGTTTGGTTAGGACATTACAGGCTGATCACCTGATTGTCCAAAAAGTAAAAAGATCCGTGCTTCGGAAGGCAGGTTAAGCCGTTGGTCTCGGTTATTACTTACTAATGTAAGTACGTAGTCGTTCCATGAGTCATGTCAGGGGCCTATGGCGGCACAGTAATAACCCTGACACCAGGATTGATGGGGTTGGTAATTCACCTCACAATCCACACGATAGAAGAAGAAGTGTGGGCTGTGAGGTGGATTACCAACCTCATCAACCCTGGTGTCAGGGTCACTATTGAGCCAGCAAAGGCCTGACGTGGCTGATTTAACGACTAACGAATCGACTAGGTGTGCCGAAGCATTAAGACTATTTTATGAAGACGTTGCGAAAAGTCATTTTAAATATGCGAATGATCCATTTGTTCAACTAATCCCAATTTAAAAATAATTGTTTTTATTTACTCCTAGTCCCGCAAAGGAGTTCTCTGTATTTTTTACACTGTGGTACCCTTTGTCTGATTATACTGCCATACAGTTCAGAGCTTTATAATTCAGTTGATAAAGTAGTATATAGTGTGGTTATAATGGGCTGATCAGTTGAATGTCCAGGGACATGGTGGTGAAATGCATTCCAATGTGTATAATGAGCTCTGAGCTTCATTATAAATGCCGATGTTTGATGTTACTGTAGTCATATTATGTTCTCCTATCGTGTGGGTTGTAAAGTGGAGTACCAACCTCATCAACCCTGGTGTCAGGGTCCAGGGTTACTATTGAGCCCCCAAAGGCCTTTGATATGGCTCGTGTAACGTCTACTTACATCAGTAAGTAGTAACCGGGACCAATGGCTTAACGTGCTTTCCAAAGCACGGATCATCTTACTTTTGGACAATCAGGTGATCGGCCTGTAATGTCCTAACCATACTAGGGATCACAAAAGTGATTTTTGTGTTAGGTCCCCACCGGGATTCGAACCCGGGATTGTATTATTTCATTTTAATAAGTATGTGAAAATATTAGTATGTCGAATAAATATTTTTTCTTTCTTTCTTATGATAATGATATTATAAATATGTACTTACCAAAATATATGTCTTAGATTTTATTATCTATGCTTACTTCCGCTTCGGAACGCGTGACAAAGAAGAAGCGGCGTAAAAATTAAAATTCATAAATTACGTTCACGATAAAAGTTCCACCAACAAAAACTTATCCCTGCAATGTCCCTCCCCAATTATTCATCGATCCTCTCAATCGAATCCCTCCCGACCTCCCTAGTGACTAATTGAAAAAATTCCGAATACTTTGCAAAGTTGGACTCGAACTCGTGACCCGTGCTACGCAGTTCCATTAGTCTTGTCACATTGGGGTTAGGGGAAAATAGATTTTATTCTGACGACGATAGGGTTGTAAAGTTGTTGGGATTAGTAATACTTTTTCTTTCGTTGGGTTGTATTGTAAGGGTGCGGGTAGATGGGAGTTGGGAGAGAAGATCATAATTTAAGTTTAAGTTAAATTGAGGAAAAAACATTATTCAAATTATTTTTTACGGATGCTATTAGTTCATCTGTGATGGATGTACTTCTGACCACCCCAGTTGGGATATAGTCTTGAGAAAATGTTATGTTATGTTCCTCGGTTTACTTCTTGGCCGGACGCGCGTTCAATTTGCTTTTTTTTTTGATAGCGCACTTACTTTTATATGCGCAAAAGTCAAATTTCAATATTGATTTTTTATATGATTTGCTGCGAAGCGGCCTCTTTAACCTCCGTGGTCTAAAAAAACTAAAAAGTAAACTTGTATTTTATTACCAGTGTATATTGAACTAATCACAGGAATTTTAATATGAAAAACAAAGGTTCCGGATGATTAGCGTCTAATCGGAGTAGTAAGTACATAATGTAGTAAGTGAAGGTTGCAACAATATCTATTGCTGCGTTCGGACTCACAAACACACATAGACAGCCTATATACGTCCCACTGCTGGGCACAGGCCTCCCCTCAATCAACCGGAAGGGGTATGGAGCATACTCCACCACGCTGCTCCAGTGCGAGTTGATGGAGGTGTTTTTACGGCTAATAGCCGAGACCAACGGCTTAATGCGTCCTCCGAAGCACGGAATCATCTCAATTTATCGGACAATCAGGTGATTCAAGCCTGAAAAGTCTTTACCAAACAAAGGACAGTCTCACAAAGTGATTTCGACAATGTCCCCATCGGGAATCGAACCCGGACCTCCAGATCGTGAGTCTAACGCTCTAACCACTAGACCACGGAGGCTGTGTGTTCGGACGCATATCGAAATAAAAATTGGTATGAATAATTTGTCAGGCGCTTCGGATCTTGAGATTTTAAACACAGTGTGTATTCGTGTTAAGTGTCGACGGGTGTCCTGGTGAAGTGAGAGTGACAGGCGATCAGCGACGATCGATAGCGACGACACAGAGGTACACCTACATGTTTTGACGCTGACAACGATTGTTTTAACATTTGCGCATATAAAATATAACTGCGCATTGTCAACAAAAGTAAAATAGCAATATTGCCTTTTGAGATGAATCTTCGATGTGGCCATTCTAACCCCTCAGATTTGGTAAGGTTGCTCTTTTAAACTAAGTATTATACATAATTAAAGCACATAATAACGGGTTCTTACCGCGTTTAAAACAATATATAAGTATTATACAAACTTGCAGTAAATAATGCAAAAATGTTAGACGTTGTGTATAATGTAGGGTATATATTAGAATGATCTCAAAATGTATTTAACAATAAATACATATATGTACGTATGAATTTTCTTGAACAAGGTGACTTTCCTTGAACATACCATTTAAGTAAGTAAGTAAAAAAAATCCTCTACAAATAACATCAATTATATTCTTATTCATAATGGTTTATAACATGAACATTAATAGAATTTGTAGAGACTGGAGCCTAAACTCGTATGACATATTTGACATTTATTTTTGCTTTTTTAATTATTATTATTTTATTAATTTTAATCAATGGGTCTCTCTGACAACATTTGTAAATTTGTACTTTAATTTATTTGTTTTAATTAATTATTAAGCTGAATTGTTTTAATTCACTGCAACTTAAACATTTGCACGCCTGCTTGCCGGCTGAATACACCGTTAAAATTTTCTTATAATACCTATTTATACTTTATTCTCTGCAAGTAAATGATTTCTGATTCTGATTCTGTATACCCACCATTAATATTGTTTTCCAGCACCATTAAAAATGGGCTATTATATCTGAAGCCACTATTCACCCAACCTATATTCTCGGCCTCTCTCAGCAGCTACCGCTACCGTGCCTCGGTTCATTCCAATAACTCGGTCTATCTGATGGGACGGCCGCCATCAAAGAAGCTTCGAGTTGCAGCCAGGAAAATTGGTGTAGGAGGAGACGACGGTTACAGCTTTTTTATTTATTCTCTTGCAGGGCAGGAGCTTAAGTACTATGATCTCTTAGCGCGATCATATTATCGTAGATTTTACAATACCGAATACTGAGGGGAATGATTCAACTCACGATTCTGAGTTAATATCAAGTAAAATCGGAGATGTCCTTAGAAAAGATTCAGTACGATCTACTCTGAACCGGCGTGCGTGTATGAAACGATTGACGAATGAGGAGGAAGCAAGAGAAGTGTGTCAGGATCGAAGCAAATGGAATTACATAATCTCTGCTTACCCCATATTTCTATGTATGAAGTCAAATTTTCCGTCGCAATAGTATGGAATTGAAAATGCTTATTAATTGAAAAAAAAAAGAACAGGAAAAATTCATGAATATCCAAAAAAATATTTATCTACCTAGGCATCTGTCTTAAAACCTGATATGTATAAAATAAGTTGTTATGTACTTCATAAGTTCGAGTCAATAATACCTATCTCAATAATAGCGTGAAGACCTTTAGCCCTAGTATTACAAATGGCGGAGGCCAATCTCTATTTAAAGACATTCGTGCCTCCTACTCGGACAGTAAAGCAGGTTTACCGCAACTCGTAACGTGGACGAGTTACCGCCCCCCGTAAGCCCCTCTGTTACCGACCCCTCTGCTACCGACCCCGACAAGCGCCCCCGTCTCACAGCTAGAACCGTCTTAGAGCTTAGGGGTCTAGATTCATTCCATTTGTCTTTGTTGAGGAATTTCTAGTTTAGCATTGGAATAAGTATAATACTTTTGTTATTGTTTTTTAAAATCCCTTTAATGAAGAATCCTTCTAAAGATCTTCTTCCTTCAACTCTAAGCGCTAACATCCGCATCATAGAATCACATAATATCATGATAATTATTACTTTCGCCTCTAGCAACGACCGAGCGTAATTTGATTCCATATTCTGTGGCACATCAAATGTTGGCTTCAACTTCTGTTCATAAATTAATACTTCATAATCGAAAAGTTTCTACATTAATGTACAAACAACTGTACTGCAAAAGTAATGCTTTTGATGGGCACACCTAATGAAAGCCCCCTTTCAAACTTAACTTAGCCTAACTTAAGTACTTTAAGTACAAGCTCAATAAAGGCTAAGTTAACACGATTGGTGCACACAACACAATGCAGGTTAAGTTATAACTTGAGTAACTTCGCGGGGGGTCGCGTTGTTGGTGACAACCAAAGTTACTTAATATATAGAAACTGGATGTGAAAAGAAATATAATTATAATTATTACATTACAGGCTGATCACCTGATTGTCCAAAAAGTAAGTTGATCCGTGCATCGGAAGGCACGTTAAGCCATTGGTCCCAGCTATTAGCCGTAAAAACACTTCCAACAACCCGCAGTGGAGCAGCGTGGTGAAGTATGTTCCATACCCCCTTTGGTTAATTGAGGGGACGCCTGTCCCCAGCAGTGAAACGTATAAGTCTGTCTATGTATGTATGTTATGTGTAATAATAAGTGCGACATTTTGTCACATTTTTCTATGACATCACAAGTTGCTTTTTTATACTAATTACATAGTAATTTCGTGTTTTGACGTTTAGTAAATCCAGTCAAGTAGTTAATGCCATCTGCGGCAAATCTACAATAGTTAAAAACTGTTTTTAGCTGCCTTAGCAGTAAAGGCAGTTCCAGTAATTGTTCATTAAAGGTACTGAATTAAAGTAGGTAGGTACTGAAGGCACTTCCCCTCATTTAGTTAACACAATTATTATCGCCCCTCTGAACAATTTCATAATTGTATCCCTCGTATAAGCACTCTCATATAATTCATTACCTTATTCCCCCTACATTTCTGTTACAATACGATACTTTCTGTTAATTATGCATTTGGAAAGTCTGCCTATTGGTAATTATACACTTAAAACATATAATAACGGGTTCTTACCGCGTTTAAAGCATAAGGGATATGTCTCTCGTTTAAAGAGGGATATCATGGCACTTGCAACAGTGTCGAAATATCGGGAGTCTCATATCCCTGATTTAAACGCGGTAAGAACCCGTTATTATGTGTTTTAATTATGATAACAACCGCGTAAATTTAAAACAATTATATACTTTATATTAAAGGGAATACATACATAGATAAATTAACGCTCGTAATTCCTAATGGAGTGGACAGAGCTACAAATAATCAAAGACAACTTGCGGTCACTGTTGATACGAAGTCATTGGATTTAAGTGTTGAATTTATTAATTAAAACATTTTTTTTGTCATTGGATGTGTATGGTTTATTTGTCTAGGTAAGGTAACATAAACATACATAACATAAACAGCCTATATACGTCCCACCTGGGCACAGGCCTCCCCTCAATCAACCGGACCTAACCGGGGGGAACGGGGCGCGGAGGGGGGGGGGAGGGGGTTGGTAAGGTGAAGAAAAATTGTTATAGATATCCTAATTCAGTTTGTCAACGTGGAACTGGACTAATATAAGTTTCTGATTAACAGATAGAGTATGTAGCTATCAGACACATACTGCTATCAGACTTATTACTTACTAGCGACCCGCCCCGGTTTCGCTCGGGTGCAATGTTGAGGAAAAAATGAAATTATTTACGACATCACATTAAAAACTTTAAAAATAACTGTATTTCTCCACTATTTCATGGATGTTCCTCTTGAATCACTCTATCTCCAAAAAAAAAACCGCATCAAAATCCGTTGCGTAGTTTTAAAGATTTAAGCGTACACAGGGATATAGGGACAGAAAAAGCGACTTAGTTTTATACTATGTAGTGATATGACAGGTAGTTATAACGGCTTTGAAACCCTTATAACCCAAAGGCAATTCCTGTCTCTTAATACTTCTGCTACTTGTAGCTGTATTCAAAGTTTATGTACGTTTCTATTATGCCGAAGTTTTGCAATAAATTCAGTTTTAAATCAGAAATGTAATTCTAAAATCAGTGTAGTAGTTGCAGATCGATGTAGGTATCCTAGGTGGAGTGAATGTACTGGAATGAATCATGTTCAATGCTGATAAATAGGTTCAGATAAGTTCGCGTACTGCGCGCCTTAATGTGACCGCATTGTAAACACAAACAGTGGCTTAGGTTAGAACGTTATAGTATGAGATATAATAATCACATCTCCCTAGCATTATCCCGTTCTTTCACAGGGTCCGCTTGCCTAACCTGAAGATTTGACAGGTCCGGTTTTTTTACAGAAGCGACTGCCTGTCTGAACTTCCATCCCGCGAAGGGAAAACCCAATAAAGGTCACATACCTCCAAAAATACATTTCTCGGGAATATGAATTTCCTCGTGATAATAATTTATGATCGAAACATGAATTCGAAAACAAATTCGACAATCATTGGTTTAGGCCTGTGCTGGATTCGAACCTACGGTCTCAAAGTGAGAGGCAAGCTTTGTACTAGCTGGGCTACCAGGCCTACCGGTAGGTAAGAGGTATAATTATGCTCACCATATTTAGACGAATAAAACATAATAAATTATGATAATGATTGTGGCAGATATAAAAACATTATTTGATCTAAAAAAATAAAAATATTTTGAGTTTAGATCAGAGCAAACGGTGCGTGGAACGGTAACTCTCCGCACCAAAACGTATCGGACTAGATTTACCTCACCGCTTCTAGATCTAACTGTAGTGTCAATGGCTATAAGCCAATTAGGAGTAAGGATGAGTGCGCGTGGCTGTCTATCTCTCTCGCACTTACGCGATAACGCGGCAGACACGTTTTGTTTCGATAAGCCATTAATTAAAAACTTCTGTATTTCTTTGTTTCGATAACAAAAGTATGTACGTATACTAGGCAGCTTAACGTAACATAAATATCCAGGAGAGAGGCATCATAGGCTGTAATACAAGTATTCTTATACTTAGTCAGCTATGGTACATACCTATTTATATCTGTGTCTAATACTAAGCTATGTTTAAGGAAAGAATTGTACCCACATTTTTGGCAATAAAATTATTATTATTATTGTATGTCTTTTTCATATCTCGGGCCTATGGAGGCCCGGACTTTTGGAAGGCGTGCGTGGGGCCGAAGCCAACACGTAGAGGCCCCTTAAGACAGTTTAATCTAAATGTGGTGTGACACCAACCGGCGATTATCCCTGTATGCACTATGGGAGTGCACCCAAAGACAATCCCCGGTTCGTGTAGGACTATTGCAAAATATGGGAACAAAGGGGACTGGGCTATTGGGTTGGGGGTTAGTGGACCGGGATACTGGAGCTATGGGGAACTATGGCGCCTGCTCGACCAATGTTGGTAAACATGGATAAATGAGCAGGCGGCGACTCGCCACTCACTGGATGGGCTATTATTATTATTATTATTATTTATTAGTCAGGGTTATAAACAAACGTTCTAGTTGAATCACTGGTGTGATATATATTACGACTGTAGCCCGACCTGTGCGAAATAGAGTCATTCGTCAAGCTTGCTGCGATACATTATTACGTGTAGGTAGGTATATACATACATACATTGATATCTCAAGAACCTGTCTACTATACATTACTAGTACTTGTACTTACCTGCACTTACCTACCTGCTCGTAAGTATAATTATCATCATCACATCACTAGCGTCATTCTAATTCAAAAATATATTTATTCAGTAAGTAACGTAGTTACCCGCCTAAAACTACTGCAGCTTATCACAATCTACATAGCCGGGGTAAAGAAGCTGTAAGAAAATCCTCTGTTCACGGCCCTAGACGATTTTTATAATAAAACAAAATATTGTTATACAATTTAGTAATTTGGCTGCCTAATATCAATTCATATCTTCTAAATAATCAATAACCTTTTTACAAAGTTTCTGTTTAATTACTGTCTCAAAATTATTCCAAGGTTAATTCTGAATGTCAATGAGCATCTTAAAAGATTTAGTGATCTAATGCAGTCGATTGACAAGGAAATAAAATAAAATAAATAATAACAAACAATCAATAATATAGAAACCGATATCTACACACTCTTGCCGCTGCAAATGATGAATTCCTTTTGTTAACTAAAACATTATACTCAGCTGGTTTTTCTAGAAAGGAGTTTTTTCTCTGAAATTGCAATCCTGAAAAATGACTGGTTTTATACAGACAGCCCGTATTTAGAAAGATTTTACATAAGGCCCCGTTTATACCGACCCTAAGCGTTATAGTAAAATTCATTTCTTTTTCTATTATATATCTATCTAATTATCAAAAAGGTAATTTTACAACACGTTGTAACATTTAAGGATAACATTATTTAAATTTATTTTGAAAGTGCCTCTATGGTTACACTATTTAGAAAGTAAGAAACATTTCTACTTTTTTTTTGGTGCATAAAAATATGATATGTTTTCGTGTATAAAAATGTGTGCGACTTCGATGATGATAATGATGATGATGTGCTGTGCAGCCGATTTCTACTACGGCAACTGCTTCCACTCCGACGCTTATGTGCTCGTATGTGGATTATATAGCCAATTAATGTAAATAATATTATACAACGACTGAGAGCCGACGTCGCAACGCAGCGGTAACGCCCGTGTGTCGCCTCTCTTAGTCATCATACCCTACTAAACCACGCAATATACTAACCTCATCAAAACGCCAAAAAAACCTTCAAATCTTTTAGAAAGCAATCAAATCAAATAAAAAAACAATCTTCAAAAACCAATGCCCTGTAGTGATGCCGCGCGACAGTCCAGTGTCGATTATATCGATAGAATATCGATAGCAGAAAAAAAACTGCCAATATCGATAGTTTTGTAAAATTAGTAACATTATCCTCCGGTAGTAGCGCTAGTGTCGATTATATTTAAAACTTGATTGATATTATAATCAATGAATCAATGTACTTAATTGTACAATTTTCCATATCGATAAGGTAAATAATTTTGAACCTAAGAAATTAATCGACTATTCGCATTTTTATTACACCATATAGCATGGGCACCGCATACATTAACGATATGGCCAAACGTTCATTGAAATATCATTAAACGTTGACGTTTTAACGATATGGTCAACTTAAGTTGGCTATTTCATGAAATATGACCATTTCATGAAATGGTCGAACACATCATGAAATAATAATAATTCAAATTCTTTATTCAGGCAACCAGGCCATACAATTTGTTACATTTAGTAAATTATAATTAAATAAATAAATTGCCTTAAAATTAACATACAATGGTTAGTAATTTCCTATACTTACTCTATGTTAGTGTAGAAATGATCAATTCTAATATATTATTTTGCCACGACATGTATACCTACTATTTACTATACATCTCTGCCTACCCCTTTGTTGTAAGTGATCCATTAAATAAATCGATTTTTCGTGCTATCGATATTAAAACATCGTTTTTACGGCAGCACTAATGCCCGGTCGTTTCATTCACTATATCTACAATTCTACATCCAATTACGTTTGATTGTGCGTGTGTCTGTCACACAAAGGCTGTTGAGGGCAGGGTGAGGGGGAAGGGGGCGTTTGTTGACGAAAAATCAAACGGAAAATTGAATCGGCGCTGTGAAAGGAAACGCGTATTAAACTGATACCAACGAGCGGACATGTTGGGTGCTTGTGTTGGATACGTGTGTAGTAAAAATACGGAAGAACAGTAATCACACTTATTTATTCTGGTGTCAAGAAAATAACACTTAACTTGGTAAACACGTCCGATGTCGACAAGGTCCCTAACGCAAGAGAACGTGTATCAATCCGTCCGATTTGACAACCCCATTCTTGTGTTGCCATTTATAGAAAAATCTTATAACTGTCAACGAACTATTCTAGTCTAGTCTATTCATTGGGGGTTATTTGTTATTTTTTATTGTTATTATTCCCAGCACTTTTAAATCCACAAAAAAAACATTCGCGACGGGTTTTTGTACAAGCTGATTACGTAATGAACGTTGCACTCGGACGGCAGTGGCGGTTGAAACTGACGTAATGCGTTTGATAAAAATGTTGACGTAGTAAGCCCGCTAACGGTACTTTTTCTTTTTTTACTCCGGCCAAACCAGTTTGGGTTGCAACGTATACTACCTACGTTCTTTCGTTCAAATCCGCACGCACACTAACTTGAAACACATTCTAACATATCTAACTTTATTTATTTGTTTATTTCATCGTTTTATATGTATTGTTTTGTAAGTATTATTGTATTTCTTTCATGTATTTGTAGATACACTGCACACACACACACGCTTTTAATATATGTTTTTGTAAACTACTTTGTTTTCATAGTATAAATAAATATTATTATGTATTCATTCAAGTTGTATTTGTGGGAGACACGGCTTCCGTGCCTCACTTAGCAGGGTCCACAGAATACCAGCGTCGTGGCTCGCGCCGCGGCTTATTCAGCCTAGCACGTGTTTTTACCCGACAACGGCAAAGCAAAAAGGAGAGTTATGTGTTTGGCCGCCAATCTGTGTAATAATATGTATTCCTCTTCTATCGTGTGGTTTGTGAGGTGGATTACCAACCCCATCAACCTTGGTGTCAGGGTTATTCTCGAGCCGCCATAGGCCCCTGACATGATTCATGTAACGACTACGTACTTACATCAGTAAGTAATAAGCGGGACCAACGGTTTAACGTGCTTTCCGAAGCATGGATCATCTTACTTTTGGACAATCAGACGATCAGCCTGTAATGTCTTAAATTAGGATGAGAAAGTGATTTTTGTGATATGTCTCCACCGGGATTCGAACAAGGGATTCCGGATTGTGAGCCTAACGCTCAACCACTGGACCACGGATAAAACTGCATTTAAGACGAATTGGTGGCTCCCCTTTGAGAAGCAAGCCGGTGTAACACAGGACCAGAGTCACTTATAAAAATAGATGTTGTTTGATTATTTAATATTTACTGTGCCTAAGATAATCCCATTATCGTAACATGAAGGTACATCTACATAGAAGCAACACAGTTGGCGCACGTATTACATTAGGGCACGCCACACTGTCGCGACGACGTAAACATGTTGATTTATACCGCGCGTGTCTGACTAGAGCTTTATAATATCAAGCTATGTTCAAATGTAAGGTTATTATTAAGTCCGAATAAATAAATATCTTTTTTTTTTTTTTGACGTGACTTATTGTAGATTTGCCGCAGATGGCATTAACTACTTGGCCGGACAAATGGGGAGCGCTGAAGGCTCTCACCCGGGAAATAAATAAATATCGAATATAGGTGAGTGTTTAGTATTACTGTGTCGTTTCCCATCTCTCTCTTCTCGCGCAAAAGCGTTCAATATTCATTGTAATTTGATATTTTGGAAATACAGTGCATATCGAAGTAGTCTACGTTTCAGTAATACAAATCATTCTCAGTAAAAATTATATACAAAACATAACAGTAAGTATACAATTCAATCCAGGATGTTTTAAAGAAAAACCCAGCAGAGTATTCTACACCCACGAGTATGTATGAAGACTTTGAACTTCTTCTATCGTGTGGGTTGTGGGAGTAGGTACTAACCTCATCAACCCTGGTGTCAGGGTTACTATTGAGCCGCCAAAGGCCCCTGACATGGCTCATGTAGCGACTACTTACTTACATCAGCAAGTAGTAACCGGCACCAATGGCTTAACGTGCCTTCCGAAGCACGGATCATCTTAAAGACTTTGATGAAAGTGGAAGAATCGAAAGCGGTGTGTCAAGATCTCAATCTCTGCCTACCCTAACGGGAAATAGGCGTGGTCTTCTATATGTGGCGTGAGTTTCGTCAAAAACCGTTCAAAAATCTCTCCTGAATCACAAGTTACAATATTAAACCCAGCTTTCCCTAATATTTTTCGCTTTCACCCGTAAAGATGTAAACCTGTCTATAACCCATATCGGTTTTACATAGGACTGACAATTTATACCACATGTGCCGCCTACCTGCCCGCATACTAACTAGGTGGCGTGACGTATGTCATTATGTGATGTGAGGACCGCATATTAAGTGTGGAAGAGGTGGCGCATGGCGTGGCGTGTCAAGTTTGGGGAGGTTGCCCAGATTGGATTTTGATATTTTTACAACGTGTCTCATTGTCATTGACCTCAACGGTTGCAGAGGCGAAGATGGGAGCCATCGGCACGGCAATGCAGGACGGAAGGGGCAAGTCACAGGGACTGTAACCTGGAACCTGACAGAAGGCAGTAACTGTCAGTACTATTCAGAGGCGGAGGACAGGAGTCCTAGTACGGCTTTGTAATAGACTACTCTGGGCGCCATCACACTCGCGTCAGATAGAGTACTGCGGGGCGGAAGGCAAGAGGGAAACCACTGCCCTATTTTTCCCTAAAAAAGTAGCATGGAAAATGCTGCACCGACAAGAGCGTGGCTTTTAAATTGATGATGATGATGTCTCAGTGTAATATAACATAACAAGCTCACGTTATAACCCAATTGGGGTAGTCAGAGGTACATTTATCGCAAGATCACCAAGCTTTCTATTAGACCAACGTGATAGGTAAGCTGTATCGCCGTCTATAATGGACGAGCCAACTTATCGTTACCATGATGAACTACCATATCCGACATATTTCATATTTGTTTTGTTACAACTGTCAAGTAGCCAATATGTTGCTTCTGTGCTCTCTAAGGCTAAGTGCCAATTCACCACGAGCTGACCACGAAGGCTGTTAAAGTCTATTAATTCTTTAAATATAACGCTCTGTCTATATCTGGGCACCCTCAAGTCTGTTGTCTTAAATTCTTAATCGGGTGAAAGCCCTCAGTAGTTAATGTCTGAGGCAAACCCACAATAAGTCACGTCAAAAAAAGAAGCTAGCTATGATTATATTCAAAGAAGTATTATTAAAAATTATAACATCATATTTCGATGCTCGTAGTAGTTACCTAACCTAAATTACGCTTCACTAGCTTATGTATGAGTTACTATTTTGGACATACGAAATTATATTATTAACCCCATATTTGGGCCAAATCTAGAGTGTATTTAGTTAGCTAGCACTTGACATTTACTTGAACTAATATTTATTACCTTCATTTACTTTTATTAAAATCGGAAAGTTGAGATGGATTAGGTATCCACACTAATATTATAATTGCGAACGTGTGTCTGTCTGTTTGTTTGTCCAGCAAAACGGAGCGACGAATTGACATAATTTTTAAGTGGAGATAGTTGAAGGGATGGACAGTGACATAGACTATTTTTGTCTCTATCTAACTCCCCTCTTTCCTAAAATTGGGGGGGGCAAGTTTGTATGGGACATTCCGCAATTTTCAAGGTAGAAAGCTAAAAATTGGTACTCGGACTAATTGTGAATAACAAAAAAAATATGCTTTTTTTTGGAAATCTGCCTTCAACCCCTTCTACAAGGGGGGGGGGGGGGGCATTAGAAAAGGGGAACCGTGTAACCTCGAATTCAATGCGAGCGTTGCCGCGAGAAAATGCTAGTGAATTATAAAACTTTTCAATGACTGTTTAATCGAAGGTTATTTGAAGAACGTTCGGCTTTCGTTCTGTCTGACCTCTGATGACCTGTTAAAGTTATATTAAACGCCTACTTATTTGTAGAAAAGCCAAGTAAATACCTCATGAGCCGTATCGCCGCCGTTCATTTACTACATTTTTATTGTTTTTGACCTGACTTATTGTAGATTTGCCGCAGATGGCATTAACTACTTGGCTGGAATGCGACTACATTAAATCGGGCATAACGCATCGATTCTACGTAGAAAAATACACCAAAAAAAAATGTATCGCCGTCTATAATAGTCTAAGCCAACTGTGTAAAGTGATAATTGCATTTTTCTTCTACAGTGTGGGTTGTGAATAACTTGGTTTCAGGGTTATTCAGAATCAGAATCAGTTAGTCAACGTAATTATCATAGATAAACTTGTTGAAGGTCAATGTAACATTTTTGAATTTACGTCATTTCGCAAGGTGTTATGGCTGAGGAGAAGAAATGACAAGAAACTGCAACAGCAACACATATTTTAAATCAATGAGGGTATATATTACAAGTTATTTAATAACTAGAGGAACACATTTAATACCAGACATTTTTATCATTTAGGTAATCATTAATCTTATCTTCTTCTTATCGTGTGGGTTATGGGTTATAATTGAGCCGCCAAAGGCCCCTGACATGCCTCATGTAACGATTACTCACTTACATCAGTAAATAGTAACCGGGACCAACGGCTTAACGTGCCTTCCGAAGCACGGATCATCTTACTTTCGGACAATCAGGTGATCAGCCTGTTATGTTCTAACCAAACTAGGGATTAATCTTATAATAAGCTTTTTTACATAAAGTAAGCTTAATAATGAGTTTTAAATTTATTTTCTGACAAATTTAAAGTATTATCTGGTGTTTTATTGTAAAAACGTATACATAACCTCAAAAAAGATGAATTTAATTTGCTTAATTTAGAATTTTGAAAAGCAATTTTACTGAGGCGCCATAGGCGCCTGACATGACAGTTAATAACTCATAAAAAAATATAAAATAAATAAAATAAAATATATATTTATTTGCATCAGCGATTACATTATTGTAGGTGCAGGTGTCCCCTGTTAAGTTAATATAAACCTGTGTTAGGAGACACCGCTCTTCTTACTTAGACATGTACAGTTATATAAAATTTTTAAACTAAAACCAAACATGCTCAGTTAAACTTAAATGACTAAATTTTTATTACAATAAAGAAGTGGAATTAATACAAAATGAAGTGTGTGTGGTGTGTGTGTATGTGGGTGTGTAGGTGTGTGTGTAGGTGTGTGTGTGTGTGTGTGTGTGTATGTGTGTGTATGTACGTATTTGTTTCTTATGCAAGCCTATCCAATAGTTAAATATTGGTAGATAATAAAGGTAACAAATTACTTCCAATGGTATTCTTAATGTCATGTACTATGTACTAGCCAAGACATTTATTATTTTGTTACTAAAGAAGTCTCTCCGTATCCTCATAGAATTGGCTCTCAAGCCACTTAGTTGTAGTCTTTTTGCATTCGTACAAAGTTTTAGGGTATATATTTAGTTTCTTGTTGATAGCATTGTATAATTTTGCCGAACGCTTAGTGTACTGTGTTTTAGCAAAACTTGTTTTTGTATATGGTGAATTTGCAACTTCATGATGAATTCTTCTTTTAAGGATAGCTGGATCATAATAAAGAGTTTTATGCTTTTTGATAATTGTGCAGTAAACGTAAAGCTTTCTGATTGAGAGTAACTTTGTCATTTCATATAAATCAATAGTTGGAAACCGGCGCTTTTTAAAATACATCACTTTAAGTAGTAACCGCTGTGCCCGTTCCACAGTTAGGAATTTAGTTTTTGAGGCGCCACCCCAAACGGTGATACAGTATACAATTATTGATTGAGCAAGAGCCAAGTATATTTCTTTGAGAAGATCCCTAACTTTATCACTACGTGAGCCATCTGATATTTTTGGAAGAACGTGTCTTAGATTTTTAAAGATCCAAGTTAGTTTTCGTATACGCTCAGAAACATAGTCCACATGCTGATGCCATGAAAGTCTTTGATCAAGGTAAACACCAAGGTACTTTGTCTGGGCTACTCTGTGTATAGTGGTGCAATTGCAGGGTTGGGTACTCTCGTCGGGATTGCAGTCATGAATACGTATGTTAAACTCTGGCCCTGGTTGTCCATTGTTTCTAATACTGAAGCATATATAGTTCGTCTTATCAGCGTTTAGCGTGAGTGTATTTAGTTTCAACCATCTATCAATAGTCCTTAAGCCCTGCTCTGCCCTTTCTTTGGCTATTTCCCAAGTATCCCCAACAAACACAATGGCAGTGTCGTCGGCGTACGCGAAAATCTTGGCACCCACTAATTTCATATTGCATAGTTCATTGATGTATATTAAGAATAGCGTGGGTCCCAAGACACTTCCCTGGGGCACCCCAAACGACACGCCCTCGCATTCGCTGATTATACCCCCTACTCTGGTCATTTGCTTCCTATTAGTAAAATAATCAGTCAATAGGAGCAAGGGGGTTCCTCTAATGCCAATAAGTTCTAATTTTTTCACTAAGGTAGGAAAAGAAACGGTATCGAACGCCTTTTTAAGATCGATGAATATGGTTATAGATTTTTTGGACTTGTCGAGGTGTCCGACAACCGTGTTTGTAAGCGCCAGAACAGCGTCCTCCGTGGATTTTCCTGAACGGAAACCGAATTGAGACTTTGAGAGTATATCGTATTTCTCCAAATATTTCAAGAGTCTTGTATTTAGTAGTCGCTCAAAAATCTTAGAGATAGAAGGTAGTACAGAGATTGGCCTGTAATTACCGACTTCATTTTTATTACCTCCCTTAAATACCGGCGTAACTATGGATTGTTTGAGTAAGTTTGGAAAAACACCACGATCAAAGCTTAAGTTAACAGCGTGTGTAATAATAGGTACTAACTCCGCTTTAGCTAATTTTAAGAAGGAGGTAGATATGTTGTCATGTCCAGGGGCACTGTCGCTTTTCAAATTTATAAGTGTATGTAGCACTTCATCCGTGTCAGTTGGCAGAAGAACTAACGAATTGGGCTGAGATAATTGGAGTGGGGTGATTGATTGGTGTGAGCTGAATTCATTAAAAGTAATATTTTGAGCAAGTTGTGCACCGATATTGGCAAAATAATTATTGACATAATCAGCAGATTCTTTAGGTGTAGTTTTCAGGTTAATCAAGTCACATGTATTATTTTTAATTTTATTAGTATATGTTATATTTTTGATGTTTTTCCATAGTTGTTTGTTATTATTTATTGTTTTTTCTAGGAGTTTTCTTTCATAATGTCTTTTACAGGTTTTAAGAATTTTGTTACAGTATTTTTTATATCTATTATACGTGAACTCATTAGTGCAAGTAAGGTTACGGTACAGGTTAGAATGGTATTGGCATGTAATGAGGGGTGATGAAAGGCATATAACGAGGAAAGTTATCAGTTTGCATGTGGATGGATATAGGGGTAGATGACCGGCTGCATTAGCAGTCGTTAATAACCATCAATCCGCACTGGGCCCGCGTGATGGTTTAAGGCCCGATCTCCCTATCCATCCATAGGGAAGGCCCGTGCCCCAGCAGTGGGGACGTTAATGGGCTGATGATGATGACCTAAGAAAATGTGGATGGATTGTGTAAAGAAGGATATGTGTGTGAAAGGTGTGTGTACTGAGATGACGACTGACAGAGATGGATGGAAGAGGAATACATGTTGTGCCGACCACACCTAGAGTGGGATAAGGGCAGGAGGATGATGATGAGTACAAGTATGGTACCGGGGATCGAACCGGCGCTACAAGTTTAAGAAGCAAGCCGATGAACCAGAGAGAGAGAGAGAGAGGCGCTTTCACAGAGACTATATAGGAGATTTATACGACTTCTAAAATCCGAAAGTAATAACGCTAAATCGTTATTGTAATCTCGCATTTTCACTGCCGGTGGGAAAGTAATTGAAGTAAAGTTTAGTTGAGGAAAGTCGCTCCAAGTAATGTCAGCTCGTCAGAACCTCTGAACTTCATCGCTTCGAGAATATTCCAGATACTTCTGGAAATTTCCAGAATTGTTCGAAGAAGGAATTAGTCAAGTTTCGCCTTGACAGGTGGTGCACTGCCGGCGGTAGAGCGACTCGCTTTAGATTTTCAAGGTTAGGATTGATTTCTTTATATTTATTCATTTGTATCATAGAAATTAAAATTTATTGCCGTAGTAGCAGTTGGTAAAATGCTTGACTCTCTATGTAAGGTCGCAAATTCAATTCCAGCACCGGCCTAAACCTATGATCAATTTAACATTTTTGAATCTACGTCAGTTTGCAAGGTGTTATGGCTAAGGAGAAGTAATGACAAGAAACTGCAACAGCAACACATCTTTTAAATTAATGTAGTAGACATTACAAGTTATTTAATAACTAGAGAAACGAATTCATGTTTGGATCATAAATGATTATCACGTGCTCAGCAGTGAAAGCAAACATTGTGAGGAAACCCACCCGAGAATTGCGTTTCAGAGGTATGTGACCTAACCTGTA
Organism: Pectinophora gossypiella; assembly: GCF_024362695.1. Taxonomy (NCBI): domain Eukaryota; kingdom Metazoa; phylum Arthropoda; class Insecta; order Lepidoptera; family Gelechiidae; genus Pectinophora; species Pectinophora gossypiella. The sequence continues at coordinate 318,238 of NC_065428.1, read as the reverse complement.
TTGGACTGGTTTTACCTTTGCGGATTGGAAGGTCAGACAGGCAGTCGCTTCTGTAAAAAACTGGACTGTCAAATCTTCAGATTAGGTAAGCAGACCCTGTGAAATCGGGATAATGCTAGGGCGAAGAAGATAAATTAAAATTCTACGTTATATCGCTAGTCGCGAAAAGTGAAACAAAGTCTTAAAAGCTGTTGTCGCCTAACGGGGATTTATTCGGAGATAAAACAGCTGATAGAGATTGGAGACAGTCTTTACGGCCAGATTGCCTCCGTGGATTGGGCCTCTTAACTACGTTCTGGTGCTTTCCTGAAAGCGAAAAAAAAAACAAATATTTTTGATTTTTTTTTTGTAATTGACTAGGTGTATATCACGTTGCTTTTTAAGGAGGAAGTTTTATGAGGTTTTTGTGTAAAAACCAAATACTGTTACTGATTGTAAAACGAAAAAGAAAATTGCGAATTTTGTAATCTTTGTTGCTTTATTTAGCGCTTTTCGCTATAGGCTCACTAGAGTCGATATTTGTTTCAAATGTTAATAATTGTCCGCGTCTAACTGGGACCCTCAGGCCTTAAGGGGGGGTTGAAAAAGCCACAACGAAGCAATTCATCTAAAAAGCAATATTGCTATTTGACATTTATGTACATGCGCAAATGTCAAGTTGCAATATTGCCTTTTTACATGAATTGCTTTAATGTGGCCTTTTTAACCCCCTGTTGTCTTATTCGCTCCCCATTGGTAGAATTCCATTGTCTCTACTTACCCCGGTGGGTTGCATTTAGGATACTTAGTTTTATTATTATTATTTTTATGATTTTGTTTTTTTTTCTTTTTTATTTTGTTAATGATTTTTGATCTTGGTTTTCTTTTTGTTTTGTTTTTTTTTTTTCTTTTTTTCTGTGTACCGGCTAGCACTAGAAGCCAGTAGCATGTAGCGGCAGCGGTGATGGTGTAGCAGGGTAGGCAGGTGATAGTCCAAGTCCCTGGAATTCCAGATAACCTGGTATTAGACTATGACTAGACCTCGCAACGGCCGTATCGCTAGACGAAACGTTCCCGACGTTTCGTCTAGCGATACGGCCGTTGCGAGCAAAGAGTATTTAGCGAGGTAAAAATGATGCAAATGTTTTGACATTGAGTAGCAAATCGATTCATGAAGATTGGTGAAAGGAGTCGACAGCATTCTTAGGCCAAACTAACTACTTAGAGGTAAAATTTATACAATTGCATTGACTTTTAGTGGCAACGCTTAGAAAACTGTATATTTGGTCGATTCATGAAGGTTGTTGGAAGGAGTCGACAGCATTCTTTGGCCAAACTTACTACTTGGGGATAAAATTTATGCAAATGTATTAACTTTGAGTGGCAACTCGTAGAAAACTGTAGAAATGATCGATTGATGAAGGTTGGTGGAAGGAGTCGACAGCATTCTTAGGCCAAACTTACTACTTAGGGGTAACATTTATGCAAATGTATTAACTTTGAGTGGCAACTCGTAGAAAACTGTAGAAATGATCGATTGATGAAGGTTGGTGGAAGGAGTCGACAGCATTCTTAGGCCAAACTTACTACTTAGGGGTAACATTTATGCAAATGTATTAACTTTGAGTGGCAACTCGTAGAAAACTGTAGAAATGATCGATTGATGAAGGTTGGTGGAAGGAGTCGACAGCATTCTTAGGCCAAACTTACTACTTAGGGGTAAAATTTATGCATTTGTATTAACTTTGAGTGGCAACTCGTAGAAAACTGTAGAAATGATCGATTCATGAAGGATGTTGGAAGGAGTCGACAGCATTCTTAGGCCAAACTTACTACTTAGGGGTAAAATTTATGCAATTGTATTAACTTTGAGTGGCAACTCTTAGAAATCTGTAGAAATGATCGATTCATGAAGGTTGTTGGAAGGAGTCGACAGCATTCTTAGGCCAAACTTACTACTTAGGGGTAAAAGTTATGCAATTGTATTAACTTTGAGTGGCAACTCGTAGAAAACTGTAGAAATGATCGATTGATGAAGGTTGGTGGAAGGAGTCGACAGCATTCTTAGGCCAAACTTACTACTTAGGGGTAACATTTATGCAAATGTATTAACTTTGAGTGGCAACTCGTAGAAAACTGTAGAAATGATCGATTGATGAAGGTTGGTGGAAGGAGTCGACAGCATTCTTAGGCCAAACTTACTACTTAGGGGTAAAATTTATGCAATTGTATTAACTTTGAGTGGCAACTCGTAGAAAACTGTAGAAATGATCGATTCATGAAGGATGTTGGAAGGAGTCGACAGCATTCTTAGGCCAAACTTACTACTTAGGGGTAAAATTTATGCAATTGTATTAACTTTGAGTGGCAACTCGTAGAAAACTGTAGAAATGATCGATTCATGAAGGTTGTTGGAAGGAGTCGACAGCATTCTTAGGCCAAACTTACTACTTAGGGGTAAAATTTATGCAATTGTATTAACTTTGAGTGGCAACTCGTAGAAAACTGTAGAAATGATCGATTGATGAAGGTTGGTGGAAGGAGTCGACAGCATTCTTAGGCCAAACTTACTACTTAGGGGTAAAATTTATGCAATTGTATTAACTTTGGGTGGCAACTCGTAGAAAACTGTAGAAATGATCGATTGATGAAGGTTGGTGGAAGGAGTCGACAGAATTCTTAGGCCAAACTTACTACTTAGAGGTAAAATTTATGCAATTGTATTGACTTTTAGTGGCAACACTTAGAAAACTGTATATTTGGTCGATTCATGAAGGTTGTTGGAAGGAGTCGACAGCATTCTTTGGCCAAACTTACTACTTAGGGGTATAATTTATGCAATTGTATTAACTTTGAGTGGCAACTCGTAAAAAACTGTAGAAATGATCGATTGATGAAGGTTGGTGGAAGAAGTCGACGGCATTCTTTGGCCAAACTTACAACTTGGGGATAAAATTTATGCAAATGTATTAACTTTGAGTGGCAACTCGTAGAAAACTGTAGAAATGATCGATTGATGAAGGTTGGTGGAAGGAGTCGACAGCATTCTTAGGCCAAACTTACTACTTAGGGGTAAAATTTATGCAATTGTATTAACTTTGAGTGGCAACTCGTAGAAAACTGTAGAAATGATCGATTGATGAAGGTTGGTGGAAGGAGTCGACAGCATTCTTAGGCCAAACTTACTACTTAGAGGTAAAATTTATGCAATTGTATTGACTTTTAGTGGCAACACTTAGAAAACTGTATATTTGGTCGATTCATGAAGGTTGTTGGAAGGAGTCGACAGCATTCTTTGGCCAAACTTACTACTTAGGGGTATAATTTATGCAATTGTATTAACTTTGAGTGGCAACTCGTAAAAAACTGTAGAAATGATCGATTGATGAAGGTTGGTGGAAGAAGTCGACGGCATTCTTTGGCCAAACTTACAACTTGGGGATAAAATTTATGCAAATGTATTAACTTTGAGTGGCAACTCGTAGAAAACTGTAGAAATGATCGATTGATGAAGGTTGGTGGAAGGAGTCGACAGCATTCTTAGGCCAAACTTACTACTTAGGGGAAAAATTTATGCAATTGTATTAACTTTGAGTGGCAACTCGTAGAAAACTGTAGAAATGATCGATTGATGAAGGTTGGTGGAAGGAGTCGACAGCATTCTTAGGCCAAACTTACTACTTAGAGGTAAAATTTATGCAATTGTATTGACTATTACTGGCAACGCTTAGAAAACTGTATATTTGGTCGATTCATGAAGGTTGTTGGAAGGAGTCGACAGCATTCTTAGGCCAAACTTACTACTTGGGGATAAATTTTATGCAAGTGTATTAACTTTGAGTGGCAACTCGTAGAAAACTGTAAAAATGATCGATTGATGAAGGTTGGTGGAAGAAGTCGACGGCATTCTTTGGCCAAACTTACAACTTGGGGATAAAATTTATGCAAATGTATTAACTTTGAGTGGCAACTCGTAGAAAACTGTAGAAATGATCGATTGATGAAGGTTGGTGGAAGGAGTCGACAGCATTCTTAGGCCAAACTTACTACTTAGGGATAAAATTTATGCAAATGTATTAACTTTGAGTGGCAACTCGTAGAAAACTGTAGAAAGGATCGATTGATGAAGGTTGGTGGAAGGAGTCGACAGCATTCTTAGGCCAAACTTACTACTTAGGGGTAAAATTTATGCAATTGTATAAACTTTAAGTGGCAACTCGTAAAAAACTGTAGAAATGATCGATTGATGAAGGTTGGTGGAAGGAGCCGACAGCATTCTTAGGCCAAACTTACTACGTAGGGGTAAAAATTATGCAATTGTATTATCTTTAAGTGGCAACTCGTAAAAAAACTGTAGAAATGATCGATTGATGAAGGTTGGTGGAAGGAGCCGACAGCATTCTTAGGCCAAACTTACTACTTAGGGGTAAAAGTTATGCAATTGTATTAACTTTGGGTGGCAACTCGTAGAAAACTGTAGAAATGGTCGATTGATGAAGGTTGGTGGAAGGAGTCGACAGCATTCTTAGGCCAAACTTACTACTTAGGGGTATAATTTATGCAATTGTATTAACTTTGAGTGGCAACTCGTAGAAAACTGTAGAAATGATCGATTCATGAAGGTTGTTGGAAGGAGTCGACAGCATTCTTGGGCAAAACTTATTACTTGGGGATAAAATTTATGCAAATATATAAACATTGAGTGGCAACTCGTAGAAAACTGTAGAAATGATCGATTCATGATGGTTGTTGGAAGGAGTCGACAGCATTCTTAGGCCAAACTTACTACTTAGAGGTAAAATTTATGCAATTGTATTGACTATTAGTGGCAACGTTTAGAAAACTGTATATTTGGTCGATTCATGAAGGTTGTTGGAAGGAGTCGACAGCATTCTTTGGCCAAACTTACTACTTAGGGGTATAATTTATGCAATTGTATTAACTTTGAGTGGCAACTCGTAGAAAACTGTAGAAATGATCGATTCATGAAGGTTGTTGGAAGGAGTCGACAGCATTCTTGGGCCAAACTTACTACTTAGGGGTATAATTTATGCAATAGTATTAACTTTGAGTGGCAACTCGTAGAAAACTGTAGAAATGGTCGATTGATGAAGGTTGGTGGAAAGAGTCGACAGCATTCTTAGGCCAAACTTACTACTTAGGGGTATAATTTATGCAATTGTATTAACTTTGAGTGGCAACTCGTAGAAAACTGTAGAAATGATCGATTCATGAAGGTTGTTGGAAGGAGTCGACAGCATTCTTAGGCCAAACTTACTACTTGGGGGTAAAATTTATGCAATTGTATAAACTTTAAGTGGCAACTCGTAAAAAACTGTAGAAATGATCGATTGATGAAGGTTGGTGGAAGGAGTCGACAGCATTCATAGGCCAAACTTACTACTTAGGGGTAAAATTTATGCACTTGTATTAACTTTGAGTGGCAACTCGTAGAAAACTGTAGAAATGATCGATTGATAAAGGTTGTTGGAAGGAGTCGACAGCATTCTTAGGCCAAACTTACTACTTAGAGGTAAAATTTATACAATTGTATTGACTTTTATTGGCAACGCTTAGAAAACTGTATATTTGGTCGATTCATGAAGGTTGTTGGAAGGAGTCGACAGCATTCTTAGGCCAAACTTACTACTTGGGGATAAATTTTATGCAAGTGTATTAACTTTGAGTGGCAACTCGTAGAAAACTGTAAAAATGATCGATTGATGAAGGTTGGTGGAAGAAGTCGACGGCATTCTTTGGCCAAACTTACTACTTGGGGATAAAATTTATGCAAATATATAAACATTGAGTGGCAACTCGTAGAAAACTGTAGAAATGATCGATTCATGAAGGTTGTTGGAAGGAGTCGACAGCATTCTTAGGCCAAACTTACTACTTAGGGGTATAATTTATGCAGTTGTATTAACTTTGAGTGGCAACTCGTAGAAAACTGTAAAAATGATCGATTGATGAAGGTTGGTGGAAGAAGTCGACGGCATTCTTTGGCCAAACTTACTACTTAGGGGTAAAAGTTATGCAATTGTATTAACTTTGGGTGGCAACTCGTAGAAAACTGTAGAAATGGTCGATTAATGAAGGTTGGTGGAAGGAGTCGACAGCATTCTTAGGCCAAACTTACTACTTAGAGGTAAAATTTATGCAATTGTATTGACTATTAGTGGCAACTCGTAGAAAACTGTAGAAATGATCGATTGATGAAGGTTGGTGGAAGGAGTCGACAGCATTCTTTGGCCAAACTTACTACTTGGGGATAAAATTTTTGCAAATGTATTAACTTTGAGTGGCAACTCGTAGAAAACTGTAGAAATGATCGATTGATGAAGGTTGGTGGAAGGAGTCGACAGCATTCTTTGGCCAAACTTACTACTTAGGGGTATAATTTATGCAATTGTATTTACTTTGAGTGGCAACTCGTAGAAAACTGTAGAAATGATCGATTGATGAAGGTTGGTGGAAGGAGTCGACAGCATTCTTAGGCCAAACTTACTACTTAGGGGTATAATTTATGCAATTGTATTAACTTTGAGTGGCAACTCGTAGAAAACTGTAGAAATGATCGATTCATGAAGGTTGGTGGAAGGAGTCGACAGCATTCTTAGGCCAAACTTACTACTTAGGGGTAAAAGTTATGCAATTGTATTAACTTTGAGTGGCAACTCGTAGAAAACTGTAGAAATGGTCGATTGATGAAGGTTGGTGGAAGGAGTCGACAGCATTCTTAGGCCAAACTTACTACTTAGGGGTAAAATTTATGCAATTGTATTAACTTTGAGTGGCAACTCGTAGAAAACTGTAGAAATGATCGATTGATGAAGGTTGGTGGAAGGAGTCGACAGCATTCTTAGGCCAAACTTACTACTTAGAGGTAAAAGTTATGCAATTGTATTGACTATTACTGGCAACGCTTAGAAAACTGTATATTTGGTCGATTCATGAAGGTTGTTGGAAGGAGTCGACAGCATTCTTAGGCCAAACTTACTACTTGGGGATAAAATTTATGCAAATGTATTAACTTTGAGTGGCAACTCGTAGAAAACTGTAGAAAGGATCGATTGATGAAGGTTGGTGGAAGGAGTCGACAGCATTCTTAGGCCAAACTTACTACTTAGGGGTAAAATTTATGCAATTGTATAAACTTTAAGTGGCAACTCGTAGAAAACTGTAGAAATGATCGATTGATGAAGGTTGGTGGAAGGAGCCGACAGCATTCTTAGGCCAAACTTACTACTTAGGGGTGAAAATTATGCAATTGTATTATCTTTAAGTGGCAACTCGTAAAAAAACTGTAGAAATGATCGATTGATGAAGGTTGGTGGAAGGAGCCGACAGCATTCTTAGGCCAAACTTACTACTTAGGGGTAAAAGTTATGCAATTGTATTAACTTTGGGTGGCAACTCGTAGAAAACTGTAGAAATGGTCGATTGATGAAGGTTGGTGGAAGGAGTCGACAGCATTCTTAGGCCAAACTTACTACTTAGGGGTATAATTTATGCAATTGTATTAACTTTGAGTGGCAACTCGTAGAAAACTGTAGAAATGATCGATTCATGAAGGTTGTTGGAAGGAGTCGACAGCATTCTTGGGCAAAACTTATTACTTGGGGATACAATTTATGCAAATATATAAACATTGAGTGGCAACTCGTAGAAAACTGTAGAAATGATCGATTCATGAAGGTTGTTGGAAGGAGTCGACAGCATTCTTAGGCCAAACTTACTACTTGGGGGTAAAATTTATGCAATTGTATAAACTTTAAGTGGCAACTCGTAAAAACTGTAGAAATGATCGATTGATGAAGGTTGGTGGAAGGAGCCGACAGCATTCTTAGGCCAAACTTACTACTTAGGGGTATAATTTATGCAATTGTATTAACTTTGAGTGGCAACTCGTAGAAAACTGTAGAAATGATCGATTCATGAAGGTTGTTGGAAGGAGTCGACAGCATTCTTAGGCCAAACTTACTACTTGGGGGTAAAATTTATGCAATTGTATTTACTTTGAGTGGCAACTCGTAGAAAACTGTAGAAATGATCGATTGATGAAGGTTGTTGGAAGGAGTCGACAGCATTCTTAGGCCAAACTTACTACTTAGAGGTAAAATTTATACAATTGTATTGACTTTTATTGGCAACGCTTAGAAAACTGTATATTTGGTCGATTCATGAAGGTTGTTGGAAGGAGTCGACAGCATTCTTAGGCCAAACTTACTACTTGGGGATAAATTTTATGCAAGTGTATTAACTTTGAGTGGCAACTCGTAGAAAACTGTAAAAATGATCGATTGATGAAGGTTGGTGGAAGAAGTCGACGGCATTCTTTGGCCAAACTTAATACTTGGGGATAAAATTTATGCAAATATATAAACATTGAGTGGCAACTCGTAGAAAACTGTAGAAATGATCGATTCATGAAGGTTGTTGGAAGGAGTCGACAGCATTCTTAGGCCAAACTTACTACTTAGGGGTATAATTTATGCAGTTGTATTAACTTTGAGTGGCAACTCGTAGAAAACTGTAAAAATGATCGATTGATGAAGGTTGGTGGAAGAAGTCGACGGCATTCTTTGGCCAAACTTACTACTTAGGGGTAAAAGTTATGCAATTGTATTAACTTTGGGTCGCAACTCGTAGAAAACTGTAGAAATGGTCTATTAATGAAGGTTGGTGGAAGGAGTCGACAGCATTCTTAGGCCAAACTTACTACTTAGAGGTAAAATTTATGCAATTGTATTGACTATTAGTGGCAACTCGTAGAAAACTGTAGAAATGATCGATTGATGAAGGTTGGTGGAAGGAGTCGACAGCATTCTTGGGCCAAACTTACTACTTAGGGGTAAAAGTTATGCAATTGTATTAACTTTGAGTGGCAACTCGTAGAAAACTGTAGAAATGATCGATTGATGAAGGTTGGTGGAAGGAGTCGACAGCATTCTTAGGCCAAACTTACTACTTAGGGGTAAAATTTATGCAATTGTATTAACTTTGAGTGGCAACTCGTAGAAAACTGTAGAAATGATCGATTGATGAAGGTTGGTGGAAGGAGTCGACAGCATTCTTAGGCCAAACTTACTACTTAGAGGTAAAATTTATGCAATTGTATTGACTATTACTGGCAACGCTTAGAAAACTGTATATTTGGTCGATTCATGAAGGTTGTTGGAAGGAGTCGACAGCATTCTTAGGCCAAACTTACTACTTGGGGATAAAATTTATGCAAATGTATTAACTTTGAGTGGCAACTCGTAGAAAACTGTAGAAAGGATCGATTGATGAAGGTTGGTGGAAGGAGTCGACAGCATTCTTAGGCCAAACTTACTACTTAGGGGTAAAATTTATGCAATTGTATAAACTTTAAGTGGCAACTCGTAAAAAACTGTAGAAATGATCGATTGATGAAGGTTGGTGGAAGGAGCCGACAGCATTCTTAGGCCAAACTTACTACTTAGGGGTTAAAGTTATGCAATTGTATTAACTTTGGGTGGCAACTCGTAGAAAACTGTAGAAATGGTCGATTGATGAAGGTTGGTGGAAGGAGTCGTCAGCATTCTTAGGCCAAACTTACTACTTAGGGGTATAATTTATGCAATTGTATTAACTTTGAGTGGCAACTCGTAGAAAACTGTAGAAATGATCGATTCATGAAGGTTGTTGGAAGGAGTCGACAGCATTCTTGGGCAAAACTTATTACTTGGGGATAAAATTTATGCAAATATATAAACATTGAGTGGCAACTCGTAGAAAACTGTAGAAATGATCGATTCATGAAGGTTGTTGGAAGGAGTCGACAGCATTCTTAGGCCAAACTTACTACTTAGAGGTAAAATTTATGCAATTGTATTGACTATTAGTGGCAACGTTTAGAAAACTGTATATTTGGTCGATTCATGAAGGTTGTTGGAAGGAGTCGACAGCATTCTTTGGCCAAACTTACTACTTAGGGGTATAATTTATGCAATTGTATTAACTTTGAGTGGCAACTCGTAGAAAACTGTAGAAATGATCGATTCATGAAGGTTGTTGGAAGGAGTCGACAGCATTCTTGGGCCAAACTTACTACTTAGGGGTATAATTTATGCAATTGTATTAACTTTGAGTGGCAACTCGTAGAAAACTGTAGAAATGGTCGATTGATGAAGGTTGGTGGAAAGAGTCGACAGCATTCTTAGGCCAAACTTACTACTTAGGGGTATAATTTATGCAATTGTATTAACTTTGAGTGGCAACTCGTAGAAAACTGTAGAAATGATCGATTCATGAAGGTTGTTGGAAGGAGTCGACAGCATTCTTAGGCCAAACTTACTACTTGGGGGTAAAATTTATGCAATTGTATAAACTTTAAGTGGCAACTCGTAGAAAACTGTAGAAATGATCGATTGATGAAGGTTGGTGGAAGGAGTCGACAGCATTCTTAGGCCAAACTTACTACTTAGGGGTAAAATTTATGCAATTGTATTAACTTTGAGTGGCAACTCGTAGAAAACTGTAGAAATGATCGATTGATGAAGGTTGTTGGAAGGAGTCGACAGCATTCTTAGGCCAAACTTACTACTTAGAGGTAAAATTTATACAATTGTATTGACTTTTATTGGCAACGCTTAGAAAACTGTATATTTGGTCGATTCATGAAGGTTGTTGGAAGGAGTCGACAGCATTCTTAGGCCAAACTTACTACTTGGGGATAAATTTTATGCAAGTGTATTAACTTTGAGTGGCAACTCGTAGAAAACTGTAAAAATGATCGATTGATGAAAGTTGGTGGAAGAAGTCGACGGCATTCTTTGGCCAAACTTACTACTTGGGGATAAAATTTATGCAAATATATAAACATTGAGTGGCAACTCGTAGAAAACTGTTGAAATGATCGATTCATGAAGGTTGTTGGAAGGAGTCGACAGCATTCTTAGGCCAAACTTACTACTTAGGGGTATAATTTATGCAGTTGTATTAACTTTGAGTGGCAACTCGTAGAAAACTGTAAAAATGATCGATTGATGAAGGTTGGTGGAAGAAGTCGACGGCATTCTTTGGCCAAACTTACTACTTAGGGGTAAAAGTTATGCAATTGTATTAACTTTGGGTGGCAACTCGTAGAAAACTGTAGAAATGGTCGATTAATGAAGGTTTGTGGAAGGAGTCGACAGCATTCTTAGGCCAAACTTACTACTTAGAGGTAAAATTTATGCAATTGTATTGACTATTAGTGGCAACTCGTAGAAAACTGTAGAAATGATCGATTGATGAAGGTTGGTGGAAGGAGTCGACAGCATTCTTTGGCCAAACTTACTACTTGGGGATAAAATTTTTGCAAATGTATTAACTTTGAGTGGCAACTCGTAGAAAACTGTAGAAATGATCGATTGAT